>NC_136418.1:130999372-131616872 GCF_052625555.1 Lactuca saligna | reverse complement strand
AAATGTAATTATCATTTTAATTAAAATTGTCAAATGAGATTTTTCACTTTTGGTCGTATTATTTATGTGAATTAAACTTCCCCATCATTAAGTTCTCGCGGCTTGTTCTTGAGGTTTGTTCTTGGAGATTACATACCATTTTTTGGACAAGGGTAAAATTGTCCAACAATGTGAAAAACCATCATACTTTATTTTATTTTCACCAAATAGCATCATACTTCCATTTTTCACAAAATATTAGCATTCTATCATTTTTAACCCACAATTGCATAAAAGTTACATTTTTAACCCAAAATGACATTATACTTTCTTTTCTACCCACAATTACATAAAAGTTACATTTTTAATCCAAAAAGAGAAGATGCTTTTGTTTTTAACCCACAAGTGCAGAAAAATTACATTTTTAACCCAAATTGACACTATACTCTCTTTTTTACCCATTATTATAGAAAAGTTACATTTTTAACCCAAAAACACAGCATGCTTTCTTTTTTAACCCACAATTGCAAAAAAAAAAAAAACAATATATATATATATATATATATATATATATATATATATATATATATATATATATATAACCTACAATTGCAGAAAAGTTACATTTTTAACCCATAAGACAACATGCTTTTGTTTTTCACCCACAATAGCAACATATTTTCATTTTTTACCCACAATATCATCATGTTTTCATTTTTAACCATAATAGCATCATATTTTTTTTCAGCCACAATAGTATCATATTTTCATTTTTAATCCATAATAGCATCATGTTTTCGTTCTTCACCCATTATAGTAGCCTACTTTTTAGGGTTTACCCATAATAGAATTGATTTTTCAATTTGAACCCATAAGAACAACCAAGATTCAATTTTAAATTAAAAAATTATAAATAATGAACAATGTTCATTCGAAAACAATAAAAACTCTTAAGAAACATAAAACATTTCCAGATTATTCATACATTGTTAACCAAAAAATAATGTCAACAATGCCCGAAAGCATATGGATGTTTCCTTTGCTAAAAAAATAACACATCTCATCATTATATCTTTTCCAATGATTCATCTGTCTGATACATGAAAAAAAATATTGTTAATATTATTATTAGATTTCTAAATCACGAATATTAAATTAATATTATAAGTACCTTTCTTTTTGAACAACTAGTAGCCGTAAACTCCTTTCGGGCTGTGAACCTACCTCGGACCGCAAACTCCACTATATATATATATATATATATATATATATATATATATATATGTATATATATATGTATATATATATATGTGTGTGTGTGTGTTTGTTTGACTGAATTTATCCTCACATCTACACTCCTAGCTGCAAACTCAAGTCTTTTTCTCTCAAAGTCTTCAATCGAAAATCCAAGTTTTCTCTCAACTATCATCCTTCTTCATTTGAATCTTCTTAGGATCTTACTTAGGATCTTCAAGTGTTCTTCATTCACCAAGAACACACACCGAGTTCTAGATGAAAACACTTGAATCCTCAAGGTCTGAAAACCCTTTGCAGTCATGAACACCGAAGGTTGGCCGTAAACACCTAGTAGCCACTCGATTTCGGTTGTAACACTTCTTTTGTAAGTAATGCTTACATCATGGGTTGTTTCCTTAATGCCTTAGAGGTTATATTCACTAATTTCATGCCTATATATCGCGTAAATTGTGTTTAGGACTTGATTATGTTACGAGATTTCACTCGTGGAAATAACTACCTATGTCGAACCTTCAATCGTATCACTCACATAAGTTGAGTTCATACCCCTACAATTTACCTTTTTAAATTCTTTTAGGGGGATATAAGTAGAACAAAATTTATATTGTGTTAACATTTACATGTGAAAACAAACAAACAAAGGATTTCTTATGCATTTATAAGTTGTTAAAATCATTTCAAAAACTCTTTCAAAATATTGTAGATTGTTGTTTATTATCAAAATCATATTCACTTATATATTTATGTATAAGTATGCTTTAATGGACTTAGGACTATTGCTAAATACCTTGACTCCTATTCCTTGTTTGGTTGGGACTTAAGGTAGGACCGTTAGTCCGACCATCGGCTAAATCATAGTTACACTTGCTAAATATATAAATGAATATTAAACCCCATTTTTAAAGTTGATACTTACAGTACAGACAAACCTACTAGTAAACTATAATGGGTATAGTTTAGGGAATCAGTTAATACTATTTTCTAGATTAGGGAAACATTACCATTTACAAATAATTTACAAACACATTAGAACATAACAGTTTTCATAACAAAACGGAAACAAACTTACTATTTATAACGAATATAGTTAAGGGACAAACAAAAACAATTTTCACAAGGTTAAGTTATAAATGAAAAGGATTTTCAGTTATTACTCGTAATGTGAATAAATATTTTGTGAGTCATTCTTGTGTACTTATTTAAGTATGGACAAAAGTCCTGATCTTCTAACCAGAGTCTTGTAGGGAGAGCGATGACAATTGTGTATAGATCTATGTTAGGACTGAAAATCCCACATCCCAACTCTTAGCTACCATTAGGTCGGTAGACCTGGGATGACAAATTTTGTTACCAGTTTTGACGCCTGAAAAACATCGTTATCAGGCTTACACGGTTAGTATGGTTATGAGAACTCACAGGGAGAAAATCCTGACCAATTTACGAGTAATATATATAACTTCAATTGATTAGTAATCTTACAGTCAGTTTACAAAACCAACTTACTTCAGTTGTGATATTTTAAACAATACTACCGCAAGTTATTACTTTCCATTATCTACACATAGAAAGGTTGATACATGAACATGCATTCTATTTTTCTAGTAAAGATAGTCTACTTTTATGGAAAACATACATTATACAATTACAAAGAACAAATATACATTATACAATCACAGCGAACAAACATACATTTACACTGTTACAGATAACAGAACATACAAACATTTGAGTCTTAGGATTAAAGACTACTTTTCATTTAATGTAGAAAATATAGGATTTTCTGGGAAGATACAAACATTTTTACTAGTCAGATATAAACATTTTCACTAAATAAATACAAACATTTTCATAAAACAACTACAAAAATTTGACACTAAATACTTATGAACTCACCAACTTAAATATTGAAACTCTCTTTCAAAATAACTTGTATTCTCAAGTAATTAGTAGACATGTATGCTAGCACAGGTTTCGAGAAGATGGAGCATGTTTAAGATACGTCTTTTATTTTGCTATACTTTTAGTGTCATATAATTATTCAATGAACACACATGTATTAAATATGTTATTAATGCAATGGATGTTGTTTCTTGTTTTACTATTTTACATTTGTTGTGATACTTAACATGAAGTCATCCACCCCCGGATGTTTCCGCCATTCCGGTTTGGGGGTGTGACAGATTGGTATCAGAGCATTGTTTATAGTGAACTAAGTATAACAACCCATAAAAGATATACAACTATAAATACATTGGGATAAAAATACTCTAACCAGGAGTTATACTTTTAAAACATAAGTATTCTTATAAAAGTATACATAGATGCATATATATATATATATATAACTCCTGGTTAGAGTATTTTTATCCCAATATATTTATAGTTGTATATCTTTAATGGGTTGTTATACTTAGTTCGCTATAAACAATACTCTCTTTCTCTCTTTCTCTCTCTCTCTCTCTCTCTATATATATATATATATATATATACACACACACACACACACACTAGAACAAGTTAATGGGTTTTGAGCAACCTAACACTCTTATGGTGTGCTTGCAACCCTAGAAACCTTGGATCTATGTTTTCACTATTATACATGCAAATTTGATTTTTTCAAGGTTTCATCCTAACTAACATATCATAAGGCATGTGTAATATACAAAACTAGTAGAATGGCATACCTTTTCTTGTATGTAACGCCCGTAGATCCGGGCTAGTCAAATTAGAGGCAATAAGGATCGAAAACGACTTTTCGACAAAAGATTGTTTATAATAAATAATCTTAACCAAGTTTTAGAATATGTCTCAAGGTTTCCGCACATATAAAGAACGCCAAAATTCGAGTTATAACGAAGAAGTTATGACCCGTTGAAGTTTCGCGACGGAACCTGTACGATACCGGGAAGCGTAAATAGTGAATTTACGATAGAGCGAGATTTAGCCTTAGCGGTCTAAATGAAAGTCGTAGAATATGTTAAACTAAGAACATCGATAAAAAGAACTCCCAAATCTGACTTTCGTATGAAGAAGTTATAATTTTTCGAAGTTTCGGATTAGTAATGTATAGCCCGAAATTCGAATATTAGATCGAGCAGTTTTTAGCCAACATAACCTAAACGAGAATCAAAGATCTCATTAAGAGTAGCGTAACGAGAAAAAGATGGGTGAAAATGGACGTCGGATGAAGAAGTATGAGGATTTAACGGACCAATCCGGTCCAGGTCTGTTAAAAATATAAAATTTAAAATCAAATCAAAATTAGCTGACGAAGTCTAAACGAAAGTTGTAGAGTATGTTCCCACCTTCGTGTGGATATAAAGAACGTCGAAAACGGAGCTCGTATGCGAAAGTTATGATTTTTAGAAGTTAAGTGTGCAATTTGCGAAGCTGCGATGACGTGGCACAATCTTGACCTTCCCTTGCCCCCCACGGTCTCCCATCCAATGAGGACACTCCTCCCTTCACATTACGCCCCGCGTACGAGGTCCGTTACGCCCCGCGTACCTCCGGCCTTATCCTTCCGAGATTAGTGCGAGGCAGCTGGCTTCGGCTGGCATCCATACCCGAGGAGTACGCCCAGTGTACGGGTCGTACACCGCCCTGGTGCTTTCAGTAGTACGGGCCCAATACTACTGTCCACACCGTTTCAGTATACACCCCAAATCCTCCTCTTCAAATCCCAATTTCCAAGTACTCTATCACTTTCTAACAGATATCTCATAAGCTCCTCGCTGCTACTTATTCACTCTCAAGCATCTCATAGCAGCTCACCCCTCCCTAGGCTAAGGCATCACAAATCAGGGCACTCTAGTCCTAATAGGAATACCTAGCCTACTCTAGCAAGAGAATACATCATAACAATCTCATAAACATATAATATAAGGGTATTTTGGGAAATCACCGTTCGGGCGCTGACTGATCGTACACACGTTTCTTCTCCGAATTTCTCTAGAAATCTTTTACTTTTAAAAAATTTGGTTCTCTTTTGAAAATATTTTCCAAATCCTCAGTTTGAGTTCAAATACTCCAGAAGGTGTACCTGAATCCCTCAAACCAAGGCTCTGATACCAACTTGTAACACCGTAAATTTCGAAACAAATTTCTCTATTTTTATTAAAACATAATTCACTTAAATTTCATAAAACAACCATGTTAGAAATTTAATCCAAGTAATACAAAAATCCCAAGATCTCAAAATCATAAAATCCCATGCGTGTGTACTAATCAAGCTGGCGCCTTCCCACGGTCATCACTAGTACCTGAAACAAATAACACCAAACACTGTAAGCACAAAGCTTAGTGAGTTCCCCAAAATACCACGTATAACACATATTAGCCATTCGAGGCTATAACTCTATGGGTCCGTGCACCCAAACTCTGTGAACCCTCAGGTTCTAACTCTGTAAACATGCACATCATAAATCACAAAGAATAATGCAGCACAACACATAACACACACATACACACACACACACACACACATATATATATATATATATATATATATATATATATATATATATATATATATATATATATATATATAGCATACACGCACTGTAGCACATAACTCTAGTTACCTACTCAAGGTAAAGTATAGTGAGAAGACTCACCTCGCGTATCTCGGTAACTCGCAAGTCCCTGAAATCACTTGTGCTCGATCCCCCGATCTATAGTCCTCCTATAACACAATACGTCTCTAAATAACACTTCACAACTAAGGTTGACTATCCCTTAACAAGTCAACATAGGTCAACACTGATCAATGGTCAACAGTCAACTTTGACCGGACTCGACGAGTGCACTATAGCGACTCGGCGAGTCTATACGCATACACTGATTTCCCTGGGATCCTCACTTGACACGACGAGTATTCTCCTAACTCGACGAGTTCCACCTGGCATGAGTTGTGGGGCCTCCACGACTCAACTCGCCGAGTCTCAAGAATAACTCGGCGAGTTCCAGCTTGACTCAGTTCACCTGTCAACCCACTCTGACTCTCCCTGACTCACTGAGTCAATCCCTTAACTCGGCAAGACCACTCGCTGAGTGGTGCTGGGCAATCTTCATGCTACTCGTCGAGTCTGTTCTTCAGACTCGGCGAGTCCATGCCATGCATCAACTCAAACTCACTCCTGAGGTCAGATCTGTTCCATACATTCATAGATCTAACCTCCCCAAGCATGATAATCACATAAAGTCCAAACCTTGGGGCTCAAACAACAACTATTTGCTCATAAATGATGTTTTAGCCCATATCTCATAACTCTAGGCCAATACTCTCATGAACCCTCATAAAGCTTAAGGAATACAGCTCTTCTGGACCTCTATGGATCTCATCTCAAGCCTTAACCATCAAAGGGGTCAAGAAACCCTAAACCCCCATGTTCATCATAAAAACCGAAAAAGGATGCCAAGATATAGCTCCAAGATGATGCTCTGAGCTCCAAAATCGAAGAATGTCCACTTCCCTTGCCTTCTCTTAGCTAGAATCTCCTTGGCCTTGCCAAAACAAGCTTCAAAGGTCAATAATGGCCTCTTTTCTCTCCCAAAACGCTCAAATCTCTTTAGGGTTTCTCTCTAGGGGTTGGTGGCCGCAAATGATGGCCATAAGCCCCTTTAAATAGGTCTTAAACCCTGGAAATTAGGGTTTCATTAAACAGCATGGACTCGCCGAGTCCAGAAGCGAACCCGCGTCCAAAATCGCGATCCTACTCGGCGAGTTTGAGCTCCAACTCGCCGAGTCCACTCACAATTCTCCAACACTAATAATAAATACCTGGAAATTCCGGGCTATTACATGGGTTGATTGTTTGATTGTTTAAACATAATAATTATATTATTGTGGGTTGAAAACCCTATGTACTCACCAGGTTTCCCAACTTGACCCACTCAGTTTATTTATATCACAGGTGTTGATACGAAGTCACTTTACACTAAGAGATTTAAAGAGATGTAGATCAGTAGTGTAAATAAATGTAAGTTCTATTTATGTTTATGTTTCTGTATTAACGATGACATCCCAAACGTTTTGAAATGAATAAAATACGCTTCTTTGAAAATGTTTTAATAACGTATTTATCATGTTTTTCTGGGAACAAATTCCGCAACATTTTTATGAAAAGAAGTACTCTGATTTTTATAAAGCATAAACAAAAAAAGTCAGTATTTTCTGGCCGTGATTTTGGGGATGTCACAGTTGGTATCAGAGCATTAGTTTAAGCAAACTAGGAATATGGATTTATTTCTAGACTTAAACTTAGAATTCTAAGCGATGATTGTGAGGTGTGAGCACTAGCTTAATTTAGGAATGATGCCTAAATTACTTTTATGTGCTAAATGATTTGTTATGCTATAGTTTGATCGGATCTATGGTCTGTTGCCGACCGGATCTGGAAACCTTATGTGTTTAGGATTCTAAACGTACGACTACGATATTAGAACTAGCATGTAAACGTTTCAGAGTGACAAGGATGATTTAAACGTCAATCCTAAGTAAGGGTCTAGATTCACCTTATTCGGTGTATAGATCAAGATGGCAAGGACCCGTAGCGGAAACGTGAATGAAAATGAGAATAGGAACCAACCCCCAGTGGTTCAGCAAATACATGTTGTAGAAGAAGTTGCACCTGAGCCAGTCACCATGGCTGGAGTTAAAGCCATGATTCGGGCTATGCTAGCAGAACAAAGGGAAGAAATGAGGTAGATGTTGAATAGGGACGAACCTACTATGCCCACTGAGCAACCCAAGCTGATTCCCAAGCAATCGGAAGAAGGGAACTACAACTGCCAAGTGAGTCAAGTGGGGACTCAAGGTGATCAAAGGGATGGCCCGGAGAGGAGAAACGACAAGGATGTGTGAATGTATAAGAATTTATTGGGTGCGAAACCACCAAGTCTCTCAGGAAGCCCAAAGCTTGTTGAGATTATGGATTGGATCTCCGAGATGGAGATGGTGTTTGAGAGCTGCGACTGTAGCGAGAAACAGAAGACCGTCTTCGCTGTAATATAACTGAAAACTGGAGTTTTAAGCTGGTGGAAGCTATTGGCAGATACGATGCCATGAGGAGAAGCCTTAAGGATGTCATGGGAAGAGTTCTTGGAACAATTGAAAATGCAGTACTGCTCAGAGATAGATCTGATAGACCTAAACAATGAGTTTCAGATGCTGAAGAAAGGGAAGATGAGTGTTGATGAGTATGCCACCGCATTTACCGAGAGGATGAAGCTATTCCCCTACTTGGTGCCTATTGAACTCTCCAAGATTGATAGGTTTGCTAACGGATTACCCACTGACTTTGGCCCAATGATCAAAATGCCAACTACCTTGAAAACAGCTATTAGGGCAGCTAAGAATGTAGAGGCCCAGATAAGAGAAAAGGGTCTAGAAAAAGATAAGGCAGGAGAGAAGCGGAAGTTTAAAGGATCTTCAAGGTCCAACAAGGAGAGCAAATTCTCAAAGCCTGGAGGAGGAGGTGAAGCAAGATGCTGTGATAAATGCAAGAAGAAACACTTTGGAAAATGCGACGAAGAGGTGACATGTTTCAAGTGTGGAAAGTCTGGGCATTACGCCTATGAGTGTATATCCAACAAGAAGTTGTGTTATGAATGTAAAGAAGGGGGGCATCTTTCAAAGAATTGCCCAAAGAAGAATGAAGCAGCAAGGCTAAACACACCACCAAGGCCAAGTGCATTTCACATGATCCTCGAAGAAGCGGAAAACCATGCAAAAAATCAAGGATGAGGACTTCATATCCGAAGATCAAGTTATGCAGTAGCCATAGTATCGTATGATGTAGTGTCACACCCCAAAACCGATAACGGCGGAATACGTTTCGGGGTGGAGGACATCATGTACAGTATCATCACAATTTCATAACAATAAAAATAAGAAACATACAACCATTTCATTTACATAGTGTGTTTAATTACAAGTGTGTTTTGTAATGTTCAACAAACACCAAAAGTAATACAAAAATAAGAGGTGGATCTTGTATGCTCCACCTTCTCCAAAATGCTACACCTGTACCTGTCTATCTTTGACCTGAGGATACAAGTTATTTTTAAAATGAATATCAGCATAAACCTGGTGAGTTCATAAGAGTTTAGTGTGAGTTTTCATATAAAAAGCATTAGAACCGATAGTATGAAAAGCTGAAATTTACAGTCATAAGTAGTAGTAAAACCTAGAAAATCCTATATTTTCCAGAAATGCATCGTAAGTGAAAACCTTTAAGAAACATGTCATTTTCATCTTTGAAAACCATTTATCGTAAAAGTATAATAGTGACTCTCCAATAAGTAATGCAATATAGTAAGTTATGCCTGAAGTCAATAATAGTGGTACCAACTTCCTTTAGTGTTAGATGCTTGGTTACTTCGGGATATTAACTTAACCTCTAGTTTAGTATTTTAGTGTGGTTATAGTGTATTTCTTGTATGTTATCAATAATGTGAGTAATAGCGGACCCCATGACCTTCCCGGTCATGCACAGTGTAGTGAAGTAGTGGCATCCCTGGACCTGTGCGGCTCGGACTGAAGTTAGCAGTCGGGATGTAATAGCGTCTACCCCATATAGATCTATACATATAGCATCGTCTTCCTGTCGGAAAACTCTGGGCGTAGTGGGTAGCGAATAGAGTATCCCGTAATGAGTTAGTGTGTTATCGTCTGTTTAGTGCTTTCTCTTTTGTTATAGTGTAGTAGTCTTTTAGTATAGTTCATAGTGTGTTCTCTTACTACTGTATTGTCTAGTAATAGTGCATATTATAGTGTAGAGAGTAATAGCTATAGTGAGTAGTAGTAGTAGTAGCATTAACTATACCTATTATAGTTAACTTAGTGTGTATGGTTCTTGTCATGTTAGTGAGTTAAGCATCTAATGAAATGAGAAATACTCATGTCCCATACTAATATACAAGATATATAACTAAGAAATCAACGAAAGTCGGACGGATAACCACTACCCTACGCCCACAATCAAACAAGAACAGGAAATAAGGCGAGCTATCGGTCCTAAGTCCTTCAAGTCTTACTTATATACTTATATTAGCGTGGTTACATTTTATAAGAATATTTGTTTAATATTAGTATTGTCCAAAAGAAGCATTTAAAAACTTGATTATTTATCCAAACTAGTTTTGAAAACGTAGAATCTATTTATAAGGCATAGTGATAATCATGTGATTTGAACTAGGGATAGTGAATCACATGTGATTAATTTCCGTAACATGAATAATTGTCTTGTATAAATTTCCATAAACATGTATAATCAACTTGTATCCCCCCCTAAAACATATAAAACATTTGAAAGGTTCATTTAAGGGGTATGAACTCACCTGAAATCGCGTAAATCGGGTGAATCGGGTGAGAGTGTCGGTTGAGCATTTTGTACCAAATAACGACTTGTGCACCTTTTAGGACCCTAATGTCATATGAAATATGTATTTTACAAGAAATTAATCATTTTATGCTTTTCATTAAGGTATTTAGGCATTTTAGCATCGATTCGGGATTCTAGGGCTTAGATGGGGTTCCCGGGAGTGGTATAAGGCCAAGAGGGGTTTGCGGGGGAGTCCAAGAGTTCACTCCCTTGGAGTTTATGGCCCAAAGGCCACTCCTTGGGAGTTTATGGCCGTAAGCCCCTAGGCTTGGCCGTAAACTCGTTTTTTCCTCCAAAAGTGCAAGTTAAGGCCTTATTTCAACTCCATATATTTCTAGTAAATGCCTAGGGTTCATTTGGGGGGTTTAAAACCTTCATTTGGTGTCATTTGGGGGATTTTACGATCCAAACTTGTGCTTGGGCCGTAAACTCCATTTTGTCCCTCAAAATGGATTGTTAAATGGTCCAAATCACTTCCTTAAGTCTTAGTTAAATTCTAGAAGGCCTGAGGTGGGTTTTTGGGACATTTTGGCATAGAAATTGGGTAGTTTACGGCCCAAGCATAGCCTTGGCCGTAAACTCCTCTTTTGGCTTCAAAATGAGATGTTAAATGGCCTTAAACATTTCCTAGGGTCATAGTTAAATTCCTACATGCCCTAGATGAGTTTTTGGGACTTTATAACATGGAAAATGGGTGTTTACGGCCTAAGCATAGGCTTGGGCCGTAAACTACCTTTTAGGCTCTAAAATCTTATGTTTTGGTGTCCAAACTCGTCTAGGTATATCCCTTAATTAGTACACAAGCTTAAAGGAAGGAAAAATGGAATATTGGCCAAGATTTGAGGTGTTTACAGCCTAAAGGACTTCTTAGGCCGTAAACTCCATTTTTCCCACTAATTCATATGATTTTTGTGTTCTAAATACAATTAAATACATTTAGAACAAGCTAAGGAAGAAACTCTTACGTTTGGAAGCCGGAATTCGCGGTTTTGGGAGTCAGGTTCAGGTCTAGAGAGAGAAAGTAGTGAGAGAGGGTGAATGGGTGGTAAAAGAGTGTCCAAGTGGTATTCACTCTCATTTTATGTGCCTCGGGTATTGCACCCGATACACAGCTACCCGATGCTAAAGTTTAACGGGGTTAAAACTTTTTACCCGGGTGAAGTGGTTGAAAAGTAGTTTAACTCTATTTAGTTGAACGGGGTTAACACTTATAAGTTATAATTACTTATGATAATATCAAGAAATATAAATAATTAGATATTTGTTTATTGGCGACTCCCAACATTACGAAAAATAATATATAACGATGAATTCCGTTAGTGAAGACGAGATTATGTAACGGCAATAAGTTTGGGTTGTCACATGTAGCCTATTAGAGGCATAGTCTAGGGTGAACTTGAACACCTATGAAATAGTTTCAAGAAATAATAAAACCTTTGTTTTGTTATCTAATACGTTAAACTGTTATGTGATCTTCTTGTATGGTGACTTGGAAAACTGCGAGACAATACTTGGGACGAGTATGAGTAGGTGTGAAAGGTAGTAGATGCATATACTACCGGAAGCACAGGACTCACGCTTGGATCAAGGAAAGTCACAAGGTTACCAAGAAGCTAGTAAATGATTTCGTTTTATTCAAGCATGTCGTTACCATCGTTTCGGTAATGACCAAGAAGATTGTTGATATTCCGACCCGAGTGGTCATATCGAATTGAGTCCGACTACGATAAGTATGTTACGTTGTTCAAAGAACCAAGTTCGATGTAGCACCGACTTAAGCCAGAAGAATTGATCAAAGCGATCAGTAGAAGTATCGCGACGGTTGCTAGAAATTCTACCTTTTAAGATGTGAATAGAACATGAAGGAAGGTATAGTCTGTTCCGGAATTTGACTCTAAACGACCTAAGTCCAAGCAATGCATCACATGATGATAGGTCACTAGAATATGACACATCGTTCCATTCAATTTGTATCAACTGAGGATTGATGATTGTGATTTGAAGGTCATAATTTGGAGTCTAATGTGAGATAGAGGGCGGATGTAGGATTGAGCACCACCTATAGTCAAGGAGTCTAAGAGTTAGATACACGTTCGAAGAAACATCGAAGTTATGACTTAGGATGAATAGATAACAAATGGATTCATCATGTGAGCCCTGTTTCGTCAATGATTCCGGGACGTAATCATCCTAAGGGGGAGATAATTGAAACGCCCATAGATTCGGGCTAGTCAAATTAGAGGCAATAAGGGTCGAAAATGACTTTTTGACAAAAGATTATTTAGAATAAATAATCTTAACCAAGTTGTAGAATATGTCTCAAGGTTTCCGTACATATAAAGAACGCCGAAATCCGAGTTATAACGAAGAAGTTATTACCCGTTGAAGTTTCGCGACGGAACCGGTACGATACCGGGAAGCGTAAATAGTGAATTTACGATAGAGTGAGATTTAGCCTTAGAAATCTAAACGAAAGTCGTAGAATATGTTAAACTAAGAACATCGATAAAAAGAACTCCTAAATCTGACTTCGTATGAAGAAGTTATGATTTTTCGAAGTTTCGGATTAGTAGTGTACAGCCTGAAATTCGAATATTAGACCGAGCGGTTTTTAGCCAACACAACCTAAATGAGAATCGAAGATCTCGTTAAGAGTAGCGTAACGAGAAAAAGATGGGTGAAAACGGACGTCGGATGAAGAGGTTATGAGGATTTAACAGACCAATCATGTCCCGGTCTGTTAAAAATATAAAATTTAAAATCGAGTAAAAAATAAGCCGACGAATTCTAAACGAAAGTTGAAGAGTATGTTCCCACCTTCGCGTGGATATAAACAACGTCGAAAATGGAGCTCGTATGCGAAATTTATGATTTTTAGAAGTTAAGTGTGCAATTTGCGAAGCTGCGATGACGTGGCACAATTCTGACCTTCCTTTGCCCCCCACGGTCTCACATCCAATGAGGACACGCCTCCCTTCGCATTACGCCCTGCGTACGAGGTTCGGTACACCCCACGTACCTCCGGCCTTATCCCTCCGAGATGAGTGCGAGACAGCTGGCTGCGGCTGGCATCCATACCCTCGGTACGCCTAGCGTAAGTCCAAGGCTTCGCGCCTATAAATAGCTGCGAGGGTCTCCGCATTTTCCACACCAATTTTCATTCTCTCTCTAGTTTCTTTCCCTCGCTAAGGTTCCAAACCATCCCTAAAGTCTAGGTGAACCCCTAGCACCCTAAGGAAGCCCCGAGGCTCCCGAAATCCCTATAAAAAGTCTCTTTCGGTTTCGAAACGCTGCTCCAATTAAGTTCCGGTTTTCGATAAAATTTGTTGTAAGTGTGCTATGCTTACATAATTTTTAATATAGCTTTCAAATAATTATAGGAATGTTATTAGGTCCTTAAAATAATTATTTGGGCTATTATTATGAGTTATATTGAGTGTTATTAACGCTTATATAATAATAATAATAGTCAGACTAATTAATTTGTCGCGGTTATCGTTAGACTAAACCCTAGTGGTATTGGTACTAGGTTTTATCGAAGGAAATTGTTTTGAGAGTATCGAAGCGCTGGCCGAGTGCTGAGTCACCACCTTTCAGGTGAGTGCATAGTCACTTTCATCTTACACCTAGATATGAAGTATTTTAATATAAATTACGTGCTATGTGTGCATATTGTCTGAATGCTTGCTGTCTATGCTGGGTGAAATACATGTTTTAAATGAATTAAACGGTATATGTGTTTTATATCTACAAAATGTGTTGGATAAAACATAGGTAGATGAAATAGTTGTTTTGTGATAACACGATGGGAGACATCAGTGTTGTCAGTGATCCAGTCATCTAGTGGAGTATAGATGATGACCATGGACGATACTAGACGGTCCAGTGGAACGATAGCAGGCTCGTAACCTGTAGGTGTTTTTGAACTAGGTGCTCATTAGGTATTTTTAAACTGAGTGTGTTCACTATGTATCTTTGAACTGAGTGTGTTCACTAGGTATTTTGAACTAAGTGTGTTCACTAGTTACTTTTGAACTAAGTGTTTAACAGATGTTTTGGACTACGTGTTCACCAGATATATTCTATAAGCCTTGGTAATGATGGACTTCGTATCGATTCCTTAGGATGATCCTTAGGAATAAATAAACGAGGAATAGCTGATTCTTAGGGTAGATCCTTAAGACTAAAGAAGATAATGGGGATGGGTAATTGGGTTGATTGTTTGATGGTTTAAACATAATAATTATATTATTGTGGGTTGAAAACCCTATGTACTCACCAGGTTTCGCAACCTGACCCACTCAGTTTATTTATATCAAAGGTGTTGATACGAAGTCACTTTACACTGAGAGATTTAAAGAGATGTAGGTCACTAGTGTAAATAAATGTAAGTTCTGTTTATGCTTATGTTTCTGTATTAACGATGACATCCCAAACGTTTTGAAATGAATAAAATACGCTTCTTCGAAAATATTTTAATAACGTATTTATCATGTTTTTCTGGGAACAAATTCCGCAACATTTTTATGAAAAGAAGTACTCTGATTTTTATAAAGCATAAACAAAAAAAAAAAATCGGTCTTTTCTAGCCGTGATTTTGGGGATGTCACATTGTAGCTTGATTCCTTAAGACCTTTTGAGCCTAGCACCCTAAGTGTGATGCCTCAAATGTCTCACACAACACCACAACTACTGGAATAACTTGAGAGAAGAACACTTGTACTCAAAATTTGGCTACCCCTCACTTGTATGTCTAGTGGCCGATTTGGCTTGCTATGAGGTCCTTTATATAGTGTCACATGACGCAAACCCTAATGTGTATGACTTTTCATTTCCTCCATAATCCATGGGTTTTAACCTCCATGGATCACCGTATGGGTTGTAGCCCAATCTAATGAATCATGGATCATAAGCCCACTATATAAGAATGAATGATTTACACAATCAATCCCCATATATTTAATTAGTCTCTTTTGATCACAAAATTAATTCCAAATTAATTCTTGATCAATACTAATTAAATAATATGATTTCATATTAATCTATTAGAACTTAAAATATATTAAGAAATCACAAGTATTGTTTTCTCATTTTGTCTATCCAATAGTTCTGATGCCATGCAACCAAAATGGACCATGCTAAGCCGGGTCAAGTACATTCCAAATATATTTATGGACTTAGACACCTTATTCACTAGTCTCTTACTTGGATAAGTCTAATAACTATGGCCGCAAGTATGACTTCAGGATCTAAACAACAATTGTAGCTCTTCAAAGTCTCGTGGAACTAGAACACGCCATTTAAGATAAGTGATCATATAATCCTTTGTTATCAAGATATCAGCTGGAAAAATACATGGAAAACGTCATACTTATTGTCCAACAGTTTGTTTCCCGATTTCTGATTTGTTTGACATAGAACTTAATCGAACACATCAATTTAGTTCTGACCGGGCCCGGTACATAAGTCAAAACAAAATCATCGAGGGTCCCAAGATATCGCTTTTAATCCTCCAAGGACTAAAAGGAATAGATAAACTTCGAGTCATATGCTTGTACTAGCTATTCATCAAGTTATACACAACAACACGTTTTATAGCATCATGTTACTGATGCGGTTTCGCACTATCAATGTTCAATCAACTCATAGCCAACAAATAATATCTCTTGGTTTGAAGACTTATATGATATTACCATATCACAATCACTTAAGATAACTTCCATGAAGTGATACAAGTGAGCGTGAGTTGAATCGAATACTCAGACCTTATGAGCACTCATGAATGTTGTAGCAACGGTTGCTATGTCTAATACAATTCAGACAAATCTACAAACCCAATTCATGACAGTCTTATTTCAACTCCTACTTCCAAAGTATGAACGATTGTGGATGGTTTCGATTAATATAATTATTCTGGAAGTCAAAACATGCAAAATGAAGCAATAGTAAATGATTGACACAAGATAGTACCATACTAGTAACTAGAACACCTTTTATTTAAACATCAAATGTCAATTAGATTTCAACTATTACAAGTTTTGAAAGCTATCTAATTACTAAAACTAATATCATCCATCAATCTAATGTGCCTCACATGCTATATAAGCTTAACCCTATTCAGTCCCTTCGAGAAGGGATCTGCTAGGTTCTCATATGATGATATCCTATTTGCCACGAGGAGTCCTTCTTCTATATAATGTCTAATGAAGTGGTATTTTCTGTCGATGTGCCTGGATCTGCTGTGATTCCTTGGTTCCTTGGCTATGTTAACTGCACTCTCATTATCAAAGAACATATCAATTGGCTCCTTTATAGCTGGTACAACTCCAAGGTCTCCAATGAAGCTCTTTAGCCATATTTCCTCCTTTTCCGCCTCTCTTGCTGCTATGTACTCTGACTTACACATTGAATCGGCTACTGTTTATTGTTTGGAACTTTCCAAGTAATTGCTCCTCCATTTAGGGTAAAGACCCAGCCTGAATGAGAGTAGAAATTATCCCTATCAGTCTAAAAGCCAATGTTGATATACCCAATTACTCTCAAGTCATCACTCCCACCGAAATTAAGGACCCAGTCCCTAGTCCTCTGTAGGTACTTGAGAATGTTCTTCACCGCAGTCCAGTGAGCCTTGCCAGGGTTCCCTTGATATCTGCTGACCATGCTCAAAGCAAATGCCACATTAGGGAGATTACAAGTCATCACATACATGATTGAGCCCAGAGCGGAAGCATATGGTACATGACTCATTTCAGCTATCTCAACCTTTGTACTTGGACTCTGAGTCTTACTCAGATTGGCATTACACTAGATTGGCAAGTCACCTTTCTTGGAATCCTACAAGCTAAACCTTTTAAACACGTTATCCAAGTAGGTACTTTGACTAAGTCCAATTAGTCTCTCACGCCTGTCTCTCAATATCCTTATTCCCAAAATATAGGCAGCTTCTCTAAGGTCCTTCATAGAGAAAAACGTCCCAAGCCAAGACTTAACCTCCTACAAGGTTGGGATGTCGTTTCCTATAAGTAGTATGTCATCGACATACAATACCAAAAAGCTAATTGTACTCCCACTAGCCTTGACATATACACATGACTCATCCTCGCTTCTTGAAAAACCAAACTCTTTGACTTTCTCATTGAAACAAAGATTCCATCTACGAGATGCTTGTTTCAATCCATAAATGGATCTCTCAAGCTTACACACTCTATTAGGGTACTTTACATCGACAAAACCATATGGTTGACTCATGTAAACATCCTTAACCAACTTCCCATTAGGGAAAGTGGTTTTGACATCCATTTTCCATATTTCAAAATCATGAAATGCAGTTATGGCTAGCATAAGCCTAATAGACTAAATCTTTTCTACTGGGTAGAAGGTCTCATCATAGTCGACTCCCGGTGTTTAAGTAAAGCCCTTCGCAAATAGTCGCTCTTTATAAGTGTGTACTTTCCCATTTGCACTCGACTGTCTTACGACCCGGTACATGGTCAACCAAGTTCCAAACTTGATTGTCATTCATTGACCGAATCTTGTTGTCCATAGCCTCTTTCCATTTGGCTGACTCAGGGCCTATCATGACTTCCTTATAGTTGTTATGTTCATCCAGATTAACCAGTGTACTACCACTGATCAATTTATCACCATCTGCAGTAATGTGGAAACCATAATAATGCTCAGGTGTATTGCTAACTCTAGTGGAACACCTTAGAGGTACAGACTCGTCAATTGGTTCAACATTCAAGGTCAATTTTCCTCCCACTATTTCCTTGGCTTATGAACTGTCTCTAACGAAAGACTCCTCTCCTTGCTACAAAGACCATATTTTCACTGGGTCTGTAGAAGAGGTAACCAAAAGGATTTGTGTGGGTAGCCGATGAAAATACACCACTCACTTTGAGGTTCGAGCTTTTCGTGAATCTTGCGTCTCACGAAAGCCTCGCAACCCTAAATCTTGATATAGTCTAATGTGGCAGCTTTCCCAGTCCACATCTCGTGTAGTGTTTTCGCAACCCTTTTAGTTGGAACTAGATTAAGGATGTGGGCGGCAATTTCTAAGGCATACCCCCAAAAAGATATTGGTAACGTAGCTCGACTCATCATGGAAAGAACCATATCCAACAAAGTTCGATTATGCCTCTCATCCACACCATTAAGTTGTGGTGTCCTAGGAGGTGTCAATTGTGAAACAATCCCACATTCCTTAATATGAAACCCGATCCCTATTATGCATTCAATTCAAGTATTTATTATGTTTTCCTCTAGGACTCGACGATTTGGAGGCCCAATGCATCAAGTAGAGTCATGATCTGCGGGGAGTTTAAGTGATCTACTCGACGAGTCGGGAGACTGACTCGGCGAGTAGATGCTATTTGATTGAAACCCTAAATTGAGGGTTTTCACCCTATTTAAACACCTTATAACACCCCAACTCATCCCCCATCATCCAAGCAAACCGTAACTCGAAACCCTAGCCATTTTTGTGTGCTCTTGAGCCTTGTATTGTTATTTTTGTGTGATTGAATCGTGAAGAGGAGAAGGAGAACTGTGAGATCAAGGGGAAACAATAAGATCCAGAGTTTTAAGCTTATTTCAAGCTTATTTGAGGTATGAAGCTAAAACTTTGTCTATTCATTGCTTGGATCTTGATTTTGGAACTTTTCTACATCCTTCTAAGCCCTAGTGAGGATGTATTCGGGATTTGGTATAAGAAGTGAGTTTGTGCTTCAGATCTAGGGCTATTGGGGGTCTTTATGGCATAAATGTGCCTACCTTGTTGCGATAAACACCCCATGCATCTTGTAGACCATCTTTTATGTCTTTTTGAGCCAAAGACCCCATGCATGTACACCAAGTTTGAAACTTTACGTGAAAAATGGACATTAGGAGGCCAAATCTATGGTTTTGGTGTGTTAAGACCCATTTAAATCGACTTTATAGTAATGCTCAAGGATGGACTCGGGGATTCATTCTTAGGACTCGGTGAGTTAGGGTGTAATGAGCACCAAATCCTTTCAGTAGACGGATCAGATGATAGGATGAAAGGTCCCTTAGTCGTTTAGGCTCATAAGGGACCTGGGAATCATGGGACTCGACGAGTGTTTGAGCAAACTCGACGAGTCTAATACAATCTCCTAATCTTGGAAGATGGACTCGACGAGTTGTTCATACAACTCAGTGAGTCATAGACTGGACACATTCTTATGAGAGAGATGAACTCGACGAGTTCAAGAATGTACTCGGCGAGTCGGATGAAGATGGTACCGATGGTATGATTGAAGGAGAACCCGTCGAGTTCTTGCTAGACTCGACAAGTAGAGTCGGAGGTTGGTTTGGGTTAGAGGGGTATGGACTCGACGAGTTGGTAGACCAACTCGACGAGTCAGGTCAACTAGATGTTGACTTTGACCAAAGTTGACTTTGACTTAATTGAGTTGACCACCGGTTAGGGTTGCATATTTAAATTGATAACTTAGAAGGGTTGTCATGTAGGGATTGAGGAGTCAAGGACTATCAAATTTAATGTCGAGGACAGTTCAGACACTATACAACATCGAGGTGAGTTACCTTCCAGTAGAAGTGGGTCTAAGGCACCAAGGTCGGCCCACTAGGAGTTGTCTAGTTGAGATAATTGTCTTTGTGATAAGTGTCTGGTTTGTTATTGGTTGATATGTGCTAGTAAGCTATGTTATGTTAGATGTTATCAGTAGGAGGGGACTAGTCCCCGATCCAGTCGCTAGGACCAACGGGTTGGTCAGACACTCCAGATATGTCTGACAACATGATAATGATATGATATTATATGCTAGCGGTAAGGGGTGAAATAGTCCTCGTGTTCGGTTGAGATAGACTGGAGGGTAGGTCGGCACCCCATAACAGCCTAACATGGGTAATTTAGCATCCCAGAACGGCTTGACATGGGTAGGTCAGCACCCCATAATGGCTTCACATAGGTAAGTCGGGCACCCCATAATTGCCCGACAATATGTATGTTGTTTTGGTATGTGGTATGATGGGGGAACTCACTAAGCTTTGTGCTTACAGTTCAGTTTTGGTTTCAGGTACCTCTTCGTCTAAGGGGAAGGAGCCGGCGGTGTAGTGACACATCACACACACACACACACTTATGGTTTCCGCTTGGAGTTTCTTGGATTGTACTCTGAATTTATTACTTGTGATGATATGGTTTTGAGACACATTGTTATGTTTTTATAAATTGATATGACAATTAGAAATGTTTTGGTAAACTGTGTTACAAGTTACTTAATTGAAAATGAAAATTTTGGCCCCGAAATTTGGGATGTTACACTTAAGATAGCCAAGGAACTCGATACTAAGATACTCACCACCCGATCGGATCGGAGCATATTTATCTTCCTGTCCAACTGATTCTCCACTTCTTGTTTAAACTCTTTGAATTTCTCAAAGGTTTCTGACTTATGCTTGATTAAGTAGACATAACTATATCTACTATAATCATCAGTAAAAGTCACATAGAAGCGGTTAGCATCCTTTGTGGCGGTTCAGAATGGTCCATACACATTTGTGTGTATGAGGTCCAACAAACCTTCACCCCTTTCACAAGTTCCAGTGAAGGGTGACATAGTCATTTTTCCAAGTACACAAGATTCGCAACTATCATCTGACTTTAAGTCAAATGACGCCAAGACTCCAGCCTTTTGGAGTTGCCCTATGCGCTTGTTGTTGACATGTCCAAGACGACAATGCCACAAGGATGATTTATCCAAACTAATGGAAGAATCAATATGCAATACATTATTTCCAAAGTTGTCTACAACATTCACAGCTTCATATACACCATTACAAGGTACTGCTTTAGAGTAAAATACATCATTGTAAAAAAAAAATTAATAGCACCCATATCATTATCATATGAAAAACTAAATCTTTGTTTGTACAAGCAATGAAAAGAAAAGATATTTCTTGCCATTTCAGATGAGTAAAAGCATATTCAAATCTAATGTTAACCCACTACTAAGCAATAAAGAGTAAACTCCAATCTTGGTGACAGGTGATACTTTTCTATTCCCCATGATTAAGTTTATCTTCCCGTGCTCCACATGCTCACTTGTTTTTAGGCTCTGCATATCATAACAAATGTGAATTCCACAACCTGTATCAAGGACCCAAGAATTAGTATGTGGTGAGTTTTTAGACAGAATAGTATAAATACATGTATGGGTAGGTTTAACATTCCCATCCTTAACATCTTGCACGTATTTAGGGCAGCTTCGCTTCCAGTGCCCCTTTTCTTGACAATAGAAGCATTGTGTATCTTTTGGGTTGGAAGAGAGAGTAGCAGAACCACATTTGGTTCCACTCGAAGAGGAGCCATCAAGAGACTTTCCCTTGGTGACCTTGGAAGGGGTCTTCCTCTTCTTCCCATTACCTTTCCCGATTGCTAGAACAGGGGCAGTAGTAGGAGTAGTCACAAGATTTTTACCTTTAAGACCACTTTCTACAGTCCTCAAAAGTCCCTAAAGCTTACTAAAAGTGACCTCCTCCTTATTCATATAATAGGCCATTTGGAACTGATCATAACATAGAGGTAAGGAGTGTAGAATGATATCTATAGCCAACTCCACATCAAATTTCACATTCAATTTGAGCAGACGGTCCAATAACCTTTTCATTTTTCTGTAGGTGGGCCATGATGGGTTCACTATCCTTCATCTTTATTGTGATCATAGAGAAGATGATTTCATACCTCTCTTGGTGTGCACTCTGATGGTACCTTTCCATCAGATCCTGGTGTATCTCAAAAGGGTAGAAGTCCTCATAGAACTTTTGGAGTTCAGGTGCCATAGTGGCAAGCATGATACAAGCTACCTTGGTGGCATCTTTCTCATGTGCCCAAAAGTCGGCAATTTCCTGAGGAGTAGCAACAGACTCGTCGATTTCCTTAAGCTACTTGTCAAGGACATATTCCTTGCCCGTGTAGCGAGTGACCATCCTTATGTTCCTAATCCAATCATTGAAATTAGTTCCATCAAAGATTACTCTCCCACAAAGATTCATGAGAGAGAGAGAGAGACGGAGCTTGTTGGGTTTGAGCCAATAGCAGCATTGTTGAAAGACATCTAAAAAGAAAGAAATACAAGTTTAGATTAGATAAATATTCCTTAATAAGTCACCCAAATGAAATATTAAGGCTAGGAACCAACACAAGATTTTATAATTTGGAAGAGGGTTGTCGTAATCCAAGCTACAACATATTTGAAGGTAGGTAAATGATGATTTACCAATTTCCACCCCGAAAAATGAAATAGGTTATTAAGTTTTAATTGGTTCGAAAACTCCTAGATCTTTTGAGATTCATTGAACAATTCAATGGCATGTTTAAATCTCGAATATACCCTTCAATTTTGTGACTGGGATACCGAGGATTAGAAAACAATGTGTGCATAACCATGTTAGTGTACTGGTTAACCACACACGCTCCACTAACGACTTGGTAATGGTACAAAGTGTAATTTCATAGGTTAGCATCAATTTCACATTTTTCTAAAGTAGCTAAGATTGAGAGTTTATAAAAGTTTAGTTACATTATAATTATCATTATACTTTTAATGAAGGGAGAATTATAGTCATATCCTACCCGTTCGTCTAATGACCCTCCATTAGTCAAGGAAGCGGTGGGTGAGAGTGGACACCCATTAAGCTGCCATTTTATAGGCAACAAACTTATACCCCCTTTATAGATCGGTTTCAAGAATGAGGCCTACTAACAGTAAGACTGACTTGATCTTTTATATATATATATATATATATATATATATATATATATAACTTATAATATTACAAAGTATAACGGTTGAATTTTAAACTTTTAAAATTCTAGCCTTTGGAATTAAAGTTTTCTAAAGTGACTTTACAAATTTCAAAACTTGAGGGAAAGTTTTGAAACTATTCAAAACCTTTCATTTCTATAACTTTTGAATTTTAAAGGCTTTTAATGGAAGAGACTTTTGGAATTCCATAACTTGAGGACAAGTTATGGAGTCCATTATGAAGCATTTAGATCAACAACTAACAAACAATTTGCAAATAATTCCTATGATCTAACAAAAACTCATAAGTAAGAAACATCTATACCAAATATTTTCAAGTATCATATCAACTTAATATAACACTTGAAACTTTGACAATTATCAATTAAATTGGATAAGCATAATCATTACCACATCCAAAATAGATTTAACAATCTAAAATCAGTTTATGGTAATGATCCTAGTCCAATTCCAACAATAAAACTCGAAATTTTGCACTCAGGGCCTCCGAATCGTTGCGTCCATGAAGTAACTCGACGATTTGGATTAGTTTTCACATGGACTCGTCGAGTCCCCCCATGGACTTGGCGAGTTCACTGAACAGTGAGCAGAAATTCGATTTTTTTAACAATTTGCGTCACATATAATTGAAAACAACCCTTGGCTCTGATACCACTGATGGGTTTTGAGCAATCTAACACTCTTATGGTGTGCATGCAACCCTAGAAACCTTGGATCTATGTTTTCACTATTATACATGCAAATTTGATTTTTCCAAGGTTTCAACCTAACTAGCATATCATAAGCCATACGTAATATAAAAAAACTAGTAGAATGACTTACCTTTTCTTGTATCTTGATTCCTTAAGACCTTATGAGCCTAGCACCCCAAGTGTGATGCCACAAATGTGTCACACAACACCAGAACTATTGGAAGAACTTGATAGAAGAACACTTGTACTCAAAATTCGGCTACCCCTCATTTGTATGTCTAGTGGCCGATTTTGCTTGCTATGAGGTCCTTTCTATAGTATGTCACATGTAGGGTTACACCATGCAAACCCTAATGTTCATGACTTTTCAATTCCTCCATAATCCATGGGTTTTAACCTCCATGGATCACCTTATGGGTTGTATCCCAATCTAATGAATCATGGATCATAAGCCCACTATATAAGAATGAATGATTTACACAATCAATCCTCATATATTTAATTAGTCTCTTTTGATCAAAAAATTAATTCCAAATTAATTCTTTATCAATACTAATTAAATAATATGATTTCATATTAATATATTTGAACTTATAATATATTAACAAATCACAAGTATCCATTTCTCATTTTGTCTATCTAATTGTTCCATGCCATGCAACCCAAATGGATCATTCTAAGTCGGGTCAAATACATACCAAATATAGTTATGGACTTAGACACCTTATCCAACACAAGTATCACAAAAGAACAAAATAAAAGTTTTTAGATGTTGGATACTACAGTCAAACCTAGGCAGTTATATAATCATATCTGGGATAAATATAGCCTGATCAACTATATTTATTTGAGATACGACCAACATATGTTTGGGAGTGATACTGGTGTTGCAACAAGTCTAAAACTTATGAACCCTGTATACAAAAGAATGCTAGAACAAAACATAAAGTTAAAATACTATAGGAGTATTTTAAAGTACTGTAACTAAATTATGTGAAAACTAAAAGTCCTTTACTAGTAAAGCTATAATTACCGAGTGTATACATTAAGGTTATATATAAATGAGATTTTATAGACTTAGAATTGGTTATTTTCACTCTACTTCTTGTTCCTTGTTTGGTTGTGATTTTAGAGTGGATCACTTATTCGAAGGTCTATTTGATATAAATTATATATAATCTATATAACTACGTGATTATAGAAAGACCTGGTAAGGATCATCCTCGCAAAAATTCACTTTAATAAAATTATTTGTTAATCTTGTAGATTCATTAGACACTCCCATTATCGCACAACCGACACACCTAAACATTGTGAACAACCAATAGAGGAGTCTAGACAAAACCAAAAGAGGGTTCGCAAGGAAATTTATTGAGAAAGGATCGGACGAAGAGATAGACACTAGAGGGATCATTGACAAACCTTATCCTATCAGAAACAAACTAGAGAGCACCTTATATGCCATACTAAGAAAACCTAGCGGGACAATGATCACACTACTCACACTATGTGTTATTTACCGTACATTTCATTACATCTAGCAACAGTAAAATAAAGAGAGATACTCATTTCCAAAACCCATGAAACCCAACCAACTTAAGATTTCAATATCTATACTCTACTTGACTAAGCTTAAATTAAAATATCTATTCTTACTCTCCATCAAAAATACATCATAGGGAGTAGGCCGAAACATTGAGAATAGTGCAACTAAATGAGAAATTTATATGTATATAAATAGATAGAGTACAACTAGAAAACGATCATAGTTGTTAACGAATTCGTTACACCTTATGTAACATAATCATGTCGTCACATGGAAATAACCAGCCAACCGAAGAAACCCTGATCTTACATATAGACTTCGCTACATTCCAAGTCAAACTAACAACTGTTGTGATAGCTGTCATGGCGCAATTCAATTCTAACAACCCAAACGAAAGTAGAAACAATGTCAACACTTCAGATCGTAGTAACAATCAAGGAAACCAACGAATGCCTACCTACAAGAATACCCTAACCCACAGAACTAAGAGCAAGAACCGAATGTTCTGGGATAAAAAGAAGTGCAAATAATCTCAAAGGTTTGCCAAGAGACAACAACCTGTAGCATCCTCTACGGCCACAACATCTGTCGCCCCTACTACCGTTTCTACTGCTGTCACTGTTACCCCTAACCCAGCTAAGCAGTATGCTAGAAATCTACCAAAGTTCAAAAAGTGCAGCTTCCATCACATGGGAGTCTGCCGAAAGTTGCATTGCATGAACTACAACAAGAATAGGCATACTACTCGTTTCTGTAGAGTTCCGATCCAGCACATTACTTCAACCACTGATGCTAGTACAATTCAAGTATGCTATGCATGTGGTGAAATGGGACATTTCACGAGCGATTGTCCAACAGAGAGTAGTGACAAAGGAGAGGGAGAAGTTTAACGACAAGACTTAAAGGAGCAACAAGGAACCTTCTAGGATTTTGGTACGTTTTCCAAACAACAATATTTAAACATCGAATTTTCATGGAAAATAATTGAGAATTAAAATTTTAATATCATAAATTTACACATCATTCATATGAAAACTAAGAACCCTTGCATGTAAGCTATGATGGCTTAGTGTATACACCAGGGTCATTTATAAATAAGATTTGTAGGCTTAGAGTGAGTGATTCCGCTCAATTTCATGTTCCTTGTCTGGTTGTGGATTTAGGGCAGAGCCACTCATCCGATTGTCTTTCAAATCTTAATTATACATGACTTGTAAACACCAAGCGATAATAGAGGGACCTATTAGGCATTATATTATGAAAGTTCAATATTTTTTTTTAATTTTCAGAACACTCGTACTGCAAATACTTATTAAATGAAGTACAAAATAAGAACATAGAAAATCGTTACGATAAGAATTTTTGGCGTCATCATTAGGAATGTATTGGCTTGGTCCTTACCATACCAATTTTCTATGCCACGTAGAAATCCTTCGCTTAAATGACTTATACCACTAGTCTATCACTACCAAGTGTATACGTGAGAGTAGTATATAATTAAGATTTTTCGGGTTTAGGATGTGTGCTTCCGCCCTATTTCCTATTCGTGTCTAGTTGTGGACTTGGGGCTGAGCCATCCATCCAAACGTCTTTTCAATCTTAATTATATGTGACTTGTATACATGAGGTGATGGTGGATGAGCCAAGTATGAGTCTTACCATCAACTTTAAAGCAAAATCCCATAGGTTTACTACAACAACCGGAGAAACCTGAGTGGTAGTGGGAGCGGATTACAAGGGACTTCATAAACAGGTTACCCAAGACGATAGGTGGAATTGACACCAATTGGGTGATCATTGACAGATTAAACAAGTCTGCGTACTTCCTACTAATTAAAGAAACTGACAATATGGGGAAACTGACAAGAGCATACATTAGCAAGATTGTACGACTATATGTGTTCCCATATCCATTAATAATGATAGAGACAGTAGATCCACCTCGAGATTTTGGTAGTCAATACAGAAATCCCTGAGAACTAGGCTGGACATGAGTACGGCCTACCACCCATAAACTGATGAATAGAGTGAGAGGACTATACCAACTTTGGAAGACATGCTGAGATCCTGTGTGATCGATTTTGGTAAACCGCAGGATATCCATTTACCATTGGTCAAGTTTTTATATAACAACAGCTAGCATACTATTATTAAAGTTGCTCCATTTGAAGCCCTCTATGGCCGGAAGTGTAGATCCCATCTGTGTTGGGCTAAGGTGGGTGACACGCAACTAGCTAAAGGACAAGTTCCTAACAACACTCTCACTGGCATGGAAATCATCCGAGAGATGACTGAAAAGATGGTACAAATTCGTGAACGATTGAAAGCCTGCAGAGACAGACAGAAAAGCTACATTAACAAAAGACGGAAACACTTGAAATTTCTGGTTGGTGACCTTGTCCTATTGAAGGTCTCACCCTGGAAGGGCATGATACACTTATAAAATGGCGCTTCATAGTTCAACAGAGTTTTAAAGAGCTACGATTGTTGGTTGGTTCTTGAAGTTACACTTGCAACTATAGTTATCAGACTTATCCAAGTGGGAGACTGTTGGATAAGGTGTCTAAGTCCGTAACGATATTTGGTGTCAACTTGACCCGACCCAGCATGGTCCATTTGGGTTGCACTTCACCTAACAACTTGTATGCATATACTTTTGAGAATAAGATGTTTATGATATATTAATATATTATTAGTTATAATATATTAATATGATATCATAATTATTTCATTAGTATTGATCAAGAATTAATTTAGTGATCAAAATGGAGCTAATTAAATATGGACTCATGTTTATATATATATGGATCGGGCTAAGATTTATTTAGGATGGGATAAGATTATATGTAGTCCATGGATAGTCCATAGAGCTTTGAACCCATGGATCCTAGGTAAATGAAGAGTCGTGGGTATTAGGGTTTAACCCTAATCCTCCATATTATATAAAGGAGTCCTTGGGTATAGAATTGGCACTAGTGTGTGTGAGGATAAGAGTGAGCCGATTTCTTTAAGTGTTCTTATTCTCTGAAGAGCTTCCAACTTGTTTTGCTGATTTGTGACACCACTTGAGGCATCCACACTATTAGTGTTAGGCTCATAAACTCTAAGAAATCAACCACAAAAGAAAGGTATGTTGTTCTACTTGAAGTTTTGTATTACAAGTACCCCATAACATTCTAGTTAGGTTGTAAACCTTGGAAATCAAATTTGCATTTATTTTAGAGAAAACATAGATCCAAGGTTTCTAGGGTTTCATGTACACCACAGGAGTGTTAGTATGCTCAAAACCCAACATTAACTAAATTATTAATGCAATGGATGTTGTTGCCTGTTTTACTATTTTACATTTGTTGTGATACTTAACATGAAGTCATCCACCCCCAGACATTTCTGTCGTTCCAATTTGGGGGGTGTGACACAACAGGCATGTTGATTTAGGCCAATTCAACATAGGTCGTGTTCTACACCATTAGACCCAAATTGCAACAGATTTGCTTGTATATCCCACTTTTAATAATATACTTTCATTAATTTAACACCATAATAATTGAAATTGTGTTAGATTGCTTCTAAAACGGCCTAATGGTCATTTTATCATCGTCAACACCACATTTGTGAGCTCTTTGACCAAATTTCATCAAAATAATGGGTTAGTTTATAACATTTCAACATTATCTTAAAGGAAATCATGCTCAATTCTATTGAAATCGTTTTTTACTCATACATGCAAGACTCTTTAAAAAAATCGGGTCCAAGAAAACATACTCAACTAGTGAGTTTCTACCATAAAAAGATGGAGAATCTTAAATTCTAAAACCTTTTGATGATTTCCTTCAGTTTCTCCCTTCATATTGTCTTTATTAGTTTTTTCACACATGAATCTTCCTTTGAAAAACACACACTAACTATTTAGAGGGTTTCATGCAAACAATGGAAAGAATTAAGTAGTTTGATACATATCTTTTAAAATCCACAGTAAATTGTAAAAAACTCGTATGGGCTTGTAACATGTTTACATGACTTTAAAATAATACCAACATACTTCAACAAATTTACACAACTTCTTACTTTTTGTCCCATTTTAATCGTGATAAATCTATACTTTGTCATTCCTTTGATTCCTTCCAGAAACGGGATTTCAACCATTCAACATTAATACTCAAACAAAATATAATATTTTTGACCGTGTATGACGCTTAACTTTGGTCATTTTATCAGATTTGGCACATACCACATTTTTGTACCCATATCTGTAACACCCATCAAATTAGGTTAAACATTTAATGGATTATAATCATAATTATGCATTTTTATCGAATAATTAAAATACTCAATTAAGATAATTAAAAATAGAATAAATAATCTATAGCAGCCATGAATACGAACATGTTGATATAAAGAACAACGAGAATAAAGCTCGTATAAAGAAGTTGTGATTTTTTGATGTTACGTGTTACAACGCATTGCATCAGTATTTGTTCTAAAATACGAATGAAAAATATAATACTTCTTAGCCAAATTAGTCTTGAAATAAGTTGTAGTACACGTGAATACGAACCTGTGAGTATAAAAACCACCAAAATCTAGCGTTGTATGAAGAAGTTATGATTTTTCAGAGATATAATGTGTACAGTCTTGTCTATAAATAAAAAGTGAAAATAGATTGTGAGTTATTTTTACATATATAAAGGAAATTAGTAGTACACAAAATTGAGAAACGGTGGATATAAAGAAGGTTGGAAGCAGAGTCTGTATGCAACAATTACTATTTTCCAAAGATATCGAGAAAATAACAATTTCCAGCACAACAGCCAGGGCAACAGCTACCAACATATATCTAACGGACATAGAAGATTCTGCCATGTGGTACTTGGAGAAGTCTCAACCCCAAAAACCACCTAATGATGTGGCATCGCTAGAAAGCGCCTTGTATGATGCAACGCTCTTTTCAAAAGAATTACCTTTAAATAGATTTTGACCCTTCATTCGTTTCTTGCTAATTTCGATCGATTTCTCTCTCAACGCTCGAGATTTCAGTCCCTTGTGATTTTATTTCTTCATTCTTTTAGTATCATTAGTAGAGTGTTGAAGTGTTGAAGAATCTTTTCAGAAGAAGTATTCATTGTCGGATTCATGCTCCCAGAATTCCATGTTTTCGTTAGACGGTCTAGTAAATTCAGTTTCACTTACTATTATTGATAAATGTAACCTATATAATGTTTAATGTCACTGATATGAACCTATAAGTAAGATTTATTAGTAATGCCAATTATAATACTGATTAATCTACTTACAGGTATGGTGTCTAGGCAAGATCTTGTTGGATAAGGTGTCTAAGTCCATAACTATATTTGGTATGTACTTGACCCGACCCAGCACGGTCCATTTAGGTTACATGGCATCATGCATTTGGATAGATTAAATGAAAGAAATAACACTTGTGGTTTATTAATATATTATAAGTTCTAATATATTAATAGTATTATTTAATTAGTATTGATCAAGAATTAATTTGGAATTAATTAAGTGATCAAAAGATAACTAATTAAATATATGGGTTGATTATGTAAATCATCCATTAGTTGTATAGTTGGCTAAAAGGCTCCATGGATTATCAAGTTGGGTTAAACCCATAAGATGCTCCATGGGAGTTACAAACCCATGGGAGATGGAAATGAAGAGTCATATCACATTAGGGTTTACATGGTGTAACCCTAGATGCGACACAGTATATCAAGAACATGATACTCACCCAAATTGGCTACACTAAGAACAAGAGAGGGCAAGCCAATTTTTACAAGTGTTATACATACTCTAAAGTTATTCCAAAGAATTTGGTGTTGTGTGAATCATTTGAGGCATCATACATGGGGTGCTAGGCTCTCAAGGTTTTCAAGGAATCAAATCAACTACAAGGTATGTAATTCTAGCCATCTTTTAGTTTAAAAGTTCCTATGTATGCTAGATAGGATTATGAACCTTGGAAATCATATTTTGCATGTATTTTAGACAAACATAGATCCAAGTTTTTCTAGGGTTGCATGTACACTTAGGGGTGCAGAAATTTGATTTTTGCTGCTGGAAATGGACTAGAAACATGACCCTAAACTGTTTTGGTGTTGTAAAACTTGTTTTAGATGGTGTAATGGTTGTTCTAATCCATTTACAATGGCTAATATCAATTTTTCATGATCTTATGTGTTCATATGTTCTTGAAACTTTGATATGAATATTCATGTTCTTATGAGTTTTTGATAGATCATAGGAATTACTTGTTTAAATGTTTAATTCATGATCTTTATGTGTTTTAATGAAGTCCATAACTTGTCATCAAGTTATGGATAACCAAAAGTTTCTTTGTGTTAAAAACCATTAAAAGAACACATAAGTTATAAAATGAAGAGTCTTCATTTTAATAACTCATAAGTTATGAATTTGAAAGGTTTTGTAAAGTTACAAAACTTGCCCTCAAGTTTTGGAACATGTAAAGTCACTTAATAAATTTTAGTTCCAACCCTTAGATTTTTAAAAATTAAAAATCAACCCTTATACTTTATAATATTATAAGTTAATATATATATATATATATATATATATATATATATATATATATATATATATATATATATATATATATATATAAAAGAGCAAGTCGTCTTACCATTAGTAGGCCTCATTCACGAAGTCTGTCTATAAGGGGGGTATAAGGTTGATGCCTATAAAATAGCAGCTTAATGGGTGTCCACTCTCACCCACCGCTTCCTTGATCGGTGGAGGGTCATTAGTCGAACGGGTAGGATAAGGACTTATAAATTCTAATTAAAAGTATGATGTATATTATAAAGTAACTAAATGTTTTATTAAATTCCCAATCTTAGTTACTTTACGAAAAATGTGAATAAGGTGCTAATCCATGAAATTACACTTTACACTTTGTTTAAGTCGTTAGTGGAGCGTGTGTGGTTAACCGGCACACTAACCTGGACTTAACAAGGTAGGTAAATGGTGACTTAAAGTTTATTATAGGTCGGTGAAGCACGTGTGGTTAACCGACACATCGATTGAGTGATAAACTTTAAGGTACCAAGTGATTTGCATGGTTACTTCACACCTCATTTTATGATCCGCGGTATCCCAGTCACAAAACATGGAGGGCACACTCGAGATTGAAACATGCCTTTGAAAAGTTCATTGAATCTCAAAAGAATCTAGTAATTTCTAAGAACCAATTAAAACCTAATAATTTATATTTCGTTTTTTGGTGGAAATTGGTGAATCGTCATTCACCTACCTTTCAAATATGTTATAGCTTAGATTACGACATACCTCTTCTACGTTATGATATATTGTGATTGGATCCTAGCCTTAATATTACATTTGGGTGTTTTATTAAGGACAATCTTTATATCTAAACTAAACTTGTTCTCTTCTTTTCAGATGTCTTCCAACAACACTACTTCTAGCTCAAACCCTATTGGCTCCTTTTCCCTCATGAACCTATGTAGGAGGGTCATCTTTAATGGTTCCAACTTTATGGATTGGATGCGGAACATCAGGATGGTGACTCGTTAAGAGGAAAAAGAATATGTCCTTGATAAGGAGCTAAAGGAGATCGATGAGTCCACTGCTACTCCCCAGGAGATCGCTAACTTTCGGACTCATGAAAGAGGTGCCACCAAAGTAGCAGGCATCATGATGGCCACCATGACAGCTGAACTCCAGAAATCCTATGAGGACTACTACCCTTTTGAGATGCACCAAGATATGATGGAAAGATACCATCAGAGTGCTCGTCAAGAGTGGTATGAAATAATCTCCTCCATGATAACAACCAGGATGAAGGATGGAGAATCTGTTACGAGCCACATGCAGAAAATGCAAAGGTATGTGGATCGTTTGTTGAAGATTAATGTGAACTTCCCTGAGGAGATTGCAATAGATATGATTTTGCACTCCTTACACTCGTGTTATGATCAATTCTGCATGACATACCATATGAATAAGGAAGAAGTCACACTCAACAAACTTCAAGGACACCTAAAGAATGCATAAATAGGTCTTAAAGGTAAGTCCATTGTTAACACTCCTACTCCTACTCCAAACTTCACTCCTGTCTTGGCAATCGGGAAAGGTAGAGGGAAGAAGAGGAAGATCTCTTCAAAGGGTACCAACGCTAGGACCCTTGATGGATCTTCTTCAAGTGGAACCAAGAAAGGTTTCGTCACACCTTCTTCTTACCCAAAAAAGGTTGAATGCTTCTATTGCCATGAAAAGTCGCATTGGAAGCGGAACTACCAAAGTACCAGCAAGATGTGAAGGATGGGAAAGTTAAACCCAACCATGCAGGTATTTACACTATTCTATCTAATAACTAGACCTATTCCAACTCTTGGGGTCCTTGATACCAGTTGTGGTATTCATATATGTTCTTATTTGCAGGGACTAAGAAGAAGTGAGAATGTGGAGCATGGAAAGATAAACTAGATCATGGGGAATAGGAAAGCTTCACCTATCACCAAGATTGGAGTTTATTTTTTGTTTCTAAGTAGTGGGTTTACTTTAGATTTGAATAAATATTGTTATTCACCAAAAATGACAATGAATATTATTTCGTTTCTTGCTTTGTACAAACAAGGGTTTACCTTTTATTTTGATAATGAAATTGGTGGAATAAATGTTTTCTGTAATAATGTTATTTATTTTAAAGCATTAGCTTGTGATGGTGTGTATGAAGTTGTATATATTGAAGATAATCTTGGAAATAATGTGTTGTGTATTGATTCTTCTGATAATAATAACTTGGATAAAGCATCATTATGGCATTGTCGTCTTGGACATATGCGCAAGAAACACATAGGCCAACTTCAAATGGATGGAGTCTTGGAGTCATTTGACCTAAAGTCAGATGATAGTTGTGAATCATGCTTACTTGGAAAAATGACAAAGTCACCCTTCACTGGTTCTTATGCTAGGGGTGAAGGTTTGTTGGATCTAGTGCTCACAGATGTGTGTAGACCCTTCAAATCTACCACAAGGGATGCTAATCATTATTATTTGACTTTTACTAATGATTATAGTAGATATGGATATGTCTATTTAACCAAGCATAAGTCAGAGACTTTTGAAAGGTTTAAAGAGTTTAAACAGTAATTCGAGAATCAATTAGGCAGGAACATTGAGATGCTTCGATCCGATCGTGGCGGTGAGTATCTTAGTACAGAGTTCCTCGACTATCTTAAGGAATGTGAGATTATCTCACAATTGACACCTCCCAGGACACCACAACATAATGGTGTGGCTGAGAGGCGCAATCTAAACTTGTTGGATATGGTTCGTTCCATGATGAGTCAAGCTTCGCTACCAATCTCATTTTGGGGGTATGACTTAGAGATTGTCGCCCATATCCTTAATCTAGTCCCTACAAAGAAAGCTTCCAAAACTCCTCATGAGATGTGGACTGGTAAAGTTCCCAAACTAGACCACATCAAGATTTGAGGTTGCGAGGCTTTCGTGAGATGCAAGACTCATGATAAGCTCGATCCTCGAAGTGAGAGGTGTATTTTCATCGACTACCCACATAAATCCTTTGGTTACCTCTTCTACAGACCTAGTGACAATGTGGTCTTTGTAGCAAGGAGGGGTGTCTTGAGAGAGAGAGAGAGAGAGAGAGTTCATAAGCCAAGGAAATAGTGGGAGGCAAATTGACCTTGAAGAAATTCAAGAGTCAAGTGGTGAAGGAACTTCAAACCCTAGCACACAACCTAAGTAGGAAACTCCTGTTGAGCTAATTGACAAGTTTGTACCTCTGAGGCATTCCACAAAGGTTAGGAATGCACCTGAGCATTATTATGATTTCCATATTATTGTGGAAGGTGAGACACTTATCAGTGATGAGACATTGGTAAGTCTGGATGAACCCAACAGTTATGCGGAAGCCATGGTAGGCCCCGAGTCTGCCAAATGGAAAGAGACAATGGACAGCGAGATACAGTCCATGTATGACAATCAAGTTTGGAACTTGGTTGACAATGTACCAGGTCGTAAGACAGTTGGCTCCAAGTGGATCTTCAAGAAGAAGACCGACATGGATTGTAATTTACACATATATAAGGCACGACTGGTTGCAAAGGGATTTTCTCAAACTCCGAGAGTTAGTTATGATGAGACCTTTTCACCAGTAGCAAAGATTAAGTCTATTAGGGTCCTGTTAGCCATCGCTGCATTTCATGATTATGAAATATGGAAAATGGATGTCAAAACCGCCTTCCTTAATGGAAGTTTGGCTATGGATGTTGAGTCAGCCAGAGGGTTTTGTCAGTACATAATACCCTATTAGAGTGTGTAAGCTCGAGAAAACTGAAACAGGCACCTCGGAGATGAAATCTATGCTTTGATGAGAAAGTTAAAGAGTCTGGATTTTCAAGGAGTGAAGATGAATCTTGTGTCTATGTCAAGGCTAGTAGGAGTATAGTTAGCTTTTTGGTACTGTATGTGGATGATATACTACTCATACAAAATGACATCCCAACCTTACAGGAAGTGAAGTCCTAGCTTAGGAAGTGTTTCTCTATGAAAGACCTAGGAGAAGCTGCCTATATTCTGGGGATAAGGATTTTGAGAGACCGGAGTAAAAGACTAATTGGACTTAGTCAGAGTACTTACTTGGAGAAGGTGTTGAAGAGGTCCAGCATGCAGGACTCCAAGAAAGGACAGTTACCTATCCAAAGTAACGTCAGGCTGAGTAAAACTCAGAGCCCGAATACTGAGGCTGAGATAGTAGAAATGAGTCGAGTACCTTATGCTTCTGCAGTAGGTTCAATCATGTATGCTATGACTTGTACTCGTCCTGATGTGGCCTTTGCCTTGAGCATGGCCAGCAGATATCATGGGAACCTTGGCAAGGCTCACTGGACTACGGTAAAGAATATCCTCAAGTACCTGCGGGGACTAAGGACTGGGTCCTTACCCTTAGAGGGAGTGATGACTTGAGAGTTGTAGGGTATAGTGATACTAGCTTTCATACTGATAGGGATAATTTCCTCTCTCAATCAGGTTGAGTCTTTACCTTAAACGGAGAAACAATCACTTGGAAGAGTTCCAAGCAGGATACAATGGTTGATTCAAATTGCGAATAAGAGTATATAGCAGCAAGCGAGGTAGAAAAGGAGTCTATATGGTTGAAGAACTTCATTGGAGACCTTGGAGTTATACCAGCTATAAAGGAGCCTATGGAAATTTTCTGTGATAGTGAAAGTGGATTTTCCTTTGCTAAGGAACCAAGGGATCACGGGAGATCCAGACACATCAAAAGAAAATACCATTTCATCAGACATCGAATAGAAGAAGGACTCCTCGTGGAAAAGAGGGTATCATTGGATGAGAACCCAGCAGATCCCCTCACGAAGGGATTGAGTCGGGTTAAGCATTTCCAGCATGCTCGGAGCATAGGAATGAAGGATGATATTAGTTTTAGTAGTTAGATAATTTTGAAATTTGTAAAGTGTAATTGACATTTGATGATGAATAAAAGTCATTTTTATTTATGAGTAAAGTGTTGATATCTTTTGTCAATCGTTTACTATAATTCTTTTGCTTGTTTTGACTTCCAGAATAGTTATGTTTGGTATATCATATTATTCGAATTCTCCACAGTCATTCATATGTTGGAAGTAGGTATTACTCAAGACTGTCATGGGTTGGTTGAAGAGGTCTAAGTTCTTGGACAGGGCTACAACACTCATGTGTGCTCATAAGTTCTGAGCATTCGAATCAACCCACGCTCATTAATAACACTTCATGGAATTTATCTTGAGTGATCATGAGACGTTAATATCATATAAGTCTTCAAACATAGAGATATGACTTGTAGCCTATGAGTTGGTTATGTATTGATCATATGAAACGGCATTGGTAACTTGATGTTATAAAAGGTACTTTTGTGTGTCATTCAACAATTAGTAGAATAAGCATATGAGTCGAAGTTTATTTGTTCCTTCTTGGATTAGAAGCGATATCCGGTCCCCTCGATGATTTTGTTTTGACCTATGTACCGGGCCCGGTCAGAACCGAATTGATGTGTTCAATTTAGTTCTATGTCAAACAAATTGGAAACCGGGAAACAAATTGTTGGACAATAAGTAAGACATTGTTCCATGTATTTGTCCGGCTGATATCTAGAATAGAGGATTATATGATCACTTATCTTAATGGTGTATCATCATCTTCTCAGTTACGAGAGGCCTTGAAAGAGCTACGATTGCTGATCGGTTCCTGAAGTCATACTTACAAGTATAGTTATTAGACTTATCCAAGTGGGAGACTGTTGGATAAGGTGTCTAAGTCCATAACTATATTTGTTATCTACTTGACCCGACCCATCATGGTCCATTTGGGTTGCATGGCATCATGCATTTGGATAGACTAAATGAGTGAAATAACACTTATGGTTTATTAATATATTATAAGTTCTAATATATTAATAGTATTATTTAATTAGTATTGATCAAGAATTAATTTGGAATTAATTAAGTGATCAAAACATAACTAATTAAATATATGGGTTGATTATGTAAATCATCCATAACTTGTATAGTGGGCTAAAAGGCTCCATGGATTATCAAGTTGGGTTAAACCCATAAAATGCTCCATGGGAGTTACAAACCCATGGGTCATGGAAAGGAATATTCATGTCACATTACGGCTCACATGGTGTAACCGTAGATGTGATACACTATATAAAGAACATAATACTCACCAAAATTGGCTACACTAAGAACAAGAGAGGGCAAGTCGATTTTTACAAGTGTTATATATACTTTAAAGTTATTCCAAAACATTTGATGTTGTGTGAGGCATTTGAGGTATCACACTTGGGGTGCTAGGCTCTCAAGGTTTTCAAGGAATCAAATCAACTACAAGGTATGTAATTCTAGCCATCTTTTAGTTTAAAAGTTCCCCATGTGTGCTAGAAAGATTTATGAACCTTGTAAATCATATTTTGCATGTATTTTAGATAAACATAGATCCAAGGTTTTCTCGGGTTGCATGTACACTTAGGGGTGTTAGAATGCCCAAAACCCATCAGATCTTAGTGAGGTGTTAAAAGTGGATTTTCAAATAGTATATGTATATATCAAATGGATCCTACCTCCAATGTCATCAACTTGGTCATTCATTATTTGATAGAACTTAGTGTTTTCTAGGATTAATGAAGAGTCAAAAGAAATAGTGAATATTATCCTGAATAATATAAATACAAACAAATAATAAAACTTAGTAATATTAGAATTTAGTTCGTTTAAAAGGAAAAAAGAAAAAGTGTTAGACGAAGAGCTAACTTACCTACACATGATATTATTAAAAGTACTCGTTATTTAAAAGATTAAATGCATGTCTTGTATAATGAGTAATTGGTTACTTTCTTATATCCAAATCTTAATAAAATTATTTGTTACTTCAAATATTTAATATATACTGAATGCTTGATATTTTTGTTATCTGCTAAATGTATACCTTATATTGTGATAATATTGCATGAACATGAAATTTACATTTGAAGTTAATTATAGGTATTGTAATTTTGTTATGTTATAAACTAAGACATATTTAGGTTTAGTTCAAATTAAGATAAATAGTGAGTAGTCTCATTCTGGTATGCTTAGTTCATTTAAGTTGAATAATGAGTAGTCTCATAGTTAGGGTGTGTGAGAGACAAGAAAGGTGAGGAGAGATCTATTTTGTTGCACTATTACGTGCTAGTTTTGTGGCATTGTTACATGTCGGGGTATGGGTTACGGACTGGAGTGCAATACGTACTAAGTCATTTAAAAAAGTAATATCACGACCATCAGCTATTCTAGATAATCATATGAAACACTGCCAGATGTTCATTAATGTAAGTGCTATGTACTCTATCCCCCAAGTTTCCTTATTGACTTTTAAATGCCAATGAATCCTTAAAGCAGTATAGTATACTCATTGCTTACAATGATTTATTAGGTTAGATCTTGAAGGATCAATTTTATAGGATCAGTATATGAGATTCGACGAGTTGGGTAAATATATGTACACTATCTGATATATATATATATATATATATATATATATATATATATATATATATATATATATATATATATATATATATATATATATATATATATGTTTATGAAATTACGGATTGTTACAATATAGATATATCATACGACTTTTATATAGATATATAGATATATATATATATATATACATATATATATACATATATATATATACATATATATATATACACATATATATATATATATATATATATATATATATATATATATATATATATAGAAGTCATATGATATATCTATGTTGTAACAATCCGTAATTTCATAAACATTTAACATTAAAATTATGGGAAAATATCAGAGTTTACATGCATGTCACCAAAAACCAGAGTATCAAAAATCTTTTAAAACTATTCCAAGAATAAATTAAAAAGTGTTACCAATTCATACCCTACCCATAACTAAAAAAACAAGGATAAACATGAAACAAAAGTCAAATTTGATGTCCTTGATTCTTCTAAGTCATCACACTCTACAGCTTGCTACTAGTACTTGTAAACACATGGAAATAATATATACCAAACGACAAGTCTGGTGAGTTATACATAACATACAATACAACAATAATCATACATTACATATCTAGCTTATCACATAAGTGACCAAGCATCTACACATACACCGAGTGATAAAAAACCGATCATCATCATCTTTGTTTCCAAGAAAGACTCTAAGCACATTCCTTCCTAGGGATCCTTTATCTAGTGATAGTTTGTTTTATTTACTTCTTTTATATTGTTCATTGTAGTATTTTTTAGCTTTTTGTTTTTATTGCATTGCATATTCTATCCCTTTTAATCTTGAATCATATTGGCTACTTTCTCTTTTGCATATGGTGTTTTGTAGGTTTTTGGAGTCTCGTTGCGGTTTCAGATTATCTTGCTGCTGGGCTTGGTGGGCTTTCAAGGAGTTATTTGGCTTTGCGGATCCATTTTATAAGAATCAGGTTTGATGTATTGAAGACTTGGATGAAGTAGGATTATAAAGATGGGTCATGAACTCTTGAAAATGGGTTTGGACTATCCATATTGAAGCTTGAAGATGATTGGTCCATTTTGGATCATGTGAGGTGTGGAGGGGATCAAAGGAATCTAAGGTAGTGAGGTGGAGAAGGTGAAAATGGAGCCAATAGTATTTCAACATCTCCAGCGAGGGTATGGAGCTCACCAGTGCAAGTGTGCACGGTCTCCCGCAAAATTGCACAGTTAAGTGCATTTTTGTCATTTGGCTCATCATTTACCTTAGGGGTTAGGTTTGGTAGCCATGACGTCGAATTTCCCACCATTGGATCACCTTGGAGGTGATTTTGGAGATCTGGAGCTATTATCTTCTCATTCTTCTAGTAATTGCTAATTTCTTGATGTTAAAACACATTTATGATTATTGCCTTTTTGCCACGAGTGGCTAATCTCTTTATTTTGGTTGACTTAGACTAAAACGCTTGGATACTTGTTGGTTTTTAAGGATTCATGTTTTATTGTCATTTATCTCATGTTATTGATTCTTAGTTCATAATTCTTATGCTTGTTTAATACTTTGATCATAAGTTTGGTACTTGAATGAGCAATTGTTGGTTTCTTTCTTTGATTTAGCAATGAATAATTAAACTTTCTTATAATAAAGGATTTATGATGGTAGAAATCATATCTAGCTTATGGATCATGACTCATTTATGGATATGTAATCATTGACATCCTCATGGAATTGGGATTTCCTTCATTCTTAAGGTTAATCAACTTTCTTAAGTTCAATTGCTTCAATTGGGTTCTTGATGTTTATTAAGAAGGTGTGTTGCTGGCTTCCTCAACCTCCATACCACCTTGGAGGAATTTTGGCATATCATGTTTCATGATTTCTATAACCAATTTAGGTTGAATGATAAGCATACATGTTAAATCCTAATGATAAATATATAAATGTTCATTGTGTTGAATTGCCTTAGTTGACCAACTTTGTCTAATATTTGAGCATCTCGCCATCGTGTTTAATTGCAGGTTTTTTGATTCATCAAGTATTTAGCTTTCAAACATATGACAACCCCCCTCCCTTTAGTTTAATTTTAGTTAGTTACTTTTATTTCACTTGTTCAATTGGATTGCATTGGTGATTGAATACGACCATTTCCCTGTGGATTGATCCCCTTTTTACTACTATATTACGTTTTATTTGCAAGCAAAAGGGTGTAATTCTTTGATGCATTAAGGGATCTTAGAGCTAGCAAGGATGAGGGAAGCAATAAGGATGGCAATCAACTAGAAATAACCTATCAGGATCTTCTTAATAATAACTTGAGATCATTCTATAGAGAAAAGGGAGTAGATAGTGTGATTTATTAGGTGAGAGAAATAGAGAGAAAGTGTGCTAATGATAATATAGAGAAGTTCGCAACTTGCATACTCATGGGTAAAGCTCTCCTATGTTGGCGTATCCAAGTCAAGGCATTGGAAGTATATGAAGCCTATGCAACCCCCTGGGAAGAGTTGAAGAAACAGATGATTAGGGAATTCTGTTATGGAAGAGACATGGCATGATCCGAACAGGAATTCAATCATCTGAGCACCAAAGAGTCACGCTTGGCTTTGTAACACTCATAAAAATCACAATAAATTTAAACTTTTTAAAGCAACCCAAATTCATAAATTATTTACAATCATTGTTTTCAAAACATTTTCAAACATTAGAGTCTCCCAAAATCATAAGTTATAAAATAAGAGGATATGTACGATCACGCCTTTTCCTTCCCACGGTCATCCAAAGTACCTGAAACATCACCCAAAACTGTAAGCCAATGCATAGTGAGTTCCCCCAAAGTACCAACACCTAAGATAAGCGTAATAACAAACAGCATGCATACAGAGCCTTCAGCCTGACTGGAATGACGCACCAGCCTACAGACTATTTGGAATGCTCGCAAAACCTTCAGCATGACTGGTACGCCTCACCGGGCCTTCGGCCTATCTAGAACATTATCCGGGCCTTCGGCCTAAATGGTACACACATCGGGCCTTCAGTTTATTTGGGAGGCCCTAGGTCTCTTGGCCTTCAGTCTACACTGGTCCGCCTCAACCCATCCACACATAACCATGTCGACATACACATAACAGATAAGCATACATATAACCAGTCCACAGACAATCAAACAGATCTTACAGATCACTAAGCATAGCATCATCCTACATACCAAGATATCGATCTAACAGATCACCACAGCACAAAACATACTATCACATAATAGGATATCGAATCCAATTGGTTGGTCTTGGTGCCTTCCACTCGTAACTACAGTAAAGAAAACTCACCTAACAGACTGAACAGTAGCTGATGAGGTCTGGACTCTGAATCTCAGCTCAAATTTTCACTTATCCAACCAAATGACCAATCATAAACAAAATCCCAAAATACCCATGAGTCAAACTTGGTCAAAGTCAAAGTCAAACTGGCCAATCCTACCGAGTCAACTGAGTCAACCCATCCGAGTCAACTCAGTCTGGTCACCTCAAAATGAGTACGTGGGGCATACTCCGAGGGTATGTTGGGCATACTCGCCTCCTCACACATTGACCACCATCGGGGTGGTTGACCTCGTACGCAAGGCATACTCCCAGAAGCTCCGAAACCCAATAGGTGATTAATGGCTTAATCACTCACATCCATATTTTAGATCCATGGCTAAAATACACTCAAGAGTCATAAAGTTTCCAAATTTATGAATTTACATGCCCATTAAGTGCTTATCTCAACTTCTTAATCCATTAAGACATTTTACAAGATGCATAGAGCAAAACCAACCATTTCAAACCCATTTTTATGACTCAAGACCCTGCCAAGGGTCTGAAAGGACAGCTTAATGGGTCAAGAACATGCTTTGTTCATGAAACACCACATTTGGAACAAAAAGAACCTAAAACTAACCCAAACCATGATCTACAAGAAATAACACCAAGTTCAGAACTTGATACCTCAATGTGGTGACAAAAGATGGTGTGACCCTGGATCTAGAGAGCTTCACTCCTTCAAGGTGGTCGCCTCTTCCTTCCTTTTTCTTCTTCAAGAGAACAAAACACACACACACACACATACACATACTCAAGTTTAGAAATGCTTCACAAGAGCGATTAGGGTTACAAAAACGTATCAAGAGGGTGGAGGCCGATAAGATGAGGGAAAATGAGGCTATAATGGGGTTTAAATATGAGGCAAACCCTAAAAATTACGGTTTGCATGCTGGGCATGTATTCCCTACATACCTATGTATGCCCTTCGTACTAAGGTGTGCCTTAGTACACTAAGCGTGCACACGTACACATGGCGTACTCCCAAACCTCCCAAACTATGAAATTACGATTATGGCTTCCCATGCACACTTCCTTCTACTTAGGGACCAAAAATGCGACATAATAAAATTATAGGTTTAACCTTAGAAGTACCGAATCACCGAGATGTTATAGGTTTTCCATACGGTATGCTTTGAGTACCTCGTCACCATATGACCTGAATTGGTCAATTCGTATATCCATAAGATCAATGCGCATCGCTTAGCTCCCCATATCAGAGTCGAGGTGCAGTCACACCAGCCTAATACCTATGAGGAAGCTAAATATTCAGCTTTCAATCTCAACGATCCTATGTCCCAAAATCCAAGAAGGAATAAGAAGAAGTCCTAAGAGCTTAAGAACAAGTGAGGACGAATCAAGGGCAAGTTTATTCGACTCTTGTGGAAGGAAAATGAGGAAAGGAAGCCTCATGAGAGATTACCCACTTCACCAAGTGGATACTTGGGAAGATTCCCCTTGTGCAGGAACTATGGACTTCATCAACTAGGAAAATGTGAGAAGTTTAGGTGTAACAACTATGGAAGGACAGGTCACATTGTTAACGTCTACAAAAGTCAACCAGGCCATTAGAAGGAAATATTAGATGTTAGAATAAGGAGACTTAGGTAGAAGCTTTATAGGAATAATTATGTCATTGTTAAGCAAATGGATTGGAAACCCTTAAAGTTATACTCAAGATTATATATGTAAAGGTTTATTTTGAGTACATGTTGTGATAGGAGAATAAAAAGAGAAATCCTTCCAGAAATTCACACCAATATTAAGATAAGAGATTTAGGTTTCCTATTGGTGTAAAATAAACCTAAGATCAAATAGGATTTCAAAAGACAAATATTAGATGCTAATGATAAAGTTGAGGAATTAGAAGTAGAAAACTAAAAAGGAAATTTAGTTATCCTAATAAGTATGAAAAATGAATTGACTTCCTGATTAAGAAACCGGCCTCACCTAATAAGATTACCATTTGGTCTGAATTTCGAGGATAAATTTCATAAAACAGAGGGAGAATGTAACAATTGGGAATTTCATGTCACCAGTTGTTACTAAAGATTAGCACCAACCAACGATAATGATAAAACTTTTCATATTAAAGGAAAATATGATCAGTTAGATGATAATGATATAACTTTTCATATTAAAGGAAAATATGATTAGTTAAATGATAATGATAGAACTTTTCATATTAAAGGAAAATATGATCAGTTAGATGATAATAATAGGGTAAAAAATGAGTGACCAAAAAGTTATATCGGGTTTTATGATGGTTAGTGTATTTAGAAAGTACACAACCAAGTGATCCTAAAGATATAAGCATTGTGAATATTTGACTCTGATTGAAGGAATTATGATTTCATAAAAGATAAAAACCAAAAGCATTTATAACGCTATTAACATCAAAATAGCATAGGGATATTGGTTGAGTATTGGCTAACGTCACTAAAAGGAAAATCATAGTAACCCGTGAAATAAGGACATTGAAAGGAAAAAGGTTCAAAGATGGAGTTTGTATGCAGGAGATACGATTTTTAGAAAAATATAAAATACGGTTTAAAAACGAAATTCAAAATTTGGCAACACAACCTTAAGGAAAGTTGTAGTACTAGAAGAGAGCTACACAAAAATATAAAGAGGGTAAGAAACAAGATTCATATAAGGAAGATATGAATTTTTATAAAATATTTATGGGTGCATTCCAGGTACGTGTCATGCACGACATGCACACCTGACACCCAGATTCATCGAAGAATAAGGAGAGGTGGACCATCAGAAGTGTGATATTTGTAGCAAGCTCTAGATGGAGCCACGAAGAGACTGTATGCCGCGCATGAAGTCCGTCGTGCGCACAACTCTATAAATAGAGGTGTTCAATTCCTTATTTTTCTCATTACAAATACTCTCTTTATACCTCTCAAGTTGTTCCGGAGACCCTCTCGATGGCGCGAAGGTTTGGATGCGATGGCTCAGATGCTTCAGAATACGCTACTAGATGAGTACACGGTCCCTATTTTACTATTTTAAATGTTTACCAGGGGAATACATGCTTATCAAATGGTTTTATTAAAATATATTTATATTTATAAATATCAAATAATTTTATAAAGCTTAAACCCTTAGGATAATGTAGCTATAGATATTATGCATACTGTTAACCTATGATATTATGCCTAAGAGATATCATTCCCGATTGTCTAGGAAGAGATAATACCTAGATGTTATAATGGCCAAATCCCTAGGTTAACATAGTACCTAGAGGTTATGCTAGTCAAATATAAGGATATGCATTATACTTAGTTGTTACTCTACCCAAATATCATGTTTTCGAATAACCATAATTATGGTATACATATAAATACTTATTTATACAAAATAATTATGATATCAAAGGTTATAATTATCAAATATAAGATCAAAGATTTATATTGTGATAGTTATAGGAAAGCCCTATGTAGAATTAAGATTAAATATAAAAACCTAAGGTAAATACGTTAGTGAGCTGTAATTCATCCAAAGGAATTGATTAAATTCAACATTCCCCAGATACCTATAATCATTAATCTTGCGAGAGCTAGAAAGATATGTATAGATCTATACGAGGTTTGACAACCCCACTTGCGAATTCTTGCTACAATCCCGACAGGATAACTTTCTTATTATTCACTAATCGACGTCCAATGAAGTGTCATGGCAGGGCACAATTATTAGTCAAACAGGGTTAATTATGGGGCTCGTGGTAATACATTAGATCACCTTAGAGTATGACTACCATTAGGGACACATTAGAATGGTTCTTAAAATATGTTAGGACCGTTAGATATCCTACAAAGATGGTAAATTAGGATTAATAAATATATCCTAATAAGATATTAAAATAGGATTTTTCCGATATCCTAGAAGATAATAACATATGATTGTTAGATATACTAGAGATAATATGGAAAGATTGTTAGATATGCTAGAGATAATACGGAAGGATCGTTAGATATCCTAGAGACAATAAGAAAGGATCGTTAGATACCCTAGAGATAATAAGATAGGATCGTTAGATATCCTAATAAATAGTAGGCTAAGGTTGATAAAATGCTTTAGGAAAATTTTTTCTAAAAGAAAAAGGATTCTTAAAATAATAAAACCCAATAAAAGCCAAAAACTATAAAAACATGTGCACTCACCAACATTATGTTGACGTTTTAGAAAACTGCATGTGTTCCTATGATGGAGTAGATATCTAATCAAGAAATGATTATTGGCATGAATACTTGTTGATTTTCATTAAATAGGTAATCATGATTGGCTCTTTGTGATTTGGGAAATCTTTATATCATCACCACTCGGCATTTGCCGCCATCGGTCGGGGAGGGTGTGACAAATAACAAACAATTTTCACTTCGCCAAAGCTTTTCTTCAAAGGCTCCACTTCCTTCCTTTCCACACTTATGACATTCATATTCATTAAGCCTCTTAATCCATTAAGACATCACTAGAGATTTTAACCAAAAACTCATATTTTTGGTAAAATACCAACTTGCTAATATTTTGTTCAAATACTTGCTAAACTATACCCATAAAACTACTAACTAGATTATAGTACATAAACAACTTCTTTATTTTCCATTTCTAGGGTTTCAAAACATGGAATTTAACTATTAGAACTTCATAATAACCATAGATTAAGCTTCTAAATATTTAATCATACATTGACAACAAGTTAATCAAGGAAAATCATTCATCAAAACCTCCAACCCACAAATCACCATTAAAGCTCCATAACTAGAAAAATAGAGAAAACAACTACCTTAAGATCTTCAGATGATTACACCATGCCACAATCAAGATAGTTTACTCCTAGAGCCTCCTTCTTTCTCAAGATCATTGCACCTTTACTCTCAACGGTTTGGTGTGTGTGTTTTAACAAATGAACTCTAATTCCATATTTTTTTCTGCTAGAAACCACACCGTGGAAAAAATAGAATAATCACGAACTTCATGTTACACGACGTGGGAAAAGAACAACCACATCATGGAACACGGAAACACGTGTTTTATTAAATTGATATTTTTAGGTTCTAAGCAGTAGACCACGACGTGTTCAAGAAGCGACCACGATGTGGATACAAAAAAACAATCGCAATCCAAGTTCGTCACCTAGTAAATACCACGACGTGGTGGAGGACCAGCCACATTGTGGTGAAGAGGTAGAATGACTAAAGATATCATTTTTCAATAATAAAAAAATTAACTTCAATCAAGGAAAATTTTGTAGACTTCTAAAATGATTTAAAATAGAAACCCTAACATATTTAAAGGACAAAGTGTAAGTGCAATCGACTTTGATACCACTGATGGATTTCAATCCTCATTAGAACAACAAAGTGGCAGCAGAAACAACAAACAATTTTATCTAACACTTGAAACATATTGATCTAAAGTTAACTAACCTATACAACTTATTACAACTCAATAGAACAAAAAACATACCTTCAACTTCTTCGTAGGTTTATTCTTTCGACGGTCCATTTGATCGAACTAGAGAACCCAACGAAGGGATCCTATCTTATAATCACACCCAAGAAGCAAAAACAAGCATATTTGAAATTACAACTAAGAACCAACATGATACGGATCTAAAACGATAAATCTGATCATCACCACATCGTGTAAGAAGAGGTGACATGGTATCGAGACTTTGGTTTTTCCATGGTTTTCTCAAGGGTCCTGAACTTTGGTGGTAGAAATGTATTTTTCCCATGTGTCAAAACCATATTTGGAGCCCTCTATTTATAGGGAGGTGATTTGAAACACTAGAGATAATTACCAAATATAATAATTATTATCTATGGTATTCATATCATTGTAGAATATTTAGTATTCATTATTTTACTATTAATTATTTAAACAAATAATTAATTACAAAATAAGTCCCTCAATCAAATATCTTTTCAGTTCTGCTTAATTTTGTTCGTGCGTGTAATCTAAAAGGACACTGCTATTTATAGTTTTATTGTTGGGCTTGTTATAGCTATGGGCACTATTCTCCATCAACAAAGACAGTCTTTCTAATTTGCTTATATAAAGACTCTAAAAAATCCATATATAATAAAATAACTACCATAAATTCATCTTTCTATCATTCTATCCAAATCTTTATGAAATTTGAAACTACTTAGAAAACCCCACCACATGAAAACATACAATCAAAATGATTAAACTATATCCAAAAAATTGAACTGGTGAAAACTAGAAACCAGTAAACCTAGACTTAAAGAATCTAAGAGTTCAAAAGATGAAACAGAGTTTCAAAATCGTCTATTGACAAGTAATGTGGAAAATAAAAGTTGTGAATCAATTTGGATAATTTTGTAAAATGTTTTGTAAAGTCAAGGTAAACGATTCAAAGGTATTTCATATTCATGTAACTTAAGATTTGATTACAAGTGTTTGAAACAATAATGGCAATCTAAGAAACACTACGTAACTTCTATTGGTATTATAAACACCCTCAAGGTTCACTTAAAAGAAACAAAGTAAGAAACACTCAAAATACTCTATAAAATTATGAACTAGAATGAGTAGAATGAGCAACTTTATAGTTGATCTCAAAGGGCTTATTTATAGGGTTTGGAAAAGCTCAAGGCATGACTTTATCAATTAGGTGTTTACACGTCGTCATGTAGTCATCAAGTGACACATTCCCTACTTAACGGATAATGGATGGGACATTCCAATTTCGTTAAGTTTCCATTAAGTTTCCAACCAAGTCTTGAGTCTTGAGTACATTTAATTATTCTCGATCAACTTTGAGAATGTGTTGAGCATCATGAAATACGTTGAGCATCATGATGCTCTATTATCTTTTAAGGATGCCATCACACATTAGAGATGCTCATGGTAGACAAAAGGTGCTCCATTACTGCAAATGTGCTTGTTGAACTTGAAGATGTGCAGTTGATCATGATGATGCTCCATTTGGCTCTTAACGCACACTGTAAATCCATGATGCTAATTATAAATTCATGATGCTCATTGGAAATTCCTGATGCTCATAATATGACCATGATGCCCCACATAAGGTCAAGATTAATTATCTTTCCAACCCAAATCATTCTGATAATATTTGTTAAATAGATATATACAAGTGCTCAACTTATTTCAAGTGACAGTCACATATAAATATTTCCAACATGAACCCTAATAATATACTAATTCAAAATGGAGATGTAAAAAAATTGAACAGAATTTTGAAAGTAACCTTTAAGTACAAAACAATCGATTTATGTTTGTCCGGACCTAGTATTAGACGACCATCCAACATTGCTTACTTCTATAGGGTCATAGAGATTATTCAATTTCCCATTTGTAATAGCCAAAAATCCAAGGTAAAACTTTCATTTTTATTATATTCAAAACATTATTATAACTTTTTTCAAAACATTGAAAAGAATTTCATGTAATACAGTTATCAGAGTCCAATCCCAAAGATCACATATTGCAGAAAACACGGGTGTGCGTGACGATTGTCTCGAGCTCGTTCATTTGAAAAGTAGAGTACCTGAAATATAAATTGAAAACCATAAGCACAAAGCTTAGTGAGTTCCCCAGATACCACATATCATACATATCAAACGATGCATAAATGTCATACATAACCACGAGCCACACATAACATTCATATATCATAATCAATAAAGGTGTTATGTGTCATCAATACTCTTGCCATTATGCCGTGATCTGCCTTGTGGTCTTTCTTGCCAGGCCGGGGGCCACAACCCTATATCTTACAGATAAGTGTTAGGAGCCATATCTAATTCTTCCATGAAAGCATCACAAAAACAAGTAGCATACAATCTACATTACTTCACTAATTAACTGCTAGAGTTCAAACTCTGGTCTTGCATATAGTGTGCCAGGAGCCACCTCCTGGTATTTAATATATAATTCCAAGGGATAACTCCTAGGTCTCCCTACAATACATAAACCAAACGATCCGGAACTGGTGCCTTCGACCCATACAACCAGTAAGGAGACTAACCTCGAATGTTGAAGTTGATTGAAAGAAATCCCTAGCTGCCTATAACATCGTGTTTCGAGTTGTTCCCATTTTTAATTGGTGATCAAAGGATTAAGTGCTATCAAGCTACGGACACCTGAGGGGTTGAGTTTTGGACCCAGCTGGAGTTAGATAATGTGTCTTGGTTGCACGAGTATTCAGTTGATTTTTTGGGTAAAAGGGTATTTCGGTAATTTGTCAGCTTGGACTTTAATGAAAAGTGGATTTTAGTTCGAGATATTTTATGGTAGGCAGGTAATGATAATAGTGTTGAGTGTCTCGATACCTTTCTATGGATATATGAATGGTTGGAATCAGAGATGTATCAGGTAAGTTATAGCCTTCGGAAGAATTAGAGTTTTGGGAAAAGCCCTAGTACTCACGGCATACCACACGACATACCGAAGAGAAGGAACTATCCAAGGCGTAGCTGGAGGAATGCGTAACGTATGTGAGATGTTGGATCGGGGTGCGTGGCCTCGTATGCAGGGTGTATGAGAAGGTACGGTCGGCATACGAGGGTCAGATTGAAAACCCTAAATCCAAGGGTTGTACCCTATATAAGCATACTTAAGTCATTGAGACTAAACCCTAACAAGCCTCTATAACCCTGTTTCATCCTTTAACCTCATATTTCCTTGTGAGAGTGTTTCTTGAGCTGAGAAAGTGTATTGGTGGCCATTTTAGAGATCATCCAATAAGGAGAAGATAGTGAGCAAGCTTGGTGTGGCATTGAGCTTCAAGATCCTGCATCTAGATCATTTTAAGGAGCTTCGGGAGGTATAAAGCCTTAACCTTTCCATCTTATTCATTAGATTGAGTTAGGTTTTGTTATATTGTCCTCTTTTAAGTTCATAAGTCATCTCTTGGGAGTTTGAGCAACTCCAAAGCTTAGAAAGAATATATATGAGGTCCTTTAGCTCGTCCATATCATAAAAATGCAATCTTTTTGGGAGTTTTGATCTAATGCATGAGTTAAGGCCATTTTCATGGAAGTAAAATGTCATTTTTGGAGTTTGGGTTCATTTGGGGTATGTGAAGTCACCAAGTCAGTAAATTTATGTGTTTAGACGTTATTTGGGACTCAGATCTATGGTTTAGAGTTATAGTTTAAGCATTACATGCTTAATGGAAAAAGTAGGATTAAGAGGGATGTATGTTGGGTGTACAAGATAGTACATGCAGCGTACAAGCCATTAAGCGAGTATGCGCAGTGTACTACTAAGTACGCCATGCGTACTTAGTCAGATTGGAATTCGTATATGTGGGCTTCGGGTTGGGCCATTTCTTGGACTAGGTTGCTATGGACCCTCGTGGGCCAATTGGAAACAGGATTATGGACTAGGGAAATTATTGGGCTTTAGTATAAGGCCCATTGGAAAGATTTGTCCCCAATTTGGAAAATTGGGCCTTATGTGGGCCATAACTGGGTTTTGATAACTATTGGTTATTGGACCATTGGAATTCTAAGTGTGTTGGATTGAAACGAGAGATTAGGCCTCATACCAAGACCCATATAGAGGTTTGGCCCAATTTGGAAATTTTGGCCATTGATTAATTAGTTGGCCTTTAGGCCTTTCAAATTATAGTTTGGAACATAGTTTTGAACAGTGATAGGTTAGGGGTAAAATGGTCTTTAATCCTGTGTATGAAATTATATTTATTGACTAGAACCCAATTGCTAATTGAGTGTCACTTGGTATTATAAGTTTGGGGAGTTGTCAGGGCACCAGCTAGGGATTTCGTTCAGAAAGCTTTTGCAATCGAGGTGAGTCTCCTCACCACACCAATGGGTCGAAGATACCAAGGCCGGCCCATTATGTGTTATGTGGTATGCTAGTTGATTATGTGGTATGTGATATGCTAGTTGTCTTTGTGATACTTGCATGGAAAACCCCAGGGGGAGCCCGTGGCACTTGGATGTCAGGCCATGTGGGGGAGCCCATGACATTCCAGGTAAAGACCATGGGGGTGCCCATGGAACTTGGTTATAAGACCATGTGGGGGAGCCCATGGAATTCCAATCAACTCCATTAAGGAGCCCATGACACATAGGTGTAAGACCCTAGGGGAGCCCACGACATCCTGGAGTAAGAACCTGGAGGGAGTCCATGTCATCCTTATTTGTTTATATGCATGGCTTATGTGATGATGTGGATTATGTGGGGTATGTCTTGGGGAACTCACTAGGCTTCATTCTTATAGTTTTGTTTATGGTTTCAGGTATCATCGGTTTGGAAAGGAAGGCCCAACTTGATCGCAGCGCACACACCCGTGTTTTCCGTAATATGTGGTTTTGAGATGTACTCTGATAAATGTTTTTAATTAGCAATGATTTGGAATGTTGAATTAAACGATATCTGTGTTTTGACTATAAAAAATGAAATTTTTACCCTTGATTTTTGAATCGTTACAAGTTGGTATCAGAGCCTTGGTTTGAGGGATTCGGACATACTTTTTTGGTGTGTCTAAACTCAAACTGAGGATTTGTAAAGTTTTCAAAAGAAAAAAATGGTTTCAAGGAAAGACTTTTCGAAGACAAGAAAGGGTGTCGCACATGCAATCGGCCGAGCTCAAGTAAGTTTTACCCAGAATACCCACATATGTAATATTTTATGACTTTATTTATTAATCTGTGACTTGCATGCTAGTTAGGGCTAGGAGTGATGCCTTCGTATGTATATTGTATGAGCTAGTAGACTTGCATGCTAGTGATGATTATTTAACGATAGATTCGATGGGTTTGAGCCATAATAGTTTTCCTATGTGCACATGCAAACCCTATTGCTTGGATCTAGGTTTCTCTAATTAAACATGGTTTGTATCCAAGACTTTGAATCATAGATCTAGTGTAAACAAACAATTCATAACATATGAAATCAGATCTAGAAGAATACCTTGAGTTACTTGCTTGAAAACTTCTTTTCATTGGAGCTTAGAGTCACAATTGTCACTCCTCTAATTGTCACACCCCCAAACCAAGGATGGCGGAAACGTCCGGGGGTGGAGGACTTCATGTATAGCATCATAACCACAATTTCAATAGTAATTCAAGCAAACACAACCAACATATATATAATTGAAAAGTTACATCACTTGCATGAATTACATGTTTCAAAATCAATTACAATATGTTGTCAAAATATGAAAAGTTTGACGCCTCAACGTCCCATCCTCAAAAGCACTTGGTAACACGATTAATGCTTTCCTGTGAATACAAGTTGTTTGAAAAGTGTCAACACAAGGGTTGGTGAGTTCATAAGCTTTTATTAATAATCTTATTAGAAGTCTTTCACATGTAAATGTCGCGTTGTTTCAGAAAAATCCGATATTTTCCTTGAAATCCGAAAAATGTAGCCTTACAACCAAAGACTAGAATGTATGAAAAGTCATCGTTTCTTAGTAGGAATGTTGTGAGTTTAAAATGAATTGGAAAGTAAATTTATTTTATCAACCTAAAACCTACTTTGGTTTTTATGCAACCCCGTAAACTTTATGAATTGTTGTCTCCCTAAGTGAGTCGTTATAATCATACTGTGACTATGTGAACCTGCCACAACGTTTCTCAGGCGTCGCGAAAATGAAATGACATTTGTCACCCGTAGACCTGCAGGTCCCACTGTAGCTAGCAGCAAGGTGTGGGGTGTCAAACCCAATATAGATCTATATACAAGTATCACGTTCTCCCTCAAGGAGATTCTGATTATAACTACCAGGAATTATATCCCGCACTCGGACGTACGGGGAGAGAGAGAGAGAGTCTCACAACATAGGTTAACAAGTTTACTTGAAATGTGTGTGAATATAAATCTTTCTTGTATGAATGTACCCTTTTTGTACGAGTGCGTTGAGTGATGTATCATAAACTATACCTATTATAGTTTATCTAAAATGTATGTAATATGTATGAATTCTTTTATGGAAATGTATTAGTATTGTGAATTTATCAAACTATACATTTTATAGTCTAATAATACGTGTTCCAAAATGAATGAATAATATTTAATATTTAATATGAATGTCTTAATTCCAGTTCATAATGATAAACTAACACGGAAACACATTCAAATATTAGAACTTATGATTATACACTTTGCTCAACATAATACAAAGTGTTATGATATTTACATGCTGTTGGCTAACTTTAGCCATTCTGCCCTGTATTTGGAAAAATCATAGAAAAATCATACGAAGTCGAAAACTAGATCCGTAAATTCTGAGAGTTCACAAAATGTGTCTAGTTTGCTCATAAATTTTATCTCAATTTATAATGACCTCTAACTTGGGTGAAAAAGTCCAAAATCACAGACTGGTCCGGATTGTTGTTTGAAATGATAGGCAGTTTTGTAAAAATCGCCATAAATTGTAGAAAAATCGTATGGAGATGTGCAAGTAGCCATTTTAAAGCTAAAAACTTGAACTATTTGCACCTTGTACAGTTTTGAAAACAAAAATGTGTAAGATGCCCAAAACAGTCCGTGAATGGAGTTGAACTTTTCTGATGAAGGCTGTTAGAAAACTTTTGATAGGTTCTTAGTGTTTTAACTTGTATTCACCCCCTGAAAACTTGAGAAATCATGAAAATGTAGGGGTATGAACTCACCTTGAGTGATTTCAGTAGATGATTGTTGAAGAATGGAAGTGTTTAATTCAAGAACACTTGGAGATGCCTTGAAGGTTTTCGAGAATCTAACATCATAGTTAGGGAGTTTGTGTAAGCAACCAAAGATTTGAGTAGAATGAAGTGAAATAATAATAGGGAGGATGAATTTTTACTTACTAAGTGTGGAAGAACACTTGAATCCAGCCTTGGATCTCGAAAATTTGTGTAGAAGAGTTTGAGAGAAAAAGTGATGTTTGTTACTTAGTGGAATGAGAGAAATGAGAGAAAGTGAGGAGTGTGGTTGATTGTTCCAGCTCAAAAACGTGGGAGTGAGTGAAATTTGAGTGTAAGGGAACATTGAAGTGACATAGGTAAGGTGGGGAGGTATGGCTGGTCATAGAGTGGGTGTGGGGTGGTTGCTTGTGACTTTGATTTTTTTTTTTTTTTTTTTTTTTTTTTTTTTTTTTTTTTTTAACTTGCAAGGCACAATGGAATATATTACTCCTATAAAGGAAATTGACTCAATCAAGGACGATTTCACAATTAAAGTTCGGATCATACGTCTTTGGACTCAAAAGTCAAGAACAATGTCTTATAATTGTCTATATCCCATTTTTAGTAATTTATTCTCAAAGAACAATGCTATAATCTGTAATTTATCATCTTTTAGTTTAATTTTCTAAATATATGTGTGGTTGTCTATGTGTGTGTATCTCTTTAAAAATTCTACAATTTCATCATTTTATGACCCCCATTTGCGACGTTGAGTATTTATTTCCAAAAATGCGAAACTCCAGGGACAATATTTGAAATCTTCTGTTTTCTTCCCCAATTCGCATTCTACTGTGAAATACTTCGCATCTTCATTCTTACACCCTTCGCATCCCTTCGCATTAATCACCTTCGCATTTTAACCTAATTAATCAAATGCGATTCACAAAATTTTTCATTCCAGATGCGAACACAGTTTAGTTCTTGAACTCTAAACTTGCGAAATCAAAAATTCATATGTTGAACCCATATGCGAATATTAACCCAATTGACTTCAAATTGATTCATAGATGCGAACACTCGATTGTTTTACTTTCGCAAAATGAGCATCAACAACTCCACAATCGAGTTTTTAAATTCTTGCAAACAACAATTTCATAGTCCTTGACTTCGCGTTTTTCTTCACGAATCATCCCTCAATCATCAATCCAATTGCGAATCAAAAACTCATATGTTCTTGCTTTATCGATTCATCGACTACACTCATACAAATGCGAACAATACTCAATTTCAAAATCGATTGAAACTTATAGCAAAGCTAAATCCAACTTCGCATTAATCACCTTCGCATTTTAACCTAATTAATCAAATGCGATTCACAAAATTTTTCATTCCAGATGCGAACACAGTTTAGTTCTTGATTAGTACGAAGGCTTAGGAAATTTTTAACACAAACTTTTCTCCTGTGATGTTTTCCCATTAACATAGCAAGTTATACAATACGAACATAACACTAACCCTAATACACAAGGTTTAATAGAGTTGACCGGCTTGACTTGATGACTTGACTTGACTCAAGATTGACGATTGTCACATCTTCCCCCCGTTAGAGGGAATTTCGTCCCGAAATTTAAATTCGGCTGGGACTTCAAGGGTTTGGGAAAAGATGTGGATACTTTTGCTTCATTTGATCTTCACGTTCCCAGGTAAATTCAGGCCCTCGTTTCGCGTTCCAACGAACCTTCACTATGGGAATGCGACTTTGTTTTGTTCTCTTGATCTCTCGATCCATGATCTCGACGGGTTCCTCCACAAAGTGGAGATTCTCATTAACTTCAATTTCTTCGAGTGGTATTACGAGTGTCTCGTCAGACAGACACTTCTTTAAGTTGGACACGTGGAAGATAGGGTGCACATTACTAAGTTCTTGTGGTAGTCGGAGTTTGTACGCCACCGGACCAATCCTAGCAAGGATCTCGAACGGACCGATGTACCTTGGGTTTAGTTTCCCCCGTTTACCGAAGCGTATCACCCCTTTCCAGGGGGAAACTTTTAGTAGTACCCGGTCTCCGACCTGGAATTCTAAAGGTTTGCGTCGCTTATCCGCGTAACTCTTTTGTCGATCACGAGACGCTTTTAGTCTTTCCCGAATTTGAATGATCTTTTCTGTGGTTTCCCTTATGATTTCCGGCCCCGTAAGGGTGCTATCAGGGACTTGCCCTCTGGCTAGCTGAGTATCTCCAACTTCGGCCCAACACAGTGGCGACCTACACTTGCGGCCGTAGAGAGCTTCGAATGGGGCGACTCTAATGCTAGTGTGATAACTGTTATTATAAGAGAATTCGATAAGCGGTAGATGGGTATCCCATGCCTTACCAAAATCTATCACACAGGCTCTCAGCATGTCTTCCAACGTCTGGATGGTTCTCTCGCTTTGTCCGTCCGTTTGTGGATGGTAGGCCGTACTCATGTCTAACCTGGTTCCCAGAGACTTTTGTAGGGACTGCCAGAAACGCGAGGTGAATCTACTATCTCGATCCGAGATAATGGATGTTGGTACACCATGTAGTCGTACGACCTCCTTAATGTACGTCCTGGTCAACTTTTCCATCTTGTCTGTTTCCTTTATTGGCAGGAAGTGCGCGGACTTGGTCAATCTGTCCACAACCACCCATATGGTATCCATCCCACCTGATGTCTTAGGCAGTTTGGTTACGAAGTCCATGGTTATTCGCTCCCACTTCCACTCGGGTATATCTGGTTGCTGAAGTAGTCCTGATGGCTTCTGATATTCCACCTTGACCTTGGCGCAAGTGAGGCACTTGCTCACATAAGTAGCAACTTCAGCCTTCATGTTTGGCCACCAGTATAACCTTTTGAGGTCTAGATACATCTTATCTGACCCCGGATGAATGGAGTATCGAGTCTTGTGGGCCTCATCCATTACAACGTCTCGGTATCCACCGAACTTCGGTGTCCAGATTCGATTCATGAGATAACGAGCTCCATCCCCTCTGACTTCCAAGTTCTTATCCATCCCCCTTAGTGCTTCGCTTGCCACGTTTTCTGGTTTCAGGGCTTCAAATTGGGCGTCCTTGATCTGAGTGGCCAGTTGGGAGTGGATGGTCATGGCTAGGGATTTTGCTCGGCGACCCGAGTATTCTTTCCTGCTTAAGGCATCGGCTACTACATTAGCCTTGCCTGGGTGGTAGCGAATTTCACATTCGTAGTCATTCAGTAATTCCACCCATCTTCTTTGGCGCATGTTTAGTTCTTTCTGATTGAGAATGTGTTGAAGACTTTTGTGATCAGTGAAGATGGTGCAGTTGGTGCCGTAGAGGTAGTGCCTCCAAATCTTCAGGGCGAACACCACAGCTCCCAATTCAAGGTCGTGGGTTGTGTAATTAACTTCATGTGTCTTCAGTTGTCTTGATGCATAAGCGATGACTTTTCCCCTTTGCATGAGCACACAGCCGAGGCCTTGATTTGAAGCATCGCAATACACCACAAAATCGTCAGTTCCTTCTGGAAGAGACAAGACTGGTGCGCTGCATAGGGCTTGCTTTAGTGTCTGGAAGGCGGCTTCTTGTTTATCTTCCCATTCGAACACCACCCCTTTCTGAGTCAAGGTGGTGAGAGGCTTAGCGATTTTGGAGAAGTTTTGTATGAATCTTCGATAGTAGCCTGCGAGTCCTAAAAACTGTCGGATTTCTGTCGGCGTTGTAGGTGTTGACCAATCTTCGATTGCTTTGATCTTCGAGGGGTCCACATGTATTCCTTCTTTGCTTATTACGTGGCCAAGGAATCCTACTTCTCGGAGCCAAAATTCACACTTTGAGAATTTAGCGTAAAGCTTTTCGGTCCTTAAAACCTCCAGAACTAGTCGTAGGTGATGTCTGTGCTCTTCTTCGCTCCTCGAATAGACCAGGATATCGTCGATGAATACGATGACGAATTTATCCAAGTAGGGTCGACACACTCGATTCATCAAATCCATGAACACCGCGGGCGCGTTAGTTAACCCGAATGGCATCACTACAAACTCATAGTGCCCATAGCGAGTTCTGAATGCCGTCTTGGGGATATCCTCTTCTTGAACTCGCAGTTGATGATAGCCCGACCTCAGGTCGATTTTTGAAAAGTAGCTGGCTCCTTGGAGCTGGTCGAAGAGGTCATCGATTCGGGGTAGGGGATAACGGTTCTTGATAGTGAGTTTGTTTAGTTCTCGATAGTCTATGCACATACGAAAAGAACCATCCTTCTTCTTTACAAATAAGACTGGTGCTCCCCAAGGTGAGAAGCTTGGCCTGATGAACCCTTTGCTCAATAGTTCATTCAATTGGCTGGATAGTTCTTGCATTTCTGCCGGTGCTAAGCGATAGGGAGCCCTGGCGACGGGGGTAGCTCCTGGGATTAAGTCGATCCGAAATTCGACTTGTCTTGCGAGTGGTACACCAGGCAGATCGTCTGGGAAAACATCAGGGAAGTTGCATACTTCTGGAATTTCTTTGATGTCCTTCACCTCCTGTTTCTTATCTATGATGTGGGCTAAGAAAACATGGTATTGCTTTCGGAGGTACTTTTGGGTTTTAACACAAGAGATGATTTGTAGGTTCGCACTAGGTTTATTGCCATAAACGGTGAGAACGTTGCCATTCGGCAGATTGAGGCGGACGGTCCTTTCGTAACATAGAATGTCGGCACGATGAAGGCTTAGCCAATCCATACCAATGATTATATCGAAGCTTTTTATGGTGACCGGCATAAGGTCGATTTTGAACAAATGGTTGTCTAGAGTGAGAGTACACCCTATGTAAATATCATTAGCGCGCTCAACTTTTCCATTTGCCATTTCTACGATGTAAGAATCTTCTAGTGGTTGAGAATTTTGCTTAAGTATATGTTTGAATTGGTGACTTACGAAACTTCTTTCTGCCCCACTATCGAAAAGTACGCATGCATAAGAGTTATTGAGGAGAAACGTACCAGTAACCACAGAGGGATCCTTGACTGCTTCTCCCTGCCCTAAAGTTAGGACCCTCCCTACACCCCCAGCATTAGGGGCTCGTGCCTTGGGGCAGTTCCTCCTGAAGTGTCCCGTTTCACCACACCCATAGCAGGCCTGGCTTGCTCCAGTGTTGGCGGTCGTAGCGACTTGTGTGGCGGGTTGGGTAGTCGTTCTACAGAATCGTGCAGTGTGCCCCTTTCTGTTACAGTTATTGCAGTGTAACTCACGACAAGCACCGTTATGGTGGTAGTTACACTTGTTGCACTTGGGAAGAGTTCCTGTATACTGTTTCGGTGGCGCTGGAGCGGCAGCAGTAGTGGCGGCGCGAACAGCAACAATCGGTTGCTTTTTGGCGGGGTCCTGAATTGGTTGTTTCCTTTTATTTCCCCAGAACTTCCTCTTGTTGTTCCCTCCTTTTGTTCGGTCGGTGGTGGTTATCACGGTACCACGGCTAGCCCTGTGATCTATGAGTTGTTGTGCCAATTCCTTGGCACTCTCAAAGGTAGTGGGTTTCGAGGCCAAGACACTATCTTGAATCTGGGATGATAGGCCCCAGAGATATCGTTCCACCTTTTTCTCTTCTGGAGTGACCATTGTTGGACAGAGGAGTGCTAGGTCGTTGAAACGGGCAGTATAAGTTTCAAGATCAGTGCTTGTCATCCTGAGGTTCCAAAGTTCTTCTTCAAGTTTTTGTATTTCGCCCCTCGGGCAGTATTCCTTCAACATTAGAGCTTTCAAATCCTCCCAGCTGATCGCGTTAGCTACTGCAGGAGTAAGTGACTTAACTCGGCCATTCCACCAAGTGAGTGCTTTTCCAGTGAAAGTGAATGCCGCATACTTGACCTTGCTCGCTTCGGGACAAGCGCAGATTTCAAAAACTGCCTCGGTCCTTTCGAACCATTGCACCAGTGTGATGACGCCCCCGCTTCCATTGAAAGGATCGGGTTTGCCATTCGTGAAGTCTTTGTAAGTGCACTCCCTCGTACGCCCCGTGCTGTCCCCATGAATGGAATTGGTAGCTCCGGATCCAGAACCGCCGGAACCATGGGTTCCCATTTGCGACATTGCTGCCGCCACGGCTGCCGTCACTGCAGCCTGGAACATTGCAGGATCAAACTGCGGAGGTGGTGGTGGAGGCGGCACTGGGTTGTTGGAAGGCCTTGGTCTTTTCCTTGGTGGCATGGTTCCGTCATAAAAAAAATGACTAGTCGGTAAGACTTCAATAGTGATAACGAGTCGAGTGTTACTGGTTTCATCCCTCTTGTATTTTATCATAACTTTATTATTCGTAATTGTTTGTGTGATCAGGTTATGATGTATAGTGTCCAACATTCAATAAATAAAATACATGCCAAATTTCATTGATAACTTTTAGTACATAACGCTTAGAGAGAAAAGTTTGACCTCATAGGGGTCTACATTACATCGTTACAAAAGGTAGTTTTTTTTTTTTTTTTTTTGGCATTACAAAACCCCTTTGAATAGTGTAATCACATAATCGCAGGGTCGACCTACATACGAGGAGTAGCACCAACGCGTACTCATAAAATTCTACTACCTAGACGGGAGAATAGCAACGAGCTCTAATCACTGCGACCCTTCTTTGACGGAGGCTGCGATGATGTCGATGCGCCCTGTAGTTCCGCCAATTTGCGTTCGGCTGCAACCATTCTCTCTTCGAGTGCCATGTATCTTTCCCGATACTCTCTTGTTTCTGCTTGAGCCGCGAGAAGGTCTCTAATGAGTTGGTCTCGGTGGTGGGAGTCTCGTTCCAGGTTTCTGGTGCGATCCGTAGCAGACTGTACAATGGCACTTAACTCCCGGACCTGATCTGTCGTTGTCCTACCACGATCATCCATTCTTGCCATTCGTTGTATCGTGACGGGGAGAGCCCTATCAGCCGGTCCACCATGAGTGAGATCATAGTAACCTCGTTGGTAGCCATATGGTGACCGTTGGCGTTGTTGTCGGCTCCATCTTTCGATCGTTGTTACCCAAGGGGGTTCAGGTCCATTGTAACCAAAACGGTGCGCGGGTACCCTCGCGATGTAGGGAGGGTTGAATACTTCTGGTGGTTCCTCCGCTTCGTTCCCAACCATGACTACCTCATCACCTTCCTCTTCTTCCTCTTCTTCCTCTTCTTCCTCTTCTTCTTCTTCTTCCTCTTGTTCGTCTTCCTCCTCGGGCTCCTCCTCGGGATCCTCCTCGGGATCCTCTTCGGGATCTTCCTCGGGATCCTCTTCGGGATCTTCCTCGGGTTCCTCTTCGGGATTCTCCTCGGGCTCGTCTTCAATCCATCCCGCGTTTCCCTGATTGGGAAAGTAGGGGTCCCCGGGTATGTGAAATTCGGCCATGTCGTCTGCACGAGAAACGGGGTTAAGAAGTATGTATCGGAAAATAATAATTTGGCGCTATAGAAACGTACAAATACTCCTATAGTATTTTTAAATGTTTATATTTGGTTCTTAGCGTGTTCTTTATGGAGTGTTATTAGGTTTTCAGATTTGTCGCTCATTACGACTATTCCTTAGTGTGCGTAAGTTACTTCTTGGACGGATATAGTTGATCAGGCTATATCCTTCCCAGAACTGATTACACATGCTAAGGCGTATTAATAATGTTCGACTCCTCCTCTTTCAATTTACGTTCTCCCTAGTTATGACACCATGCTAGTATAGAATGCATGCAAGTATACTTTAAAACAAGAAATTATTTGTTTTCTAAAAGTACAACTCTTTAAATCACTTTAAGAATCATAGACTTTTAGTCCCAAATGTGTTTATAGTTTGTATATCTTATGTGGTTGATATACTGAATTCACTATAAACCGTGCTCTGATACCAATCTGTCACACCCCCAAACCAAGGATGGCGGAAACGTCCGGGGGTGGAGGACTTCATGTATAGCATCATAACCACAATTTCAATAGTAATTCAAGCAAACACAACCAACATATATATAATTGAAAAGTTACATCACTTGCATGAATTACATGTTTCAAAATCAATTACAATATGTTGTCAAAATATGAAAAGTTTGACGCCTCAACGTCCCATCCTCAAAAGCACTTGGTAACACGATTAATGCTTTCCTGTGAATACAAGTTGTTTGAAAAGTGTCAACACAAGGGTTGGTGAGTTCATAAGCTTTTATTAATAATCTTATTAGAAGTCTTTCACATGTAAATGTCGCGTTGTTTCAGAAAAATCCGATATTTTCCTTGAAATCCGAAAAATGTAGCCTTACAACCAAAGACTAGAATGTATGAAAAGTCATCGTTTCTTAGTAGGAATGTTGTGAGTTTAAAATGAATTGGAAAGTAAATTTATTTTATCAACCTAAAACCTACTTTGGTTTTTATGCAACCCCGTAAACTTTATGAATTGTTGTCTCCCTAAGTGAGTCGTTATAATCATACTGTGACTATGTGAACCTGCCACAACGTTTCTCAGGCGTCGCGAAAATGAAATGACATTTGTCACCCGTAGACCTGCAGGTCCCACTGTAGCTAGCAGCAAGGTGTGGGGTGTCAAACCCAATATAGATCTATATACAAGTATCACGTTCTCCCTCAAGGAGATTCTGATTATAACTACCAGGAATTATATCCCGCACTCGGACGTACGGGGAGAGAGAGAGAGAGTCTCACAACATAGGTTAACAAGTTTACTTGAAATGTGTGTGAATATAAATCTTTCTTGTATGAATGTACCCTTTTTGTACGAGTGCGTTGAGTGATGTATCATAAACTATACCTATTATAGTTTATCTAAAATGTATGTAATATGTATGAATTCTTTTATGGAAATGTATTAGTATTGTGAATTTATCAAACTATACATTTTATAGTCTAATAATACGTGTTCCAAAATGAATGAATAATATTTAATATTTAATATAAATGTCTTAATTCCAGTTCATAATGATAAACTAACACGGAAACACATTCAAATATTAGAACTTATGATTATACACTTTGCTCAACATAATACAAAGTGTTATGATATTTACATGCTGTTGGCTAACTTTAGCCATTCTGCCCTGTATTTGGAAAAATCATAGAAAAACCATACGAAGTCGAAAACTAGATCCGTAAATTCTGAGAGTTCACAAAATGTGTCTAGTTTGCTCATAAATTTTATCTCAATTTATAATGACCTCTAACTTGGGTGAAAAAGTCCAAAATCACAGACTGGTCCGGATTGTTGTTTGAAATGATAGGCAGTTTTGTAAAAATCGCCATAAATTGTAGAAAAATCGTATGGAGATGTGCAAGTAGCCATTTTAAAGCTAAAAACTTGAACTATTTGCACCTTGTACAGTTTTGAAAACAAAAATGTGTAAGATGCCCAAAACAGTCCGTGAATGGAGTTGAACTTTTCTGATGAAGGCTGTTAGAAAACTTTTGATAGGTTCTTAGTGTTTTAACTTGTATTCACCCCCTGAAAACTTGAGAAATCATGAAAATGTAGGGGTATGAACTCACCTTGAGTGATTTCAGTAGATGATTGTTGAAGAATGGAAGTGTTTAATTCAAGAACACTTGGAGATGCCTTGAAGGTTTTCGAGAATCTAACATCATAGTTAGGGAGTTTGTGTAAGCAACCAAAGATTTGAGTAGAATGAAGTGAAATAATAATAGGGAGGATGAATTTTTACTTACTAAGTGTGGAAGAACACTTGAATCCAGCCTTGGATCTCGAAAATTTGTGTAGAAGAGTTTGAGAGAAAAAGTGATGTTTGTTACTTAGTGGAATGAGAGAAATGAGAGAAAGTGAGGAGTGTGGTTGATTGTTCCAGCTCAAAAACGTGGGAGTGAGTGAAATTTGAGTGTAAGGGAACATTGAAGTGACATAGGTAAGGTGGGGAGGTATGGCTGGTCATAGAGTGGGTGTGGGGTGGTTGCTTGTGACTTTGATTTTTTTTTTTTTTTTTTTTTTTTTTTTTTTTTTTTTTTTAACTTGCAAGGCACAATGGAATATATTACTCCTATAAAGGAAATTGACTCAATCAAGGACGATTTCACAATTAAAGTTCGGATCATACGTCTTTGGACTCAAAAGTCAAGAACAATGTCTTATAATTGTCTATATCCCATTTTTAGTAATTTATTCTCAAAGAACAATGCTATAATCTGTAATTTATCATCTTTTAGTTTAATTTTCTAAATATATGTGTGGTTGTCTATGTGTGTGTATCTCTTTAAAAATTCTGCAATTTCATCATTTTATGACCCCCATTTGCGAAGTTGAGTATTTATTTCCAAAAATGCGAAACTCCAGGGACAATATTTGAAATCTTCTGTTTTCTTCCCCAATTCGCATTCTACTGTGAAATACTTCGCATCTTCATTCTTACACCCTTCGCATCCCTTCGCATTAATCACCTTCGCATTTTAACCTAATTAATCAAATGCGATTCACAAAATTTTTCATTCCAGATGCGAACACAGTTTAGTTCTTGAACTCTAAACTTGTGAAATCAAAAATTCATATGTTGAACCCATATGCGAATATTAACCCAATTGACTTCAAATTGATTCATAGATGCGAACACTCGATTGTTTTACTTTCGCAAAATGAGCATCAACAACTCCACAATCGAGTTTTTAAATTCTTGCAAACAACAATTTCATAGTCCTTGACTTCGCGTTTTTCTTCACGAATCATCCCTCAATCATCAATCCAATTGCGAATCAAAAACTCATATGTTCTTGCTTTATCGATTCATCGACTACACTCATACAAATGCGAACAATACTCAATTTCAAAATCGATTGAAACTTATAGCAAAGCTAAATCCAACTTCGCATTAATCACCTTCGCATTTTAACCTAATTAATCAAATGCGATTCACAAAATTTTTCATTCCAGATGCGAACACAGTTTAGTTCTTGATTAGTACGAAGGCTTAGGAAATTTTTAACACAAACTTTTCTCCTGTGATGTTTTCCCATTAACATAGCAAGTTATACAATACGAACATAACACTAACCCTAATACACAAGGTTTAATAGAGTTGACCGGCTTGACTTGATGACTTGACTTGACTCAAGATTGACGATTGTCACACTAATGGTTTACGAACACCTACTAGCAAGAAGATGATTTGAGAGAGGGAGAGAGGTAAGAAATCGGCTCTAGGGTTTCCTCAAACATAGAGTGGCCGATTTCTCCAACCCTAAGGGTCTATTTATACTATGAGTTCTTAGGGATTTACCTTAAACCCTAATTAGATAACTTAGCCTCAAAGCGATCCAAAGATCCTTCTAGATAAGGCCTTGGACGATTTCTAGGATATCCATATCCTTAAAATCGTCCCTTTCCATATCCATAAGGATTCATAGTCTAAAACACAACTATCACACATTTAACAGTTTATTCCCCCTTTATTTAATTAATCTCTTTAAGTCACCAAATTAATTCCTAATTAATTTATGACTTATATCAATCAAATAATATTATTATTCCTTTAACATATTATTCTTATAATACATTAATAATAATATCTCTTCTCTCTATATAAATCACCTTCTCAAGTTGCTATAGTGAAGACAACCCAAAAGAACCATGCACAACCGGGTCAAGTACTTACCAAATATAGTTACAGCCTTAGACACTAATCCAACAGTCTCCCACTTAGATAAGTCTAGTAACTATAAATGCAAACACAATCCGATTAGCAATCGTAGCTCTTAAAGACGCTGTCAACTCTGATCTCATCAGTAACCTGTCCTTTAGATAAGGGATCGTACTGTCCTCTATTTAGATATTGTGCGGACAATCTCATGGAATAATTTTCCAACAGTTGGTTTCTCAATCTCAGATTTATTTGACATAGAACTTAATTGAACACATCAATTCAGTCCTGACCGGGCCCGGCACATAAGTCAAATCAAATCATCGAGCGGCCGTGATATCGCTTTTACCCTCTTAGGATAAAATTAATAGATAAACTTCGACTTATATGCATTTACTTATCCACCAATCATTTATACACAACAATGCGTTTTATAACATCAATTTACTGATGCGGTTCCGCATTATCAGTGCACAACCAATTAGTAAATAATAAACCATATATCTAGGGTTTAAGACCATATGATATTATCGTCTTGTGATCATTTTGTCACATTCCATAAAATGATTCCAGCAAGCGCACGTTTATTCCAATGCTCAAAACTTTTTCATAAGCACTCATGAACGTTGTACCAAACCTTTGCTATGTATAATACAATTTAGACAATCTACACACCAATTCATGAGAATCTTTATTCATATCTACTTCCAACACATGAACGATTGTGGACTATTTGAATAATTCGATTATTCTTAACAAACTCAATTATTCTAGAATTCAAAACATGCAAATTGAAACAATAGTTAAACAATTAACATAAGACAGTAACTTTACTTATAAATAATACTTCTTTATTTAATCATCAAATTTCAATTACATTTATCTATTATATGTTTCTAAAACTATCTAATCTAAACTAAGATCATCCTTAAGTCCAATGCTCCTAGTGTGCTGCAAGTGCTTAACCCTACTCAGTCCCTTCGTAAGCGGACCTGTTGGGTTATCTTCTGATGATATCCTCTTAACCACGAGGTGTCCTTCTTCTACTCTATGTCTAATAAAGTGATATTTTCTGTCGATATGCCGAGATATACCATGATCCCTTGCTTCCTTGGTCAAAGCAACCGCTTCTTCATTATCACATAAAATTTCCATAGGCTCCTTTATGGCAGGCACAACTCCAAGGTCACCAATGAAGTTCTTCAACCATATAGCCTCCTTTGACGCTTCGCTCGCTGCGATATCTCTGATTCGCACGTTGAATCAACTATAATTTCCTGCTTGGAACTTTTCCAAGTTACTGTTCCTCCATTTAGGGTAAAGACCCAGCCCGACTGCGAACGGTAGTTGTCCCTATCGGTCTGGAAACTAGCATCACTATACCCTCGCACCTTTAAGTCATCACTCCCTCCGAGGACTAGAAACCATTCCTTAGTTCTCCGAAGGTACTTAAGGATATTCTTAACCGCAATTTATGAGCTCTGCCAGGGTTCCCTTGATATCTACTGATCATGCTCAAAGCAAAGGCCACATCAGGGCGAGTACAAGTCATATCGTACATGATTGAGCCAACTGCGGAAGCGTAAGGTACTCGGCTCATCTCGGCTATCTCGGCTTCAGTACTCAGACTTTGAGTCTTACTCAACTTGCCATTACTTTGTATCGGTAGTTCTCCCTTCTTCGAGTTTTCCATACTAAAACGTTTTAGTACTTTATCTAAGTAAGTATTCTGACTAAGTCCTATTAGTCTCTTACTTCGTTCTCTCACTATCCTTATTCCCAAAATATAGGAAGCCTCTCCGAGGTCCTTCATAGCGAAACACTTCCCGAGCCAGGACTTAACCTCCTGCAAATTTGGGATGTTGTTTCCCATGAGCAGTATGTCATCGACATACAAAACAAGAAAGCTAACTATACTCCCACTGGCTTTGACATATACACACGATTCACCTTCGCTTCGTACAAATCCAAACTCTTTGACTTTCTCATCAAAGCAAAGATTCCATCTGCGAGATGCTTGCTTAAGTCCATAAATGGACTTCTCAAGCTTGCACACTCTATTGGGATGCTTCTTATCGACAAAACCTTCTGGCTGAGCCATGTAAACATCCTCAACCAACTTCCCATTAAGGAAAGCGGTCTTGGCATCCATCTACCATATCTCATAATCATGAAATGCAACAATGGCTAGCATCACCCTAATAGATTTTATCTTGGAAACTGGTGAGAAGGTCTCATCATAGTCAACTCCGAGAGTTTGCATAAAGCCCTTCGCCACCAGTCGTGCCTTATACGTGTGTACATTCCCATCCACGTCGGTCTTCTTCTTGAAGATCCATTTGCACCCAACCATCTTACGTCCGGGCACATTGTCAACCAAATTCCAAACTTGGTTGTCATACATGGACTGAATCTCGCTATCCATTGCCTCTTTCCATTTAGCAGACTTCGGGTCTGCCATGGCTTCCTTATAGCTATTAGGTTCATCTAGATTTACTAGTGTACAGTCACTAATATACGTGTCCCCTTCGGTACTAATATGAAAACCATACAACTGGGGTTTGAACTTTAACTCTTTTGGAACGTCTAACAGGTAAGGATTGGTCAATCGGTTTAACCGGAGTTTCCTCCTCGGGTTGAGCGCCAGTGTTAGAGGTTCCTTCATCGCTCGATTTTTGAATCTCTTCAAGATCGATTTGCCTCCCACTATCTCCTTAACTTATGAGTTCTTACTCTCGAAAAACCCCTCTTCTCGTAATGAATACAAAATTGTCACTCGGTCTATAGAAGAGATATCCAAAGGATTTATGCGGGTAGCCGATGAAAATACATCGCTCACTACGAGGTTCGATCTTGTCGTGAGTATCTCGTCTTACGAAAACTTCACAACCCCAAACCTTGATATGTACCAATAAGGAAGCTTTCCCTGTCCATATCTCGTGAGGTGTTTTGGAAACCTTCTTTGTAGGGACTCGGTTATGGATATGGGCGGCAGTCTCTAAGGCATACCCCCAGAATGAGATATATAGTGAAGCACGAATCATCATAGAACGGACCATGTCTAACAAGGTTCGATTATGCCTTTCTACCACACCATTCAATTGTGGTGTCCTAGGTGGCGTCAATTGCGAAACTATTCCACATTCTTTGAGATAGTCGTGAAATTCAAGACTTAGGTACTCTCCTCCTCGATCGGATCGAAGCATCTTGATTTTCCTGCCTAATTGATTCTCCACTTCATGCTTGAATTCTTTAAACTTTTAAAACGTTTCTGACTTGTGCTTGATTAAGTAAATATGCCCATATCTACTATAATCATTGGTGAAAGTCACGTAGAAGCGGTTCCCATCCTTTGTGGTGGATCTAAAGGGCCCACATACATCGGTATATATGAGATCCAATAAACCCTCACCCCTCTCACAAGTGCCAGTGAAGGGTGACTTGGTCATCTTTCCAAGTAAACAAGATTTCCATGTGTCATCTTCCCTAAGGTCGAATGACTCCAACACTCCATCCTTTTGGAGTTGGGCTATACGCTTCTTGTTGACATGTCTAGGATGATAATGCCACAAGGATGCTTTATCCATACTATTGGAAGAATCCATACACAACACATCATTTCCTAGGTTATCTACAACCATAACAGTTTCATAAATTCCATTACAAGGTATTGCTTCAAAATATAAAACACCATTTAGATAAGCATAAATCGAACCATTCTCATTATTCAACGAATATCTAAATCCTTGTCTAAATAAACCATGAAAAGAAATGATGTTTCTTGCCATATCTCGCGAGTAGCAACAATTATTTAAATCTAAATTCAATCCATTACTAAGCACTAAAGAATACACTCCAATCTTGGTGACAGGCGACAATCTTCTGTTCCCCATGATTAGATTTATTCTTCCAAGCTCCACATCCCTATTTATTCCTAGTCCCTGCAAATCAGAACAAATGTGGTAACCACACCGTGTATCAAGAACCCAAGAAATAGCATAAGATGAATCATTAGATTTAATCATGTATATACCTACAAAAGATGGCTTGAACTTTCCATCCTTGATGGCTTGCAGATATTCCGAGCAGCTTCTCTTCTAATGCCCTATTTTGTGTCAATGATGGCACTCTGCCTCCTTTGGGTTAGTTGGGCTTAGCAGGATCAATCTTGGTCCCACTAGAAGAGGAACCATCTTGGGACATTCCCTTTGCGGTGGTTCTATGACAGAGCCTTCCTCTTCTTACCCTTTCCCTGCCTAATAGCCAAAATAGGAGCAGCGGGTAGATTGGGAGTTGGTGCCACAGACTTATCCTTGAGGTTTCTCTCAGAAGTCCTTAGGAGCCCTTGTAGTTTTCTTAGGGTGACCTCTTCCTTGTTCATGTGGTAGGTCATCCTAAATTGGTTGTAGCATGAGGTAAAGGAGTGAAGAACAATGTCGATAGCTAAATCTTCCCCAAAGTTGACATTCAACTTGCGAAGACGATCAACATACCTTTGCATCTTTTGTAAGTGCATGGTTAGAGACACTCCACTTCCCATTTTAGCAGTGATCATATTTGTTATGATCTCATAGCGCTCTTGCCTCGCGCTTTGGTGATATCTCTCCATCAAGTCTAGATGCATCTCATAAGGATACATGTCCTCATAGGACTTTTGGAATTCGGAGTTCATTGTGGCTATCATGATGCAATGGACTTTCGTTGCTTCACGTTCATGTGTCTCAAAGACAACCATTTCTTCGGGAGTAGCAGTTTCTGGAGTGATCTTCTCGAGCTTCTCATCGAGAACATACTCCTTGTCCTCGTAATGCGCGATCGTGCAAATGTATCTTATCCATTCGCTAAAGTTCGATCCATCGAAAGTCACTTTTTTACAAAGACTCATTAACGTGAATGAGTTAGCAACAGTGTTATTTGCATTCGACATCTACAAATAGAAAGGACAAAGTTTGATTAGTATTGAATCCCTAATTAAACACCCAAAATGAAAAATTAGGGTTAGGACCGAACAACATTATTTTCATATTAGAAAAGGAATGTCGTAATCCAACATGTAAATAATTTGGAGGTAAGTGAATGACGATTCACTAATTCTTCACCATGAAAAACATAACTTTAAGTTTTAAATGTATTGAGAATTCCTAGATTTTCTTGGAGATTCATTGAACTTTTCAATGGCATGTTTAAATCTCGATATGCCCCTCTCATTTGTGACTGGGATACCGAGGATCACAAAGTGGGTGTGAATAACCATGCTAATCTACATGGTGCCTTCATTGTTACAATCACCTATTCGATGTACCGGTAAACCACACACGCTCCATCGAACTATGATAAACAATGAATCACCCTTTGCCACCTTTGCTTAGAACCAATTAGTGTGTCGGTAAACCACACACACTCCTATAACTTCTTAGCAAGGGTGCAAAGTGTAATTTCATGGGACTGCATCAATTCACTTTTGCCTAAAGTAACTAGGATTAGGAATTTGGAAAAAGCATGTAGTTACTTTATATTTTAACATTATACTTTTAATGAGCAGAGAGAGTTTCCCTATCCTACCCGTTCGGCTCACGACCCTCCACCAGTCAAGCAAGCGGTGGGTATGACTGTACACCCATTAAGCGCCATTTTATAGGCAGCAACCTTATACCCACCTTATAGACCGATTTCATGAATGAGGCCTACTAACAGTAAGACTAGTATTTTAATTATACTTATATATATTCATTAAGCTTTAATAATATAATAGTATAGGGTTGAATTTTAAACTTGTAAAACTCTAGGGATTGAAATTTAAATTCTTCCAAATTAAACTTTTAATCACAAAATTTAAATCTCAAAACTTCGGGACAAATTTGAAAATTTCAAAACTAGAGGGATCAAATAACAAATAATTCAAATAACTAATTTTATAATTATCTATATTTGACTTAATCTAATTTTAGTCATTAGATAATTACCAAATAATTTTAAATAGTCAATATTTATCATATAAATAACCAATATTCAAAAGATTTGAAATTATCTATTGTTATGTCAAGGATAATCATAAAATTAAGTCAAAATTTGGATTTTAACATAACAAAACGATTTAGGTATCAAATCCAAGACAAAACAGCAACAAAATCCTGAAATATCCTCTGCCTGACACTTGGACTCGCCAAGTCAGCTTTGGACTCGCCGAGTAGGGCCAACTCGCCGACTTGGGTCGGGCAGAGGCCAAGAAAAATGATTTTCAGCAAGCAAAACAGTTAAGCATCATATTCAATTGAAACCAATCAAGGCTTTGATACCACTGATGTGTTTGAGCCATAAGAACTTACCTATGTGCACATGCAAACCCTATTGCTTGGATCTAGGTTTCTCTAATTGAACATGCTTTGTATCCAAGACTTTGAATCATAGATCTAGTGTAAACAAACAATTCATAACATATGAAATCAGATCTAGAAGAATACCTTGAGTTACTTGCTTGAAAACTTCTTTTCCTTAGAGCTTAGAGTCACAATTGTCACTCCTCTAATGGCTTAGTAACACCTACTAGCAAGAAGATGATTTGAGAGAGGGAGAGAGGTGAGAAATCGGCTCTAGGGTTTCCTCAAACATAGAGTGCCTGATTTCTCCAACCCTAAGGGTCTATTTATCCTATAAGTTCTTAGGGATTTACCTTAAACCCTAATTGGATAACTTAGCCTCAAAGCAATCCAAAGATCCTTCTAGATAAGGCCTTGGACGATTTCTAGGATATCCATATCCTTAAAATCGTCCCTTCCCATATCCATAAGGATTCATAGTCTAAAACACAACTATCACACATTTGACAGTTTATGCCCCCCCCCCCCTATTTAATTAATCTCTTTAAGTCACCAAATTAATCCCTAATTAATTTATGACTTATATCAATCAAATAATATTATTATTCCTTTAACATATTATTCTTATAATACATTAATAATAATATCTCTTCTCTCTATATAAATCACCTTGTCAAGTTGTTATGGTGAAGGCAACCCAAAAGGACCATGCATAACCGGGTCAAGTACTTACCAAATATAGTTACAGTCTTAGACACTAATCTAACAAGATTTGCATGATATGTGATGCTTGTAGCTTTGGGGATACTAGATGCTATGTGGGAATGGGAATGACTATTGGTATTAGTAACTGCTAAGTGTATGATTTAAAAATTGTATACAGTTAGGATCTTACAGCCTTAGAATAATTGATTTGGCCTTATTTCCTATTCCTTGTCTAGTTGTGGTCCTTGGGTAGAGTCTATTATTCGATAGTTTATTAGATTTTTTTATGTGTATAATTTGCATGTATAAGGTAGCCAGTAGTGAGGGTGGATGTGGATAGCATGAGTTGTGGTATGTGGGCTGAATGTTGTATGATAGTTTCACGGGTTGGAGAGTTATTGCATGAATGTTGCTTGCTTTTCTCTTTGTGGAACTCTTGAATGATGGGAGTCAGCTACTAAATGGATATGACGGTATCCAGGAGGTGGATGGCTAGCATCATGGGGAATTCTTCAGCAGCTGATGGCAGGGTGAGGTTGGGAACCTAGGAAAGCTTAGGATATGATCTAGTGAGTTAGTGGGCGGTTAAGGGGTAAGAAGGATTAGGGAAATAGTGTTGCAAATGTTGTGTGTAGTATTATCTAAAGTATTTGGGATCAATAGTGTTGTTAGGCTTCAGGAAGTGTTCAGCAGACCGTTAGGGGGTAAGAAGGATTAGGGAAATCCTTCAATTCTCGTGTACCGAGAGTACTTGTCGAATCAAAGTAGGGGAGAATCATTCACATATTCTGGAGCAATAGTGTTGTTAGGCTTCAGGCAGTGCTCAGCAAACCGTTAGGGGGTAAGAAGGATTAGGGAAATCCTTCAATTCTCTTGTACCGAGAGTACTTGTCGAATCAAAGTAAAGGAGAATCATTCACATATTCTGGAGCAAGAGCGGTTATGAAACTAGGATGAGTTTCGCTTCCCCTTTAGGGAGGAAGGCGGCCCAAGCGGTTGGTTGGTTTGAGGGTTGTGTGAGTTGGGAGTTCAGTAAAACTCCCCAGCATATGAATAGTGTCTTCTTGGTGCTTGATAGCAGAATTTAGGGAATCATGTCGGGGTTCCATTCATGAATTGAGTTAAGTTTGGGTGTTCGGTCGAGTGTGTGCTCGACTCTGTATGTTATTCGAATTAATAGATTAGGAATAAGGCATTGGGTTGCGGTTGTGTTAGGGCGAAAGTTTTGTAAGACTGCAGGTGAGTATAGCATTCACAACTAGTCCGTTAGGGAAAAAGTGTTGTAAGACTGCGGGGGAGCCGTAACATTCACTAGTAGTCAGATAGTATGGAAAGTGTTGTAAAACTGCGGGGGTAGCTGTAGCATTCACAAGCGGTCAGATAGTGTGGAACGTGTTTTAAGACTGCGAGAAATCCATAGCATTCACAAGCATCCAGATAGTGTGGAAAGTGCAGAAAGACGGCAGGGTAGCCATGGCATTCACAGATTCATTTAGATGACTTAGACCAGGGTGGGGCAGTTCGTTGTTTGCAAGGTTGTGAGTAGGTCACAAGCATGTAACGTCCATATTTCTAGGAGATGAATTAATGTTGATTTAATAGTCTAGGTCAACCTTTGTAACTTGTTTTAAAGTAATAAAGAAGTATTATTTGAGTATTATGTGCTTACACTTAATTATTATGATTAAATAAACTAAGAATAAAAATAAATGTTAGATAAAACTGATATCTATGAAGAAAGTTGTAGTGGTTGAAACAAGGATTCCGAAGATATAAAGAATACCGAAATCCGTGTTATAACGAGCAAGTTATGACCTGTCGAAGTTTCGCGACAGAACCGGCACAACGTTGTGTGACGTAAAAAGTGAGTCTACGATAAAGTGCTTTTTAGCCTTAGCGATCCAAATGAAAGTCGTAGTACACGTTAAACTGAGAGTGTGCATAAAAAGAATGTCCACATCTAATTTCATATGAGGAATTTATGAATTTTCAAAGATTTGGTATAGCAGTATACAGCCTGAAACCTGAATTTTAGATCGAGTGATTTTTAGCCGACACAACCTAAACAGAAATCAAAGATCTTGTTGATAGTAGTTCAATGGTAAAAAGACGGATGGAACGGACGTCTGATGAATAAGTTATGAATTTTTAACGGACCTTTCCTGTCCCGACCTGTTAAAATATAACTTTAAAAATAAAGTCCAAATTAGCCGATGGAATCTAAACGAGAGTTGTAGAGTATAATTTCACCTACGCATGGATATAAAGAATGTCAAAAACAGAGCTTGTATGCGAAAGATATGATTTTTTGAAGATTCAAGCATAAATGTCGACGCTGGAAGAACGCCCAGCGTACTAAGTGGTACGCTTAGCGTATATATGTACGCGCAACGTACGAGATATGTACGCCCAGCATACTATTGTGTTCACGATCCGAAATTGGCCACGTAGCCCTACTCCATTGCATTGTTCACATGTGTTCGTAGGTTTGACGCGTCTGAGATGATCCCTTCATACACCTAGCATACTTGATGTACGCCCAGCATAGTGGTTGAAGAAGAAGTATGCCCCGCGTACCAAGATATTTTGCCCAGCGTAATTCAAGGCATCAGCCACTATAAATAGAATGCAAGGCCATTCGATATTTGTTTACAAAGTTTCTATCTTCCACCCTATACTTTCTTTTTACCTACACTAAACACCCCCAATCCTAAAATACCATCCTAGCATCATAAGAAATCCCGAAGACCCCGAGAAAAATAGTTTTCGAGTCGAAACTTTGCCCACATGAAGCCTGCTTTTTTAGAAAACATCCCGTTTTATCGAAAGAGATTGTTTTAAGGGACGAAGTGCTGCCCAATCATCTTTAAATCAAGTTAGTGTATAGTCACTTTCATCTTACACATAGATATAAAGTATTTTCGATAAAATACGTGTTGTGTGTATATATATTCTTTGTTTATTTGAGATGGGAGTTGAATGAATGTTTTATACAGGTTTTAAACTATATATGTATTTTTATCTACAAATATGTTGGGTAAAACATGGGTAGATGAAATAGTTGATGTGCGATAAAATGATGAGATGTAACATCCTATTTGAGTAATAAATAAATAGATAAAAATTTGATGAACGAATAGTCACAATAAATTCATATTATTAGCGAAGTGTTGGTTTCGGGGAGCCAAATGATATATTTTAAACTTTTGGGGATTAAAGTGTAAATTTTGAGATTTTATTTTGTAAAGATTTTTAGAAGGCATGGTGTGTTTGGTGATTAAAGGACTTAAATTGAAAGGATTTGACGGCTTAAGGGGCTGAATAGGAAATTATGGAGTTTTTTTAAAGGAGATTGAGAAGGAGGGACCAAAAGTGTGAATTGAGTAAAAGTCTGGAATTCCAATGGTTTCCTACGCTTGTCGGCGTAGCTTTTCTGTCGGTCTCTAGAGGCTTTTAGTCGTTCACGAATTTGAACGATCTTCTCTGTCGTTTCCCGAATGATCTCCGGACCGGTGAGAATGCTTTCGGGAACTCGTCCCTTAGCTAACTGGGTATCACCCACTTCAGCCCAGCACAGAGGGGATCTGCACTTTCGGCCATAGAGGGCCTCGAATGGAGCTGCCTTGATGCTCGTGTGATAACTATTGTTGTAGGAAAATTCAACAAGGGGTAAGTGAGTATCCCAAGCTTTTCCAAAGTCTATCACACAGGCGCGCAACATATCTTCTAAGGTTTAGATAGTTCTCTCACTTTGCCCGTCGGTCTGTGGATGGTAGGCTGTACTCATGTCCAGCCTAGTTCCTAGGGAACTTTGTAATGACTGCCAGAACCTCGAAGTGAATCTGCTATCTCGGTCTGAGATGATAGATAAAGGAACACCGTGCAGTCTTACAGTCTCCCTAATGTAAGTTCTGGTAAGTTTCTCCATCTTGTCTGTTTCTTTGATCGGTAGGAAGTGTGCAGACTTGGTCAGTCTATCGACAATGACCCATATGGAATCAAGTCCACCCATCGTCTTGGGTAACTTGGTTATGAAGTCCATAGTGATTCGCTCCCACTTCCATTCTGGTATCTCCGGTTGTTGTAGAAGACCGGAGGGTTTCTGGTATTCGACCTTGACCTTTGCGCAAGTAAGGCATTTACTCACGAAGGTAGCAATATCTGCTTTCATGTTAGGCCACCAGTATAGCTTTTTAAGATCCAGATACATCTTATCTGAACCCGGGTGGACGGAATAACGAGTGTTGTGAGCTTCGGTCATGACCAAGTCTCTGAAGCCACCGTGTTTCGGTGTCCAGATCCGGTCCAGGAGGTATAAGGCTCCGCCACCCTTAGCTTCCAAGTTCTTATCTATCCCTCTAAGGGATTCACCCGCCACATTTTCAGGTTTCAAAGCGTCGAGCTGAGCCTCCTTTATTTGTGTGGACAAGTGCGAATGGATGGTTAGGGTCAAAGATTTGACCCTACGACCAGTATATTCTTTCCGACTTAGGGCGTCGGCTACTACATTGGCTTTACCCGGATGATAACGAATTTCGCATTCGTAATCACTAAGTAGCTCGACCCACCGTCGTTGTCTCATGTTGAGCTCTTTCTGGTCGAAGATGTGCTGTAGACTCTTATGGTCTGTAAAGATCATGCTTTTGGTACCGTATAGGTAGTGTCGCCAGATCTTCAGAGCAAACACAACCGCTCCTAGCTCGAGATCGTGGGTTGTGTAGTTAACCTCATGTGTCTTCAGCTGTCTCGAGGCATAGGCTATAACCTTACCTCGCTGCATCAGAACACATCCGAGTCCTTGGTTTGATGCATCGCAATATACAATGAAGTCTTTTATTCCTTCGGGAAGGGATAGTATCGGGGCGGTGCACAAGGCTCGTTTGAGTGTTTGGAACGCTCTTTCCTGTTTCTCCTCCCAGTCGAAGGCCACGCCTTTCTGGGTCAGGATTGTAAGAGGTTTCGCTATGCTGGAGAAGTTCTGAATGAACCTGCGATAGTAGCTAGCTAGACCTAGAAATTGACGAATTTCGGTAGGTGTCTTTGGTGCTGACCAGTTCTCAATGGCCTTAATCTTGGAGGGGTCCACATGTATACCTTCTTCGCTAACCACATGGCCCAAAAATTCGACTCGTCGAATCCAAAATTCGCACTTCGAGAACTTCGCGTAGAGCTTCTTCGCTCGTAGTGTTTCTAGGATTTTACGGAGATGTTGACTATGTTCCTCCTTACTTCGAGAGTAGATGAGTATGTCATCAATGAAGACGATGACGAACTGATCCAAGTAAGGACGACACACCCTATTCATCAGATCCATGAATACTGCGGGCGCGTTAGTTAATCCGAATGGCATCACTACAAACTCGTAGTGCCCATAACGAGTTCGGAAGGCTGTCTTGGGAACATCCTCCTCTAACACTCGTAGTTGGTGATATCCGGATCGCAGATCAATCTTTGAGAAGTAGTTGGCTCCTTGAAGTTGATCAAACAAATCGTCAATGTGGGGCAAGGGGTAACGATTTTTAATGGTAAGTTTGTTGAGTTCTCTATAGTCGATGCACATGCGAAACGATCCATCTTTCTTCTTGACGAACAAGACCGGTGCTCCCCATGGTGAGAAACTTGGTCGAATGAATCCCTTCTTGAGAAGTTTGTTAAGTTGACTGGAAAGTTCCTGCATCTCGGCCGGTGCTAAACGATAAGGAGATTTGGCTACTGGTGTAGCTCCTGGCGCTAAGTCGATTCTGAACTCGACTTGGCGTTGTGGTGGCAAACCGGGAAGTTCTTCTGGGAATATGTCGAGAAAGTCGCGTACTTCTGGAATTTACTGGATGTCCTTCAGTTCTTGACTGGTATCGACGACGTGTGCTAGGAATGCATGATATCCCTTTCGCAAGCACTTCTGGGCTTGAATGCACGAAATGATACGAAGGCTCGTACTAGGTTTGTCGCCGTAGATAGTTAAGGTTTCGTTGTTAGGAAGGTTAAGACGAACTGCTTTTTCAAAGCACAGGATATCGGCGCGAAGAAGACTCAACCAATCCATACCGATGATAACGTCGAAACATTTAATTGTGACTGGCATGAGATCTATCTTGAAAGTATGGCCATCTAAAGTTAAGGTACAACCTACGTATACGCAGTTTGTACTCTCTGTTTTCCCGTTAGCCATTTCTACCGTGAATGAATTTTATAATGCGCATGGTTTTTGTTTAAGCAGGTGTGCAAATTTGTGACTTACAAAGTCTACTTTCATGATCAATCAAGTAAGGAACAATCAGGTAGGATCATATCAGAGGTAGGGTCTGTTTGGTATACGAAGTATACTATTTGGAAATCCCACTTTAAACACCTCACTAAAACACAACCTAGACATCATCCCCATAAGTAGATCAATCACTATAACAACGTTTAATTATTAATAAATCTTATTTATAGGTTCATAATAACGATATTATAAACTATATTTAAAGTAGGGTAGCATAACTTACTTAGCTAGGAGTCGGGCTCTCCAGGGGCAGAACGTCATTGCTGAATCTTTCTAAGAAATATTCTTGCAGTGCTTCAACACTCACCTTACTATACTAAAAACTATACAAAGAGAAGTCGAATCATGAGGGACCGAAATGCTCGGGGGATAAGAAGAGAAAGACACTTGAATCAAGAGAATGGTGCAAGAAATATGAGAGCCTAGAGGCTCTTATTTATAGTAATTGAATTTTCAAAAACCACAATCTATATTTACTTAAATGACTAAACACTCATTTATAATACTATTTTAAATAAATTTGATGATATTTGTATTAAACTAATGTTGAAGTACTCAACATTAGTCTTATAACGACCGCATTGTCGATACTTTTCTAATTATATATATATATATATATATATATATATATATATATATATATATATATATATATATATATATATATATATATACAGAGAGAGAGAGAGAGAGAGAGAGAGAGACGTATATATGATTTACGCTTTATTTTAATACGTATATGTGATTTTAAAAATTATAACTCGTTCATACGAACTCCATTTTTGACGTTGTTTATATCCATGCGCTGGTATTTACGAGTAATACAACTTTCATTTAGACGTTGACAGCTAATTTTCATTCTATCTCATATTTACAAAATTGTATTGAATTTATCGTGCTCGAAGTGTAGGAACCAAGTTTCGTCCATATCTTTAACATACGAGCTCTATTCTCGACGTTATTTATATCAACATGTTGGTATTTATAAGTACTACAACTTTCATTTAGACTCCATCGGCTAAATCTCATTCTATCTCGGATTTACAAATCTATATCGAATTTGTCACGCTTGAAGAGTAAGGACTAAGTTTCGTCCATATCTTTCGCATACGAGCTCCGTTTTCGACTGTCTTTTTATCGTTGAGCTCCTATTAACGAGATCTTAAATTCTCGTTACACTTTTTTGGTTAAAAATTTACCGATCTAAAATTCGAATTTCGAGCTGTGCACTGCTATGCTAAATCTTAGAAAAATCATAACTTCCTCATACAAAGTCAGATTTTAACGTTCTTTTTATGCACACTCTCGATTTAACATATACTACGACTTTCATTTAGATCTCTAAGGCTATAAAGTATTTTATCATAAATTTAGGTTTTATGACTCCCGATATCGTGCCGGTTTTGTCGTAAAACATCGACGGATCATAACTTCTTTATTATAACTTGGATTTCAGCATTCTTTATATGTACGGAACCCTTGTGACATATCTTGTAACCTGGTCAAGATTATTTATTCTATATAATCTTATATCAAAAAAGTTTTTCTTGACGCTTATTGTCTCTAAATTGACTAACGCGAATCTTTGGGTGTTACAATATGTATGGCTTATGTGATTTGTGACATCCCCAAAATCACGGCCAAAAAAGACCGGTTTAATTTATGTTTTTACAATAATTTAATTGTGACTGGCATGAGATCTATCTTGAAAGTATGGCCATCTAAAGTTAAGGTACAACCTACGTATACGCAGTTTGTACTCTCTGTTTTCCCGTTAGCCATTTCTACCGTGAATGAATTTTATAATGCGCATGGTTTTTGTTTAAGCAGGTGTGCAAATTTGTGACTTACAAAACTTTTCTCGGCTCCACTATCGAAAAGTATGCAAGCATATGAGTTATCAAGGAGGAACGTACCAGTAACTATCGTAGGATCAGCTACTGCTTCCTCGTGGACTAGAGCCATAACTCTTCCCACTCCTCCAGTCATCCCCGCTTTAGGGCAGTTCCTCTTGTAATGGCCCACCTCGACACATCCGTAGCAAGCTTGGCCCATACCGGCGTTAGGAACTTGAGCAGCTTGAGCTGTTGGAATTTTGCAGAAGCGGACGGTATGTCCCTTCTTGTTGCAGTTAGAGCAATGCATCTCTCTGCAAGGTCCGAGGTGATGGAAATTGCACTTGGTGCACTTCGGGAGGGTTCCAGAATATGTCCTTGCTGGTAAGAGGTTGGCAGGGGCAACAGGAGTAACTGTGGCAGCATTGATCGCCACAAGTTGTTGCTTATTGGAGGACCCTTGCGGAGCTCCTCTTTTCCTCTTATTCCACCCCTTCTTGTGGTAGTCGGGGTTGGACTTTTGTGGTACAGGTGTAGGGATTGACGTGATTTGGGGTTTCATGTGATCGATGAGGGATTGTGCTAGTTCCTTGGCGCTATCGAAGGTAATAGGCCTGGAAGCGATCACACTTAACTGGATCTGGGGCGACAGTCCCCAGATATATCTTTCTATCTTTTTGCTCTGGGAAGCAACCATGTCGGGGCATAAGTTTGCCAGATCACAGAACCTATTCGTGTAGGTTCCTATGTCGGATCCAACCATTTGCAGGTTCCAGAGTTCCTGCTCAAGTTTATGTACTTCTCCCCGAGGGCAATACTCCCTCATCAGCATGTCCTTCAAGTGTTCCCAGTTGATGGAATACGCCACCACCAGGGTTAGGGATTTAACATGGCCGTTCCACCATGTTAGTGCCCTATCGGCGAAGGTACAAGCTGCAAACTTGACCTTGTTGTTTTCCTAGCACGCGCAGATTTCAAAGACAGATTCCATCTTTTCGATCCACTGCCTTAACACCATAACCCCACCAGTACCATTGAAGCTGCGGGGTTTGGCGTTCGTGAAGTCTTTGTAGGTGCATTCCCGAGGGTGTCCATGGCTTTCGCCGTGGTTTGAGGGTGGTGCACTTGTTCCCGATCCACTAGGGACAAGAGTGTTGATTGCTGACACAGCAGCTGCAACTGCTGCTGTGAAAGCTGCCTGGAACATGTTGGCATCAAAGGGGTTAGGTGGTAGAGGAGGTTGAGTTTGTGGTTGTGGTGGTGGAGGAGGCGGTGGTATGGGTGTTTCGTTGATTGGATTACGCCTTGTACTTCTGCGTGGAGGCATCTTTAACTATACGTTTAAAAGATGACGACAAGGATAAGAATAAACGATTTATGAATGTGTCCCATGGACTAACTCCCCATAGTCCAACAACAGAATGAATAGAATAACTAACTGAAAGTGACAGCATTTGGATAATAATTTCCATATGATTAGATATCTGTCAAGAATACTGGAATTACAGATGTAATAAGTTCGGGAAAAATGGCCTAAAAGTAGGCCTTACATCAACCAAGCTGGAAAACTTTGACAGACTTAAGACTCGACCATGACCTAACAGCTCTAAGATTTATACAGGTAGGAAATTAGACCAAAGTTTTACATAAACTAGGTTACATCCAAAAGATGAGATGATGCTATTCTATCGGCGATGGGAACTGCTAGCATGAGTCCTCGATCCCGACAGTAGACGTTCAATGTCCCTTATACGCCTGTCCGACCTTGCTTGTTGAGCTCGAAGTTCTCTGACTTCTGCTCGGGTTTCAGCAAGTTCCCTTTGCAGATTTGCATTGCGGACCAGAGTCCTTTCATGAGCAGACTCTAGTTGGCGAATGTGGACAGTGTTAACACCAGAGTTGGCATCAACTTCCAAAACTTGATTTATAGTCGCTTGAGTCATGATCGTGTTCCGAGAAATCCTACGCACCATGATTGGTAGTACTCTATCAGCAGAACCTCCTTCAGTGAGGTTGTAGAAACTTCGGTCTCCATTGTATGGAATGGGTTGACCTTGTTCCTGACTCCATTCAGTCAAGTTAATGGCCCACAAGGGTGTGGGTCCTTGAAACACAGGGCGAGGATTTAGGTTTGGGTTTTGAGCAGCTGGGGGTAGGTTGTTGACTTCCGGCTCCGAGTCGGAACTATCGGAAAAGCCCTCAGCATGGTGATCATCCAAAGGAATTGGGTGATCATCATCTGGTTCTGCCTCTAGCCAACCAGCATCGTCGGGGTTTGGGAAGTACGGATCACCATGGAGAAATCCAGCCATCTTAATCTACGCGAGAAAAGGGATATAAGAAATAGCTTAAATAGACGAACTAACTAAGATAATTACAGTAAGATCAAATACCCATATGGTATTTCTTGATGGTTGTGTTGGTAAGTTTTTAGACTTGTTGCCACTTCACAACCATTCTTGGGCATATGTTATTCACTCTTCGGACTAGCATAGTTGATCAGGCTATGCTATTCCCAAGACTGACTATATATCCCCAGGCTCACTTGTGATGTTCAACAATCGTAATACTTTTGTTCTTGTCGTTGTGACACTGGTTTTAGTATGAATGCAGGCACGTATACTTTGTTAAATATTTTATTATTTAAAAGTATAACTCTTAAACAGAGTGTTTTAATCCCATGTATTTATAGTTAGTATATCTTTTATGGGTTGATATACTTAATTCACTATAAACATTGCTCTGATACCAATCTGTCACTCCCCAAAACCACGAACGGCGGAACGTTCAGGGGTGGAGGACGTCATGTACAATATCACAACATTGTAATATAATAAACAAGCAACAACATCATCCATTGCATTATAAGTAAAGTTTTATACATGTGTGTTCTTTCGTTGTAATAAGACACCAAAAATGTACAATCAAAATAAAAGACGAGACTTGTCTGTTGCGTCTTCTCACAACCTGTCCTCCGTACCTATCTACTGGCGACCTGAGAATACAAGTTATTTTGAAAGAGAGTATCAGCTTTAAAGCTGGTGAGTTCATAAGTATATAAGTGTCATTGCTTTGTTTGTGAAAACCTGCTATGAATGCCATGCAAAACCTTTACGTGAAAATGTTGAGGTAAGTATGAAATCCCTAGAAAAACCCTTATTTTCTATAAGTATGAAGTGTAGTCTTCTACCAAGACCCAAATGTTTTGTATAAATGAAGTGTAGTCTTCTACCAAGACTCGAATGTTTTGTATATGTGAAATGCAGTCTTCTACCAAGACTCGAATGTTTTGTATATGTGAAATGCAGTCTTCTACCAAGACTCGAATGTTTTGTATATGTGAAATGCAGTCTTCTACCAAGACTCGAATGTTTTGTATGTATGAAGTATTTTTCCTTTGTGTAGACTAGTACTAAAAGTGCTTAGTCTAACTCATCGTTTGTGTGAAAGATATCACAAAATAAAGTAAACAGGAAAAATATGATATGGTAAGTATTGTCACTGGGTACTAAGACCAACACTACATCGCATGAAACGAAAGTTAGACCCTGAGGAACATCCGAAGAGTGTCCCCTCATCCCCTGTACCAGCAGCAGGATGGAAGGAGGGTTAGTCCCTGCATCGATCTCTTGACGTAGATCGTCATCTTAATGATCCTCCGAAGATTCACATCTCGTCCACTGTTGCAACAGCGGGCGGAGGGATAGTTAGTCCCGTCACTGACCACAAATCAAGTGACTACCTTAAACATCCGTAAACGCCATCTCTCACTGGCGCTAATCAGTGAGATTCGGAATGGTAAGTCCCGCTGAAAACATCCCCTCGAACGGGAATAGGAAAGACAATTTATACAGTAAATACTAATAAATCATCCTCTTAGATCTAGTTCAAGTATCCAAGATAAGTAAGTACAAATAATGTACGTACTAAGAAGTGTCCCTGTCTAGAATTCATGTAAGTGTGTTCATGTAACAGGTAAGTATATGTAAACATATTCATGTATCATAGAACCCTAAGTACGTGTAATCATGTATCATGTAAGGCATTAGTATAGACTCATGAATGAACTGACTATTGTTTGATATTCTCTGACTATCCCTATGATAGTTAACCTAGAAAGTATATTGTTGTTCAAGTAGGTTTATGCAAGGTATCTAGGAGCTTTGAACAATAATGTAAAGTGACTTAAAGTCATTATACAATTCAAAACTAATACTTCTGTTGTCTAAGTATTTTAAGATAGAAAACCCTTTCACGTGACTTCCTTTGAAATATGTGAAATCTACTGAGTGAAAACATAGTTATAAAATACATAAAACTGATTTAATAACATGTTTGTTTCTACTTGTATTCCCCCCCCCCCCCCATTAAAGCATTTAAAATCCTTTAAAACATTGATTACGGGGTATGAACTCACCTGTAGTGGGTGATTGGAATGAACTGAACGGTATCGGATGGCTAGGTGTCAAGCGAGGACTTGTGCACACACTACGATCCTAATGAACATATAATCACACATATATGCACTCAATTAGACACCAAAGGCTAATTGATAAAGTTTAGTACATCTTAGATATAGATAACACTTTATGTAAGTGTTTTAAGCCGTAAGGACTTCATCTAGGCTATTGTGGGACAGGGTACTTGAGTTTAGGGTTTCCAAAGGACCCCATATGAGAGTGTACTCTCTCTAAACCATCACACATGGAGTTTACGGTTGTAAACTATTGAGTTTACGGCCGTAAACTCCCAAACATGTATGTTTGGTGTGTTTTGAAGTCCAATATGCTTTCTAGAATTATTCTAACCTTGTGACTATGTTCTTGGAAGGGTTTAAGGCCTAGAAGTACTCCAAATAGGAGTTCACGGCCTAAAGGACATTTCCCTTTAGAGTTTACGGCCGTAAACTCCCTTGGGGTGATTCCTTGGTTGATTTCAAGCCTCTTGTACTAGTGGGATGTGTTCTAGACTTTTAATCCTAGCATATGAAGGCATTAGGCACCACTTAGTGCCCTTTATAGGAGTTTACGACCCAAGAACTATGCCTTGGCCGTAAACTCACTTGTTCATGTGATTTTGGTGTGGTTTGGTCCTTCCATTTAGTGGGTACAATTTCTTGTGAAGGGCTAGGACCTTAGGTGTCATGAAAACATCATTTGGGACCATTTACATGGAGTTTACGGCCTAGGAGAGTTCTGGGCCGTAAACTCACTTTCTTTTGTGTCATTTGAAGTGCTTAAGACCTTAAGCTACTTGGGGAATTAACCTAGATGCAAGCCTTAAAGTCCTTTAGTCCAAAAACCACCATTTAGGCCTTTGAAATGGAGTTTACGGCCTAAGAGAGTTCTGGCCGTAAACTCCCAATCTTGGGTGGTTTTGTGTGTGATTTCATGTCCCTAATGTGTTTACCTAATGTCCTAAGGCCTTATTCAAGCATCAATGTCGGTTTTGGCCTTGTTTTGGGAGTTTATCGCCCAAGAACACCTTGGGGAGTAAACTCCTAGATCTCATGATTTAGCCATCTAAATCATGTTATGAGCATCTAATATGTATTATAACACTACTAGAAAGAGTGACTCACGTTTTGGTATAAAAACCCGAAGATCCGTCAGAGAGAAAATGGCTTTTCTCTAGTCAGAAATGTGAATAATGAATTAATTTAGTTCAGAAAACTATTTATAGTCCTGAAATATTTTGGCAGAAAATATTTTTATTCCTGAAATGATCCCTAATAAATTAGAGTGTTGGAATAACAGTGTTGCACCAAACCCTAGGTGCACACACTCTCCTGATATTTCTTGAAGTGTAAACCCTGAATTTCTCAAACTTACGTGAAAAGTCTGAAAATTAACTGTGACTGCTACAACTTCTATTGAAGTGATATAGTTTGTACAGAATGGAAATTTCGGGTTGTCACATTATGTAGTGGAACCCAATTATTAATTGGGTGATGTTTGGATGTTGACAGTTCGGGAACCTATCAACCAGCACTAGAGTTTTATCTGCGGGACTTCACCAGTGCCAGGTGAGCCTTCTCACCATACATATGGGTCTAAGGCACCAAGGCCGGCCCATTATGTGATTATGATATATGTGTTAGTCATTATGTGATTTGATATGATACGTGATTATGTGTTTTGCATGAAGACCCCGGGGGGAACCCGTGGCATTCGGATGTAAGACCATGTGGGGTAGCCCATGGCAGTCCTAGGTAAAGACCATGTGGGGTAGCCCATGGCATTCCTAGGTAAGACCATGTGGGGTAGCCCATGGCACAATGATGTAAGACCCTGGGGAGCCTACGGCATCCTTACAGGTTTATTTGTGTTATGTGTAGATATTTCTGTGATATATGATATGTTTAAGTGATATGTGTTATGCTAGTTGTCTTTATGATACTTGCATGGAAGACCTCGGGGGGAGCCCGTGGCATTGGATATAAGACCATGTGGGGTAGCCCATAGCATTCCTAGATTAAGATCATGTAAAGTAGCCCAAGGCACAATGGTGTAAGACCCTAGGGGGAGCCCACGACATTTTAAGCAAGACCATGGGGGAGCCCATGGCACACAGGATTAAGACCCTGGGGGAGCCCACGGCATCCTCTAGTAAGACCCTTGATGGAGTCCACGGCATCTTTATATGTTTATATGTATGACATCCCCATTTTTCACGACCAGAAAATGCCGATTTCTGTATGCTTTGTATGAAAATCAGAGTATATTTTAAAGAAATATGTTGCAGAATTTGTTCCCAGAAAAACATGATAAATGCGTTATCAAAGCATTTCCGAAGAAATGTATTTTATTCATTTTAAAAACATAAGCATAAACAGACCTTACATTTATTTACACTAGTGATCTACATCTCCTTAATCTCTCAGTATAATGTAGCTTCATATCGACACCTGTGATACAAATAAATTGAGTGGGTCAGGTTGGGAAACCTAATGAGTACATGGGATTTCAATCCCACAATGTTATATCATATAAATATTTTAGATCTCACAAGTATACAATTTCACAATGTATAAGCAACTGTTACCCCACCCTGTCAATCCTCTCAACGACACTGTCCATACTCTCGGATCTAAAATTGACCTTTTTACTTAATCCATAATCCCGGATCAAGTATGTCTAATCCATGATCTCGAATCAGTAACTGTTTCCATTCCATACTCTCGGACTAGGGACAATGGACTATGACTTAATCCATACTCCCAGATTAGTGACAAATAACTATGTCCTATCCATACGCTCAGACTAAGGACAATTGTCTATGTCTAAATCCATACTCCCGGATTAATGAAAAATAACTATGTCCTATCCATACTCTCGGACTAAGGATAAATGACCATGTCTAATCCATGCTCCCGGATCAATAACATATTTTAAAGTTCTATTCTTCGTGTATATCTCACTCGTACTCATAAGAAGATACTACCCAATATGTCTCATAATTAATTTAGCTTTACTCTTTATCCTAAATCATCATATATTATTAAGTATGTTCTTTAAAACGTATTTTAGGCTACATCAAATAATTCGCACATAAACATATATTTAATACATTAATCAATACTTGTATTAAAATCATGTTCATGAAAGGGACTATGCACTCACTTGTTAAAGTGATGATTCCAAACTCGGGCAGCGCTTCACTTCTAATGACTCTATTTTCCTTCGACGAAAACTAGCATTATTATCACTAAGTTTTAGTCTAATCTTTACTACGACTAATTATTAGTCTATATTCATCATTAACTCAAAGTCTACTTTCATGATCAATCAAGTAAGGAACAATCAGGTAGGATCATATCAGAGGTAGGGTCTGTTTGGTATACGAAGTATACTGTTTGGAAATCCCACTTTAAACACCTCACTAAAACACAACCTAGACATCATCCCCATAAGTAGATCAATCACTATAACAACGTTTAATTATTAATAAATCTTATTTATAGGTTCATAATAACGATATTATAAACTATATTTAAAGTAGGGTAGCATAACTTACTTAGCTAGGAGTCGGGCTCTCCAGGGGCAGAACGTCATTGCTGAATCTTTCTAAGAAATATTCTTGCAGTGCTTCAACACTCACCTTACTATACTAAAAACTATACAAAGAGAAGTCGAATCATGAGGGACCGAAATGCTCGGGGGATAAGAAGAGAAAGACACTTGAATCAAGAGAATGGTGCAAGAAATATGAGAGCCTAGAGGCTCTTATTTATAGTAATTGAATTTTCAAAAACCACAATCTATATTTACTTAAATGACTAAACACTCATTTATAATACTATTTTAAATAAATTTGATGATATTTGTATTAAACTAATGTCGAAGTACTCAACATTAGTCTTATAACGACCGCATTGTCGATACTTTTCTAATTATATATATATATATATATATATATATATATATATATATATATATATATATATATATATATATATATATAGAGAGAGAGAGAGAGAGAGAGAGAGACGTATATATGATTTACGCTTTATTTTAATACGTATATGTGATTTTAAAAATTATAACTCGTTCATACGAACTCCATTTTTGACGTTGTTTATATCCATGCGCTGGTATTTACGAGTAATACAACTTTCATTTAGACGTTGACAGCTAATTTTCATTCTATCTCATATTTACAAAATTGTATTGAATTTATCGTGCTCGAAGTGTAGGAACCAAGTTTCGTCCATATTTTTAACATACGAGCTCTATTCTCGACGTTATTTATATCAACATGTTGGTATTTATAAGTACTACAACTTTCATTTAGACTCCATCGGCTAAATCTCATTCTATCTCGGATTTACAAATCTATATCGAATTTGCCACGCTTGAAGAGTAAGGACTAAGTTTCGTCCATATCTTTCGCATACGAGCTCCGTTTTCGACTGTCTTTTTATCGTTGAGCTCCTATTAACGAGATCTTAAATTCTCGTTACACTTTTTTGGTTAAAAATTTACCGATCTAAAATTCGAATTTCGAGCTGTGCACTGCTATGCTAAATCTTAGAAAAATCATAACTTCCTCATACAAAGTCAGATTTTAACGTTCTTTTTATGCACACTCTCGATTTAACATATACTACGACTTTCATTTAGATCTCTAAGGCTATAAAGTATTTTATCATAAATTTAGGTTTTATGACTCCCGATATCGTGCCGGTTTTGCCGTAAAACATCGACGGATCATAACTTCTTTATTATAACTTGGATTTCAGCATTCTTTATATGTACGGAACCCTTGTGACATATCTTGTAACCTGGTCAAGATTATTTATTCTATATAATCTTATATCAAAAAAGTTTTTCTTGACGCTTATTGTCTCTAAATTGACTAACGCGAATCTTTGGGTGTTACAATATGTATGGCTTATGTGATTTGTGACATCCCCAAAATCACGGCCAAAAAAGACCGGTTTAGTTTATGTTTTTACAATAATTTAATTGTGACTGGCATGAGATCTATCTTGAAAGTATGGCCATCTAAAGTTAAGGTACAACCTACGTATACGCAGTTTGTACTCTCTGTTTTCCCGTTAGCCATTTCTACCGTGAATGAATTTTATAATGCGCATGGTTTTTGTTTAAGCAGGTGTGCAAATTTGTGACTTACAAAACTTTTCTCGGCTCCACTATCGAAAAGTATGCAAGCATATGAGTTATCGAGGAGGAACGTACCAGTAACTATCGTAGGATCAGCTACTGCTTCCTCGTGGACTAGAGCCATAACTCTTCCCACTCCTCCAGTCATCCCCGCTTTAGGGCAGTTCCTCTTGTAATGGCCCACCTCGCCACATCCGTAGCAAGCTTGGCCCATACCGGCGTTAGGAACTTGAGCAGCTTGAGCTGTTGGAATTTTGCAGAAGCGGACGGTATGTCCCTTCTTGTTGCAGTTAGAGCAATGCATCTCTCTGCAAGGTCCGAGGTGATGGAAATTGCACTTGGTGCACTTCGGGAGGGTTCCAGAATATGTCCTTGCTGGTAAGAGGTTGGCAGGGGCAACAGGAGTAACTGTGGCAGCATTGATCGCCACAAGTTGTTGCTTATTGGAGGACCCTTGCGGAGCTCCTCTTTTCCTCTTATTCCACCCCTTCTTGTGGTAGTCGGGGTTGGACTTTTGTGGTACAGGTGTAGGGATTGACGTGATTTGGGGTTTCATGTGATCGATGAGGGATTGTGCTAGTTCCTTGGCGCTATCGAAGGTAATAGGCCTGGAAGCGATCACACTTAACTGGATCTGGGGCGACAGTCCCCAGATATATCTTTCTATCTTTTTGCTCTGGGAAGCAACCATGTCGGGGCATAAGTTTGCCAGATCACAGAACCTATTCGTGTAGGTTCCTATGTCGGATCCAACCATTTGCAGGTTCCAGAGTTCCTGCTCAAGTTTATGTACTTCTCCCCGAGGGCAATACTCCCTCATCAGCATGTCCTTCAAGTGTTCCCAGTTGATGGAATACGCCACCACCAGGGTTAGGGATTTAACATGGCCGTTCCACCATGTTAGTGCCCTATCGGCGAAGGTACAAGCTGCAAACTTGACCTTGTTGTTTTCCTAGCACGCGCAGATTTCAAAGACAGATTCCATCTTTTCGATCCACTGCCTTAACACCATAACCCCACCAGTACCATTGAAGCTGCGGGGTTTGGCGTTCGTGAAGTCTTTGTAGGTGCATTCCCGAGGGTGTCCATGGCTTTCGCCGTGGTTTGAGGGTGGTGCACTTGTTCCCGATCCACTAGGGACAAGAGTGTTGATTGCTGACACAGCAGCTGCAACTGCTGCTGTGAAAGCTGCCTGGAACATGTTGGCATCAAAGGGGTTAGGTGGTAGAGGAGGTTGAGTTTGTGGTTGTGGTGGTGGAGGAGGCGGTGGTATGGGTGTTTCGTTGATTGGATTACGCCTTGTACTTCTGCGTGGAGGCATCTTTAACTATACGTTTAAAAGATGACGACAAGGATAAGAATAAACGATTTATGAATGTGTCCCATGGACTAACTCCCCATAGTCCAACAACAGAATGAATAGAATAACTAACTGAAAGTGACAGCATTTGGATAATAATTTCCATATGATTAGATATCTGTCAAGAATACTGGAATTACAGATGTAATAAGTTCGGGAAAAATGGCCTAAAAGTAGGCCTTACATCAACCAAGCTGGAAAACTTTGACAGACTTAAGACTCGACCATGACCTAACAGCTCTAAGATTTATACAGGTAGGAAATTAGACCAAAGTTTTACATAAACTAGGTTACATCCAAAAGATGAGATGATGCTATTCTATCGGCGATGGGAACTGCTAGCATGAGTCCTCGATCCCGACAGTAGACGTTCAATGTCCCTTATACGCCTGTCCGACCTTGCTTGTTGAGCTCGAAGTTCTCTGACTTCTGCTCGGGTTTCAGCAAGTTCCCTTTGCAGATTTGCATTGCGGACCAGAGTCCTTTCATGAGCAGACTCTAGTTGGCGAATGTGGACAGTGTTAACACCAGAGTTGGCATCAACTTCCAAAACTTGATTTATAGTCGCTTGAGTCATGATCGTGTTCCGAGAAATCCTACGCACCATGATTGGTAGTACTCTATCAGCAGAACCTCCTTCAGTGAGGTTGTAGAAACTTCGGTCTCCATTGTATGGAATGGGTTGACCTTGTTCCTGACTCCATTCAGTCAAGTTAATGGCCCACAAGGGTGTGGGTCCTTGAAACACAGGGCGAGGATTTAGGTTTGGGTTTTGAGCAGCTGGGGGTAGGTTGTTGACTTCCGGCTCCGAGTCGGAACTATCGGAAAAGCCCTCAGCATGGTGATCATCCAAAGGAATTGGGTGATCATCATCTGGTTCTGCCTCTAGCCAACCAGCATTGCCGGGGTTTGGGAAGTACGGATCACCATGGAGAAATCCAGCCATCTTAATCTACGCGAGAAAAGGGATATAAGAAATAGCTTAAATAGACGAACTAACTAAGATAATTACAGTAAGATCAAATACCCATATGGTATTTCTTGATGGTTGTGTTGGTAAGTTTTTAGACTTGTTGCCACTTCACAACCATTCTTGGGCATATGTTATTCACTCTTCGGACTAGCATAGTTGATCAGGCTATGCTATTCCCAAGACTGACTATATATCCCCAGGCTCACTTGTGATGTTCAACAATCGTAATACTTTTGTTCTTGTCGTTGTGACACTGGTTTTAGTATGAATGCAGGCACGTATACTTTGTTAAATATTTTATTATTTAAAAGTATAACTCTTAAACAGAGTGTTTTAATCCCATGTATTTATAGTTAGTATATCTTTTATGGGTTGATATACTTAATTCACTATAAACATTGCTCTGATACCAATCTGTCACTCCCCAAAACCACGAACGGCGGAACGTTCAGGGGTGGAGGACGTCATGTACAATATCACAACAGTGTAATATAATAAACAAGCAACAACATCATCCATTGCATTATAAGTAAAGTTTTATACATGTGTGTTCTTTCGTTGTAATAAGACACCAAAAATGTACAATCAAAATAAAAGACGAGACTTGTCTGTTGCGTCTTCTCACAACCTGTCCTCCGTACCTGTCTACTGGCGACCTGAGAATACAAGTTATTTTGAAAGAGAGTATCAGCTTTAAAGCTGGTGAGTTCATAAGTATCTAAGTGTCATTGCTTTGTTTGTGAAAACCTGCTATGAATGCCATGCAAAACCTTTACGTGAAAATGTTGAGGTAAGTATGAAATCCCTAGAAAAACCCTTATTTTCTATAAGTATGAAGTGTAGTCTTCTACCAAGACCCAAATGTTTTGTATAAATGAAGTGTAGTCTTCTACCAAGACTCGAATGTTTTGTATATGTGAAATGCAGTCTTCTACCAAGACTCGAATGTTTTGTATATGTGAAATGCAGTCTTCTACCAAGACTCAAATGTTTTGTATGTATGAAGTATTTTTCCTTTGTGTAGACTAGTACTAAAAGTGCTTAGTCTAACTCATCGTTTGTGTGAAAGATATCACAAAATAAAGTAAACAGGAAAAATATGATATGGTAAGTATTGTCACTGGGTACTAAGACCAACACTACATCGCATGAAACGAAAGTTAGACCCTGAGGAACATCCGAAGAGTGTCCCCTCATCCCCTGTACCAGCAGCAGGATGGAAGGAGGGTTAGTCCCTACATCGATCTCTTGACGTAGATCGTCATCTTAATGATCCTCCGAAGATTCACATCTCGTCCACTGTTGCAACAGCGGGCGGAGGGATAGTTAGTCCCGTCACTGACCACAAATCAAGTGACTACCTTAAACATCCGTAAACGCCATCTCTCACTGGCGCTAATCAGTGAGATTCGGAATGGTAAGTCCCGCTGAAAACATCCCCTCGAACGGGAATAGGAAAGACAATTTATACAGTAAATACTAATAAATCATCCTCTTAGATCTAGTTCAAGTATCCAAGATAAGTAAGTACAAATAATGTACGTACTAAGAAGTGTCCCTGTCTAGAATTCATGTAAGTGTGTTCATGTAACAGGTAAGTATATGTAAACATATTCATGTATCATAGAACCCTAAGTACGTGTAATCATGTATCATGTAAGGCATTAGTATAGACTCATGAATGAACTGACTCTTGTTTGATATTCTCTGACTATCCCTATGATAGTTAACCTAGAAAGTATATTGTTGTTCAAGTAGGTTTATGCAAGGTATCTAGGAGCTTTGAACAATAATGTAAAGTGACTTAAAGTCATTATACAATTCAAAACTAATACTTCTGTTGTCTAAGTATTTTAAGATAGAAAACCCTTTCACATGACTTCCTTTGAAATATGTGAAATCTACTGAGTGAAAACATAGTTATAAAATACATAAAACTGATTTAATAACATGTTTGTTTCTACTTGTATTCCCCCCCCCCCCATTAAAGCATTTAAAATCCTTTAAAACATTGATTACGGGGTATGAACTCACCTGTAGTGGGTGATTGGAATGAACTGAACGGTATCAGATGGCTAGGTGTCAAGCGAGGACTTGTGCACACACTACGATCCTAATGAACATATAATCACACATATATGCACTCAATTAGACACCAAAGGCTAATTGATAAAGTTTAGTACATCTTAGATATAGATAACACTTTATGTAAGTGTTTTAAGCCGTAAGGACTTCATCTAAGCTATTGTGGGACAGGGTACTTGAGTTTAGGGTTTCCAAAGGACCCCATATGAGAGTGTACTCTCTCTAAACCATCACACATGGAGTTTACGGTTGTAAACTATTGAGTTTACGGCCGTAAACTCCCAAACATGTATGTTTGGTGTGTTTTGAAGTCCAATATGCTTTCTAGAATTATTCTAACCTTGTAACTATGTTCTTGGAAGGGTTTAAGGCCTAGAAGTACTCCAAATAGGAGTTCACGGCCTAAAGGACATTTCCCTTTAGAGTTTACGGCCGTAAACTCCCTTGGGGTGATTCCTTGGTTGATTTCAAGCCTCTTGTACTAGTGGGATGTGTTCTAGACTTTTAATCCTAGCATACGAAGGCATTAGGCACCACTTAGTGCCCTTTATAGGAGTTTACGGCCCAAGAACTATGCCTTGGCCGTAAACTCACTTGTTCATGTGATTTTGGTGTGGTTTGGTCCTTCCATTTAGTGGGTACAATTTCTTGTGAAGGGCTAGGACCTTAGGTGTCATGAAAACATCATTTGGGACCATTTACATGGAGTTTACGGCCTAGGAGAGTTCTGGGCCGTAAACTCACTTTCTTTTGTGTCATTTGAAGTGTTTAAGACCTTAAGCTACTTGGGGAATTAACCTAGATGCAAGCCTTAAAGTCCTTTAGTCCAAAAACCACCATTTAGGCCTTTGAAATGGAGTTTACGGCCTAAGAGAGTTCTGGCCGTAAACTCCCAATCTTGGGTGGTTTTGTGTGTGATTTCATGTCCCTAATGTGTTTACCTAATGTCCTAAGGCCTTATTCAAGCATCAATGTCGGTTTTGGCCTTGTTTTGGGAGTTTACCGCCCAAGAACACCTTGGGGAGTAAACTCCTAGATCTCATGATTTAGCCATCTAAATCATGTTATGAACATCTAATATGTATTATAACACTACTAGAAAGAGTGACTCACGTTTTGGTATAAAAACCCGAAGATCCGTCAGAGAGAAAATGGCTTTTCTCTAGTCAGAAATGTGAATAATGAATTAATTTAGTTCAGAAAACTATTTATAGTCCTGAAATATTTTGGCAGAAAATATTTTTATTCCTGAAATGATCCCTAATAAATTAGAGTGTTGGAATAACAGTGTTGCACCAAACCCTAGGTGCACACACTCTCCTGATATTTCTTGAAGTGTAAACCCTGAATTTCTCAAACTTACGTGAAAAGTCTGAAAATTAACTGTGACTGCTACAACTTCTATTGAAGTGATATAGTTTGTACAGAATGGAAATTTCGGGTTGTCACATTATGTAGTGGAACCCAATTATTAATTGGGTGATGTTTGGATGTTGACAGTTCGGGAACCTATCAACCAGCACTAGAGTTTTATCTGCGGGACTTCACCAGTGCCAGGTGAGCCTTCTCACCATACATATGGGTCTAAGGCACCAAGGCCGGCCCATTATGTGATTATGATATATGTGTTAGTCATTATGTGATTTGATATGATACGTGATTATGTGTTTTGCATGAAGACCCCGGGGGGAACCCGTGGCATTCGGATGTAAGACCATGTGGGGTAGCCCATGGCAGTCCTAGGTAAAGACCATGTGGGGTAGCCCATGGCATTCCTAGGTAAGACCATGTGGGGTAGCCCATGGCACAATGATGTAAGACCCTGGGGAGCCTACGGCATCCTTACAGGTTTATTTGTGTTATGTGTAGATATTTCTGTGATATATGATATGTTTAAGTGATATGTGTTATGCTAGTTGTCTTTATGATACTTGCATGGAAGACCTCGGGGGGAGCCCGTGGCATTGGATATAAGACCATGTGGGGTAGCCCATAGCATTCCTAGATTAAGATCATGTAAAGTAGCCCAAGGCACAATGGTGTAAGACCCTAGGGGGAGCCCACGACATTTTAAGCAAGACCATGGGGGAGCCCATGGCACACAGGATTAAGACCCTGGGGGAGCCCACGGCATCCTCTAGTAAGACCCTTGATGGAGTCCACGGCATCTTTATATGTTTATATGTATGACATCCCCATTTTTCACGACCAGAAAATGCCGATTTCTGTATGCTTTGTATGAAAATCAGAGTATATTTTAAAGAAATATGTTGCAGAATTTGTTCCCAGAAAAACATGATAAATGCGTTATCAAAGCATTTCCGAAGAAATGTATTTTATTCATTTTAAAAACATAAGCATAAACAGACCTTACATTTATTTACACTAGTGATCTACATCTCCTTAATCTCTCAGTATAATGTAGCTTCATATCGACACCTGTGATACAAATAAATTGAGTGGGTCAGGTTGGGAAACCTAATGAGTACATGGGATTTCAATCCCACAATGTTATATCATATAAATATTTTAGATCTCACAAGTATACAATTTCACAATGTATAAGCAACTGTTACCCCACCCTGTCAATCCTCTCAACGACACTGTCCATACTCTCGGATCTAAAATTGACCTTTTTACTTAATCCATAATCCCGGATCAAGTATGTCTAATCCATGATCTCGGATCAGTAACTGTTTCCATTCCATACTCTCGGACTAGGGACAATGGACTATGACTTAATCCATACTCCCAGATTAGTGACAAATAACTATGTCCTATCCATACGCTCAGACTAAGGACAATTGTCTATGTCTAAATCCATACTCCCGGATTAATGAAAAATAACTATGTCCTATCCATACTCTCGGACTAAGGATAAATGACCATGTCTAATCCATGCTCCCGGATCAATAACATATTTTAAAGTTCTATTCTTCGTGTATATCTCACTCGTACTCATAAGAAGATACTACCCAATATGTCTCATAATTAATTTAGCTTTACTCTTTATCCTAAATCATCATATATTATTAAGTATGTTCTTTAAAACGTATTTTAGGCTACATCAAATAATTCGCACATAAACATATATTTAATACATTAATCAATACTTGTATTAAAATCATGTTCATGAAAGGGACTATGCATTCACTTGTTAAAGTGATGATTCCAAACTCGGGCAGCGCTTCACTTCTAATGACTCTATTTTCCTTCGACGAAAACTAGCATTATTATCACTAAGTTTTAGTCTAATCTTTACTACGACTAATTATTAGTCTATATTCATCATTAACTCAAAGTCTACTTTCATGATCAATCAAGTAAGGAACAATCAGGTAGGATCATATCAGAGGTAGGGTCTGTTTGGTATACGAAGTATACTGTTTGGAAATCCCACTTTAAACACCTCACTAAAACACAACCTAGACATCATCCCCATAAGTAGATCAATCACTATAACAACGTTTAATTATTAATAAATCTTATTTATAGGTTCATAATAACGATATTATAAACTATATTTAAAGTAGGGTAGCATAACTTACTTAGCTAGGAGTCGGGCTCTCCAGGGGCAGAACGTCATTGCTGAATCTTTCTAAGAAATATTCTTGCAGTGCTTCAACACTCACCTTACTATACTAAAAACTATACAAAGAGAAGTCGAATCATGAGGGACCGAAATGCTCGGGGGATAAGAAGAGAAAGACACTTGAATCAAGAGAATGGTGCAAGAAATATGAGAGCCTAGAGGCTCTTATTTATAGTAATTGAATTTTCAAAAACCACAATCTATATTTACTTAAATGACTAAACACTCATTTATAATACTATTTTAAATAAATTTGATGATATTTGTATTAAACTAATGTCGAAGTACTCAACATTAGTCTTATAACGACCGCATTGTCGATACTTTTCTAATTATATATATATATATATATATATATATATATATATAGAGAGAGAGAGAGAGAGAGAGAGACGTATATATGATTTACGCTTTATTTTAATACGTATATGTGATTTTAAAAATTATAACTCGTTCATACGAACTCCATTTTTGACGTTGTTTATATCCATGCGCTGGTATTTACGAGTAATACAACTTTCATTTAGACGTTGACAGCTAATTTTCATTCTATCTCATATTTACAAAATTGTATTGAATTTATCGTGCTCGAAGTGTAGGAACCAAGTTTCGTCCATATCTTTAACATACGAGCTCTATTCTCGACGTTATTTATATCAACATGTTGGTATTTATAAGTACTACAACTTTCATTTAGACTCCATCGGCTAAATCTCATTCTATCTCGGATTTACAAATCTATATTGAATTTGCCACGCTTGAAGAGTAAGGACTAAGTTTCGTCCATATCTTTCGCATACGAGCTCCGTTTTCGACTGTCTTTTTATCGTTGAGCTCCTATTAACGAGATCTTAAATTCTCGTTACACTTTTTTGGTTAAAAATTTACCGATCTAAAATTCGAATTTCGAGCTGTGCACTGCTATGCTAAATCTTAGAAAAATCATAACTTCCTCATACAAAGTCAGATTTTAACGTTCTTTTTATGCACACTCTCGATTTAACATATACTACGACTTTCATTTAGATCTCTAAGGCTATAAAGTATTTTATCATAAATTTAGGTTTTATGACTCCCGATATCGTGCCGGTTTTGCCGTAAAACATCGACGGATCATAACTTCTTTATTATAACTTGGATTTCAGCATTCTTTATATGTACGGAACCCTTGTGACATATCTTGTAACCTGGTCAAGATTATTTATTCTATATAATCTTATATCAAAAAAGTTTTTCTTGACGCTTATTGTCTCTAAATTGACTAACACGAATCTTTGGGTGTTACAATATGTATGGCTTATGTGATTTGTGACATCCCCAAAATCACGGCCAAAAAAGACCAGTTTAATTTATGTTTTTACAATAATTTCAGTGTAATCCTTTGATTAAAAGAGTTGCTGAATTTGTTCCCAAAACACAATATGATAAAATAATGTTTATCAAAGCATTTCTTAAAGAAATATAATTTTCATTATATAACAAAACTTGGGGTGTCATGTTCCGATACAGACCAAAAACATAATAGTACAACATAGACCTTACAATAGTTATTTACAACTACTGGTCTATAAACAAAAATATCTTCACAAATTGTCCAAGTTATGCTCTCACGCCACTACCTGTAATATAAAGAAACTTAGTGGGTCGGGCTTAGGAGTCTGGTGAGCATATAGGGTTTTCAACCCACAATATATAATTATATTTAATTTCACCGACCAACAATAACCCGATTATCCATTACCGTTATCCTCACTTTACGTCCCCAAAACAACTATGACAAGGGGCCTAATCTAGGATTTTTCATCGGGATGGACACTATTGCAGAGGGTCTTCCTCAACAATAAATATCCTAAAGGCAACCATGAGGGGGATAGAGTACACCGGTGAACACATTGTTCACAACACCTATACGTTATGAACCTGCCAGCATTCCACTGCACTGTCTAGAAAGAGTCTGTGGTCATCATTCGTACTTCGCTAGATGACTAGATCAACAACAACATCGAGGCCTCTCATCATTTTATTTCATCACACATCCACTATTTACCCATGTTCTACCCAACATCTTTGTAGATCTATATATATATATATATATATATATATATATATATATATATATATATATATATATATACACACACACACACAACATAAAACATGTATAAAATGTTCAATCAATACTCATTTCAAATAACACATAACATATAAACACATAGTACGTATTTTATGGAAATACTTCATATTTATGTGTTAGAAGAAAGTAACTACACACTCACTTGATAAGATGATTATCGGACAGTACTACGGCTCTTCAAGTAGTAATTCTTCGATGAAACCGGCAGATCATCACAAACACCGGGCTTTTCGTGGGCAGAGCTTCGGCGCGGGAACTCTGTTTCTCGGGATCTTCAGGGCTTTGGGACTCGCTTCGGGTCTCGGGATGATATTGGGGCTTCAGGGGTATAACTTGCACATAAAACGAGGTAATATGGGTGAGAGAAAAGAAATTTGGCAACCAAACTCAGCTGCCCTTTTGACCTATTTATAGGGTGCTGAGCATCGGATTACGCTAGGCGTAATCTCAGAGTACGTTGGGCATACTACTTCGCCGTCATGTACGCTGGGGGTACGCTTAGTACGTTGGGCGTACTGGGTGGATCAGACTGGATTCGTCACGGCTTCGGACCCGAGGCACTCGAGTGTTGGAGTAAGGAGATGTAGCCCAACCCAGACCATGAACCATGAGTACGTTGGGCGTACTCCGTATTTCCGAAATTCTGAAATTTGTATCTTTCGTATACGAGCTTTGATTTCAACGTTCTTTATCTCTACACGTAGGTGAGATTATTCTCTACAACTTTCATTTAGACTCCGTCGGCTAATTTTGACTTTATTTTTATTATATTATTTTTAATAGGCCGGGACAGGAAGACTCCGTTAGAAATTCATAACTTCTTCATCTGACGTCCGTTTTCATCTGCCTTTCTTCCATTGTACTACTATCGACGAGATCTTCGATTCTCATTTAGATTGTTTCGGCTAGAAATCACTCGATCTCAAATCCGAACTTCGGGCTGCATATTTCTAAGCTGAAACTAAGAAAAATCATAACTTCCTCATACGAAGTCAGATTTGGACATTCTTTTTATGCACGCTCTTGGTTTAACGAACTCTACGAATTTCGTTTAGATCACCAAGGCTAAATATCACTCTATCGTAAATTCACTATTTATGTCATGCAGTGTCGTACTAGTTCTGTCGCAAAACTTTGACAGGTCATAACTTCTTCGTTATAACTCGGATTTCAGCATTGTTTATATATCCGGGAACCTTGTCACGACCACTACAACTTCCTTCAAGCTATTGGGTTTATCTAACATTTTATTTTATCGCTTATTTTTATCCTTAATTCATTTAAGTCACACAATTAAGAATAAAAACACATCATACTCAAATAATACATTTTTATTATTATGTCAAAACGGGTTACAAAGGTGAACCTAGACTATTACATCAACATTAATGCCTAGTCTAGAAACACGGTCGTTACATGATTGATATGGTTTATGCGATTATGCGGATTATGTGGGCTATGCCCTAGGGAACTCACTAAGCTTCATGCTTAAGGTTTTGCTATGGTTTCAGGTATCATCGATTTGGAAAGAAAGGGTTCGGCATGATCGCAACGCACACACCCATGTTTTCCGCAATATATGATTTTTGGATGAACTCTGATAAATGTTTTTAATTAGGAATGATTTGGAATGTTGAATTAAACGATATCTGTGTTTTGACTATAATAAAAATGAAATTTTTACCCTTGATTTTTAGGTCGTTACACTACCGCCTCGACGACACCTCCGATCTAACAGATCAAAGTAACACCTAATTAGCAATTGGGTTCCATCCTAAGGCCTATCATCCATACTTGGCGTAAAATAACCATTTTACCCGTGACCCCAACATGAACCAAAACTGAGGCCCAATACCAAAAGATCTGCAAAGTCCCACAACTAGCCCAATTTTCCAAATTTTGCCCAATTACATATAGGCCTTATCCTAAGCCCATATTTCCTTGAATACAATTCAAATTACCATAAATATCCCTTGGGACAAACTAGATCAAAGACAGAAGTCAAAAGTCAAAGTCAACGATCCAAGTTGACCTAACTCGTCGAGTCCCTTCATCAAACTGCAAAAAAATCGAGAAGAACCGATCCAACTCGCCGAGTTCATCGGGAACCAAACATCTTAACCCATTAAGTCGACTTAATAGAAACTAACAGCTTCCCCACTCAGATCTTAACTGAAATGGCCTCAAGAATGGTAAAATTTTCAACTTTACCCCTAAGAACCACCCAAATCGGTTCAAAACCCAAACCCTAAACTTAAAAGGGTCAGGGCTTAATCAATAAGCATTTATTCCACAAGGACACAACTCTAAGATGCAAATCTGGCCATATGAGGCTAGATGGCCATGTAAAGTTTCCAAGTTTACACCTATTCATGATTAGAAGAAGCTCAAAAGCTTAAAAGAGACCAAAAGAAGGACTTAATGAATGCATGAAGTCGTTATGACCATAAAGTTGGCACCTTTATGCTAAAAGAGCTCATGAAGATCATAGATCTGGAAAGGATAAACACTTGGAACTTCTACTTCCTCAACAACCACCCATCCATGGCTAAAAGCGTACAAAGAAACCCAACAAGAGATCTAAGCCAATACTAAGCAAGGTTAGAGCTTTATACCCGAAATGTGCTGGAAATGGAGCAGAGAACCAAGATTTGAAAGCTCATACTTGAACGACCACCTTGCACCAAGCTTCTCTTCCTTCAATGAGCCTTAAACACACCAAAACACACCCACAATGAGCTCGCAACACTCAAGGAGGCTCTAGGGTTTCGAGATTAGGGTTAGGGGCTATGGAGGCTGGAAATGAGGCCAACACCTAGAACTTAAGGTGTTTGAATAGGGTGCAAAACCCCAAAATTAGGGTTTCCTAAACAGCGTCCAACTCGTCAAGTTGACTCCCCCAACTCGCCGAGTTGTCTAATTAACCTCGCGACCAAAACAACCTATACTCGCCGAGTTTAGGCCCCCCCAACTCGTCAAGTAGACACATTAAATCCTCACGATTCTTCATCTTCAACTCGTCGAGTTGACTCCTCCGACTCGCCGAGTTCGACTTGAAATTGACATAATTCCATAATTAACCTTCTAGATTCCGGGTGTTACACAATTTCTTTTTTATTTCCACATTCTTTTTTGTTTTAGAATTTTAATTATTGTCTTATTTGTTCCCAACATAATTAAACACGTATCTGATGAATTTTGGACTTGAGAATTAGGAAAATTTTATCTAACATTGTGGTTGCTACCACAAAGACCAAAACTTTTGGGCCCTGTTAAAAGGATAAGCCCTAGACGGTTGCATATGTTGTGCACCGTCAGAAATAACCCAACTTAAATTTAATGATAATTGGAGATAATATTTTTTAGTTTTTAAGAAAAAAAAGAAATTCATCATTGTGTGTTTTATAGAGAAGAACATATTAATAACATTGTTTTAAAGTTCTTTTAAAAAAATTATTATTAAAATACAAAATGTTAGAAAAAATTATAAGAAACAACAAATGATTGGCTGCCACTTTTCAATCTTGGAGAGTGACGTGGTAGACACTCTCCTCGGAGGAATGGTGTCAAGGTGTATTGAAGCCACCTCCTCCTCCATCTTATTTTAACCTGCTAAGCTTTGCAAGGAGAGTGACATGGTAGACATTTTCTCGAAAATTTCAAATAATTGATATTTATTACGAAATTATCACCGCCTATTTTTTTTTATACAAAATTAAAACTTTAAATCTCATATTTCATTTGATAAATGGTCAATATTTGTCTTTGCACTATTATCATTTTTTGAATTATTACCATGTGTATATACACATGTACATATATTATTTCAATATATTATTTCAAGTTCCGATTGTGTCAAATAACAAGTAATTTGTTTGTAGTGTTTGTCAAAAATTAAAAGAGAAATCATGTTTATTGATTTGAAATATAATTTCAAGCTTTGTCCATTCTTAAATCAATACACAGATTTGTAGTTCAAAATATGATATGGATAGTGGAAAGTAATGATTTTTGAATGTTGTATAACTAAATATCTAACACATCACCATTAAGTTGGATAATGGCATGGACAACTTGGCAAGTAGGGCGCAAGCTGGCCATGCATGGGTTTGGCCGTGGCTAGGTAGCTAGATTATAGATATATATCACAGGCTCCTAATTGTATCTGCCCATGCATTTAAAGACCCTGGCATGGGCATGGGTCCATGTCTACAAACTAATTAAGTCGATCGGGTTCATCCGGTTCATGACTCATGAGTCTTTCCTTTTCCTTTCGGGTTTATTTAGTCAGCCCACATCACATGTAACCGGTTTCAATCGATTGGCAAAGTCAACAAAGCGATGGAGGGACTAAATGACGTCTTCTAGAAGACTAGAAAATGTAGTTGTCTTCTGTTAAAGTTGTTCAGAAATTTAGGTAAATACTACGTATCAAATTACTTGTTGACATTAAAAATATAATAAATTATAAATTTTATGCATGTGATTCTTTCCTGAGAAGTTATGGATTCGGTGTAGATGTTTTATCTTTTGTGATCCGTGAAACGTAATTTCGTTGCATTAGCTATTGCCTCTCGCTTGAGCGACATTAGAAAATGGACGTTAAATCCAAAATAATTAATATTTTGTCCCCATCTTCATATGCTTCATCCACTTTAATTTATCTTATTTTTATTTTATTTTTTATGTAGGCGACTCTTAAATCAACTATTATGAAGAATTTTAAGCCACTACTAGCATTTTTTAAACGACGTTTACTCTGATGGTATTACTACAACTTGGCGATTACAAAACTTTTTCAAACGATTTACTCTGTCACAGTTTTTAAATTGGATAATCTTAGATTTGCTATTAATTTGGACATCATGTCAATATTGTTGGACTATAAGTCTTTTAGTATATTTTTTTAGAATGTTGTATAGATCTCCATAATTTATAGAATTCCTCCATACCTCCCATTTTTTTTCATTTTATTGTCATTAAAACCTTTTTTTTATTAGAGATGTTTAGTTTTTTTTGTTTTTTATTTTGTCTTTTTTGTATTTTGTTTTTTTGTTATCATTTATTATTATTATTATTATTATTATTATTATTATTATTATTATTATAAAACTAATTATTATTATTATTTTAAAAAATTAATTTGATTAAATGTCTCTTTAATAGCCTAAATGAAAACAATAATATATAAATATTCTGAACGGAAAAAAAACACAAAAATAGTCGGAATGGAAAAACAACACAAAGATAATCACAACTAAAAAGAGTAAGACATTGATAATCTAAATGAAAAATAAAAATAACATAAAAATAATCCAAAAGAAAAAAAAATATTTTAATGTTAATATATATATATATATATATATATATATATATATATATATATATATATATATATATATATATATATATATATATATATATAAAACAAACACAATGATAGTTCAAAAGAAAAAAAAATATTATGTATTTATTAAAAATATTAAAAACAAAAAAAATTGGAACAAAAAAACAACATAAAAATAGTTAGAACAAAAAAAAATAACACACTGATAGTTCAAATAAAAATAAAAATAACATAAAAATAATCTGAACGAAAAAATATATTTTAATAATAATAATAATAATAATAATAAATAAAACATAAGGATAGTCCAAACGAAAAAAATAATATTATGTATTTACTAAAAATATTAAAAACAAAGAAAAAAGAGAAAAAATACACCAAAAATGAGGTATGAAGGGGAATTTGGGGGATGTATAAAAAATCCCATTTTTTTAATGCATAACCTAAAAATATTCCTTGTAGAGTAAATTACAGAAATGATCTTTATGGTTTGGTCGAACTCGTAGTTTTGATCCTTAAGTTTAAATTTTGATAGGTTATCTATTATTTCATTTAAATCAAATAAATAAATAAATAAACCCTAGAACCCCAAGATGTATTTTTATGTATTGTATTTTAGCCCTAAGTCATACTAATTAAAGGGGTGTACACATTGGGGTTTTAAAAAAACTCATTTTTAATGCATAACCTAAAAATATTCCTTATAGAGTAAATTATAGAAATGGTCTGTATGGTTTGGTCGAACTCATAGTTTTGATCCTTAAGTTTAAATTTTGATAGGTTATCTAACATTCCGTTTAAATCAAATAAATAAATAATAAACCCAATCTTATCCACCCGGGTCGTCGTCACCACGAGCAGACCAACAGATCTAATGGATAGACCCCTCGTTGCCCGAATAAGAGGTCGATCAAGGAGATATATGAGGTTAACGCATGTTCGTAGTGATTGTCTCTCACTGAAACCATCTACGAGAAGGTGAGGTCGTCTTTATTTCCAACCGCTATACGGTTCGCCTTAAAGCCTTAAATACGGAGAAGGGAATGAGCAGTTATCTATGTAATTACACTCTTTTATGGTTGGGGCGAGCACTCCCCAAAGCCCTCTTTCCGACTTAGAAAGACCAACTAACAATAGCTTTAGCATCTCTTGAGTTGGAAAGGTCTTTATAGAGCTAATGGGAAGGTTTGGAACCCTAGTAGCAGAATGGAATCAGCGGGCTAACTCGGCATTGCCCCGTTCTGTAAGATACCTTCTTTCATCCATCCACGATTTCATAGGACTATTGGCGTATCACTTAATTTAAAGGGGGAATAACTACGTTTTTGTTGTAGTTGCCCTTTCGGATTCATTAAGATGGACATTTTGTACCAGGTCGACGCGCTAGCTGAATTTTGCTTCAAAAATGTACACTGCTACTGCTTCTTCGACTCAAAGAACTTACATCTATCCTTTATATTTCTCCTATGATTCCCAATATCCGTGGGATTTCCTCTAAAGCATTTCTCTTTAATGATTCAAACAAAGAACCTTAGCGGATGGATGAAAGAAGTAACTGAAATAAAGGATAATATCTTCTTTATCCCATCTAGGTATAGGGATAGATTGAATATCCAGACGGTTAGTTGAAAAGACGAAAGTTGGTACTAATCAAGCACATTTCAGTCCTAAAACCCCGAGACGTATTTTTATGTATTGTATTTTAGCCCTAAGTCGTACTAATTAACGGGGTGTACACATTGGGGTGTTAAAAGCTACATTTTTTTATTATTGAGGGTTAAATGGTAGCTGCCAGGCTTAAATTGTGATGAATTATTAAAGATGAGGGTTGTTTGGTAAATATTGGAATTAACTTGAAAAGGTTTTGTGGAGGAGGGGCCAAACTTGGAAAAATGGAATATGTTTGAGAATGAGACACGGGATTAACCCGGTACCCCTTCCCGTTGGTTTTTTTTTTTTTTTTTTTTTGATGAAATCCTTACCTATCATATTGTCTTCAGACATCACCATGAGAAGCCTCAACATCCATCGCTACCTAGTCGAGTTCAACCTCCACCTTTCCGCATGCTACCTCGCCATTGAAGTGCCACCACCCTAACCCTGTTGTCGGACGTCGTTGGCAACTAAAAGAGCCACGGAGATCGGTGAGTAAAGTTGTGTTCATTGTTATGTTGGTTGTGAGCGAAAGGGAAGCTCTCGGTGGTTTGACGTCATGGGCAACCGCAACTCACATTTCCCTTTTCTTCGTTCTCTTCGGTGGTTTGATGTCGTGTATGTCGGCTATGGTCATCGGTGGCCTTTGGTCGCCATTTTTGTTTTTTCAGCATCGTCAGCCGCCTTGTTTGTGGCTGAGAATGGTGGTTATGTGTTGTGTGCACGTGTGTGTTGCTGTTGGAACCCTTTAAACATGTGGAAGAGTCGTTATATCAGCGGGAGGTGAGGCGAACCACCATGGCAGCCAACCATGGTGGTTGCCGCCAAGTTCTCTTATTTTGCCACCACCAGCCACCGTGAGGAGGTGGCTATGTGTGTAATTGGGTGTGTTCGTTATTGATGTACGTCTTGGGTGCGTGATCGATTTTTGAGAGTATCCCTCGAGCAGCCAACATGCACGGCTGGTTGCTGCCGTTAACCACCACTTCTCGAAATGGTAGTGGGTGTTGCCCGACTTATTTAACCTTAATTAAGCTAAACACTTAATCTTGGACTAATTAGCTTGTGATTGAGTTGGAAACCCTAATTAGGGTTTAGAAAACCCTAAATTTGGAGATGTTAGTTTTGGATTGTCGGGACCCGCGTTTGGACCAGTGGATTAAAGTATGACTTATGCCCAATTACATTGTATGTTTGGCCTAGTGGAGTGATGGACTTAATGGATTAAGCCCCTAATGGGTTAAGTAAGAACACTTAACCTAATTGTCATTTTATGTGAAAACCCAAATTTTGTTTGGGCCTTAAGTTAGGCATTTCTTTTGGGCTTAGGTGTTTGGGTTTTTGTTGGGCCGTATGAGAACAAGTATATGGACTTGGATATTAAATGGGATTTAGGGTAAGGCCAATGTAAGGGGTTTGGGCCCAGTTTAGAAAATTAGGCCATAATTGGGCCTTGGTTGATTATTTGGCTTTTGGGCCTTTAGAGTGTGAGTTTGGGCGTGGATCTTGGACCAAGATAGGTTAGGGGTAAAATGGTCCTTTTACCCCCAAGTGTGAATTTATGGTTATGTATTGAAACCCAAATGGTTAATTAGGTTTTGTTTTGATGATTGACAGGTTGGGGATCTATCAGCTAGCAGCCAGAGATTTATTCGCGGAACTTCAACAATGTAGGGTGAGTTTTCCTCATGTTTGAACGGGTCAAAGGCACCAATTTCGGCCCATATATATGATTGTATGCATTATGAACTAAGTTCAGATGTCGGGCGGTGCCCAATGTATGTTTATATGTTTTCCAGATTACGATCTGATGTCGGGCGATGCCCGAGGAATGTTTGTATGCTTGATGTCTTCATAATTCTTGCATGTGTCTGTATTTATATGTTTTTCGGATTACGATCCGATGTCAGGCGTTGCCTGATGAATGTTTTTATTATTAATTTCTTAGTGATTCTTTCATGTGTCTGTATTTCTATGTTTCTGGATTACGGTCCGATGTCGGGCGATGCCCGAGGAATGTTTGTATGCTTCTGGATTTCGGTCTGATGTCAGGCGGGGCCCGAGGAATGTTTATATGTTTATGTTATGTGATTAGTTTATGTGTATTTTTTTGATATGTTTATATGTATACCAAGCTTTGCTCGATGCCGGGCGGCGCCCGATGTTGAGCGGGGCCCGATGTCGGATAATGTCTGATGTCGGACGGGCCCCGATGAAGGGGCAGGGCCTACGATATGTTTATATGTGATTATGTGATTATGTGATTATGTGTTGGTATGTGGTAATTTGGGGAGACTCACTAAACTCCGTGCTTACAATTTTCAGTTTTGGTTTCAGGTACTTCCGGTAGCAAGGGAAAGAGCTTGGGATGACTGCATTGCACACACCATGATGTTTTTAGCCTGGGATGTTTACTTTGATTTATTTGATAGATTTTTGATGTGGATATACCATTTATGATGTTTTGAGATACTATGTCTTATGTTTTGATGAGATGATTTTGATAACTATGGTTTTATTTAATAATTAATAATGAAATTTTTGGTCATGATTTTTGGGATGTTACAAGTTGGTATCAAAGCCTTTGTTTGAGGGATTCGGGCACACTCTCGGGTGTGTCTAAAATCAAACTGAGGACTTGGTATGAAATTTTTCAAAAGAAAACCATTTTTATAAAAAGGATTTTGAAAAGAGATAAGGGTATGGTGCATGCAATCAGGCAAGTTCAAGTAAGTTCTCCCAAATGACCCATACATGTTTATGTTATGATATGAATTGTGAATATGTGAACTGCACGCTAGAATAGGGCTAAGTATCTAGGAATCATGCCTTATATGCCTACTGTATGAGCTTATTGAACGGCATGCTAGTACTGATTAGTCAGTGATATGATGGCATGATTAGAATATGCTTGGTTTTGATTACTCAATGCTCGAATGTTCCTTGCTTTGTGCTTTTAGGAGTTCTAGTTATCTTTAACTAACTAGTAAATGAATACGCTAAGTTACATATTATAAGGACTAAATAATTTCAGAAGGTTAGTTTTAGCCTTATTTCGCAGCTCCCGTTTGAGTCCAGCCGTTGTAGGAAGAGACATCTCATTAGAAGAATTATCTGGGCTTAGTAATATGTAATGGTATTCGCGAGCTAGTTAGGGAAAGGTAGCAGGGACTTCTTATGCAACTGATGGCGAAGAGTGATTCAGATATTACCCTAGGGAAAGCCTATGATGAGATTAGCGCATAAAGCAGTAGTAATGAAAAGGACTTGGTGGAGTCAAGACAATTCTTGAGGAAAGTATGGATAAGGGAAGGTAGTATGGGCCCGTACTACATAGAGCAGAGGATCCATACTTGAGTTAAGGAGGGCTGAGATGAACCCAGGTAACTTGTAGTGTGTGGGATCCTCAAGTTATGATGGGTATTCTGATGATTTTTATGGTATATTTTCAAGTATGGTGATGCTACGTGGTAGATCAGATGGTAGTTCAGGTGCCAGCAAGGGATCAGGCTCAGACTTTGGAGTCGGGCAGCTTGATGATCTGATGAGGGAGATCATTTCATCTGAGATTATGTGTAGTATCATTTACCAGACTCCTATGATTTTCGGTGTGGTCAAGGAAGGCATTTTGGATATTCTTGATGAGAGGCTGAGCACATTCCGCACTGAGATGGCAGCCATGATGGGGACGCCTACGTTGACGTTTCGTGAGTTCAGAGCTTGTGGGGCTCTATATTATCATGGAGCTAGGGACCCCATTGCTAGCAGCAGGTGATTAGAAAATGTCGCCAATGCTTTTTTTACTAGTCGTTGTCCCGAAGGGGACAAGGTCCGACTTGCTTCTTGCTTCCTGAAGGACAGGGCACGTGATTGTGGGAAAATGTTGGTGTAGTGAGTTGGGTGATGATGCAGTTGATGTTATGTCATGGGATGATTTTTTTACCAGATTTTGGGTGGAGTTTGCCCTAGAGATTGAGGCGCAGCAGTTGGCGCAAGAGTTCTGGATCTCCGCCAGACTACTGAGACTGTGGCAGAGATCACTGCCAAGTTTCGAGAGAGGGCTTATTTGGTACCGCAATAAGCAGCAGGTGAGGAAATAAAGAAGGTAAGGTATCATGATACACAGCAGAATGATATCAGGGAGATCGCGAGTATCTCGAGGTGTGAGACCCTGAATGATATGATTTCTAAAGCCCGATAGTGGAAGATTGATTTGAAGCACATTAGGAAGAGGGGGACTAGATCAGGTGCATATATTAGAGGGCCCCAGGAAGAGACCCAAGATTTCAGATCAGGTTTTGAGAGGCCAACAGGGCCAAATTCAGTGCAACACTTGCAGGATACTACACGATGGAGATTTACGTTCCAAGGGTTTGGGTAAGTATATCTTTGGGTTTGTTTCCCTGCTTGTGTTTGGGTTATGTCTTCAAGTGATGTCATATGCCATTTTCATGTCGTAAATTATTAGTGGTTAGCGAAAGTTCATTTCCCTATTTGCGGGTTGGGAATGTTCAGTATTATCCTGGTTTATGGTCGAGATCGGTTCAGGGGTATTATGTGGAAGGTCTGCGGTCAGGGTTTCGTAGGATAGTTATTCAGCATCATCAGGATTCGGTGGATTTAGTAACTGTTATCGGTTGGCTGATGAATCGCCAAGGGAAGTGGCTCGTTGTCGAGGTATTGGTTGGAGCATATATATTTTGGTCTTCAATATTTGAGTGTGGTATCATTTCAAGCATAAGGGCTATCGGTTTCGCTGGGATTCGGGAAGTGTTCATCTGGTCTTTAGAAGTTGTGTGGGCTTTTATGGATTGGCTAGTGATGGATCACTAGTTGGTAAGTGTTGGTTATCATTGGATCGATCGTTAAAAAGTGAGAAGGATTGGGAATACTTCAATTCTCGTATGTTGTGAGAATTTAGTCGAATCAAAGTAGGGGAGAATCGTTCAGGATCAGGAGCGGTTTTGAAGCTTGGATGAGTTCCGTTCCCCGTGTCAAAAAGGAAGGCGACCCAAGTGGCTGTTAGGATTGAGGATTGTGTGAGTTAGAAGTCCAGGGACCTTACCAACATTGAGATCGCGTTCTCTTGGTGATTGATAGCATGCTTCGGGGAACTAGGTAGGGGTCCCAGGCATAGCTCGAGTTCTTCTTGGATGTTTGGTCGAGTGTATGCTTAACTCTAGGAGTCTTCGAATTGATAGATTAGTGGTAAGGCATTAAGATGTCATTATGGTAGGTGGAAGTGTTATAAGACTACGGGCCGGGTGGCCGTAGCATTCACTGGTTAGCAATTAGTGTAGAAATGTTGTAAGACTGTGTGGTGGCCCGTAGCATTCACTAGCGTTTAGAAAGCATGATAAGTGTTGTTAGACAACGGGGTGACCCATAGCATTCACTAGTGGTCAGTCAGTGTGGGAGTGTGGTAAGACTGTGGGGGTGACTCGTAGCACTCATCGGTCCCTGTTTCAGCGATGAGATTATGGTAGATCTGTGACTTGCTCGCGGATTTCTTCAGATGTTTTGGGCCAAGGCGAGTCAGTTAGCAAGGCTAATGGAGGGCCACAACATGTTGGAATCAGGAATCGGTAGGTCGTGAGAGACTGGGTATGAGGAATGACTATATTCATTCCTGTATCGTTTAGTTTAGCATCGAGTTAGTGTCGAGATCGTTTGGGTAGTCATTGTTTGTGAGGTTTCTGGTTGGAAGACGCGAGGGGAGATTGTGTGGGAGTCTTTTGACTCAGCAACCGAGCAAGAACCCGGTAATTAAGTTGACTGGCAGACGAATTTGGGACCAGAGTGGTCTCGGTGGATTTGGAAACACAGGCAGGAGGCAGCTTGATGCTTCGGGAAATAGTAGTAACTTGGGGATTCATGTGTGTGTAGAGTAGTTTCTTGATCAAAAGTGTTAATTCACTTGCACTTTGGATTAAATAATCTCAAAGTAATTGATTTGACCTCTTTACGCAACTCTCGTCTGAGTCTAACCGTTGTAGGGATGAGTCTCGTACTTGAAGGATTATCTGAGCCTACTGTCAAGTATAAGTGATCTACAAGGATAGTTCGTCAGTGATTCTATTTCTAATGGAAATCCCAAATATCAGAAGCTGAGTAATCAGTTGGGAAATTTATAGGATGGATTCAGCTTTGGTTTAGTATGGGCATCTGTCAGGGAGTCAGACCATCTCGATAATTTTGATTTAAAATTGAGTAAATGTGATCATGTTGCAAGGAATTCATTCATCTACAGGAAGTAGAGCCCTACAAGGGTTGGTATCGGTTAACTTGGGAAGGCTAAGGTATGCTCAGGATTGTGGCCATGTCGCTCAAGTTGTTTGGTGTAACAGGAATGGTAAGGAATAATTTCGAGGACAAAATCTAAATTAAGTGGGGGAGAATTGTATCATTTCGTTTAAATTAAATAAATAAATATATAATAAACCCTAGAACTCCGAGATGTATTTTTATGTATTGTATTTTAGCGCTAAGACGTACTAATTAATGAGGTGTACACATTGGGGTGTTAAAAGCTACTTTTTTTATTATTGAGGGTTAAATGGTAACCGTCGGGCTTAAATTGTAATGAATTATTAAAGATGGGGGTTGTTTGGTAAATATTGGACTTAAGTTGAAAAGTTTTTGTGGAAGAGGGGCCAAACTTGGAAAAAATGGAATATGTTTGAGAATGACACACGGAATTAACCCGGTATCCCTTCCCCCTCGTTTTTTTATAAATCCCTAACCCTATCATATTGTCTTCAACCGCCACCATGAGAAGCGTCCGCAGTTGCTGCTGCCTAGTCGAGTTCAACTGCCGCCTTTCCGCATGCTGTCACACCCCCAAACCAAGGATGGCGGAAACGTCCGGGGGTGGAGGACTTCATGTATAGTATCATAACAACAAATGCAATAGTGATTTAAGCAAACACAACCAACATATATATATAATTGAAGAAGTTACATCATTGTATGAATTACATGTTTCAAAATCAATTACAATATGTTGACAAAATATGAAAAGTCTGACGCCTTAACGTCCCATCCTCAAAAGCACTTGGTTACCTGTTTAGTGATTCCCTGAGAATACCAGTTGTTTGAAAAAGTGTCAACACAAGGGTTGGTGAGTTCATAAGAGATTTCTTTAGAGAAGTAAACCGTTTTTCCTTGTAAAAGCGATGGAATATGTATTCGGAAAATCCAATATTTTCTTTAACGTGTGTATGTAGTTCTATATCCCGAGAGATGTGTAGTCATAAATACCTAAACCGAGAGTGTACAGTAATATCTGTATTTATTGATATACAAGTGATTTTAAATCAACATAAAACCCCTTTTGTTTTATAAAAATCCCGTAAACTTTATGTATTGTTAGCTCCCTATGTGAGTCGCTATAACCATACTATGACTAGAGGTAACCTGCACAACGTCTTTTAGACACCTTGATCCTATAACTCTTGTCACCCGCAGACCTGCCGGTCCGGCTGTAGCTAGCAGCGAGGTGTGGGATGTCAACCCCAATATAGATCTATACACAATTATCACGCTCTCCCTACAAGAGATTTTGGTTATAACTTACAGGAATTGGGATCCCGTACTCGGACGTACGGGGAGAGATAGTCTCATATTCCGAGTTAAGGAGTTTACGTGTAGTGTGCGTGAGTGTAGAACCTTTTTGTATGAATGTAACCTTTTTGTACGAGTGTGTTATGTGATGAATCATAAACTATACCTATTATAGTTTATCCAAACCGTTTGTAGTGTATAAGAACTCATTTATGAAACTGCAATAGTGTTATGAATCCATAAACTATGCTTATTATAACTTAATATACGTGTTCTAAATGAATGAATAATCTTATAATGAGTGACTAAGTTTCAGTTTATGATGATAAACTAACAAGGAAACACATTCAATATTTAGAACTTATTGTTATACACTTTGCTCAACATAATACAAAGTGTTATGAAATTTATATGCTGTTAACTAACTTTAACCCTTCTGCGCTGTTTTAGAAAAGTCATAGAAAAATCATATGAAGTCAAAAACTAGATCCGTAAATTCAGAGAGTTCCCAAAATGTGTCTAGTTTACTCATAATTTTTAATGACCTTCAACTTGGGTGAAAAAGTCCATAATCACAGGCTGGTCCGGATTGGTGTTTGAAATGATAGGCAGTTTTGTAAAAATCACCATAAATTGTAGAAAAATCGTATGGAGATGTGCAATAGTCATTTTAAAGCTAAGAACTTGAACTACTTGAACCTTGTACAGTTTTGAAAACAAAAATGTTTAAGTTTCCCAAAACAGTCCGTGAATGGAGTTGAACTTTTCTGATGAAGGCTGTTAGAAAAGTTTAGTTATGTTCTTGGTGTTTTAACTTGTATTCCCCCCCCCCCCCCCTGAAAACTTGAGAAAACATGAAAATGTAGGGGTATGAACTCACCTTATGTGATTTCAGTAGATGATTGTTGGAAAATGGAAGTGATCAACTCAAGAACACTTGAAGATGCCTTGAAGTTTTTCGAGAATCTAACATCAAAGTGATGGAGTTTGTGTAAGCAATCAATGATTTGAGTAGAATGAAGTGCAATAATCACAAGAAGGATAAATTATGCTTACCAATAGGAGAATAAAGCTTGAAGATCAGCCTTGGAGTCTTGAAATAGAGAGAAAAAGTTTGAGAGAAAAGTTGTGTTGTATCTTTGGTGAAATGAGAGCAAATAAGAGAAGTAAGGAGAGATGATGGGTTGTTTCAGCTCTAAGAACGTGGGGAGGACTGGTAAATGAGTGGAAAGGACATTGAACTGACCTAGGTAAGGTGGGGATGTGTGGCTGGTCATAGAGTGGGTATGGGGGTGGTTGCTTGTGTCATAAAGTAAAGCAAAGTCAACACTCAACCTCTTTGTACTTTACCCACTAAATTTTTATTCTTTAAATAAAGATTTCCATGAAAATATGTTTAAATTATGAATATTTAGTGCCTTTTATATAAAAATATAATTTTTGGAGAAAATCCCACGTTAAAATCACGAAAAACGGGCTCAAATGCTAAAAATATCAAAAATGGGTGAAAAGTGTCGCATTTCCGAAGTCTGGTCGAGGTTCGGCCTTCTGGTCATCGGAGCCGAAACTAGAAGAGGGGGACCGAGAGGAGAGAAGAAGACCGAGAGGAGAAGAGAGAGGACCGAGAGGCGAAAGGGAGGACCGAAAGTAGAAGAAGGAACCGAGAGGGGAAAAGAGGACCGAGAGTAGGGGAAGGAAGACCGAGACTCGGTCTCTGCTCTTGGCGGGTTCGGCCCTCAGGTTCGGTTCCATGTCTCGGCTCTCAGCTGGGGCAGCGAGATTCAGTCTCGGCTGCTAGTCCCGGTTTCGGTTCATTGGTGCTTTCGGTCCAAGGAATTCGGCCCTAAGAGGCTTCGGCTCCTTGAGAGGGGTTTCGGCTCCTTAAGTCCGTTTTTCTCGTTTTTACCCCGTTTTAAGCCGTTTTTGACCCGGTTAAGGGTCGGGATGGCCCGAAAGACTATAAAAAGTTTAAGGAACTTTTGAGAGAGATTTCTCATTCTTGGAGAGATTTCTCATACAAAGAGAGTTTTGGGAGAGATTTCACATACTTAGAGAGATTTTGGAGAGATTTCACATTCTTAGAGAGATTTCTCATACAAAGAGAGTTTTGGGAGAGATTTCACATACTTAGAGAGATTTGGGAGAGATTCTAAATAGAGAGAGATAGAGTGAAAATGATTGAGAGAGGTTTCATGTGTGATAATTGTGAGTGCGGGGCTCCGCAACGCAAGGTCCGTGAACTCCGTTAAGCCATGATTTAGGATCTTTCACACTCCCAATGAGTATGTAATATTGTTTCCTCATTTTTGTTCATTGTTTAGCATTAAGGCTAAGGAAAATTAAACACACGATTTTTTCTAAGTGATGTTTTCTCATTAAAATAGTGAGTTATATAGTATTTACATAACACATACCCTAATATACCACGTTTAATTGAGTTGATCGGTTTGACTTGATGACTTTGATTGACTTAGACTTGACCCGAATTTGACTATTGTCACACATGCTGCCTTGCCATTGAAGCGCCACCAACCCAACACTGATGTTGGATGTCGTGGGTAGTCGAAAGAGCTACCGAGATCGGTGAGTAAAGTTGTTTTATTCGTTGCGCGGGTCGCAAGTAAAAGGGAAGCTCTTAGTAAGAATAATCGCCACCCACCTTGTAACGTCCGAAAAACACAACCAATTTAAAATTTTCAAAACAACCCGGTTTTCATTAAAATGTTCACAAAAAGGTTTTCAATACAATTCATTTAAGTATTCCCAGAATCACGTTGTTACAAAATCATGAGGAACGGTACGATCGCGCCTTCGCCTTGCCACAGTCTCCTGAAGTACCTGAAAAACATTAAACCACAACTGTAAGCCCGAAAGCTTAGTGAGATACCCCAAAAATACCAACCACGCGTACGCCTTTACAGGCCGTGACCTTCCGGTCCAAAACATATAAAGCACACATAACAAAACAGATCATAGAACAATCATGCATGTCGGATCTACCGTGACTGGTCCGCCGTATCGGGCCTTCAGTCCATCGGATCCATCCTCCGGGTCTAGTCATGTCCTTCGAGTCTACAGTGGGGTTGGTCCGCCCGCATCGGGCCTTCAACCCACCTGGTCCACTCTCTGAGTCTACAGGGTGACTGGTCCGCCCGCATCGGGCCTACAGTCGGCCTGGTCCACTCTCCGAGCCTCGGCACGTCTGGTCCGCCCACGTGGGGCCTACAGCCTATCCGGTCCGCTCACTGGGCCTTCGGAACAACCGGTCCGCCCTGGGTATCTTGGCCTACAGCACAAAGCAGGACCCGCCTCAACCCATCTCTAGTCCAAACAACCATGTGCACAAAACATACATTCATATAACAGTCATAATCAACAAACCGAGTAAACAGATCACATAGCATATCATTACTCTAACCGGGCTACCGACCTACCCGTTCACTAGCATAGCATTACTCTGCATATCGAGAACTGACCTTTACAAGGGCCCCTAGCACGTATCATCCTAACTACCAGGATGCAAACACAACCAACAACAACATGATAAACGTAACTGAATCTCAATACAATAAAGGGCCGGCCTTGGTGCCTTAGACCCTGTTGATATAGTGAGGATAACTCACCTCGAAACTGACGGCTGAAAAGATAAGATCCCGCTGCTCCGAACTCTGACACAACTCCTCCACTGAACATCAAACAATAACCCAATAAGTACCCATAATTACCAAAATACCCCTGGAAGATAACTGGTCAACCCTGGACAAGTCAAAGTCAACCCCTGACAGACCCTACTCGCCGAGTCAACCCGATGACTCGCCGAGTCCTTATGCTCAGAACTTCCCTCACTTAGCGACCCAACTCGCCGAGTCACCCCAGGACTCGTCGAGTGCAACAACTCTGAGTCCACTCGCACCCAACTCACCGAGTCGTCCCTCGACTCACCGATTCATCGACTCAACCAGAAATATTGGGACTTCCTTGACAAGACTCGCCGAGTCCAACTGGACTCGTCGAGTCCAAGGCCATCTTCAACCTACTCGCCGAGTTGTTCTTCCAACTCGTCGAGTTCAAGGCCATCTTCAAGCAACTCGTCGAGTCCACCCATGTGACTCGCCGAGTTCCACCGGTCTGAATCCATACAGAAGCATCTCAGGCCATGCAATTGATCTAAAACAGAGATCCAACCTCCTATAATCCATCCATCACGTAAAGTGGCAAACTTTACGTGAATCTAACGAGATCTAAGCCATTTTCACCTTAAAACCAAGGTTTGGGACATGATAGCTTCATTCATAGCACAAAGGTTGGGACTTTAATGCACTCAATGACTTCTCCACTCCAGATCTGAGGTAGCAACCTCAGATCCATCCTCCATCACCAAAATGCCACACAACCAAGCATCCCACACAACCCCAAATCAAGAAACTAGGAATGCACAGCTTAAGGACGAAGATATTACCTCCAAAAGATGCCTCAATAATAGCTAAACACGAATCCAAGCAAAGCCCTTTGATCCAAACCACTTCTCCTTCAAGATTTCTCCAAGCAACACCTCTCCAAGCTCCAATTTCCTCCACCAATGCTCTTCTCCACGAGATTAGGGTTTCTGGAACTCAAGGGGGGAATAAGAGAGGTTGTGGAGGGGTATGATGTCCTTTATATAGGGCTCAACCCCGGAAACTAGGGTTTTCTCCATACAGCACCTACTCGCCGAGTCCATCCCATGGACTCGCCGAGTAGGCCACTTGACACGCGACCCAACTGCGACCTGACTCGCCGAGTCCATCCATGGACTCGCCGAGTCACCCTCTAAAATTTACACTTTCAGCCCTTCAACTCTACTCTTGCGATTTCGGGATGTTACAACTCTCCCCCACTTAAATTAGGCTTCGCCCTCGAAGCCTTCGGCATCTCATCTTCAATTTACTTCCCACTATGCGCCACTTGACCTTGACCGAACCAAGCCCCTCAAAGTACAACCATAGAACCAGAAGCTCACTTTCTCCTTCCATACGGTGTTCCCACCACCTACTCAAATCGGCACCCACTGTACCCTCCGATAACCACACTCAACAACCGAGAATTACCCATGATGCCTTACTGCTCCAATTCTCATCTTCCACTTGACTCACATGGCTATAGAGCCACGAACCCCCGGATTCCCGATCCGAATTCCACTCTACCCTTACCATGACGACCGAAAGACCCATTCTTCCATTTCGGAGCAACTCCCCCGAGTTCTCCTATCGCAATCACACATACATGCCGATCTAGCTCTAGCACCCTCAGGTGCGGATAACCTGATATACAGACGATATCCTCAACATCCTTCCAGGATAAACCACTGATACATACCCAGAACCCTGATCATGATCTCACTGAGAGCCCAAGGCTCTTGCTCTGCATCCCTTCCGAACTCCTCTCCCTGACTCCACGTCGCGATATTCCCTCTGCGCCCAAAGCAACATATCGAGTCGAATAAGCATATATTCCGCCGCCGCAACACACTACTCAAAGACCATCGACGGACCACAGTGATCGCAACTCCACATTGCCGCTTTCACTTCCATGAATTCGCTCTCCCTTTCCGGAGTTTCATTCCTCCCTCTTTCCTTGCCAAGGAAACCACTCGTCTGCCCGCTCATCATGACAGGCACCCTGGTGCTCATCCTACGCCACATTACCTCCTTACAGCGCACTCAACATCCATGCATTACCGCTACTCTGCCTCTCATCACAAGGACTCTCACGCCTATGCACTACCTTTACCGCTAAAGATCGCTTGCCGGGGCCAGACCTCCCAATGTACTCCCACTGCAACATACGCAACCCACAACCTCCAACCGATCCAATATTACCCACAGAGTCTTCAGCATGACTGGACCGCCTCCCCGGGCCTTCAGCCAATCTGGACCACTCTCAGAACCTTCAGCCAATCTGACTGGACCGTCCTCCGAGCCTTCGGCCTGACTGGTACGCCTACCGGCCTTCAGTCTATCCGGACCGCTCAACAATCACTCATCACTCCGAACTATCTCTTCGGGAAATTCTCCCGTGCGTACCGTTCTAGCCCTCTAGGGCTCCGAACTCTATCTCCATCATACATACTCGATCCCGGCCTGCCCCCGTGCCTTCCTCAATCAACTGCTCTAGGTCTGTATTTCGCCCCGCACGCCTATTGCTCACCCATACGAGCCTGCTCTCATCTGATAGAAATACCGCTGAATTTCCCCAAGCAGCTAAACAACCTTCCATGCTCAACGACCATCCATAGAATTTCCAATTCTCCCCCACTTAAGACACTGACAGAAAATCACCGGTCGCCATCACCGATCTCCCAAAGCACCTCGCAGGAATCAACACATGCACTCCAAGTGCGTTTCACCAGTACCGACAGCTTTCATACAAATCATGCTCCCACGCTGTACAACCCGCTCGAAAGCGACTCAATCTTCATCTTTCCATTCCTCAGATTGCAGAATTCAACTAGCCTCCAAACTAACGCCGCATCCGCCACCAATCTTCACAAAGATAATCAATGATGGCTCGAAGTACAATCCCATAACCATAACGATCCCTCAGGGAACACACGATACTAAAACAAAATCTCGATCACAACTCGCCAATCCCTCAAGGAACAACGAATACCACAAGAAACCCGAAACGCAATTTCCATAGCCAACCAACGAAACTAGCAGATAACAATACTCCACAACAATCATAAATAATCAAAACATCAGAAAGAAACATACCCGCAGCAGCAAGCTGAAAAAACACGACCCTAAGCCCTTGGGGGCTCCGCTCCACCCTGACCTCCACCTGTGATCCTCAACGTAGCCGGTGCTGGAGCCTGCACCGATCCTGCAGCAATCTGTGGACAGTTGACCTTCAAATGTCCAACCTGATGACAATGATAGCATATCCTCAAATCCCGAACCGGCACCGACTGCCGACAATCCCTCGCATAGTGTCCCTCCTTCCCGCACTTGCGACATGCTCCACCGGACCGACAAACCCCGGCATGACCCCTTCCACACTTACCACAGACGTGGCCACCCTGATCTCCCATCCTGAAATCAACGGTCTTAGACCGTTTCGTCGCCGGCTGCGACTGAACCGGAGCTTGCCTCAGCTCACGCATCTGTAACTCAATCTCTAACTCACGCCGTCTGGCGGCCTCCTGCAACTCTAGAAAAGTCTCGCACCTCTGCGCAGACACAAACTGTCTGATATCCCTCTTTAGCATGCTCAGATATCGGGACATCTGAGCCTGCTCCGAAGCGAACTCAGGGCAAAACATCGCCCGCTCGGTAAACATCCTGGTGATTTCCGTCACCGATTCCGAATCCTGTTTCAGCTCCAAGAACTCCTGAGCCAACCTCTCCCTCTCGACCTGTGGAACATAACGAGTACTGAACATCTCCCTGAACCGATCCCATGAAATCGCAGCCCTCTGCGCATCCGAGTACGATCCCGTGGTCAATCTCCACCAATCCTTTGCTCCGAGCCTCAACAGGTTCAAAGCACACCTCACCCTCTGATCAGCAGGGCATGAACACGTGAAGAAACATCCTTCCACATCTGATAACCACCTCATAGCAACGATCGGATCCTGAACTCCATCAAAAGTGGGAGGCTTCGTATTATCGAAGTCCCGATACTGAAAACCTCTGCTGGCTCCTCCCCCTGCCGCCGCTACTGCTGCGGTAGCCGCCGCGGCAGCCGTCTCCATGAGAGCCGCATAACGCTCATCAAAATACTCCACCATGGCGGTCTTGATCGACCCAAACAACTCTGGCAGCTCAGCCCGAATCAATGCGGCAACCTCATCATGCAGAATCTCGCGAATCCTCGCATCCAACTCGTGCGTGCTCATCTGACTGACAACCTCTGGCTGTGCAGACCCACTTGGAGCTCCCTCTCCTGCTCCTGATCCTGACCCGGATCCACTCCCAGCATGCCCTGGAATCTCCATACTGAAAATAAAACACTAATCTCAGACATATTCCACTATTCCGGGAACCAGCTCTCATCCCAACCCTAGAGGTCATGATTTCCCTGATACGCGTATGAGTCCGTGCTTTCAGTAGTACGGGCCCATACTACCTTCCACACCAACCCATATTTGTATGAAGTACTCCCACAACACCCTAGCGACGCACATAACAACGCTCTATCCTCACCACTAGAGGAACACTAGAAATCCCTCACAAGGAACCCTAGGCTAGCAGGCATCATAAATCAGGCAACTCATCAATAAATCCTGAAGATCCCTAGCCTAACTCTAGCATGCTGTTCTATCAAAGCTCAATAAAACAATTGCCATGTATGATATTTTGGGGTTACTTACTGGCTCCGGCTGATCGTACCTCCGCGTCCTCCTTTACTTGTTTTGAAAACCATTTTAATTTCTCTTTTTGAAAACTCTCCTCGATTTGAGACTGGAGTCACACAAGTGTTCCTCCAATTCACTCAAACCAAGGCTCTGATACCAACTTGTAACGTCCGAAAAACACAACCAATTTAAAATTTTCAAAACAACCCGGTTTTCATTAAAATGTTCACAAAAAGGTTTTCAATACAATTCATTTAAGTATTCCCAGAATCACGTTGTTACAAAATCATGAGGAACGGTACGATCGCGCCTTCGCCTTGCCACAGTCTCCTGAAGTACCTGAAAAACATTAAACCACAACTGTAAGCCCGAAAGCTTAGTGAGATACCCCCAAAATACCAACCACGCGTACGCCTTTCCAGGCCGTGACCTTCCGGTCCAAAACATATAAAGCACACATAACAAAACAGATCATAGAACAATCATGCATGTCGGATCTACCGTGACTGGTCCGCCGTATCGGGCCTTCAGTCCATCGGATCCATCCTCCGGGTCTAGTCATGTCCTTCGAGTCTACAGTGGGGTTGGTCCGCCCGCATCGGGCCTTCAACCCACCTGGTCCACTCTCTGAGTCTACAGGGTGACTGGTCCGCCCGCATCGGGCCTACAGTCGGCCTGGTCCACTCTCCGAGCCTCGGCACGTCTGGTCCGCCCACGTGGGGCCTACAGCCTATCCGGACCGCTCACTGGGCCTTCGGAACAACCGGTCCGCCCTGGGTATCTTGGCCTACAGCACAAAGCAGGACCCGCCTCAACCCATCTCTAGTCCAAACAACCATGTGCACAAAACATACATTCATATAACAGTCATAATCAACAAACCGAGTAAACAGATCACATAGCATATCATTACTCTAACCGGGCTACCGACCTACCCGTTCACTAGCATAGCATTACTCTGCATATCGAGAACTGACCTTTACAAGGGCCCCTAGCACGTATCATCCTAACTACCAGGATGCAGACACAACCAACAACAACATGATAAACGTAACTGAATCTCAATACAATAAAGGGCCGGCCTTGGTGCCTTAGACCCTGTTGATATAGTGAGGATAACTCACCTCGAAACTGACGGCTGAAAAGATAAGATCCCGCTGCTCCGAACTCTGACACAACTCCTCCACTGAACATCAAACAATAACCCAATAAGTACCCATAATTACCAAAATACCCCTGGAAGATAACTGGTCAACCCTGGACAAGTCAAAGTCAACCCCTGACAGACCCTACTCGCCGAGTCAACCCGATGACTCGCCGAGTCCTTATGCTCAGAACTTCCCTCACTTAGCGACCCAACTCGCCGAGTCACCCCAGGACTCGTCGAGTGCAACAACTCTGAGTCCACTCGCACCCAACTCACCGAGTCGTCCCTCGACTCACCGATTCATCGACTCAACCAGAAATATTGGGACTTCCTTGACAAGACTCGCCGAGTCCAACTGGACTCGTCGAGTCCAAGGCCATCTTCAACCTACTCGCCGAGTTGTTCTTCCAACTCGTCGAGTTCAAGGCCATCTTCAAGCAACTCGTCGAGTCCACCCATGTGACTCGCCGAGTTCCACCGGTCTGAATCCATACAGAAGCATCTCAGGCCATGCAATTGATCTAAAACAGAGATCCAACCTCCTATAATCCATCCATCACGTAAAGTGGCAAACTTTACGTGAATCTAACGAGATCTAAGCCATTTTCACCTTAAAACCAAGGTTTGGGACATGATAGCTTCATTCATAGCACAAAGGTTGGGACTTTAATGCACTCAATGACTTCTCCACTCCAGATCTGAGGTAGCAACCTCAGATCCATCCTCCATCACCAAAATGCCACACAACCAAGCATCCCACACAACCCCAAATCAAGAAACTAGGAATGCACAGCTTAAGGACGAAGATATTACCTCCAAAAGATGCCTCAATAACAGCTAAACACGAATCCAAGCAAAGCCCTTTGATCCAAACCACTTCTCCTTCAAGATTTCTCCAAGCAACACCTCTCCAAGCTCCAATTTGCTCCACCAATGCTCTTCTCCACGAGATTAGGGTTTCTGGAACTCAAGGGGGGAATAAGAGAGGTTGTGGAGGGGTATGATGTCCTTTATATAGGGCTCAACCCCGGAAACTAGGGTTTTCTCCATACAGCACCTACTCGCCGAGTCCATCCCATGGACTCGCCGAGTAGGCCACTTGACACGCGACCCAACTGCGACCTGACTCGCCGAGTCCATCCATGGACTCGCCGAGTCACCCTCTAAAATTTACACTTTCAGCCCTTCAACTCTACTCTTGCGATTTCGGGATGTTACACACCTTTGCCTTTTCTTTGTTCTTTTCGTTGGTTTGATGTCGTATATGTCAGTTATGGTCGCCGATGGCCTTTGGTCGTCATTTCTATGTTTTCAGAGCCGTCAGTCGGCTTTTTGGTGGTGAGAATGGTGGTTATGTGCCTTGTGCATGCGTGTGTTGCTTTCGAAACCCATGAAACGTGTGGAAGAGTCGTTATGTCGGCCGGAGATGAGGCGAACCACCATGGCAGCCAACCATGGTGGCTGCCGCCAAGTTTTCTTCTTTTGCCGCCACCAGCCAACCATGGTGGCCACCGCCAAGTTTTCTTCTTTTGTCGTAGATGAGGGACCATTCATGTAATTTACTTTTATCTTTTCGGTTTGTTCACATATGGCTAACTATTTTTTTTATATATACATCTAGGTAAAAAAACTTTTTAGAAGTGTTCACATATGATCTTCATGACCGGATGTAACCTGCTTCAGCCGGTCATAATTGTTATATGTGAACACTTCCAAAAAAATTCGTTATTTAGATGTGTAAAAACAAAAAAAATAATTACTTATATGTAAACAAACCGAAAAATTAATTATCTTAGTTGATTTCCATTAAAACTCAAAGACATAAACTAAACATAAAGATTAAAAAGTACATGCCAGACAATATCTTATGGACATATTGACTCAAGAAACGGTTTAATTGTTTTCCATGGTTATTAATTAATGGCGTAAATGTTAGTGATTGTATTGTCAACCGGCTCAATAACTAGCCTTAAAACTTGAATAACCTAATTGCTGTTTTTTTTTTTTTTTTTTTCTTGTAGTACATTCATCAATACATGATTTTCGTTTTCAATAATCAATGACAAAGTCTTGGATGAAAGGTGGGAGTTATTACAAAACAATTTTCCGTCGATCAAGAAGATGATAAGAACAGCATGCATAAAAAGGTGGTGTTGGAATAAACTATAGTTTTCATGTCTATATTATTGGTTATAATTAGTAGTGGAACCAGAAAGTCCGTAAAAAAGGAAGTGAACATTCTGTAGTTTATTAATTTGTATTAAAAAAAATTATTAAACATGGATATTTATACGTAGAAATGGGTGGGCATCTAGATTCTGGTATTTCATCCTTCGTGACTCAAAATGGGTGATGGGCTCCCAATAACCAGACCACCATAAGAATTGCAAAGTTAGAGGCCCAGTGGCTTTAAATGTGCCTTTGCAATCTCAGTCTCAACTCTCAAGTCAAATTTTTTTTTCTTTTTTCCCAAATTCCATGTACTTGTTGAGTTGTTGTTTAGGCTAAGAGATTACCATTTCCTTTGTTTTAATTTGCTTCCTTTATTCATTAGGATTTCTATCAAGTTAGATTTTTATAAATAGGATGAGAGGCGTCATGATTCTATCGTGATAATTCTTGGCAACTTCAAATCTTCAATGAATGGATTAGCACCATTAAGTGTGTTTTTTTTTTAGATATATGATGTTCCCAATCACCTCAAGGTCAAGTTCGAGGACATTAAGCTCGAAGGATACGCTTTACTTTAGTAGGATCACTTGAAAAAGTAACAATGTATGGAAGGAAAATCCACGATCGCAACTTTGGAAAAGATGCAAAAATATATCCGAATTTTATGCCCACTAATTATTCTCATTAAGTCTTCCCTGGATTATCATAATTTCCCAAATACACTCCATTGGTCAAATATTTTATGCATGAGATGTGATGCAATCCAAGAAGAGAAACAAGGAATCGTGAAGTTTTTAGGTGGATTTGGACCTTAAATTTTTGACATGGTTAGTTTGCAACCTTCTTGGGAGAAACACCTCTCGTATGTTAGAAATTGAGGATGAAAAGAATTGCTTAGAGTCTCTGAAAGTCGTAAAACACTATCAATTGAAGTATTTCGATGGTACAAATCAAACACTCAATTGGTTAAAATTCAGAGTTTGTTAGAATGAAAGAATGTTGGTGTAAATGTTCTTGAAGATATACCAAAAAATGAACCAAAACGGATATATGATTTTTGTATGAAAATAGTCACAAAAAAACACCAAAAGTGTCATAAACTGGATTTTAGGATAAGAGTCAATTTTCTAGGCGCATGAACGGGCTTAGTTATATTCTTATGTGTTTTTCTATTCAATATATATAGATGTTAGGTTCCTGTAATTATTTTTAAAGATTGGAGTTGTTGAGTTATTTTACTTTAATAAAGTGTTCATGTGGTTTATGCAATATAGTATCTTTTCCTGATCAGCGTTAATATGCTATGCTCCGGACATGATTAATTTGTCTTTGATCAAAATATATAGGTTAAATAAAATATGCAACTAATAACATACTATAATAATTTAAATTCACAATCAATATAGAAACAAAACAAAAAACATAAATTTCAGTTTTCTTTTAAGAGTTAGAACTACTTTGCACATTGATATATGTGTCCCTAGCAATTTACTAAGAAACCCCCAAACTCTTGGGGTGCATAAAACCTTGTGATACATGCTCAAGAAACACATAATGATCATCATGCATCTGATCTTGACGTGTGTCGTGTACTTCTTCTATGCATGGAATTGGCACATAACATCTTAATATAAACACACTTGGCCATGCTAATGTCAACTTGTAAACCCTGATACCGATCTTTCGAGCACCCTTTTTCATCTTTTCCTTCAGACTCAAGCGTGCATACGAAAACTGATAGCTCTTGAGAAACTCCCTTCTACTATGCCAACGATCTATATCCTGACACTGTCCTAATCTAATTGTTAGGGCGAGTGACTCTTCATCTTCGTATTTGTAGGTCGGGTTCCCAAAGGAAAAATGTGGTGATGGTGAAGTGGTCATGGTATTTGATGAGTTTAGTGAATTAGGTAAAAATGGTGTGAATGTATATATAGGTGTAGCCACCAAAGTGGTTGAACCCTTTGTAGAAATATAAGGGTTGGTGGCTTAAATTGGTTGCACCCATGGTCTATCTACCTTCGATTAAAGCATCTTTATTTTCTTAACTATTATTGGAACACTTGTATGCGCCTTTATCTTATTGTTACATATGCAATTTTTTTTAAAGGCTAATTGCAATTAGTTGGGAGCACCTTGAAAGAATAGAGAGTGCGGATGACTCTAAAGATGGTCCTAGTCTCCTAGAAAGGTTGAGAAAGTGGCAAAAATCATATATATCTTTTTTAGGTTAGTTTTGTTATTGTTATAAAAATTAAAGAAAATTAAACACACGTAAACGTCCTTAAAAACTCGTGTATTTTGTAGATAATTTCATTTTAAAGAGTATTTATTACAACTAATGTTCTTTTAATTAGTTCACCAAATATTTCCCTCCAAGTGTTCGAAAAGAAAGGAAATAAACATTCAATTCAATTTTCTGATTCTTTCTGGAAAAGAGAAGACAAGACATCAACTTTTTTTTTTTTGGACAGCACAAGACATCAACTATTTATTTTTTTATAATTTGTTCTCCAGATATTTCATTCCAAATGTTGGAAGATTGAAAAGAAAGGAAATAAACATCGAATTGATTTTTTTACTTATTTAAATATACTTATAAGAGTTTATATTTAGAAAGTCTATATACTTTAAGCTTATTGTTCAATAAAACCATCATATGAAAAGAAAAAACAGAAAAACAACTTTTTGACATTAAAAAAATTTAAAAAAATTAAAAAAAAAAGAAAAAGAAAAAAAGAAAAGAAAGATTATGACTTGAAATAGACTCTATAAACATTCAACATGTATTAAAAAAATCATAATTGAAATTGTAACGACATAAAAATTAAAAACAATTTTTCATTTTTAAAAACAAACATATTTCAAATATTAATTCTCCAAAGTCTCATGAATATCAAATGTCATAACAATATCAAATCCCAGAATCTCAAATATCCTTCCATCAGTGTGTACAGATCATGTCAGCGCCTTCTCGCGATCATCGTTGGTACCTAAAACACATAACACATAACATTGTAAGCATAAATGTTTAGTGAGTTCCCCAAAATACCACATACAACACATATTAGCCACTCGATGCTATAACTCTGTATGACCCTCTGATCAATGTGTCTCAGTGGGACCCTCCAGTCCCATAACTCTACGGACCCGCAGGTCCTTACTCTATGGACCCTCTGGTCCTAACTCTATAAACTCTAAATCATAAACAACATAAATCACATAGAATAACACAATGCATCACATCAAACTAATAGCATATAAGGTACTCTGTCACAACTCTAATTACCACTCTAGGTAAAGTATAATGAGAAGACTCACCTCGGATAATCTCGAACTCGAAATACTGATCTAGCCTCTGCCTAATCACATAAAATAAATTCTCTTAATCAATACAACTCTCAAAGGATAGACTAGTCCCTCTCTAAATTCCCTCAGAAGGGTAAAAGACCATTTTACCCCTCAATTGGCTCAAAGGTCCAAATATTGACCAAACCCTAAAAGTCAACGAAAGTCAACCCTCCGGAGTACGCGGTGCGTACCAACTCTGTACGTTGGGCGTACCCGGATGCTTCACAGAATCGGGGAGCTCGACCCCCTACGTTGCGCGTATTGGGATTACGCCCAGCGTAAGTCCCAGTCTTGTGCTCTTTTTGATTTTTGGTCTTAAACGGTTAAGAAATAAGCTCCAATTCCAGATCTGACTATTCTAAGGCCACTTAATCCATAAAGTTGGTGACTTTAAGCCTTTGCATGGCTGAGGAAGTCACCAACACCCAAATCACACCACTTCCATCCTTACAGAACTCATAACTCATGCATGGCCAGCTCTTAATGACAAAGACTAGATTTTTATGGCTTAGAAACCCAAAATAGACTCACAAGGGACAGATCTCGGGTTCTAGGTCTCATCAACTCATAAAGCCATCAACTTTGGGGGATAAAACCCTAAAACATTCCATATAAAAACACAAATAGAAGAGAAGGAAAGTTTGAAGCTTTTTACCTCCAAATAAAGCTTTTCCCACTGCTAATCTCAGATCCAAAGGCTTGGGCTCTTACTCCTTCTCTTTCAAAGCTTCCACTTCACTTCAAATGTCCAAGAATACACCAACAAGCTCTCCAAGGCACTCTCTTGCTATAAGAACGAGATTTAGTGTTTTGGTACACCCCGCGTACACCTTGGTATGCCCCGCGTACTAGGCGACCCTCCGCGACCAAACACGCACACGAGTACGCTGAGCATACACCCCAATACGCCCCGCGTACCCGTCTACCACTCTTCCCTTTAACAAGGGCTAAATTGGACAAATGATCAAAGACTAGAGTTCACAAGGTATAACTGATTTTTGGATGTTACAAGTCTCCCTCACTAGAATCAGACTTCGCCCCCGAAGTCGTGCTCTACAAATAACTCTGGATGTTGCTCCCGCATCTCCGAATCTGGCTCCCAAGTCAGCTCGGACCTTCTCCGATGCTGCCACTGAACTTGGACCAAAGGCACTTCTTTGTTTCTCAAAACTTTCACCTTCCGATCCAAAATCGAAACCGATCTTTCAATATAATTCAGGCCCGCATCCACCTGAATATCCTCTAATGGCACCACGATCATCTCGTCGGCTATACACTTCCTCAATTGCGACACGTGGAAGGTGTCATGAATCTGGCTCAACTCTGCAGGTAGCTCTAAACGATAAGCTACCTTCCCCACTCTAGCAGTCACTCTGAAGGGACCAATGTATCGGGGCCCCATCTTGCCCCTCTTCCTAAACCGGATCACTCCTTTCCAAGGAGATACCTTCAGGAGCACAAAGTCTCCAACCTGGAACCCAAGTTCGGATCGTCACCTATCCGCGTAACTCTTCTGGCAACTCTGAGCTGTCAGTAACCTCTGTCTGACCTGCTGAATCTGCTCAGTCGTCTTAAGCAGTATCTCAGTTCTACCTATCACTCGTTGTCCTACCTCTTTCCAACAGATAGGGGTCCTACACCTCCTCCCATACAACAGCTCAAAGGGAGGCATACCAATACTCGAATTGTAGCTGTTGTTGTAGGAAAACTCAACCAAGGGTAGGTATGTATCCCAACTTCCACCGAAGTCCATAACATATGCTCGAAGCATGTCCTCGAGTGTCTGAATCGTCCGCTCACTCTACCCGTCCGTCTGTGGGTGATAAGCAGTGCTGAGGTGCAATCTCGTACCCAACTCCTCATGAAATTTCTTCCAGAACCTGGAAGTGAAACGTACATCTCGGTCTGACACAATCGAGATCGGCATTCCATGCTGAGATACAACCTCTCTCACATATACCTCTGCCAGTCTCTCTGCAGAAGATCTCTCACTGATAGCAAGGAAGTGAGCGCTCTTCGTCAGTCGATCCACAATCACCTAAATCGAGATCAGCACGTCCCTAAATGAGCCTTTCTACACTTCCCACAAGTACGGCCTGGCTGTCCCCAAGTCCTAGTATCAGCAGTCTTAGACTACTTCGGCGCCGGCTGTGACTGCGTCGGGGCCTGCCGTTGTTCCCTCAACTGCAGCTCAATCTCTAGCTCACGCTGCCTTGCGACCTACTGTAAATCCAAAAGAGTATCGCATTGCTTGGTAGACACAAACTACCGAATGTCAGTCTTGAGCATGCTTATATAACTTGTCATCTGAGCCTGCTCAGAAGCAAACTTTGGGGATAACATCTCCTTCTCTGTGAACATGCAGGTGATCTCCATCACCGACTCCCCGTCCTATCTCAAACTCAAAAACTCCTAAGCCAATCATTCCCGCTCAACCTGAGAGATGTATGACCATGTCATCAATCTCGACCAGTCCTTGGCCCCAGACCTTAGCAGGTTCAGGGCACACCTGAACTTCTGATCAGTAGGACACGAGCAAGTAAAAAATCACCCATCCACATCAGAAACCCACCTCATAGCCTTGATGGGGTCCTGGGTCCCATCAAAAGTAAGGGGCTTCATGTTATCGAAGTCCCTGTACTGGAAGCCCAGACTAGCTCCTACTCCTCCTCATGTTGTTGTTACAGCCAATGCAGCTGCAGCGACAGCCACCTCTGCAAGGGCTGCGTATTTGTCATCGAAGTACTCCATCATAGCGGTTTTGATAGACCCAAACAACTCTAGAATCTGACCCCAGACAATCTCGACCACCTCCTCACGTATGATCTCCCTGACACGGTCCTCTGTCAACACTAGCTCCTCTTGGCCGATAACCTCAGGTGTGGTCGGGGACTCCTGATCGCCCTGTCCTGATCCCGATCTGGATCCAGTCACAAAACACCTCGTAACCACCATACTGAAAAATATAACAGGAAGATATTAGATAATCCGCATAAATAATAGGGAACCAACTCCCGACTAAACCCTAAGGGATGTGACTTCCTTGCTACACGTATGGGTCCTGTGCTTTCAGTAGTATGGGCCCATACTACCTTCCACACCTACCCATATTTGTCTCAAGTATCACCACAACACCCTAACAATATACGTTCACATGGTGGTCACTCAATCCTCACTCCTACAAGAAAGCTAACTGTCTCACGTCGACCTATCGGCCCCACACAACTCACTCATCCATGAAACTTCCACCAACCTTGAAGCACTAGTGTATGCTAGCCATACATAATGTTGGACCCTATAGACTTTCGAATATCTGATGCTACCCTAAGCCCCTAATCAACAAGAACAGAACATAAGGCCAAATCAAACATTCTCAGGCTATAAGATCTTAATTCTGTACAGTCGTAATGCATACACAAGCAACTACAATGATGATGTAAAACTCATATAAGGAAAACCCTAGGCTAGCAAGCATCATCTAATTAGGCAATTCTATCATGCAATTCTTGAAGATCCCTAGCCTAGTACTAGCATGTTTTTCTAACATATCACAATATCAAATAACCGTATGGTATTTTGGGGTCTACTTACTGGCTCTGGGTGATCGTACACCCTACATCCTCCTTTTCTCATTTTGAAAACCATTTTAAAATTATTTTAAAGATCCTTCTTTGGTTTGAGACTGGATTCACACGAATGTTCCTCCAATTCACTCAAACCAAGGCTCTGATACCAACTTGTAACACCCATAAAAAATCATTCCAAATCTAAACTTTTTAAAACATTTAAAAACCAACAGTTATTACAAATTTGTTTTCAAAATAGTCTATATCAGAGTCTGCCAAAAACAACGTCATAAAAATTAAGGAGCAGTACGATGATGCCTTTGCCTTGTCGCGGTCCCCTGATGTACCAGAAACAATAAACTGAAACTATAAGACTAAGAGCTTAGTGAGTTCCCCCAAAATACCCACACACACACAATAATACACATATAATCATAAACAACATATTAGGGGTCCAGTCAACCATCGGGTTGGAATACCCAGGCCCTCAACTGTCCGGTTGGAATGCCAGCATACTATGGGTCCAATCATCCTCATGATGGAATACCCCAGGCCCACAACCAATAGGTTGGAATACCCACATACTATGAGTCAAATCATCCTTAGGATGGAATACTCACAGCCCACAACGAACAAGTTGGAATGTCCATGTCTATTGGCTTTCGCACAAAGCAGATAAGCATCAACCGACAAACAACATGTGCACATATAACAAATAATGATATAATAGTCTATAGACAAACAAACCGATCTAACAGATCATAATATCCTAGCACATCCTATCTATCAGGATACTGATCTAACGGATCATATCAACATGTAACATCCTACCTATCAGGATACTTATCTAACGGATCATAATGGCATATAACATCCCATCTACTAGGATACCGATCTAACGGATCATAACGACATATAACATCCCATCTACTAGGATACTGATCTAACGGATCATAACGGAATATAACACCCCATCTACCATGATACTGATCTAACAAATCATACAATACTCAAGCATACAACATATCAGGATAGCAATCCAAAATGGCCGGAGTTGGTGCTTAGACCCTTAAGTATAGTGAGGATAACTCACCTCTCAATTGTCGACTCAAAATATAGGCTCGAACTCTCAAATCACCGCCACAAATTCCACCACCTATATTCATCATAGAACCATATTCATAAATTTCCAACTTTGCGAAATATCCCAAAAACTCAATTAGCCAAACCTTGGTCAAAGTCAAAGTCAACGGTTAAGGTCAACAGTCCATGTTGACCCGACTCATCGAGTGTAGTCACTGACTAACCGAGTCCTTCCATAACTCGAGTAGTCGTGAAATCCCCTCTTACTGACTCGTCGAGTCTCCCTTTAACTCGTCGAGTTCATGCATGTCCAAATGTCGGGAAAACCCCAGTTGACTCGCCGAGTCACCCCGCTGACTCGCCGAGTCCATGCAGAAGTCCTTGCACGACTATCTTCATTGGACTCGCCGAGTTGGCCATTCAACTCGCCGAGTCCCTTCAGTCTATTATCCATTCAGATGCTTATTAAGCCATTTTAAGGTTCCATATTGCAGATCTAGCGCCCCAAGGCATGTTTATCATGTAAAGTTGCAAACTTTACATGCATGCAAGGCTCTAAAGACTTATAATGTCAAAACCAAGCTTGTAATGGAGTTTTACACCTAAGGGGAGGTTCATACTTGCTAAAGTTGCAAGTTTTATGGACTTAGAGACCAAAGAGAGTTCAGATATGAAGTTAGAACTTTAGATCTTAACTCATACCCAAGAATAGCTTCATAATATGCTAAGAAAGCCCTAATCTTTAACCAAATGAGATCTAAAAGGAAATAAGGTCAAGATAACGAATTGATACCTTCCAGTGATACTAAATTGAGGTAGACTTCAAATCCACACATGTTCCTTGCTGCTAGCTACTTGATCTTCAAGCTCCTATCACTAAGATCCACCTTCCAAAGCTTAAAACACATAAAAATGGAGCACACACACGGATTAGGGTTTTTTGGACTCTCAAGAGGCTACAAGGGGGCTAAGGGAGGCTAATAATCCTTTAAATATGGTGCAAAACCCCTGAAATTAGGGTTTTATCCTCCAGCTCCTACCCGCCGAGTCCTATTTTGGACTCGGTGAGTTGGTTACTTAAACACGTGGCCTAACTCGCTTCTACTCAACGAGTCAGGTCATCCAACTTGTCGGGTAGACCTTGCAATTTATGAAAATTAAAGCCATAAAATTATTACCTGAGAGTCGGGGCGTTACATTTATCCAATTGAACTTTCTATTTGTGTCATCGAAATACTTCAATTCAATAGTGTTTTATGACTTTTAGTGGATTTCAAGCAATCATTTACCCCATTTTTCTAAAGTGTGATGTTAAACCATTTAATTATCAATAATGGCCATTAAAATTTTATTTAATATAGTTAAAAATAAAAATATAATTTGAAAATCTTGCATTTGAGGTGAAAATAAAGACAGAAGGCTTGTTAATTATCGTACGTATACAAATCACGTATTAAATGTTGCTTATTCATTAAGATTTAAAACTTTAGATTCGTTTACGCAATATTATTTTTTTTGTTACACTATTTGATAGATAAGCTTTAGGATGGGACTTTCGGCGTTTAAGGTGCGTAATTTCATATATATATATATATATATATATATATATATATATATATATATATATATATATATATATATATATATATATATATATATATATATATATCTCCCTATCTAATAAACAAAACCAACTGGACACGTGTCATTACAATCATCCATTTTTCGCCCTATGTTAAATTACTCTATTACCCCTTCAGCATCCTTTCACGTATCATCATCATCATTAGGTAATAGATAAAATAGGTAATTAGGTATGGAATTGAATTAGATTATATTATATTATATATGGAATATATGGAATACGGAATTTCACGTAGCATTACAAATTGAATATGGATGGAAATACTGATATTGTATAGAAATCTTTGGAATATTGAATCTGCTGTATACATTAAATCAATTCCGTTAGATGCCCGATTAAGAGCATCTAAAAATGGTATGCATATCAATCAATTATTATTATTATGCGCATAACATACTATATCAATCATATTCCGCTTCAATTACATAATTCAATCCCTACGACCGTCTCTGCATCTCAATTCTGCTTCTTAATTTCGAATCTTGAATCAGCAACTTCAATCCTTCGGTGAGTTTCTCATGATTAACTATCATTGCTTCTCAATGTTTGTGTTAATCGTATAATTGAAATTTTTTTTCTTCTTCTGCGACTTCAATTTTGCTTCTCATTGAATTTGTTAATCAAGGTTTGTATTTATCTTTGATTCAGAAGTTCTTTATTAATTATTTTCGTCTGATTTATCAAACCGTTTATATAATAAACAAAAAAGTATCAATTTCTTTTTGAAGTTCCTGTTACACTATATCCCATTTTTAGTAATTTATTCTCAAAGAACAATGCTATAATCTGTAATTTATCATCTTTTAGTTTAATTTTATGGGCAAGGATGTATTCATTTTAAAATGGTATATTGGTGCATGCATTCTTGGGAATGTGCTTTGATATTATTTGAGGTATTCTATTAAAAAATATTCTAATCAAGCTGTCAAATGAGATTTCTCATAATGTTGAACACGCAACAGAATAAACAATGCATCAGATGTCAATTTTGCCCTTTGTCAATTCTTTTGATGAGCTCTAAAATTTCAATCATTTAAATTCCATAAATTAAGACTACAATTTCATCATTTTATGACCCCCATTTGCGAAGTTGAGTATTTATTTCCAAAAATGCGAAACTCCAGGGACAATATTTGAAAATTTCTGTTTTCTTCCCCAATTCGCATTCTACTGTGAAATACTTCGCATCTTCATTCTTACACCCTTCGCATCCCTTCGCATTAATCACCTTCGCATTCTACTGTCAATTCTTTTGTATCTCTTTACAAATTCTGCAATTTCATCATTTTATGACCCCCATTTGGGAAGTTGAGTATTTATTTCCGAAGATGCGAAACTCCAAGGACAATATTTGAAAATTTCTGTTTTCTTCCCCAATTCGCATTCTACTGTGAAATACTTTGCATCTTCATTCTTACACCCTTCGCATCCCTTCGCATTAATCACCTTCACATTTTAACCTAATTAATCAAATGTGAACCACAAAATTTTCATTCCAGATGCGAACACAGTTTAGTTCTTGAACTCTAAACTTGCGAAATCAAAACTTTCTGTTTTATGGCTGTTTATAGCATTTAACTTTTATTTTCTGTCAAATTTAGCATCTTACTTGTGTACTTTTCTGTTATAGTGACAATGGCAGAAACAAAGATCACTTTCATTAGAGACTTGGACAATATGAATGATGATTACACAGTAAAAGTGTCTATTATCCGGCTGTGGAAATCACTTTCAGATGGCAACCCCACTATTGTCAGATCAATTGAGATGATACTCATGGATGAAATGGTAAAATCTACTATTTTCATAGCATTATTCAAAAACATTTTTTTTATTTGATCATTCCAATAATATTATTCAAACTCAATCATTGAAGATGTTATCTTCAATGTTGACCAATTTATATTTATTAAAAATTCCGTTTTTAACATTATATAATATTCTTACCGTATGTGAATAGTCTACAAAAATCCGAGCAAGTGTGTATCCAAGAGATTTTCAAAGGTTTGAGTCCAAATTGAAAGAAGATCAAGCTGTTTACATCCGGTCCCCCACTATCGCTCCTAACAAATACACTTTTAAAATAAGTGATGTAACCTCCAAGTTAAATTTCCATAGAAGAACAACTGTTAACGAGTGTCTACACTTTCAATCCAAAACAAAATATGGATTTTCTTTTGTTTCTTTTGAAACAATTATCTCTGCAACAACTACATCTAATGAATCAATTGGTAATTTCCCTCCTTATTGATTGTATATTATATTTAATTCTTTAAATTCACATCATTTTGACATTCTGTATTATCATTTTGTAGATATTATTGGTGAAGTTGTTTCATTAGGAAAGCTTGATTCCCGTGATGTCAGCAAATCTCTACATAGGTTGCCTTTACAAATAAGAAACTTAGAGTAACCAAAACTTTTTTTATATTATATCTTATATCTTATATCTTATATTCATTACTTTACAACTTGCATGTACAATTTTAGTATTATATATTCATTTAACCATTATTATTTTTGCAGAGGTTTGCATGTTAATGTTACGTTGTTTGGAGATATTGCATACCAGTTAATTTCTTATCTTGAATCTCATAAAGAAGTTGGTTGTATGATTGTCCTTTTGCAATTTGCAAGAATTAATGTCTATAACGGTAAATTTTTTATACCAATCAACCTTATTTTAGTCTTTTATATTACTCATTCTATTTACTATTTTATTTTGTTTCATCAGCAACACCTTCTGTGAACAGTTATTTTGAACACACACGGATGTTCATAAATGCTAATCTTCCCGAAATTGTTACATTCACAGATAGGTAACTGTACCTTTTAATAATTCATCGTTTTGTTGTTTCTGTTCAATAATTTTATAATTTTATTTTCAAACTCCTAAATTAAAAACAGCTTGGTTGGATTAAGAGGACTTCAAAACCCTTCTGCTTCTTTGACTGTTGAAAGCTCTAAATCATATTCGGAATTTGATGACTTTTTGAATAACTACAAAGTTAAAAATGTTGTCGATTTGATAGAACCACAAGAGGTATGTGAATATTTTATCTGTATTGATGTCATATTGTTTTCTATTTAACAGATAATAAAATTATAATGTTTTTTATGATCGTTTTGATTTTATTTTAGGTCGGCCAATATATCATTGTCGGGACCATTTATGGTATTCGCCAAGATATTGATTGGTATTATGATGCGTGTACAAACTGTGGAAAGAAAGTTCAAACAGAAGATTTGTTCAGTGGTGCAGATAGTGGTGATGCAAGTGTTGTTTTAAAATGCAATGGTGATAATTGTAAAAATAAGACGATCTCTTCTGTTCCAAGGTTTTTTTACATTTAAGAAAATATCAACAGAACAACTTAACTACATTATTAACCATTAAACATATTTAATGTTTATTTATCTGGGAATTTTTTATAGGTATAAAATACCTATTCGTGTGCAAGATGATTCTGGAACAATCACTCTAACTCTCTTCGATAGAGATGCTTATAGAATCGTCAAAAAACGCGCACGTGATCTTATAGATAAAATCAAACAGGTATAACGTAATTTTAATTTTTGTTTTCTTAATTGTTGTTATTTGTTGTATTTTCTTTAGTTTAATGTGCTTTTAAACATAAATATATTATATAACACATTTATTCCAGGCTGGGGATAACACATTTAATGTGCTTTTAAACAATCACTCTAACTCTCTTCGATAGAGATGATTATATCCTTACGACCTCAAATGTTTGGAGCATAAAAAGATGGCTTTTAAGATAGATGTTAACAGTTTTAATGTATCCAATAACTACAATCGGTTTGGGATACTTGGCGTTTCGGTTGATAGTAACGTTATCGATGCTTTGGAAAAAAAGTTAGCTGTCGAGGTATTTATATATTATTTTTATTTGTTTTTTTAAAATTACTTTTTATGATGCATATTTTTTTAATGATCTTCACTAATAAATTGTAAATCTATATTGATTTACACCTATGTCCCACAAATTATATAAATATTTAAATTTCTGATTCAGGCAGGTAGTCCTGCAAATGCTGATGATACAGAAATCGCATCTCATGAAGTATCTCAAGAAACAAAGTCCTTAAAGGTTATATTATAAATTATCATTATTTAATTTTATATAATCTATTAAAAAGATTACTTTTTCTTAATATTTTATTACTAAACCTATTTACAACATTTTGTTTTAAGGATGCGATATCGCAAACAGGTGATAATTTGACCCCAACATTGCCCGACAAATTTGAAGCTACAAGTCCGTTCAAGTATAATTCCCCAACAACAGTAAAAAAACGAAATGTTGGAGATACCATTGATGTTGATGATTATGATAATGTGACTTCATCCACCAAGGTCCCTCGATTGAATTCTAAAGTTGATGGCAACACAGGTCTATTAATACCAAAGCTCGAAAAGTAATTTGAGATTGTCCTTTTTTAATCAACAATGTTCTTGAATTTGGATTTTTTTTTTGGATTCTCTTTCACAGTATTGCTCTTTGTGGTGTCTACTGTTCAAACATTGATACTTCTTGCTTTATTTTCGCTGGTATTCTATATTTTAATACGATTATCATTTTATGGTTATCATTGTAATTAGACTAATCTTCTTTTAATAAATGTGTGGCATATATGTTTATGAATTTATGTGTAAAATAAGCAAATAAATATGTTTCTAAAGACTCTTATCAGAAATATACTAAATATTTAACGATGGTGGTCTTGATAAGTATTAGTTCGTTTCAAGCATATACAAATAAGTATATTACATACAACTAAATTACATTACATGTATTTACAATCATATATACTAATAAAGCATATACAAATAAGTATATTACATACAACTAAAAAATCCAAATTAAATTAGACAATTATAATCAGCACACAGAAAAAAACAATCAAACAGTCAAGAAGAAAGTACATTGGTAGGCTGTTACGATTAAATTAGACAATTATAATATGCGTTTTTCCAGGTGAGTATTCATATAAAATATTTATTTCCTTAATTAAAACAACAAAACATATATATTTTTTTTTTATTTTTCCAATTTGCATAACTTTTTTTATTGATTTAATAAAGTTGCATACCAAATTGTTAGGCTGTTACGATTTCACCACCTAAAATATGTATATTTGTATTATAATATATTATCTTGTTAGTATTTCATGAATGCAATCAATAACACTGCTTTGAATGCGAAGTTGGATTTAGCTTTGCTATAAGTTTCAATCGATTTTGAAATTGAGTATTGTTCGCATTTGTATGAGTGTAGTCGATGAATCGATAAAGCAAGAACATATGAGTTTTGATTCGCAATTGGATTGATGATTGAGGGATGATTCGTGAAGAAAAAAGCGAAGTCAAGGACTGTGAAATTGTTGTTTGCAAGAATTTAAAAACTCGATTGTGGAGTTGTTGATGCTCATTTTGCGAAAGTAAAACAATCGAGTGTTTGCATCTGTGAATCAATTTGAAGTCAACTGGGTTAATATTCGCATATGGGTTCAACATATGAATTTTTGATTTCGCAAGTTTAGAGTTCAAGAACTAAACTGTGTTCGCATCTGGAATGAAAATTTTGTGGTTCGCATTTGATTAATTAGGTTAAAATGCCAAGGTGATTAATGCGAAGGGATGCGAAGGGTGTAAGAATGAAGATGCGAAGTATTTCACAGTAGAATGCGAATTGGGGAAGAAAACAGAAATTTTCAAATATTGTCCCTGGAGTTTCGCATTTTTGGAAATAAATACTCAACTTCGCAAATGGGGGTCATAAAATGATGAAATTGCAGAATTTTTAAACAGATACACACACATAGACAACCACACATATATTTAGAATAAATTATTTAAAAAAAAATTTCTTTCAGTTATAAATTCCTAAAAACTTCCTTACTAAATTGAACTTTTCTTTCAAACAAAGGAATCATATACAGATCAAATTTTATAAAATTTTTCCTATGCCTTAACGTTGTCCTTTGGAAGCATAAATAAATATAAATATAAATATAAATATAAATATAAATATAAATATAAATAAATATAAATATAAATAAATATAAATATAAATAAATATAAATATAAATATAAATATAAATTAATAAATAAAACGATTGTTTTAATTTTTGACTACTGTCCTACCAAAAATTCACGTTCCTATCAATGTTAAATCTCATTTTTACCCCTGATTGGTTTCACGTACTATTACAATCTTTGATTTGATTTGATTAATAATCGAAATATCCATATTTTGTAATTTGAAATTTGAATATGGAATAACTGCTGTATACATTAAATAAATTCTGTCACATGCCCGATTAAGAGCATCTATAAATGGTATGCATATCAATCAATTATTATGCGCATAACATACTATATCAATCATATTCCGCTTCAATTACATAATTCAATCCCTACGACCGTCTCTGCATCTCAATTCTGCTTCTTAATTTCGAATCTTGAATCAGGAACTTCAATCCTTCGGTGAGTTTCTCATGATTAAGTATCATTGCTTCTCAATGTTTGTGTTAATCGTATAATTGAAAATTCTTTTCTTCTTCTGCGACTTCAATTTTGATTCTCATTGAATTTGTTACTCAAACTTTCTATTTATCTTTGATTCAGAAGTTGTTTATTAATTATTTTCTATCTTAAATTCTTTATTCGATCCACTAAATTGATCATCAATGTGTATGTGTATGTGTAAAAATAACCTTGTCTTACGTATGTCTGTGTTAATCATCACAGACATTGATCACATGTACTGTTTGAATGGATTGCTATTATCTTTGTACTTCCAATTTCGATTTTCTGTATTCTTTAACTATGAAGAAGAGCAAATTGGACTAATATACCCCTACCACGGCCTGCAATTTTTTTAATTGTTATGCCCATAAGCGAAAGGAATAACAATGCCCATATATGATACTGTGTGTCAAACACATACTATAATTTTAGAAAATATATTGAATAAAATAATACTCGAGCTAAGAAAGATACAACCTGATATAAGTTCTCAATTCAGGTTGCAAATTATGAGAGTAGATAAGTTTTGAATTTTTAAAACAAAGTGATCTGACAAGAAAAAAATTAAACCCAAACAAATATATACAGTAATAAGTTTTGACATCTAAGGAGATTTTTATATTTATAACCAATCAAACAATTCAAAAACATCTATTATGTGAATTCTGATGTTGGAAAGGATTAAAACAATCATAATTTTATGTTCAAAACCAATGTTATTATGAACTCTTCTAGCAACCAACTATTATGAAGAAAAATGAAACACTAGCACCAATTTAAAAATCAACTATTATGGTATCTGCAACAAAATTCGGAAACATTACATATAAAGCCATTGTACTTTAGTATTTCATGTCATACGTAAGTTCAATCGACAACATTTTTTTTTTAACTAGGTTACAACCCGTGGAAACCACGGGTAAAAGATTTATAAAAAATTATTAAACTAATAATATATAAGTTTTATTTATACAAAAACAAAAAGTTATAATAAAATATGTTTAAATAAATTAATGATGTGAATAATTACTAAAAAAATAATTGCATAACCACAAACCAAAAAAAATCAAATTCATATTTTCTTCCATTTCAGATAGCAACTACTAACATGGACTCCTTCAAGACTAATAAGAAGATAAAATTAAATAATTTCTATCTGGATAATACAAAACAATTGCATTCGTACACTACATCAGTCAGTCAAATTCCAACTTCTACAAATGTTACTAACCCTGGTGATAACGGTACGTTCATTATATATTTTACAACTTTCTTTATCAATGTTTTTAATCTGAATTATAACTATTTCATGTGTGTATATTTGATTATGCAGCTTCAAATAGGAATATCTATCATGTTCAGGCTACAGAGAAAAGAAGAATAAGAAAATTATACTTGGACAATAAAAAAAAAGGTTTTACCGAATGAATCCATACAACTACATCAACATCACATCTTTTTAAAATAAATGAAAATAATAATTTACTTAATTCGTTATACACTTTTCTTCATTATTCTGTATTTAAATTTAAATTTAAATATCTAAATTCAATTTTCTCACATGCTCATTTTTTGTATTATGTCTTTTTGTATATTAATATTCATAGAATATTTTCGGGAGTTACATTATTATTTCAAATCTATCCATTTGTTATCACAATTTTTTTTTTTTGCAGCCAAATTCAAAGGATTTGTGCATCCAAATAAAAACCTATCCGCATCTACATCAAGTGTCAATGTTTCAAAAAAATCATATTTCCAAACTTCTCCTTCAAGTCTAAATGTTAGAACTCCGTTATCTAACATTTCAAATGGTAACTCATTGATACTACCATTTTATTTTATAATATATATTTTTATTGTATCACATTTAATAATGTATACCTTCAATCTTCTTTTACCAGTCATGGATATTTCCGATAACAGTTTTCAATCACGGTTACCAAACATCAGATTGAATTCAAACGGTAACATACTTGATTGCTTATACACTTTTTTTTCTCTCTTTTAAATCTGTAAAATAAAAATTCTGTCATCCATAGTTTTTTATATTATCTATTTATCATTATTAGTATTCATATACTATTTAAAAACTTACAACATTATTTAATATTTAACCATTTCTAATAAGATATTATTTCCAATCAAATTAAAAGGAGTTGTCGATCGAAATAAAAGTGTATCCACATCTACATCAACCGCAAATAGGTCAAAACAAACAATGTTACGTACTCCTCCTTCACATTTAAATGTTAGCAGTCCGTTATCTAACATTTCCAACGGTAACTCATTTATTTTTCCATATTTTTTTTATAATATATGTTCTTATTGTATCATATTTGATAATCTACATTTCAATCTTCTTTTCTCAGTCATCGATATTCCCAATAACAGTTTTCAGACACCATTACCAAACATGAAATTGGATTCAAACGGTAACGTACTTCATTGCTTTTAAACTTTTTAAGTTTTTTTAAATATATGTAATAAAATTTATTACATCATCGTCTCTTTATCAATATTCATATTCATATAATATTAAAATAATTATTAAACAATTTTACATTTCTGATAACCATTTTTTTATATGAATCCAAAGGAGTTGTACATCGAAATAAAAGCACATACCGATCAAAAACAAGTTCAAGTACATCAAAACAAGCAATGTTACAACCTCCTCCATCACATTTAAATGTTAGAACTCCGTTATCTAACATTTCCAACGGTAACTCATTTATTTTACCATTTTAATTTGTAACATATATTATTATTGTATCATATTTAACAATGTATACTTTCAATTTTTTCCGCAGCCATGGATATTTCCAATAATAGTTGTCAATCGCCGTTAACAAATATTAGATAATTCTCTGTATTTTCAAATGGCGACACATCCAACAAATCATCTACAATAACATCAAAATCGTCTTCAGTCCTGTTATCTAATCCAAATAATAAAGCAAAGAAAAAAAGGACAAATTTAACTCCTATTCCAATATTTGGTTTGAGATCCGATCAAGACAAAATCGATGGTCAAAATGAGCAAAACATATACAACGGTATATCAAAAGGTAATTTTGATACAAATATAATATTTATATTTGTTCATTCAATATTTTTCACTTATATAAACTTACAAATTTAACATCTTTATGTCAACCTTAATTGACAGATTATTTGGATCATGGTGATCAGATTGTTGTATGCCAAACATGTTTTGCAAAATTATGGAAAGATGAATCTATCAAATGTAAAAAAAATGAGAATCAAAATTATTCTTTATGTTGTGCTTATGGCAAAGTTGAACTACCAACTTTAAAGAATGCACCTTCAAGTTATGCCCATCTTTTTACATCGGGAGATTCTAAAAGCAAACACTTCATGAAGAACATTCGTTCTTACAATTCTATGTTTTCTTTTACGTCAATGGGTGGAAAGATTGATTCCTCAATCAATAGAGGAAATGCTCCATACATTTTTAGACTTAGCGGTCAAAATTATCATAGTATCGGAAGCCTTTTACCGGAACATGGGTTAAAACCAAAATTCTCTCAGTTGTACATATACGATACTGATAATGAGATCGCGAATAGACGGACATGTTTTGGGTACACTTTTCACAATTATCACATTAATAGATATCTTATTCATCAACATTATATTATTTATTTATCTTATGTTTATATGTTCATGTTACTTGCAATGGAGATAATCAACGATCTACGTCAAATTCTTCTATCCTTGATAATGATATTATACAAGATTTGAAGTTGATGTTGGATTCAAATAATGTTTTGGTTCAGTCTTATAGAATGGTTAGGGATTGTTTTCATCAAAACCCTCATGTTGATATCAAGTTGAGACTTATTGGAAGAAGGGACCAAGATGGAAGGATATACAACCTACCATCTGCTTCTGAGGTTGCCGCTTTAATTGTTGGAGATATTGGTGATTCAATTGATAATAGAGATATTGTTGTTTAAACGTCATCAGGTTCTCTACGGCGTATTAGTGAATTACATCCATCATACCTTCCTTTTCAGTATCCACTATTGTTTCCATATGGTGATGATGGTTACAGGGTTGACATACCACATCGAGGTATTACACCAACAAGCAACAACAAGAGGCCCAACTGTACAATGAGAGAGTTTTTTTCTTATAGAATACAAGACAGGGATCAATATTTTTCACTAATTCTTAATTCAAAAAGGTTGTTCCAACAGTTTTTGGTTGATGCTTATACTATAATTGAAAGTGAAAGATTACATTTCATAAGGAGCAAACAACAAATTCTTAGATGTGAGTCTTATGAAAAGTTACGTACTCAACAGAACCTAGGGAATAAAGATATATCCAATATTGGACAACATGTAATCTTACCTTCTTCATTCACTGGTGGTGCACGTTATATGATGCAAAACTACCTTGATGCCATGTCCTTATGTAAATGGTTTGGATATCCTGATTTCTTCATAACCTTTACATGTAATCCAAAATGGCCTGAAGTTAAAAGGTTTCTTCATAACACTTCACTAAATCCAGAAGATAGACCTGATATCTTATGTAGGCTATTCAAAATAAAGCTCGATGCTTTGATTAAAGACATACGGGAAAATAAAATTTTCGGCATTGTTCAAGGAGGTAATAAAACTTGTATTTATTTCTAATCGTTTTGTTATAATGATTATTTAGTTTGTTAATATTTTTGGTTATTTGCAAATATATTTCATCCAGTACAAAGATTATCTTATTTATAAAATTAATTTGCAGTGGTCTATACAATTGAATTTCAAAAAAGAGGTTTGCCACATTGTCATATTTGTCTGTTTATGCATGCTAACTCCAAGCGGCCTACTGTTGAATATATTGATCCGATTATTTCTGCTGAGATTCCAAATATCAATGAAGATCCAGAATTGTATTCACTTGTAAGTGAATTCATGATACATGGTCCTTGTGGAGCTGAAAATATGAATTGTCCATGCATGGTTGACAAGCAATGTTCGAAAAAATTTCCAAAGCAATTCTGTGATCATTCTTCGGTTGATGTCAACGGTTATCCCTTATATATGAGAAGAAACAATGGATATTTTGTCGAAAAATCAGGTGTCAAGTTAGACAATAGAAATGTTGTTCCATATAACAAATATCTGTTGAAAAGATATCAGGCACACATTAATGTTGAATGGTGCAATCAGGGATCTTCCATAAAGTATCTGTTTAAATATATAAACAAAGGTCCAGATAGAGCTACAATTGTTGTTGACATCAACGTTGATTCTAATCACGAAAAGGTTGTCGATGAAATAAAAGATTATTATGATTGTAGATATATATCTGCATGTGAAGCATCATGGCGAATATTTAAATACGATGTTCATTACCGATATCCTTCTGTGATGCGACTACCTTTTCATCTTCCTGATCAACAACAAGTCATATATGCCGCAGACGATGATATTGATGATGTTCTTGAACAACCTTCAGTTGCTGCTTCTATGTTCACATCTTGGATGGAATGTAATAAAATTAATAAAGATGCACGAAAACTTACATATGTTGAATTTCCTACAAAGTTTGTTTGGAAACCTGATGATAAATTGTGGAAGCCAAGGAAAATTGGACGTTCAATAGGAAGGATTCACTCTGTTTCACCTAAACTTGGCGAAGTCTACTTCTTACGGATTCTTTTAAATAAAGTGAAAGGTCCAAAATCATTTGAAGAAATTCGCACGGTAAACGGTGAAGAATTTCCTACTTTTCGAGATGCATGCTATGCTTTGGGCCTCTTAGATGATGACAAAGAATACGTTGATGCAATTAAGGAAGCAAGTCATTCAGGAACTGGTTTTTATCTTCGTTTCTTATTTGCTACGATGTTAATGTCTAACAGTTTGGGTAGACCAGAGTTTGTTTGGGAAAATACATGGAAACATTTGTCAGATGGTATTCTTTACAACCAACAGCGTAGATTAAAGTCTCCAGGTATTATAATTTTGTATCATTATATGTAAAAACGGATTATATATATTTTAAATATGCACGGTATAATTTTTTTTACCATTTCATTGGTTAATATTATATTTTTTTTGACATATTGTTCATTTTTTACAGGTTTATCACTCAATGAGGATCAAATCAAAAACCTGACTTTGTTCGAGATTGAACAGATTTTACTTCGTAACAACACGAGTCTTAAACATTATAAACAAATGCCTTACCCTGATTCCGACACAGTTTCTTCTTCAACAAATCGACTTATCATGGAGGAGCTGGAGTATGACATAACGCTTTTAAAGAAAGAGTTTGATAGTATGTTTCATGCATTAACAAACGAGCAACGCAATATTTTTCTTGATATCATGACTACAGTCAATGATAATAAAGGAGGTGTGTTTTTTGTTTATGGATATGGTGGAACAGGCAAAACCTTTCTTTGGAAGACGTTATCTGCAGCAATTAGATGTAATGGTGATATAGTTTTAAATGTTGCTTCAAGTGGTATTGCATCTTTATTATTGCCTGGAGGTAGGACAACACACTCTCGGTTTGTAATTCCGTTGAATCTTACCGAGTATTCTGTTTGTAAGATACCGCCTGATAGTGAACTCGGCAAATTAGTAAGAAAAAGCTCATTGATTATTTGGGATGAAGCACCTATGGTCCACAAACATGCATTTGAAGCTTTAGATCGAGCTTTGAGAGATGTATGTAAGTTTGATAAGTCTACCAACTCAGATATTCCATTTGGAGGGAAAGCGATTGTTTTTGGAGGAGACTTCAGGCAAATTCTACCTGTTGTTCAAGGAGGTAGCAGACAAAATATTGTTAATGCTTCTTTAAGCTCTTCATATATATGGCAACAATGCAAAGTCCATAGATTAACAAAAAACATGAGACTAACCGTTGGAAAGGATCCATCTGATATTCGAAAAATACAAAATTTTGCAAACTGGCTTTTGGACATAGGAGAAGGAAAAGTTGGTGGTTTGAACGATGGTGAAACGATTATTGATGTTCCGGATGATATTCTCATTAGTGATCCACATGATCCTATAGGTTCATTAATTGAGTTTGTATATCCTTCAATCTTGGAAAACTTCAACGGTACGAGTTATTTTCAAGAAAGAGCTATACTAGCTCCAAAAAATGAAGTTGTCCAACAAATCAATGATCGTTTGTTAGCATTGTTTCCCAGAGAAGAAGTAGAATATTTAAGTTCAGATACTCTTTGCCAATCCGAGTTTGTTCATGATCAGTTTGATCCCAATTTATACTCCCCTGATATTTTAAATGGTCTTAAGGTATCAGGTTTGCCAAATCACAAGTTAATTCTAAAAGTCGGTGTTCCAGTTATGTTACTAAGAAACATTGATCAAAAAAATGGATTATGTAACGGCACTAGACTACAAGTGAAATCTCTTGGCAAACGTGTTATTGAGGCAATTATAATATCTGGAACTAATATCGGAAAGCAAACATTTATTCCAAGAATGTCTTTAAGTCCATCTGAAAAAAAAATTCCTTTCAAATTTCAAAGAAGACAATTTCCATTGGCTGTATGTTTTGCAATGACAATTAATAAAAGTCAGGGGCAGTCGTTATCAAAGGTTGGTCTGTATCTCAAGGATCCTGTTTTTTCACATGGACAACTGTATGTTGCCTTATCTAGAGTTCAAAGTAGAGAAGGACTGAAATTGTTAATTTTAGATAAGGATGGTAGACTTACAAACAAAACTTCAAATGTTGTGTATAAGGAAGTTTTTAGGAATTTATAACTGCTTCTTACCCATTAAATTCTAACAATTATGTTTTTTTTTCTGTTTTTTTGTAACATTTTTTTTTAAATAATTTATTCTAAATATATGTGTGGTTGTCTATGTGTGTGTATCTGTTTAAAAATTCTGCAATTTCATCATTTTATGACCCCCATTTGCGAAGTTGAGTATTTATTTCCAAAAATGCGAAACTCCAGGGACAATATTTGAAAATTTCTGTTTTCTTCCCCAATTTTACATATCTACTGTGAAATACTTCGCATCTTCATTCTTACACCCTTCGCATCCCTTCGCATTAATCACCTTGGCATTTTAACCTAATTAATCAAATGCGAACCACAAAATTTTCATTCCAGATGCGAACACAGTTTAGTTCTTGAACTCTAAACTTGCGAAATCAAAAATTCATATGTTGAACCCATATGCGAATATTAACCCAGTTGACTTCAAATTGATTCACAGATGCAAACACTCGATTGTTTTACTTTCGCAAAATGAGCATCAACAACTCCACAATCGAGTTTTTAAATTCTTGCAAACAACAATTTCACAGTCCTTGACTTCGCTTTTTTCTTCACGAATCATCCCTCAATCATCAATCCAATTGCGAATCAAAACTCATATGTTCTTGCTTTATCGATTCATCGACTACACTCATACAAATGCGAACAATACTCAATTTCAAAATCGATTGAAACTTATAGCAAAGCTAAATCCAACTTCGCATTCAAAGCAGTGTTATTGATTGCATTCATGAAATACTAACAAGATAATATATTATAATACAAATATACATATTTTAGGTGGTGAAATCGTAACAGCCTAACAATTTGGTATGCAACTTTATTAAATCAATAAAAAAAGTTATGCAAATTGGAAAAATAAATAAAAAATATATGTTTTGTTGTTTTAATTAAGGAAATAAATATTTTATATGAATACTCACCTGGAAAAACGCATATTATAATTGTCTAATTTAATCATAACAGCCTACCAATGTACTTTCTTCTTGACTGTTTGATTGTTTTTTTCTGTGTGCTGATTATAATTGTCTAATTTAATGTAAATTTTTTTTTAACTTGCAAGGTACAATGGAACATATTACTCCTATAAAGGAAATTGACTCAATCAAGGACGATTTCACAATTAAAGTTCGGATCATACGTCTTTGGACTCAAAACTCAAGAACAATGTCTTATAATTGTCTATATCCCATTTTTAGTAATTTATTCTCAAAGAACAATGCTATAATATGTAATTTATCATCTTTTAGTTTAATTTTCTAAATATATGTGTGGTTGTCTATGTGTGTGTATCTGTTTAAAAATTCTGCAATTTCATCATTTTATGACCCCCATTTGCGAAGTTGAGTATTTATTTCCAAAAATGCGAAACTCCAGGGACAATATTTGAAAATTTCTGTTTTCTTCCCCAATTTTACATATCTACTGTGAAATACTTCGCATCTTCATTCTTACACCCTTCGCATCCCTTCGCATTAATCACCTTGGCATTTTAACCTAATTAATCAAATGCGAACCACAAAATTTTCATTCCAGATGCGAACACAGTTTAGTTCTTGAACTCTAAACTTGCGAAATCAAAAATTCATATGTTGAACCCATATGCGAATATTAACCCAATTGACTTCAAATTGATTCACAGATGCAAACACTCGATTGTTTTACTTTCGCAAAATGAGCATCAACAACTCCACAATCGAGTTTTTAAATTCTTGCAAACAACAATTTCACAGTCTTTGACTTCGAGGTTTTTCTTCACGAATCATCCCTCAATCATCAATCCAATTGCGAATCAAAACTCATATATTCTTGCTTTATCGATTCATCGACTACACTCATACAAATGCGAACAATACTCAATTTCAAAATCGATTGAAACTTATAGCAAAGCTAAATCCAACTTCGCATTCAAAGCAGTGTTATTGATTGCATTCATGAAATACTAACAAGATAATATATTATAATACAAATATACATATTTTAGGTGGTGAAATCGTAACAGCCTAACAATTTGGTATGCAACTTTATTAAATCAATAAAAAAAGTTATGCAAATTGGAAAAATAAATAAAAATATATCTTTTGTTGTTTTAATTAAGGAAATAAATATTTTATATCAATACTCACCTGGAAAAACGCATATTATAATTGTCTAATATCACTATTCTTCATTTTTTCTAAACTTTCATATCTTTTTTTTGTTACAAATTAAAAACTATAATTATATTTCAATTTATCACCCGTGGATTTCCACGGGTTTAAACCTAGTATATATATATATATATATATATATATATATATATATATATATATATATATATATATATATATATATATATAATTCAAACATTATTTCTTCAAGATTATGACTTGATATAGCACTCTATAAAAATTCAACATGGATTAACAAAATCATAATTTATGGACTAAAAAAATCTTTTATTTTATTTCTTGAATTGAAAACAGAACATTAAACAATTTAATCAACTTATCTAACTCATGCTTCCATAGTTATTAAATAGAGCTTCTGTCCATCTGTAATTATGTCTACATTAAGAATCTTACCTACATCTTCGGTTACAATACAAAAACCAGTAGAAAGCTCCAACTTCAATTGTTCAGCTGCTGTTTTCATGAGTTCATCAATGGTGTCCGGGACCCACAACACAACTCCATATTTTCTTTCATCTTTTAATTCCCATGGCTGAAAGGCGTATACAGTACATTTCTTTCGTGACATTTTATCTCTTGTTTCTTGAGAACATGAAGGAAATTCAGACATCTGAAAAGATTTTGCTTCTTCTAATAATTTCATCAATATCATATTTCCAGATAATCTTGCTTCATCAAGTGGAGTGTTACCCCATCTACACATTCAATCCATAAATGTTAGAAATTAGAATTCATCACCTTTAATTAACTGATTTAATCATAAACTTATTATATATATATATATATATATATATATATATATATATATATATATATATATATATATATATATAAATTATAATACCTGTCTTTTGAAAGAACACTAGCACCTGATTCAACTAGCAATTTTGCTACAACATAAGATCCATGTGAGGTGGCTACATGAAGTGGGGTCCTTAAGTCATAGTCTTTTGAGTTTATCATCAATAAGCTACTTTCTTTAATTAGTAAGGATGCAATGTTATCATACCCCCTCTTAATGGCTTCTAACAATGGCGTATTTCCAAAATTATCTATCAAATAAATTATATTAGTTCAAATCACAACAAAATGTCAGAATCTAAGTTCAAAAGAGAAACAAGTTTAATTACCTGAAATGTCAACATCAACACCTTCTTGAATAAGAAAAGCAACAATATCTTCATGTCCTTTCGTTACAGCAAGATGCTGTATCATGTTTTATTCCATTAATATGTTTTAGATTTGTTAAATTCAAAAAGTCAAAAAGTCAAAAAGCATACCAAAGGTGACCTTCCATCAAAAAGTGTTTTATTTGGATTAGCTCCCGCTCGGATTAAGCTTTTAAGCTCAAACAAATCTCCATTATAAACTGAAATATTTACTCGAAGTGCAAGTTGAGCATCTTGGAATCCAATATGAGTTTTGATATCTCTCAACATATCCTTCATATGCATATCATTTTCTTTACCCTATTAGCATTTAAATATATCTCAAGTTATCTAAAAATTAGTTTAAAGAAAGTAGTAAATGTAATAAGTTATAAGTTGTAACCTCTAGTAGATTATTGAGAATCTTTTGTTTGTCATGAAAATATATCTTGAGAATATTGGAGAAAGATTGATGATCAAGTTTCAAAAGTAAACAACTTTCATGAACTCGAATTGTATATGGCAAAGGAATGTTGCATAAAATGGAAACATCTCCAAATGAGTCATGAGGGTTTAGAATTGATATTTCTTCTTCGGGCCCACCTTCATATACAACCACTTCTTCCTATATCAAATTTTACTCATCAATCTTTATAATATGTTGTTGAATTGAATCTTGCGTTTATTAAATATAAAGAAGGAAGTTAATACCAGTTTTCCATGACAAATGAAATAAATTTGGTCAACAACACTCCCTTGTTCCATTATTATTTTCCCAGGTGGAAAAAACTCTTCATGAACTCTACTCACAATCTGATTGATGAATTCCAAAGAGCATCCTTTGAAAAGAGGAACTTTTTCAATGTGTGGCTTATAAAGAGTCTCTGTTATCTTCAAGAAATGTATGAAAAAAAAAAGATTCAAAAACACTAAAAATCTGTAAATAGACATTGAAGGAAGTGAAATAAGAAATTAAGAATACTTTTTTTACATACCATGGAACGAATTGAGGTTGGAAGGTCTTTAATATCAACAGAATCAGTGTGGGTTCGATCATATGGTAACTGTAAGTGATATTTGATGTCATCACGTATGTCTCTTCCTAATCTGTTTCTATCCATGTATTTAAGGAGATTTTTTATTCTTTCTCTATATATTTCTCTTTTTGATCCTTTCACAACTAAAGCTGTTATGTTCCCAACCAAATAAGCACCTAGAACCATGTCAAATAACACATAAACCATAACAAATATCATCTCTCTCAAGTTCACTGCATGAATGTCACCATAACCTGTACAAAGAAGGTACTCCACATTCATATTAGATGTCAATAGTATGAAAAAATGGTAAAATGAAACTTACCGACTGTCGCCATGGTAATAATTGCAAAATATAAGGATGTTATATAGCGTTTCCAAAGATCAATATCTCTGAAGTTTGAGTAGCTATAATCACCAAGTTTAAGGCTTCCAATCCATGTGTATTCTTCTTCATTAGCTGGAAGAGTTGTAGCTAAATAGTAGAATATACAGGCTGCTGTATGTGTGCAGTAGAGTTCAACAACAAGTAGCTTTAGAATCCTTGAAAACAAATACTTGACACGTATGTCCTTCTCCATTTTTGAGAAAAACTCTAGAACCTTCCGTGTTCGCACCAATCTAATCAGTAAAAGGTATCTCACTTCTTCTTTTCTCCCACATGCCTGATTAGGTTAATATGAAGAATTTGAACAAAATGCATATGGGATTATGATCGATCTTATGAACATTTATGTTGAGTTTGGAGTGATACCTTGTAAATAATATCCCATGGAATGCAGGCGAGTAAATCAAGGATGAAATGAGATTGCAAATACCTACAACAAGAAGAAATTAGAATTTTGTGACGAATTTGATGAAATCGGGATTAGAGTAAAACTGACCGAAGAGAAATTAGGTTTGGGTTGAAGATCATCTTCTCGGTGTCGATGTCTCTGTAAGCTATAAAGAATTGAAGGACAATGTCGATGAAGAATAGTGTTTGACAGATTATATCTAGTAAATAGAGGTGATTTGGCAATCCCCTGAAGAACCCAAATTCCATTGGTGTGAAGAAAGAAGAGTACATTGCCCATAACAATATGAATTTCTCCCAAGATCGATACCACCTGCAATTGCAATTGCATCATAAAATGGAGATTACACTGCTTCGGGACTACTCCATTTATGTCGTAATTTGGTGGTGAGTTTGTTGCGTAATCAAGCATGTACACTTGTGGTGAGTTTATTACAAAGAATATGAAGTTTTTAAGATATAGTACCCAGTTATACAATACTATACAAAGGGATTTGAAAAGCATGAAATAATACAAAAAAAGGTAAATGACATATTTGTTATAATATAGATTTTTAAATATTCATTTTAACTTTTTTTTAAATTAAAATAGCAATTAATTGAAAATGCTTTTAATTTACATGTAATTTATTTTTACTTGTTGCTGACATAGGCAAAAACTCATTTATGATTGATCCGTTTTATTCATTAATTATAATCGAACTTGTTCGATCGGTCTGATCAACATTGCTTCTAACATCAAGTATTAGGTCTTGCAAGAGCGAGAATATCTTACGTGGATGGAGTGGTAAAGTGAAACTTTGTTCTTATTGGAAAAATATTTTTGTGTGGCTTAAATAGGAAGAATATTTATTGAACACTTTTTACATATTATATTATGTTTGGTGTATTTTATGAATGATTAAATATATTTTTAGAGTTTGAGGTTAGAACCATTTGTTTGTCAATAATGATCATTAAAATTTTACTCAGCAAGGAAAGTAAGTAAACTAACCAAAATAAATGTGGTTTTTTGTAAAAAAAAAAATCACTTTTAGAAAAATAATCATTTTCTCCGGAATGTCCTCATTCCGGAATACTATTCATATTCCGAAGTCTTTTTTTAAAATCTTTTTATTTTTATTTTTTTATTTTGAATGTTATATTTTGAAATGTTTAATGTTACGTTTTTCAATAAAATGTATTATTTTATGCACTGTGTATCATATATAGTTTATATTATTATGTTTGTTTAACTTTTTTTTAAAATTTAAGTAAAAAAACGAATTTCTTACATTGTTTGGATTTCAAATTTGTTTTTGAAATTCTAAAGTTCTTTTTTCAAAATCCAAAATTTTATTCTAGAATCCGTAAGATTATCCCCATTCACTCACAGCCCTCTGCTGTCTCTTAAAAAAATTATTATTTTTCATTAAAATACTCAGCCCAATCATTCCAAAATTTTATCACTTATTAGTAATTCAACCCAACTCAAATTTTAACTAAAAAATTATACATAAAAATTATATCAATATTCATCTCATTTTGTAAAGAAAAATAAATCATGTATTTTGGTATATTTTATTTTATTTTTTAATAAAGATAAAGTATAGTTATTTCAAAATTACTTTTGGTTTATAAAAGTTAATTTAATTTCACATATAAGAGATGGACACATAGGTAATGAAAAGCTTAAGAATTTGGTGAGCTTGGATCGTGTGGGCATGAGCAGATCGACGGATTTCTTCAAATTTTCTTTTATTTTTAAATATTTTATTGGTGAGCCTTACATTTTAGCTCACCATAGCCTAATGTTGGTTTGGAATTCAAAATATTGTTACCAAATCCATAATCAGTCAAAAAAATATTTTTTTTCTAAGTTTGAAATATCTATTTCGGACCAAAATGGTTACTTTTACTAAAAAAAATTAGTTATTTTCTTTAAATACACTTTAAAAAGTAATTAGATTACTTAAGTAAATAATAGTAATACAATTTCAATCTTGCATTTGTGGTAAAAGTAGAAGAGTTGATTAATTGTGGTATTTTACAACTGCCATGTTGTGCAAACAAGTTTTAAACCCAATAGGTTGTACGGGTAGAACCGATGCTAGCTCTCAAATTTTTCGATGTAGTGTTTTTTTTTTTTCTTTTGTTTTAAGAAATTATCCTATGTAGGGTAATTTTTCCAGGTATGTGCTATCCAGATACCCCACCATTATCCTGTGTAGGGTAATTTTTCGAGGTGATTTTTTTTAAAATAAAATGATTACCAAAGCACTTGTCTGAGTTAAAGGGGCTAAGTGAAATTTGAATGATAGGTTTTAAAAGTAATATTTCCGTATTTTTACTCCAGGTTGTATCTTTCTTACTCTATGTGATATTATCCTATGTAATTTACTTAGTTTAGATTTTAAAGAATAAAATTTTATACACCACTAATGTACTGATCGATTCGATATGAATAAATATCACGTTCTTGTTACGGTTTATAGTTAATAACAGAATTTAAATGTTGGTCGGATTAATGAATATCTAAAATTTTATCAAATATTATAAATATATTTGGAGTCCAATATTATCTTTTCAAAAAAAATCTTATAAAAATAAGTAATACTTCAACATATATATCGAAAATATTATCGATTTGCTTTTGCAATATATATTTCTTTTGTCCAAAAGAATGTTAGTGATTATACATCAAAATAAAAACTTTACTTACATAGTTACGTGGTTTAAAAAAAAAAGTCTTTGTAATGACGCAATGTATGGTATAGCTGTTACGAAAACGTTCAAGACGAGTTTGTTAAGTGTGTCATCCAAATAATGTGTCAAGGCGTGCCTTACCATGTTATGACGCAAGTTTTTTCCAAGGCTCGGAGTTTTTTTTTTTTTTTTTTGGGTTTATCTAATGGGCCTAAAATAATTGAATTTTTGTTAATTTTTTAGTAAATTACTGAAATCGTTCCTATGGTTTGGTCAAAATTGCACGTTTGTCCCCTAACTTTTTTTGCACTCGGATCTTCCCTATGGTTTGATTTTGTTGTGTTTTTTGTCCCTTACATACATAAACTTAGGGACCAAACGTGCAATTTTGACCAAACCATAGGGACGAAAAACGCAATAAAATCAAACCACAGAGACAATCCGAGTGCAAAAAAAAAATATGAATAAAACATGTAATTTTGACCAAACCATAAGGACGATTTCAGTATTTTACTCTTAATCTTTTTATATTAAATATTAATATAACACTTTTAAAAACTTGATATATTTGATAGAATTCAATAATTATATGATTTATCTTTTTTAATGTATATAAAATAATCACGTCTTAAAAAATATCTTGATTCGTCATGGTTTAACTTTGATCTTGTCGTTAAATTTTTCTCACGTTATTTAGAACATTGGTTATAATGGATTAGATGTATATCCATGTAGTTTATACATTAGATTATGCTTTAATTATTTATGAAATATTGGATGTTTTTTAATGAATAGAGAATAGAAGAAGGTAACTAACGTAGTATATTATTATCTCCTTTGAAAGAGTAACTAGTCGATTGCATTATGAACTTGTGTTCCATTTCGGCATTTTGATCATCACAAGTATATTAAGATAATTATCTTCCAAATTGATTAAGATAATTATGGATGAAAAAATTAATATAATATGATATCAAATCGAAATCAATTCTAGTGGGTAACGCTTTCAAAATATATTAAGAACTGAAACTGGAACCGGTCTCAATCAAAATTCCAAACTTCACCAATCGAAACCAGAACCCCTCACATTGTACACATAGATAAAACCTTTGATACCAATGCTCACTCTTACATTGTAGAGACAATTATATAGGCCTATAGAGAGAAGGTTGAAGGAAACCTGTTTCGAGGGTGAATAATGAAACCATGAGAAGAGCCTTTTTTGCCATTAGAGACTTTGTCTCCATTGAGCCCCAAGTCCCAGGCACCCCATCGTTTTCCTAACCTCCTGTGATCTCCATGATCCCCGACTCCATACTCCTTTACCGCTCCATCCTCCTCCACCTCCACCTTCCTCTGCCTCTCATCTTCTCTCTCCTCCTCTTCCTCCACCATAGTCCTCCGGCCGATCTCACTCCTCATCTTGTATAATCGATAAATGTATTGGTTACTTGATTGGGATTGGATCCGAACTATAACTATATAGTATATATGTCCTAGATCATAGCTACTTGATCAAATGATAATGTATATATCAATGAGTATGACTCTAGAACACTATGCATTTGAACTAGCTAGTAGCGAGATATCGATCCAAATCCGCTAACATCGGCTCAAATCACGACAAACGAAAAACTGAATTTGTGTTGTGTATGGAAGAGATGTGTACACGAGGATCATAGAGCTATGAGATATGGAGAGTAACCATTTATAATTTCTAATCTAGAACAACAGTATTACTGTTTTCCTTTCTAAAGGAACTTTTTATGAGTGTACTACAATATTGTGTAAAATGTGTTCATCATTTTTTATTTGAAAATCTGAAAAAATTTAAATGATCGTTTTTTATACCGAGTTACGCATTAAAGTTTTATTCACGACCACTTATTAAAAAGTATACTTTTGGGTTTGTGAAAACATTTTTCTTTGTAAACAACTATGTACCTTATTAAAGAATATTTATGTCACTTCGATGAAAAATGTTATCCTTAAAACTTTGGTGTCATAACGATCTTAGTGTTTCATTGGATTAGTTTCTTGTGCACTTAACATGTAAATTATTATGATGTATTTACTAACCTTTGAATTTAATATACAAATTTGTCCGATCGTAATATTAATGTAAATTGTTACCGATATAACAATGAAAATTGTTATAGGGTTGACTTTGATGTTGTTAACTAGCCTTGATTTAATACATGCTACACTTATGAATAGGATCGTTAGAGATGCCCAGCCGACGACCTCCGACGATATAGTTAGAATCGATACGAAATAGGACCGGTTCCTTCGATTCGAGTGGAAGAGAACTGGTCGTGCATGGATGCGATCTATGTGAGAGAGTCTATAAAGCTTACTTGGCATCCCCTTTTTAGGTGTGTTAGAGCGGCATCGTGGTTTATTTGCCACCGACAAGCCTACATGGCTTGGTTTACCGCCGGTGAACACCACCTATGACACAAATTTTGCCAACAGTTTTCTGTCATTGGTGAGATCATACTAGTGAGAAAAAGGAACGTTGGAAAGTATATAAGAGTTGGCTATACGATTGTTGGGGCTTTTGATTAATTTTTTTTAACCAAAAACATTATAAATACACATACATATCATCACTTTAGTTCACACCAAACACAACCATTTTACTCTCAAAATGTCAAACAATTAAAATGCTTCCACCTCTTCCAATCCAATTGCGTTTTTTAGTTACGATCTGGCTTCACCACCACCTTACCGGTCACAAATGCCAAAACAAAACCAAATACCATGACAAAATTAAATGTTTGTAAGTGTGTTCCTACCTACTATTTTTCGTTCCATATGTCACAACAATTCCAAACCCAACCACCACGACAACACCCTCAACCAAAACACAAACTCAATTCCAATTCCAATCTCAACCGCCTTTCACATCCTTACCGGAACATGTTTATGATTTCTGACCGAACAAGAAGTTCAACAAAAAAAGGAAGGATGATCCGAGAAGATGGAGTAAAAAAAACGGAATTAGCGAATGCACGGGTCGACATACCTGAAGACAGTGGCACCTGGAAGAACCAATCATACGATCAATTTTGGTTGCATGTTACGTAACGATTTTGTAGGGGTATGGGTCGAGATCTGGATCATCAGACGAGTGATCAATGCAATTCAAAATGGACTAATTGGTGGGTTGTCCACCAAGCAAATTATACCTTTTGTTTGCAAATAAAACGTAATATAATGGTAAAAAGGGGTATCGATCATCTGAGAAATGGTTGTATTCAATCAACAATGCAATCTAATAGAACTAGCGTAAATAAACTAACTAACTACAATCAAACTAAAAAGGGGGTGTTGTGATTGCTTAAAAACTAAAAGACTTGAATAACTAAAAAGCTTGCAATTAAGCAAGATGATGAGATGCTCAAATATTGGAGAGAATCGGTAAACCAAGGCAATTCAACACAATGAACATTTGTGTGTTTATCATTAGGATTTAATATGAAGCTTATCATTCATCCCAAATTGGTTATAGCAATCATGAAACATGATATGCCAAGATTCCTCATAAGTTATATGGAGGTTGGGGAAGCCCACAACATACCTTCTTAATCAAAATCAAAGATCCAATTGAAAATTTGAACCCAAGAAGTTGATTAGCCTTAACAATGAAGGAATCTCCAATTCCTAGAGGATGTCAATGCTTACACATCCATAAAGGAGATATGATTCATAAGCTAGAGATGATTTCTACCATCATAAAGCCCATTGTTCTAAGTAAATTCAATGATTCAATGCTAAACCAAAGAAATAAACCAACAATTGCTTATTAAAGTACCAAGCTCATGATCAAAGCATTAAACAAGCATAGGAAATATGAACTAAAATCATAGACATAATATAAATGATAAATAAGCGTAAATCCTTCAAAAACCTACAAACATTCAAAGGTTTTAGCCAAGGTCTACCAAAATATAGGATTTAGCCATTCATGGCAATAGAATAACAATCACAAAAGTCTAATTGCATTAAGAAACTAACAATTACTTTGGAAGATAAGAAGAATGTGTATCCAAGTTCCCAAAATCACCTCCTCTGGTCTCTAATGGTGTAAAATCGAAGTGATAGCCGAAAGATCCAATCCCCCAAGGTAATGGCAAGTCAAATGACCAAAATGCCCAAAACTGGGTAGTTGCGCCGGTACCCGCGCGACGGAGATTCCACCCGCGCAAGTGCTGCTGGAATGCTATTGGCTCATTTTTCCTCCACTAACCATCCCACTACCAAAGATTCCCTTGGTCCCTCCATATCCCACATGATTCAAATTAACCAATCATCTTTTAGCTTCAAATATGGATGCTCCAAGCCCAAAATAACAATCCATGATTCATCTTCACAAGCCCACTTCATCCAAGTCTTTAGCCTTTTTAAGCCCAAATCTCCTTTAATGGATCCGCAAAGCCCAATAATGCCTCGGAAGCCCACAAAGCCCATTTCCAAACTAATCCATAACCGCAACAAGCTCCAAAACCCTGCAAAATACCTCATGCAACATAAAAAGTCTCCGGTACGATCCATGATAAAGAAAATAAATAAAATACAATGCAATATTAATAACAAGATCTAAAAATCTAAAATAAGATAATAAAAATAAGGAAATAAAATAAGCTATCACTAATGTAAACAAAGTCACGCATTGGAACATAATCTACACAAACTTTCAAAACTAATAGGCTAACGGAGAAAATGAGGCGAGTTTATTGCGAAAAACACATGCAACATTCCTAGATGACATGGTAAAACCTTTTAAATTCATGCATGTTTGGGATGTTGTTAAAAATAGTGTTCGGTGGATTGTAACGTCTGTGTTTCTGGGCTTGCCATTTTTAGCAATATAATAGTCTAGGTTAACCTTTGTAACCCGTTTTGAAATAATAGAAGTGTATTATTTGAGTATTATGTGTTTTCTGCTCAATTGCTTAATTATGTGGTTTGATTAATTAAGAATAAAAATAAACGTCAAAATTTAAGTGTAAAATAAACTTGATATCTTTAGATAATGTTGTAGTAGTTGAAACAAGGTTTCCGAAGATATAAAGAATGCCGAAATCCGAGTTATAACGAGGAAGTTATGACCTGTCGAAGTTTCGCGACAGAACCGGCAACGCTGAATGACGTAAAAAGTAAAATTTACATTGGAGCGATATTTAGCCTTAGTGATCTAAACGAGAATCGAAGATCTCGTTGTTAGTATCAAAGCGATAAAAAGTTAGGCGAGAACGGACATCAAACGAAGAAGTTATGAATTTATAACGAAATTTTATGTCCCGGCCTATTAAAAATAAATAATAAAAATAAATTCAAAATTAGCCGACAGAGTCTAAACGAAAGTTGTAGAGCGTAGTCTCACCTTCGCGTGGATATAATAACGTCGAAAACGGAGTTGGTATGAAGAAGATATGAATTTCCGAAGTTTATTAAATAATTAATAATTAAATTTAATTATTAAATCCGGCCTTATCCGAAGGCGAGTCACCGGGCTCATCCGGAGTACACCCCGCGTACAGCGAAGAGTGTTGACACTTCGGATGACGCATGCAGTGACGATTTCGGAGGCATGTACGCCCCCGCGTACTGGGAGGTTCCAGCCTCCTATAAATAAGATGCGAGGGGTCCGGGCATAATTGCTCATTTCTCCTCCATTTCGTGCCGAAGCTCTGCATTTTTACCCCCGAAGCCCCGGTAATATTCCCGAGTCCCGAAGCAAGTCCCGAGATCCCGAAGATCCCGAGAGGTGCGGTTTCCGAGCCGAAGCTCTGCCCGCGAGAAGTTCGATTTTTGTAGAGATCTTCCAGATCTGCTGAGGATTACTACTTTTGCAAGTCGTAGTGTTGTCCGATCATCTTCTGATCAAGTGAGTGTATACTATCTTTCATAAACATGATAATAATACAAGTATGGTTTGAGTGTATTAAGTATATTGCTGTTTAGCCATCATATGAAAAACATCTTAATCGACCTTAATGGGAATAAGTTTCACGAAGAATTATTACCTATCGAACTTAATGGTTTCGACATCGTGTTGGGAATGGATTGGCTTAGCGCTAATGATGCCGAAATTTTATGCAAGAAGAAGATAGTTAAAGTAAACCCGCCTGGAAAATATTCGTTTATGGTGTACGGGGACAAACATCGAGTGAATTCTGGAATCATTTCCCTAATGAAAGCCAGAAAGTGTTTGACCAAGGGATATACATCATATTTAGCATTCGTGATTGATGCTAAGAAGGAAAAGAAGGTGATACAGAGTATTCTTGTGGTGTGTGATTATCCGGAAGTATTTCCCGAAGATCTTCCTGGATTACCGCCTGATCGACAAGTGGAATTCCATATTGACTTGTTACCAGGAACAACGCCAATTGCAAAAGCACCTTATCGATTAGCACCGACGGAGATGAAAGAGTTGATGATGCAACTTCAGGAGTTATTGGACAAAGGTTTCATTAGACCTAGTTCATCACCCTAGGGAGCTCCGGTGTTGTTCATGAAGAAGAAAGATGGAAGTATGAGAATGTGCATTGATTACAGAGAGTTGAACAAGGCAACAATAAAGAATAGATATCCGTTGCCAAGGATTGATGACCTGTTTGATCAATTGCAAGGTTCGAGCTATTTCTCGAAGATCGATCTAAGGTCAGGATATCATCAGCTAAAAGTAAGAGAGTAGGATATAGAGAAGACTACATTCAGAACTAGATATGGACACTACGAGTTCTTGGTTATGTCATTTGGACTAACCAATGCTCCGGCAGCATTCATGGATTTAATGAACAGAGTTTGTAATCCGTTCCTTGATAAATCTATGATAGTGTTCATAGACGACATTCTGATTTACTCGAAAAGCCAGGAGGAGCATGGCAAACACTTGCGAGAAGTGTTAGAAGTCTTGAAGAAGGAGAAGTTGTATGCTAAGTTCTCCAAATGTGATTTTTGGATTCTTGAAATCCAATTCTTGGGTCACGTGGTCAACCAAGAAGGGATAATGGTTGATCCAGCAAAGATTGAAGTTGTAATGAAGTAGGAACAACCGAAAAGTCCCACGGAGATCCGAAGCTTTTTAGGATTAGCCGGATATTACCGAAGGTTTATCCAAGGCTTTTCTTCGATCGCTACTCCATTGACAGCTTTGACCCACAAAGGAGCTGCTTATGCTTGGAGTGAGAAGCATAAAGAAGCATTCGAGAAGCTAAAGAAGAAGCTATGCGAGGCACCGATACTTTCTTTACCCGATGGAGTTGAAGATTTTGTTGTTTATAGCGATGCGTCTGGGTTGGATTGGGTTGTGTTTTGACACAAAGAGAAAAGGTGATAGCATATGCGTCTCGACAGCTTAAGGAGCATGAAAAGAATTACCCGACTCATGATTTGGAGTTGGCAGCGGTAGTTTTCGCTCTGAAAATATGGAGGCATTACCTCTATGGCACGAAGTGCAAACTTTTCACTGATCATAAGAGTCTCCAATACCTCTTTAATCAGAAGGAATTGAATATGAGGCAATGACGCTGGCTAGAATTACTCAAGGACTACGACTGTGAGATATTTTACCATCCCGGTAAAGCCAATGTTGTCGCTGATGCTCTCAGTCGGAAAGTCAATCTTGAAAGGAAAAGGCCAAGAGCGTTGAGAATTGAAGTTGTCTCAAGCATTGTGGAAGGTATAAAGAAAGCTAAAGAGGAAGCTTCTGAGAAGAATGACCGAAAGGAGGAACGTTTGGGCAAAACGTTGGTGTTCGGTGTAAACAGTCATGGACTGAAGGTGTTCCAAGATCGGATTTGGATACCTAAGACAGGAGGAATCAGAGATCTTCTGATGGAAGAAGCTCACAAAACCATGTACTCGATTCATCCCGGTAGCACTAAAATGTATAGGGACCTGAAACCCTACTACTGGTGGCCGACGATGAAGCTTGATGTTGCAAAATATGTGGCTGAGTGTGTGACTTGTGCAAGAGTCAAGACACAACATCAGAAACCGTACGGGAGTTTAGAACCATTGCCTGTGCCTATGGGTAAGTGGGAAGACATTGCTATGGATTTTGTCACTAAACTGCCCAGAACAAAGAATGGTCACGACATGATTTGGGTGGTACCTTACCAAGCTTTGTATGGACAAAAGTGTCGTACGCCATCTTGTTGGCTTGAGGCTGGGGAAAAAGCAGTTTATGGGACCGGAGATGGTTCATCAAACTGCTGAAAAGTTGAAAATAATTAGGGAAAGAATGTTAGTGGCTCAGGATCATCAAAAGAGCTATGCTAACAAAAAGCGAAGATCGATGACTTTTGAAGTTGGGGATTCAGTTTTGCTTAAAGTCTCGCCGTGGAAGTGACTTATAAGATTTGGTAAAAGGGGAAAATTAAGTCTAAGGTTTATTGGACCATTTAAAGTTCTTTAGAGGATTGGGAACCAAGCTTACAAGCTCGAACTACCAGAAGAACTGAATGGAATTCATAACACTTTTCATGTGTGTTATTTACGGAAGTTCATGGGTGAAGTTCCCGACATGATTCCACTTTCGGAGTTGAGAATCGATGAGAACAAAAGGTTGATTGAAGAACCAGAGGCAATTGTTGACCGAAAGACTAAGAAGTTGCGACGCAAGATGGTCGAGTTAGTGCTTGTCCGATGGAAACACACGAATGGGCCGAATCTCACCTGGAAGACGGAGAGTGACATGATGGGTCGCTATCCGCATTTGTTTGTTGAGGTGTGATTCCGGGGACGGAATCATCCTAAAGTGGGGAGAATTGTAACGCCTGTGTTTCTGGGCTTGCCATTTTTAGCAATGTAATAGTCTAGGTTAACCTTTGTAACCCGTTTTGAAATAATAGAAGTGTATTATTTGAGTATTATGTGTTTTGTGCTTAATTGCTTAATTATGTGGTTTGATTAATTAAAAATAAAAATAAGCGTCAAAATTTAAGCGTAAAATAAACTTGATATCTTTAGATAATGTTGTAGTAGTTGAAACAAGGTTTCCGAAGATATAAAGAATGCCGAAATCCGAGTTATAACGAGGAAGTTATGACCTGTCGAAGTTTCGCGACAGAACCGGCAACGCTGAATAACGTAAAAAGTGAAATTTACATTGGAGCGATATTTAGCCTTAGTGATCTAAACGATAAAAAGTTAGGCGAGAACGGACGTCAAACGAAGAAGTTATGAATTTATAACGAAATTTTATGTCCCGGACTATTAAAAATAAATAATAAAAATAAAGTCAAAATTAGCCGACGGAGTCTAAACGAAAGTTCTAGAGCGTAGTCTCACCTTCGCGTGGATATAAATAACATCGAAAACGGAGTTGGTATGAAGAAGATATGAATTTCCGAAGTTTATTAAATAATTAATAATTAAATTTAATTATTAAATCCGACCTTATCCGAAGGCGAGTCACCGGGCTCATCCGGAGTACGCCCCGCCTACAGCGAAGAGTGTCGACACTTCGGATGACGCATGCAGTGACGATTTCGGAGGCATGTACGCCCCGCGTCCTGGGAGGTTCCAGCCTCTTATAAATAAGATGCGAGGGGTCCGGGCATAATTGCTCATTTCTCCTCCATTTCGTGCCGAAGCTCTGCATTTTTACCCCCGAAGCCCCGGTAATGTTCCTGAGTCCCGAAGCAAGTCCCGAGATCCCGAAGATCCCGAGAGGTGCGGTTTCCGAGTCGAAGCTCTGCCCGCGAGAAGTTCGATTTTTGTAGAGATCTTCCAGATCTGCTGACGATTACACTTTTGCAAGTCGTAGTGCTGTCCGATCATCTTCTGATCAAGTGAGTGTATACTATCTTTCATAAACACGATAATAATACAAGTATGGTTTGAGTGTATTAAGTATATTGCTGTTTATATGTGTGAATGTGTTGTTACTTTCTTCTAACGCATAATTATGAAGTATTTTATACGAGATACGTGTTATGTGTATATTTTGTTGTTATGTGTGTGAATGTATATTCACTTTCTTTTATCTTATAGATTTGATTATTTCTCTATGAAATACGTATTATGTGTGTGTGTCTCATCTGTTATGTGGAAAATTTATTGATTTAGCATGCTATACATGTTTTGAAACTATGTATAAAAATGTATGTTTTATCTACTAATATGTTGGGTAGAACATGGGTAGATAGTTGGTGTGTAATAAACAGATGAGAGGTCTCGATGTTGTTTTGATCCAGTCATCTAGCGGAATTTAGATGACGACCACAGACTTTTCTAGACAGTCCCGTGGAACGCTAGCAGACTCATAACTTGTAGGTGTTAATGAACTTGGGTGTTCATTCGCTATATTGCATCCCCCTCATGGTTGCCTTATTTGACTTATATTGCTGAGGAACCCCCGAAGCATGTGTTGTCACCCCGATGAAATATTCTTAGACTAGGTCCCTTGTGTTAGTTATTTTAGGGACATAAAGTGAGAATAACGGGAACGGGTAATTGGGTTATTGTTGGTTGATAATAATAAATTTAATTATTTATTGTGGGTTGAAAATCCTATACGTTCACCAAGCTCCCAAGCCTGACCCACTCAGTTTTATTTGTATTATAGGAAGTGGCGCAAGGGCGTAAGATGGATGAACCATCAAGTTGTTTGTTTACAAGTTTGTATATGTATATATTTGTTGAATGACTTGTAATGTTATCGTTTATGCTTATTGGTCTATATCGGAACATGACACCCCGAGTTTTGATTATATAATGAAAATACATTTCTTTTATGAAATGCTTTGGTAAACATTGTTTTATCATGTTTTGTTTTTGGGAACAAATTCCGCAACCCTTTCAAATCAAAAGGATTTACTCTGAAATTACTTTAAAAACATAAATGAAAATCGGTCTTTTCTGGCCGAGATTTTGGGGATGTCACAGGTGGAAGGAACATGATATGAATACATCTGAGACCTTCAAAAATAAGCAAATCGGACGATCATATCGGTGTTGATCTTAATGATGATCATGATGACATTGAAGAAATTGAAGCTCCTCGTCATCCCATGAGAAGGGACGAAGCAAAAGCAAGAGGAAAAGGAAAATCAAAAGCGATGTCTTTGAATTCGTCGGTCGGAACTGGGCGGTCAACAAAATGAGGAAATTATGGCACAAATGGCACAATTACATACAACTTTGGAGAAACATATGGCGGAAATCGTTCGACCCACGAAATATTTGTTGGTAATGCAAGACGTTAGACACCTCAACCCCAAAGATCAAGAAGCGGTGAAGGCGGTCAAGGTGTCGATTTGGGAAAAGTGGAATCTTAAATGCAACTGAAATTTTGATGTTTTATTTTTCTAATTATTTTTAATTTTATGTTTTTTCTAGATTTTCCGGAATGCAGTTTTTTAAATTTCATGTTGTTTTAATTTTCTAGGATTTCAAATGAAATTTATATTTTATTTAACTAACATGATTGTAGTTTTTTTTAAATCTTTTTTTTTTAAATTAAAAAAAAAATCATAGGCAAATTCATCACCTCACCATGGCTATTGGCAAAATTTAGCAAAAATGATAAAATCTTACGTGACACCTATATGACATTCCTTTACCATTGGCAAAAAAATCATCATACCCTTTAGTCTAAGAGGGAAATACCTTCTACCTAGGGAAGGAGCCTCACAATTGTTCATTGGGAAGGTGTAACATCCGAAAAATACAACCAATTTAAATTTTTCAAAACAACCCGATTTTCATTAAAATGTTTACAAAAAGGTTTTCAATACAAATCATTAGAGTATTCCCAGAATCACATTGCTACAAAATCATGAGGAGCGGTACGATCGCGCCTTCGCCTTGCCACGGTCTCCTGAAGAACCTGAAAAACATTAAACCACAACTGTAAGCCCGAAAGCTTAGTGAGATACCCCCAAGATACCAACCACGCATACGCCCTTCCAAGCTGCGACCTTCCGGTCCAAAACATATAAAACATACATAACAGAACAGAACATAGAACAGTCATGCATATCGGGTCTACCGTGTGACTGGTCCGCTGTATCGGGCCTTCAGTCCATCGGATCCATCCTCCAGGTCTAGTTATGTCCTTCGAGTCTACAGTGGGGTTGGTCCGCCCGCATCGGGCCTTCAACCCACCTGGTCCACTCTCTGAGTCTACAGTGTGACTGGTCCGCCCGCATCGGGCCTTCAGTCGGCCTGGTCCACTCTCCGAGCATCAGCACGTTTGGTCCGCCCTTGTGGGGCCTACAGCGTATTTGGACCGCTCGCTGGGCCTTCGGAACAACCGGTCCGCCCTGGGTATCTTGGCCTACAGCACAAAGCAGGACCCGCCTCAACCCATCTCCAGTCCAAACAACCATGTGCACAAAACATACAATCATATAACAGTCATAGTCAACAAACCGAGCAAGCAGATCACCTAGCATATCATTACCCTAACCAGGTTACCGACCTAACCGGTCACTAGCATAGCATCACTCTGTATATCGGGAAACTGACCTTAACAAGGTCTCCTAGCATGTACCATCCTAGCTACCAGGATGCAGACACATCGATCAATAACATAATAACCATATCCGAATCTCAATCCAATAAAGGGCCGGCCTTGGTGCCTTAGACCCTGTTGATAAAGTGAGGATAACTCACCTCGAAACTGTCGGCTGAAAGGATGAGATCCCGCTGCTCCGAACTCTGACACGAACTCCTCCCCTGAACATCAAAACATACAACTCAATAAATACCCTTAATTACCAAAATACCCCTGGAAGACAACTGGTCAACCTTGGATAAGTCAAAGTCAACCCCTGACTGACCCTACTCGCCGAGTCAACCTGATGACTCGCCGAGTCCACATGCTCAGAACTTCCTTCACTCAGCGACCCAACTCGCCGAGTCACCCCAAGACTCGTCGAGTCCAAGGCTATCTTCAACCTACTCGCCGAGTTGTTCTTCCAACTCGTCGAGTTCCAGGCCATCTTCAAGCAACTCGTCGAGTCGCCCCATGTGACTCGACGAGTACCACCGGTCTGAATCCATACAGAAGCATCTCAGGCCATGCAATTTATCCAAAACGTAGATCCAACCTCCTACAATCCATCCATCACGTAAAGTGGCAAACTTTACGTGAATCTAAAGAGATCTAAGCCTTATTCACCTTAGAACCAAGGTTTGGGACATGGTGGCTTTACTAAGCACTCAAACACAGGAACTTTAATGCACTCTAGGCCTTCAATATTCCAGATCTGAGGTAGAAACCTCAGATCTATCCTCCAAACTCCAAAACATTCCAAGACATACTCCCCACAAACCCCAAAATGATGAAACTAGGAATGCACAGCCTAAGGACGAAGGTATTACCTCCAAAAGATGCCTCAATAGCAGCCAAACTCGAATCCAAGCAAAGCCCTTTGATCCAAGCCACTTCTCCTTCAAGAATTTCTTCAACCAACACCTTTCCAAGCTCTAATTTGCTCCACAAATGAACTCTCCACGGATTTAGGGTTTCTGGAACTCAAGGGGGGAATAAGGGAGGCTGTGGAGGGGTATTATGCTCTTTATATAGGGCTCAACCCCGAAAATTAGGGTTTTCTCCATACAGCACCTACTCGCTGAGTCCATCTTTGGACTCGCCGAGTAGGCCACTTGACACGCGACCATAGCCGCGACCTGACTAGCCGAGTCTATCCATAGACTCGCCGAGTCACCCTCTAAAACTTACATTTTTAGCCCTTCAACTCTACTCTTGCGATTCCGGGATGTTACAGAAGGAACACAAAGTTGAAACTTTTGTCTTAGGAAGGAACGAACATCCTCAATAGAATAAATCAGATCGGTTGGACCGAATGGTATTGGTTGAACTGAGTCGATATGACATGACCGAATAGTATTGTTTGGACCTAGTTGGTATGACATGACCAAACTATATTAGCAATAGCATCTGACATGACGGGACCGAAAGTGTTGGATTAGTGTTAGAGTGATTCAGCAAGATTGCAGGAGCGAAGGGCTAGGTCATAAATACCCGTGTTTTGGCAGCTCTTGGAATGTCCAGATTTAATAATATGACAGGCAATGACTTTGGATCTTCAAAGCGGGTCAATTCGATTAAGATTTGTTTAACCGTACCCGTCATATATGTAGTTACGAAGTGTTCATCATTTGACTTCTAAATGTAATATTTTTAAATGTAATATTTAATTTTTATATACATAATTAAAGAACATAACAATTGATCCTTTGACCAATTATTTATATATAGTAAAAGCCATTAATATTTTTTAAAATGAACATGAATTTCAAAATATTATACAGTTTTGAGAATCTAAAACTATTTTATTTGAAAAGTAGTTCCAAAATGTATGGATATTTTCGAAATGACAGTATTTCTGAATACCATTTGTAATGGTTTCTCGATAATCCAGAAAATATTTTTGAAATATTAGTATTTTTGAAGTACTATAATCTATAATTTTCGAGTGTTCTATTATTTATTTAAATAGGTAAACCTAAATTGTGATAGAAAAATAATTTTAAGGTAGTGTCTTTAAGACAAAAGTACTTAAACATAAGGAAATACAAGCATTACTTAAAAAATGATACGTAAGAGCAATCACTTGTCATCTAATTTTTCCCTCTATAATTATGGATATCCATACGATAATTTTGTTTTTTCCCCATGCCATAACTGTGTGGTGCGTTTTTTTACTGACGGCAAACCGACATGGACACTATTACCGGCGGTGAACACGGCCTTTTTTTTTTTTTTTTTTTCCCGACGGTTGATACCACTGGTATGTTTGCACTACTAGGCTTACCATTAAAATGAAATAATGAATTAATTAGGCGGTTTTATTTGAAATTCATGTCTATTATGCTGAAAGTAAAACAATGCCATTGCAATATACTTATACATTTCTTTTACAATTCTATAGAATATATACATAAAAACAATCGGATATCTCAATATATTATTATTATGGAATCTTAAATGAAATTTTGAGTAAAACTAAATATGTATACATTATTATTTGGAATAATTAAATTTTATATATTAATACAATATAAAAGCTATTATTTAGGATAAATACTTAATATTTATGTTTACAAGTATTAAAAGTAATTGAAATTTATTTTTTTGTTTTATGTGATATTAATATTTTTGAATTTAAAAAAAAAAAAGGAAAAAATCATAGGTAAAACCATCACCGTACCTTAGTTCATAGGTAAAAATTATAAAAAATGTAAAAGTGTAACACCCCAACTTCCGGGTATAAAGTTTAAAGTTTTTATATTCATTATTAGAGACTTACTCGACGAGTTGGTTGCCCTAACTCGTCGAGTAGAGACCGATCAAGCCGTGTGGTTGGAACCTACTCAACGAGTTGGAGGACCCAACTTAACGAGTAGAGGTTTTGCATGAAAACCCTAATTTTTAGGGTTTGCACACTATTTAAAGGACCTTAAGTCCTTTCCCCCAGCCACCCTTGCCACTTTCACGTCTAGAGAGCAAACCCTAAGCGAACTAAACCCTATTTGAGTGTGTGTAAGGCTAAAAGAGTGTGTTTGTTGCATTTCTTAAAGGAGGCTTGAAGATTTGGAGGCTTGGAACGGGAAGAAGCTTATAGATCCAACATCTACATCAGGTTGGCACTCATTTGGAGGTAAAAAGTTTTTACCTTCACTTTCCATTTGTAATATACACGTTCAGTTATCGTGTTTTATAATGAATAATAATATGAAATATTTTATGAATTCGAGTATTAAGTTCTAACAGATAGTTTTTACTCGAAATGAAGTAAAATTATGTTTAAAATCATTCAGAATGTTTTGGAAGTCTTATGAAATTCCGAACAAAAGTCAAATATTGAAATTTAATGAAAATAAAAATTTTGAAATAAGTATAATTTTATAATTGAAAGTTGTAAAGAATCTCGTTAGAAATATTTAGGCGAAAACCTCATTGAAATCCGAGTTATAACGAAGAAGTTATGACCAATTTAAGATCCGCGACAAAACCGACAAACACTATTTAGCGTAAAAAGTGAGTTTTCGATAAACTACTTTTTGGCTTTAGTGATCTAAACGAAAGTCATATTATTCGTTAAACCGATAATTTTCATAAAAATAACGTCTAAATCTGACTTCGTATGAGAAAGTTATGATTTTTCTAAGTTTCAAAATAGCAGTAGACAACTAAAAACTTGAAATAAAGATCGAGTATTTTTAGCCGACACAACCTAAACGAGAATTGAAGGTCTTATCAATAGTAGTACAACGGTAAAAAGACAGACGAAAACGGACGTCGGATGAAGAAGCTATGAATTTTTAACGGATTTTCATATCCCGGTCTGTTAAAAATAATAATATTAAAAATAAAGTCAAAATTAGCCTACGAAGTCTAAACGAAAGTTGTAGAGCATAATTCCACCTACGCGTGCAAATAAAGAACGTAAAAAATGGATCTCGTATGCGAAAGTTATGCATTTTTGACGACAGGGGAACAACAAAACCGAGAAATCTCGCATAGATAAGGTCAAAATTCGGACACGTCACTCGGGTCCTCGCAGCTTGCCGCGTGTCGCAACCCCTCGCACCCGAAGGCATGGCCCAATCCGAGACTACCGCATGTCCAACGTGTGTTGCATCCGAGACTCCGACGCGTGTAGCTTGCGAACGTCCGATGCCTGGCCCTTCCCTCCTCGCATGCGAGCCACGTGCTCCCCCCTTCGGCCGAACCTTGCACTATAAATAGGGATGTGCGAACCCTCCCAGCTAATGTTAGAAATTCTCACATTTTTCACCCCTAAACCTTTATTTTTGCTATTTCAACTTCCCTAAAGCCCCAAGATCATACCAAACACCCGAAAAACATTCCAAAGTACCCGAAGACCCCGCAAAATTTATCTTTTCGGTTTTGAAGCTCAACCCTCGCAAGGCCCGGTTTTCAATAAAGCTTCCGGTTTTCATCAAAGAAACTTATTTATTAGAACGCAATGCTGCCCAAATTACTATTTTAACCTCCGGTTAATTCACGGTGAGTTCAATATATAGGAACAATTGTATGTTATGTGTTATATGTGCTATGTGCTTTTCCGTGTTATTATATCGTGTTATTATTTCATGCTATTATGGTAGCAAAGTTGTACCTCTGACCATGTGATCAGTGAAAGAACTTAGATTCACGATGGTATTAGTATGTAGCCTCTGGCCGTGTAGAGCATGCCTCATAAGAGAATGACTTCTACCCCTATGGCATTGGCAGAAGGTTAGATAGGGCTAAAATCCTGAAATCTACCAAAATGTTTAATCATAAATTGTATGTTTTCTGTGCCACTTGGGCTGAAGTCTTATTGATGTATATCAATTTGAAATTGTTGTATCTCATTGATTGTATATCTTTGAATCAAATCATTGATTGATATGGAAAAGTTTGTCACATGATTCACATATGCCTTTGTTGTTCCTTGTTCCTCTTTGCTTCTTCCATATTGAAGTATATATATGGCATAACGTTACATTATATCTACTATTGAACTCACTAAGCATCACCACTTATCCCTTTCAGTGTTTAACACTTGCAGGTAATAAGGATCAAGTATAGGCCAATAAGGATCCAATATAGGCATATACTATTAGAAGATTTTGAATAGATAATACTAATACTTTTGTAATAAGTGTTCATGTATGTATAAAACTATAATATCTTGGGTAGTTATGTAATAAATATAATATTTTGTAATAGTCTTAATAGTCTGTTTGTATCCAGTCTTTGTAATCAAACTATCAATGTATAAATTATTGTTTATAGATATGCATGTAGCATGTTTTGGAGTAATATGATGTAGATCAATTTTAGAGAGGGGTTCTCTCAATCATATGAAAGTGTGGGTCTTTCAATCATGGTATCAGAGCAGTAGTTTAAGTGAACTAAATTCCACTGATTGGTATTTAGACTTAAATCGTCAGAAGTTCAATATATGAACAGATTCATTGTAAGTATATGGATACAAACCATAGGAAAGACTTAAGTAAAGTATTAGGTAATTATAAATATAATATTTTGTAATAGTTTTGTTGCAATGAATTCGAAAATGATCCAGTATGGGCGGTCTGTCAGGGAGCCAGACCATCTCAAGACTTTAGACTTTAGATTTGTGATCATATTGCAAGGAGTTCGTTTATCTTCTAGTTTCAGGACCCTGCGAAGGTTGGATACGGTTTCCTTGGAAAGAGTTGGGGTATGCTGGTAGTTGTGGCCATGTAGTTCAAGTTGTCTGCCGTGTAAGGAATGATAAGAAACGATTTTGAGGACGAAATCAAATTTAAGTGGGGGAGAGTTGTAACATCCCGTTTTAAATAAATGATTAAATAATAAACCCGAAACCCTAAGAAGTAATTATTATTATTATTTTATATTATTATTGTCCAAAATCAAATAATAATTAGTGGGATGTTGGTTTTGGGAAACCAAATGACAAGATTTGAATCTCCGGGGGTGAAAGTGTAATGTCGGGATTTATTTTGAAAAGGATTTCAGAAATCGGGATGTATTTGGTATCATTCGGACTTAGTTTGTAAGGATTTTTAAAAGACAGGGAATAAAGGAGTAAATTTCAGAATCAAGTTGAAAAGACTCTTATGGGGAGGGACCAAATGTGTTAATATACACATGTTTGATGGTGGACACGGGTTGAACCCGTCACCTTCTTTCAGCTTACATATATATTCATAATACACCCCATACAAACCCTAACCCTAATTGAGATGGCAACCGCCACCACCCTCCTTCTCCAACTCTGGCGCCGCACCACCATCCGTTCCTCTTGTGTTTCTGACCAATGAAGATAAACGGTGCCGCCCATCGAATCCAACCGCCGGTGCAACCACGGCAGCGACGAAGAGTCTCACGTGACGTCAGTTTTGTGGGTCGCCTGACCATTTAGCGTCGCTGCTATCGTCGCGGTCAACCTTTCTCCATCTCCTTCTTTCTGTCACCGTCTGTAGCCGCTTGTGACATCGTCGGTGCTGTTTCAGCGATCCTTGTCTTCAACTATATTCCACAGCAGGTGGTTGCCACTTTTGCGTCGAAACCATTGAAGAGGTGACTGTTACCATCGTCGTCGGTCGTAGCGTCGTTGTTGCTGTCGTGGCTGACTGTTCTAACGAGATGGCGGCAACACTTGTGCCTTGTGATGCAGATGCTCTGGCGTGTGGGTTTTCGGTTGAGTAAAAAGCCATGAAGAACTACCATGGCAGTCGACCAAGGTGGCAGCCTCCGAAGACGAAGTTATTACCGCTGTTGCCCACCTTATTGTGTCACCATTCGCCGTCGTATGCCACCAGGTGGGTGGCTGGACTCCTTCTACGAATAGAAGAGTGTGTGTGTGGGTGATGCATGGCCGGAAAGCACAAGAGGGCCACCACAACCACCGTGAGGTGGTGGATAGCACCTCCGACCACCACCTGTCGCCACAGAGCGGCTGTATGTGTAGCTTAGCTTAGTGTGTGTGTTATTTGAGATTTACATTGTAAAATTGTAATAGGGTAGGAATAATCAAAAGAAAAACTCAAAAACCACCACCATAGGGTGGTGGCTGCCGCCTCCATGTTGGGTGGTGGTGTGCTTAGTTGTGTTTGGATTACTTTTGGAGTACTTGGACACAATTGGACTAGAACCCTAACCACCACCACGAGGTGGTGGCCGCCGTTGACCACCACTACTCGAGGTGGTAGTGGGTGGTGCCCGACTAATGAAACCCTAATAGGCCCAATAAATCCCTAATTGATCTAAAAGCCTAACCATGTGACTAATTGACTAGTATTGGGTAGGGAACCCTAATTAGGGTTTGGAAAACCCTAATTTTGGGGATTGATCGGGGCATGCACGAGAATTATTTAATAAACCTAAAATATTAATTAATAATTATTTGCAATTAACCTAAGGCAATATTGGACTTAATGGATTAAGTCCTTAATAGTTTAAGTAGGAACACTTAACCCTAATCGTTATTTCATGTGAAAACACTAATTTCACTTAGGCCTTCCTATTGGGATTTGGTGATTGGACTATTGATGGGCTATCCAAGAACAAGTAAACAAACCAAAATAATTGGATGAGCTTTAGGATAAGGTCCATGTGAAGGACTTGGGCCTAATTTGGAAAATTGGGCCATAGATGGGCCATAATTTGGGCCTTGATGATTATGAAATATTGGGCCATTTGAATACCAAGAGTTTGGACACGGATGGGCCTTGGGGAAAAACCATGTAGATGTTTGGGCCCAATTTGGAAAATTAGGCCATATGATGGGCTTTGACTCATAGTTGACCATTGGGTCTTTGGAGTGTGAGTTGGACCGTGGGATTGGGACCCAATTATTAATTGGGTATTGTTTAATGTTGGTAGTTCGGGAATCTGTCAACCAACAGCTGGAGTTTTATCCGCAGGACTTTCAGCAGTGTCGGGTGAGTTACCCTCATCGTACTAAGGGGTCTAAGGCACCAATGTCGGCCCATTAGGTATGATATCCTAGTAGTAGGTGATATGTTGAGTATGGGTTAGTTATACATGCTAGTGCTATGCTAGTTTGGTAGATTTGTAGGACTACCTGTGTTACTATCTGATTACCTGTATGTGCATTAGTTATGGTATATATCGACATATTATGTGGGTTGGGTTGAGGTTATACTGCTCTGTGTGGTAGCCAACAAACCCTAGAGTATTACAAATACGAGTTGAGGGCAGGGCGGGGCATGCCAAACTCATACTAGGACTTGGGAGCATTCCAGATATGAGCTGAGGGCTGGGTAGGGAATGTCAGATTCTTACTGTGGGCTCGAGAGCATTCCACATACGAGTTGAGGGCCAAGTAGGGCATACTAGACTCGTACTGTAGGCTCGGTGGCAATCTAGATGTGACATGTGGGCCCGGAAGGCAAGCCAGACTCACACTATGGGCCTAGGGGTAATCCAGTCTGTAAAGCTATGGACCTAGTACATGTTGTTATTCGTATATATGTTGTTTTTAGTGTATTGATATTTTGGGGGAACTCACTAAGCTTTGTGCTTACAGTTTCACTTTTGGTTTTAGGTACCTCAGAGGATCGCGGGAAGGCAAAGGCGTGATCGTACAACTCCTCACATTTTATTACTATTTTTCTAGGAGAATCTGATATTAAACTATTTTGAAAACATTTTGTAATAACTAATGGCTTTTGAATGTTTGAAATTTTTTTAAATTGGCCTGATTTTTATGGGTGTTACAAAAACTGATGGTTTGGGCCTTTCATAAATTAAGGATTTAAGTTTGGAAGGTTTTAAGGCAAAGGATAGTTGATAAGAGTGTAGTGCTTCTCAGTACCTTTCCGAGCAAATAAAGAATGTTTAAAACGATTTGGGATGTGGAAGTTATGGCCAGAAGAAGTTATGAATACTTTAGGTTAAGCTGAGTATGTTGGGTGTACTGGGCATTTACTAGGCGTATTGGGCAGGAGTGATCGTGGATGACCAGCCTGGTACGGTGGGCATACCAGGAGTACGCTGACGTACACGACCCAGACTCAAACCCTAATTTTGGGTCTTGGACCTTATTTAAAGTCCTTAACTCATTCCTAATCCTTCTTATCTTCAGCCTCCATCCTCTCTAACCTTAAATTCGAAACTTTAGCCTCATTTGAAAGATTATTGAGCCTTTGAGGGATTTTGGTGGGTTTTTGATGCATTTGAAAGACGAAGAAATCATTGGAGAAGTGTTGGTTGTCTTGGAGCTTGTAGATCCAGGCCTTGTTCACCTTGATCTAGCTTCTGTAGGTATAAAGTTTTAATCTTGAGATTCTCTCATGTAGATCTAGTTTAGGTTATAATTTGTCATGTTTTGGTCCCATGGTTGTGGTTCTTGTGAGTAGAAGTTGCTCCAAAGCCTTTGAGCCTCATTTTTGTTCTTATTGAGGCCATTAACTCATAAAAAATAGATCTTGATGAGTATTATCCTTCCATGCATGAGCTAGTGACCTTTTGATGAAGTTATGAATCTAGGGCTTTGGTTTGGACCCCATTAATCCATGAAAAGTCATAAAGTCAGTAACTTTATAACTTAAGACATCCCTTAGAGGTTAGATTTGTGTTTTGAACGATTTGGTCTGAAGCATTAAGAGCTTGGAGTATAGATTGGACATCAACATTGTATGTTTGGCGTACCAGGTTAGTAGGCGGGGCGTACGCACCTGAATGGATTTCGGGCCATTTTTGGGCCTTAAGTCATTTTGGGGTTGGGTCTTACTTTATTGGGCCAAATATAAGAAGGGTAAAATAGTCTTTTACCCATTTGTATGAGAAGATATGAATTAGACATTAGATTTGGAAATTATCTTAATCATTGATTAAGGATATTTTGGATGTGTTCAATGTGAGGATCCCGGTAGCAGTAGCGTGTGTGTGTTTCGGTTATCTCAGATTGAGGTGAGTCTCCTCACTATATCCATGGGTCGAAGGCACCAATGTCGGCCTACTAGGATCTGTTATATGTTAGTTGTCTTTGTGACTCTTGCATGGTATGTTGGGCTAAGCCCATTATATGTTGGGCTAGGCCAATTGTATGACGAGCTAGGCCCATGGTAGGAAGGTTTAGGCCCAAATGTATGTTAGGCTAGGCCCATTGGTTAGGAAAGGCTAGGCCCATTATTATAGGTTGGGCCCAATGTGAGGGTCAGGCCCAATGATATGCATGGTATGCATGTATGCCTGTTTGCTATATGTATATGAGGTAAAATAGACTCGGAGGTAAAATAGACCCAGTACGGCCTTGAGTTGACGTATATGTATGGTATGTTGTATTTTGGGGAACTCACTAAGCTTTGTGCTTACAGTTTTATGGTTATGGTTTCAGGTACTTCTAGTACGAAAGGGAAGAGCCTAGCTTGATTACAACACATCCACCCATGTTTCCGCACTTTATGATTTTAGGATTGTACTCTGATAATTATTTTTACTTTGACGTACTTCTGAATGGTTGATAAGAAGAAATGATGTTTTGGGTTGAATTAAAAATGAAACTTATACCTTGTGAAGAGTGGGATGTTACACTAACATAACAGGCAACCAATCCTAGTCTCTACAGTCAATACAATATTGTCGAAAAAAGAGTACACCATGGTATCTTCTTGGATATCTTGACAAATCTCCTCCATGATCACAACAAATATGTAAGGGCTAAGCGTCGATCCATGGTAAACATGATTTCCAAAGGGAATGACTATGTTGCCTACTTTAGTATGTACATGTATCTTCAGACTGGAAATACATGTTGCAAATAGATATTCCATAACTCTCATATACCTATCTAGCTTCCAAATTCCTCCATACTGCATCATTTGGGACACTATCATGTACGTTCTCCAAGTCAATGAACAATATTTGGAGCTCCTTATTTATTTCTCTATATTTATCCAAAAGGCATAAATGTAGTCATTTTGTCGTGAGTTGTCGACCTCCTATGCATGAAGTCAGTTGGTTTTCATATACTGTTGTTTCCTTCCTTACACTACCTTCCATTATTCTCTCTCTCTCTCTCTCTCTCTCTCTCTCTCTCTCTCTCTCAGCTTCATGTCATAAACTAAGTAGTTTAATACCTCTATAGTTGTTGCAACATTATACATCATCTTTGTTCTTATATATCGATATCACACATTTTGATATTTATTTGTATGGAATCTTGGATACCTTTAGGATGATGTTAAAAGATTCGCCAACCACTGTACGCTTTTGTTCGATAAACACAACCACATTATGACAAGGATTTGATATGGACCAACGACTTTGTCTTTACCTATCCTCCTTAATGCCCTTTTCACTTCCTTGCTTTTAATCTCCAAGTTGGGACAATCATTGAACAATTGTCAACACCTTTAAATCTCCTCCATATTTCAATCCTTCACCAAGGTAGCCTCATTAAGTATAGAATGTAATTAATAAATCTCATTTCCTTTACTATCCCTATATGTCACTAGAACTCAACAATTCTCATCCTTAATAAACATCATGTTATTTATGTATGTTTTCAAAGTCTTTATGGCTTTAGAAAGCTTCAGTCCCCTTATTTTGTATCCCATCTATTCTACATCTCTATGTCCCTCTCGTTTGACCTCATTGTATATTTCCTTCGCTCCCTCTTTTCCCGTATCCTCACTACTCAATATAAACTCCTTAAAAGATACTCTTTCTTCTACCCTTTAAGTTATGTCCAATTCATTACATATCGACATGAATGAACTAAAAGTGTAAAGGAAAAAAATCAATAGGTCAAAAGTGAGACAAAATTATAGTTAAGGGACTGAACCTGTATTTTACTGTTTCTCACTCCCCCAATTCAAGTCTTCACCGACGGCCTGGTTGCGTTCCATAGTCGTTGATCACGAAACACAAACAACTGTCCGAAACCAAAACCCTTCACACCCTAGAAATCGACACTCTACCAGTTCCAATCTCAGCATCTCCCAAACGCTCTGTGGCAGTGAAAACGAATCGCCGTCATTAGCAATGTCCTGGTTGAGATCTGCCGTCAACAAGGCCGTGGAGGTCGGGAACAAGAACAACCTTACTCGCACCGTCAAGAATTACGCTGATACGGTGGTCCAACATGCCGGTCAAGCGGTTGCCGAGGGCGCTAAAATCTTCCAAGACCGAATCGTAACGCTCTTCCTTAGCTTCTAAATCTCCCTTTGGTATTTTTAGCAATTTCTCGGTTTTTAATATCTTTGCATTTAAAGAACTTGGCAATCGGAGTGTTTGTTTGCCGAATTGGTATAGACTTATTGTCATCTAGTTGCTGAAATAAGTCAAATTTTGGATAGTCAAAACTGTTCTATTTAAAGCTAATTTGATTAGGTTTCAAATTTGTTTTGTATGCGATTAAGATGGAATCACATTTGGTAAACATCTATCGCATGTCATTGTAGAATCATGCTACAACAAAATGAAATCGTAATCATTTCCAGGGACATTTGAAAATACTCTTGGATTAAAGTTTCTTAAGTTGGCTAAAGAGGAAACAGGGTTTTCTTTACTGTGTTGGATGCTTTAAGAAAGTGAATAAATTGGAATCAATTATCAAATAGAAAACTGATTGGCTGGACCCATTGAGTTCCATTTGGGCTTAAATAGTGGTATATAAGCCATTAAGCATATAAGGACCTGTTATTCTCTAGCTACTTCTTTCAATTTTATGATGAAGCTAAGCATTACAGGGAGCTCGAAGTTTCAAAAGCTTTAAACTGACTGTTAAAAGATTGGAAGAAGCATCGATTTCTGTCAGAGGTCCAGAAAGGATACACTTAATGAGAAGATGGCTTGCTGCTCTGAAAGAAACTGATAAACTATCAGGTGGTTCTTTTGAAGATGATGAGAAGAATCTTGAACAAAATCATCATCCTGAAGAACTAAAAGACAATCAGAAAAAGCCATCTCTAGTGAGTAAATTTACCTTTTTTTTTGTACCTTTCCCTCTTGTCACCATAACATTAACACCTTCCAATTTACAGGTTCTGTATTATGACTCTGATATGGTGGGAGATCCAATGAACTTTCGCGATGTTTTTCTCTATAGTCAAGCTTTGGAGGGCATCACAATATCTATGGTAACAACAAATGTTTTCTGTTATATCTATTGACATTTGTTTGTCTTTCTCATGAACTAAAATCAAGATTCCAATTCATAGATTCTTGAACCACCAAGTGAGGAAGAGGTTTCTCTACTTCTGGAATTTTTCGGGTGAGATATTACATATTTTATATATTATATTTTACATAATCTCTTAGCTTTACTTCAAATTTACAACTTATGCTCATTCCCATGTTTGTAGTTGCTGTCTTACTGGAGGAAAAGAAGTTCATAATGCCATAGTCAGCAGCATTCAAGATTTGGCAAAAGCTTTTTCAAGCTACAAAGATGAAGTTTTGGTACTACATGTATAAAATATCTTCAACTTTTATAAGCTTAAGGTTGACTTTTTTTTTCACTTTTTTCCTTGTAGGTCAAACGTGAGGAGTTACTGCAGTTTGCACAAGGTGCAATCACTGGGCTAAAAGTCAATGCTGAGCTTCGAAGGTAATAAGTCAAAATGTTTGTTTTATGATTTATCACATAGTTGCATATATGGTGAGTTATATAATTATATTCCCTTATTGCCCTTCATATGGAATTCACAGAATAGATGCTGAAGCCTCTATACTGAAGGAGAAGCTTGAAGGAATGGAAGCAGGTGGAGAACTTATTGGTGATGGATATGAAACAGCCTCCAAAGAAGCAACCATTGCTACAATAGAGGTGAAGAACCTTGTCTTTTTTTGTTAAAGATTTATAATTTATAATCAAAATCTAATTTTTTTTAATTTTTGTATTAGTAGGCTTTGAAGAAGGCTCTAGCCCATATTCGAGTTTGTTCTAAACTAGAAGGCCTTCTACTGAAAAAGAAGTTGCTTTATGGTGGAGAAACTCCTGAAATCCATGATCAAAAAGTAGCTTTTTTTTTTAATCATTTGATTCTTATTTTTTTTTTTCAGAAATGTTTTGGCTAAAATTTTTTGATTCCAAACAAGGTGGATAAATTGAAAGTGTTAGCTGAGTCTCTTGTTAGCTCCTCCACAAAAGCTGAGAAGCGTATTTCTGATAACAGGTATTTATTTATTTATTTATTTTTTTATACATTAATATGTTCTTAATTATGTTATTTTGATTACAACTTTTGCAGAGTTCAGAAAGAGGAGGCTTTAAATTTCCGTGTGTCTAAAGCTGGTGAAGTTAGTGAATTGGAGAAGGTATTTTTCAGTTGAAAATATTTTCTTCATTTTATATAATATAAATATATTGTTTAATATCTGTTTCTCTCACTATTTTGATTCTGTTGTAGGAGTTAGCTGCTGAGGTGGCAGGTCTTGAGAAACAAAGAAACGATCTTGAAGCTGAATTAAAAAGGGTTTGTATATCTATTTAATCTATATGAATGATTTGTTATGGTAATTAAAATAAGTAATAAATATAATAAGTTTGACTTATGTTTTAGGTCAACATATCATTGGCAGCTGCTAATGGACGCCTCCAAAATGTCAGGGAAGAAAGGGATCAATTTTATGAAGCTAATGATCAGCTTGTTGCTCACTTGAAAACAAAGGTTGTTTTTTTGTTTTTTATTTCCATTGTCATTTTAATCAATTCTACATTTTTTTTCTCTTAAATAAACTTTATTTTCTTATTATATAGGAAGATGAGCTAGTGAAATCCATAGGATCATGTAAACAAGAAGTCAATGTTCTAAACACTTGGGTCAACTTTTTAGAAGACACATGGGTTCTTCAACGTGCAAATACAGAAACTAAAGAGAAGCAAATCAGGTACATTTTTTGATTTTCCATCATTGAAAAATGAAAATCTTTATTTATATTTTATAAATATTATTTCTTGAAACATTTTATAATGATGTGTACTTTTTCAATCTAATTTCTCAAGCGATGATTTGGAAAAACATGAGAGTTATTTTGTGGATTTGGTCACTAAGTTGCTTTCGGCTTATGAGGTATATATATTTTTTTATGTATATATATATATATATATATATATATATATATATATATATATATATATATATATAATTTTTTAGTTTTAACAATTGTGAAATTTATCACTAATATTTTTTGTTTATTTTTGTTGTGTGCAGGAAGGATTGAAGCCTTCTGTTGATCGTATCGAGAAATATGTCAAAAACTTGAAGAGCTTAAGTGAAGGGTAAATTATAAATTAATAATTATATATATAGTTTTTAAATTTTTTATGATATGGTTATTCAATTATTTTAATTTTCTTTTTACAGGTCAAATAAAGATAAACCATCTAATGTGGATAAAGAAGATTCCAAAGTTATAAATCCTCGAAGAAGTCTAGAGGAGGAATACCTGGACTATGAAGCCAAGGTATCGAAAAATAATAATTTGTTTTTTTTTTTTTTTTAAAGAATTAATACGATTTATATTTTTCGTGATATTATTTTTATTTCAGATAATTACAACATTTAGTGTGGTGGATAACATGAAAGAACAATTCTATACTCAACAAGGGAAAACTTCAAGGTATAATATTAATAAAGTTCCCAATCCCATTTAAATTGTAATAAGATAGTAAGTATATTAATTTTGTTGCAGGATAGAAAATGCAAAAGTTAAGGAACTTTTTGACAATATTGAAAAGTTGAGGGTGAAATTTGATTCAATTGAGAGACCCAATCTAGAAATGGAGAATCCAGAGGAGATATTAGAAGAAGCTGAAACAAGCAGCAAGGAAACTGAAAGTACATTGCCTTCAAAGGAAAAAACTGAACCACAGACACAGACGAATGAGAAGGTGAAGGTGAAGTCGCCAAGTGGAAAGAGTGATTCCGGAAGTGGTGAGGGGATGGACGCACAGTCGGAATTGGAAAGGTTGGAATCGGAATTCGGGAAGGTGAATCGGGAGTACACGGAGGAAGAGATAGGTGATTGGGAATTTGATGAGCTTGAAAAGGAATTAAGCAAATAGAATGTTTTTAGGTTTACAATAATAATAATAAAAGCATACAGTTAAAAGAAAGATTTGAGTTTGTTTTTGTTTTTGTTTTGTTTGTATATACATAACTGGAATTTGGATTACGTTGGTTGCATCTTTTTCCATGTAATTTATGAATTGACTAAAGAAGCTTTTGTACAGTGTAACATAGCGTCAGTCATAGCTTATATATGTCATGGTTGATTAATGCTTATAAGTAGATAAAATGTGTAAAGTTTTACACAAATATAAGGGAAAACGATACTCAATAGTAACAAACATTGACAATCGCTCTGTTTATGTGCACTAAACTATATTTCAATGCCGAGGTAGATCAATCAAGTTGTGTACCCATACCCATGAAGCTAAGTGAGAGAGGGAGACCTAATGATTCTGCATTTTTGAAACACTCGATTTCCATTTTGGTTATAGGTGTAACCAACTCACTATTAAAGATATGCTAGAAATAAGAAAAATGATAACGACTTAAAAAAATAACATATTTTTCGATTTGTACACATTTGGTCGCTGAGTTTTTATTTTTGTTCATATTTGCTCCTTCAATTTGTTTAATTGTACACATTCAGTCCTTATGACCGGTTAATCTTTGCAAACAGAAAAAAATGACTTAATAGGGTAATATATTTTTCTCTTTGTACATATTTAGTCATTAATATTTTTTTTTGCACATTTAGTCATTAATATTTTTTTATTGCAAAATTAGTCTGTTTAAAGATATGACAAAAATAAGAAAAACGATAATAACTTAAAAGAATAATATACTTTTTGATTGTACACACTTGATCGCTGAGTTTTTTTTGTCCGCATTTGCCCCTTCAACTTGTTTAATTGTACACATTCAATCATTATGACCGACTACTTTTTGCAAGCAGGAAAAAATAACTTAATATGGTAATATATTTTTCTCTTTGTACAGATTTAGTCATTAATATTTTTTTTTGCACATTTAGTCATTAATATTTTTTTGTTGCAAAATAAGTATGCTTTTGTACATATTCAATACTTTTGACTAGTTTCTTTAAGTTTTTTCTCACAGTATCCTACGTGGGATAATCATTAATGATTTGTTCATGACTGTTGATGCTTATTGCCACCATGTCCTCAACCGCTTCGTTTGCTCTTGATGTAATTTGTTACTACTTCACTTGATAAAAATGGCAAACTGCAGAGAATAGCAACATACTTTTCTCTTGCTTCCAATATGGACAATGTATTTTATTTTGATCCATAATAACATGAATATACTATTTTACCCATAATGACAATGTGCTTATATATTTTTACCCATAATAATGCTACTTTATCCTTTACCAATAATGATAGGGAAAATGTTACTGTGGCACATATAAGTTTCGTCAATTGTACGATTTGGTCACTAAAGTAATTTTCTTGCGTAATAGGTCCCTAAAATATCATTTTACCAGGGGAATTATGAGATTTGATTCCGGTTTCATCGGTTATATTTAATTTATGTGGCTTTTTTTTTTTTAAATAAAAAATTAAAACGTGGCTTTTTTTATTTTCTCTTAAATATTGAACCCTGTATTAAAAAGTTCCATGGTCAACGAATTAAAAATTTCCATGGTCAACGAATTAGTTCGTCATTGTTGTGGTCTCTAGGATTCCAGTACAGATTAAATTCATCGGTGTTGCTTTGTTTAGGGATTTTGCTTCCATTTTTACTTGAAGTGTCTGTACTTTCCAATGAGTGAACAGGTCACCATTAGTTTGAGATCTTCGGAAAGCCTTGATTCATGTGATAAATTGAATTGTAATTCATGAGAATTGTGATACTCATCATATCCATTCGTGTACTTCATCCTAAGCTCCATAGTTATCTCCAGTGAAAAAAAAAGTTTCTCACGTTTGCATCTTTGTCTCTGTCTACAAACTACATTCATAAAAAAGGAATGTCAAGTGTGCATCTTTAACTCTGTCTAAGACCTACACCCACAAAAAAACCATATCATTTTTTCAATGCGTGGACGGTATTCTTTTAGATGAGGGTGGTTTGGAGTTTCTAGAATAAAGGGAAAGTCAAAATAGGAAACAATGCTACAATCGAAAGTAGGAGGAGGAACAGTGGGAGTCTACCTGTGGGTTGGTAGTGTTCATCGAGAAATCAGAAGAGGAAGAGTTAGACGGGTGAGGGTTATCAGAGGAAAGGGAGCTACATATACTTATGGTTAGTAAGGGGAAGATGAAGGAAAGAGATCAACCACAAACATAGAAGTCCCCTTATGGATTGAGCCACCGACAATCGAGATAGGAAGGGCTAGTAGCTCACGAAGAAGAGAGGATGAGATGTAAAAGAATAGGCGTACGATAGGTCGTTGAACGACCAAATATATAATTTTATTAGAAGTGTAAAGATGACGTGGAATATATTTCTCTCAAAAAGTAATTATTAAATGACACGTACTCAAAACAACCGGCAAACCTTTTAAAATTGGGAAAAATGGCTTCATTAACAGGTCAAATATGACTTTAGTGTGCTATTGCGCAAGAAAATTACTTTAGTTATCAAATCGGACAATTGACGAAACTTTAGTCTGCTACAGTGTCATTTTCCCATAATGATAACATACTAACATTTCACTACCAATATGAGTAACTTATTTTGTTTCTTACATATGGCTATTATTGATAAAGAAATGTAAGTGTGTTGCTATTATGGGTTATATATATATATATATATATATATATATATATATATATATATATATATATATATATATATATATATATATATATATATATATATATATATATATATATATCTTTACTATCTTATAAAAGAAATCTAACTATTTCTAAAAATAGATTGATTATAATAATAATATTTTTTTAAGACGTCCAAATGATGAAGCTGATAGTACAACTAGCCATTAATAAAATAATATTAAATTTTAACCACATTTTGAATTCAAATATTTATCATCAAATCTCCTTATATTTCTCAGCAATTTGATATGGTTCCCTCAAATCCCGGATTCATTCAAATTTTGAACCCTTTTCGATATCCTTAAATTTAGCATGTTAATTTAAATATCCCTCCAATCACAGATACCTCTTTGTTCCCTCGTCTGCTATAAAGCCCACCGTCTAGGAATAAAAAATGACTTCATCTCCCAAATAACACCATAGTTTGATTATTTTGTCTTCGACATGTACTTTCTTTTGTAACATAACATTTTTGTAGAGGAAACATATCACCGAAAAAATTTACACACCCCGCCGCTTTGCGCGGGTACGCTGCTAGTGTGTGTATATATATATATATATATATATATATATATATATATATATATATATATATATATATATATATATATATATATATATATATATATATATACACACATTGCTATTATAGATTTATGGGTAAAGAAATGTAGATAGATTGCCATCATCTGACACAAATAAAGTACCTTGCCAGCATTGGTAAGAGTAAAACACATTTCTTTTTTAGCAATCTGCTGCATTAAAAATAGAATGCAACTTAAATTAACTCATTCAGATAAATGGATCAAATATCACCCCTTCTAAATATTGCTGTAAATATGAATTGCATTGTCAAGGAGCCAAAATATCATATTCAAGAACTGCATTTCATTCGTTATATTTTTAGAGCAAACTATAACAAACGGAAAGGCAACATTTTTACATGCTTTTCCTGATCAATTTAACTTTTGAATTACCATTTAGTGTAAAAAATTGCAATTCTATACCCATTCAAGATTTGTAATTGCTTTCATAGCACAAAGTATTCTTGATAACTTTTCGCATTTTGGGGTGTTACAAACAAATATCTAAATCTACCAAAATTTAACAAGAATAACTATAAAATTGTAAACATCACATCATATCTCATTTTAACACTAAGCCCATTCCAATAACTAATTTCACAATAACTAACACTACAAGAAAATAAAAAATAAAGTTTTAGATCTTATATGAATCATCACCTCACTTCTTTTGTCCATATCTTATACAGTTACCTTCTCTACAGACCCTGAATTTTCTTTTTCTTGTCTTTTCCTGCACCAAAATCACACAAGTTACAAATTAAACCCAAAAGCAATCATGATAACAAAAAACAGTAAGTTACACTTTTGGTCCCTGGGTATAACTGATTTTTTCAATCTTGGTCCCAAACTATAGTCAAGAAACTTGAAACCGGGACTAAAAAGAGGACGAATATTGCAAAAGAAAACTTTCCGGTACCAAACTTTAGTAAATCAACAAAACCCAGGGACTAAAAACGTAATTTACTCCAAAACAACTTACTTCTCTTGCATCTTAACCATAGATCTCGGCCTCTGATACCCCTCCTCCCTATCCTCCCCTTTCTTCCCTTGATTCCTTGATTCCGGTTTCCAATCCGCCTTAATCAGCGATTCCCCCAACAACTCCGCAATATCCGATGCCATTCCTTCCGCCTTCTTCACATACGGAAAACTCTCCTCCTTAAAATGATTCGATAACCACAAATACATTGACACAACTTGATGCTTACTTTCCAAATCCAACAACTCCATATCATTTCTAGCAGAAAACTTAGGAACCCCCATAGCCAAACTCACAGGAACATTCATAGCATACGATTGAGCAAATCTCAACAAATGATACATCGCTTTCGGGTCCCGTATATTCACAGGGGCAAAACAGAAATTAAACCGATCTTCCAAAGATAACCCTTCAACTTTCTCCAACATGTTAGCAACTTTCTTTATATGATCATGTTTACATAAAAAGTAACACCCATCTAATCGACAATTCTCACTGAATTTTTGTAAAAGTTGTGAAAAGGTGATGTCGGAAATTTGTCCTGCGAATAATTCGACTTGTTCGAAAAACGGGAAGAGGCCTACTTTGGTAATTTCATCGAAATTTTTTTGTAAACATTCGATTAAGTAATCTAAATCATCTAAATGTAGAGTTGTTGTAAGTCCATCTGGATATATACTTCCTCTTCGACCCGCCCGCCCGGCTATTTGCTTCACTTGTGAAGGTGGGACCGGGACGATTTTGTCCCCGTTGTATTTTGAAAGAGAGTAGAAAACGATTCTTCTTATGTTTAAATTTAACCCCATTCCAACTGCATCACTTGCTACTAATATATCATACTCATTACCTTGTTCATTGAAAAGATTAGCTTGATGTCTACGTGTCTCTGGTGGCAATGCTCCGTAAATAACACAACATTTATGGGTTGTATGTTTTTCGATTGCTAATTTCACTTCGAAAATCTCACGTCTTGAAAATGCAACTACACAATCACCTGAACGAACGTTTTTTATGTCGCCTAATAAGGTTTTGGCTTCAACTACTAATGGTTTGAATCTTTCATAATGGTTTTCGATTAATTCGTCTCCTGTTTCTTTACAGATTTTTCTTACAATTGATAGAACACTTGGGTCTCCACATAGATGGATTTCATCAGCTTGTAAACCTAATAAAGCGCGTGTCCATGCGTATCCTCTGTATAAATCCGACATCATTTGGATTTCATCTATCACTGCTACTTCGTATAATTCTTCTGTGGACACCATTTCTACAGTGCAAGCAGTGTGATTTCCAAATGGGACATACTTCTTTTCTTGACCTGTGAGAAGGCTACAGTAGACACCTAGTGAGTTTACTTTATCGAAAACTTCCATGGCTAGAAGGCGTAGAGGGCTACAATAGATACCCTTTTTTGCTTCCATGAATCTTTGTAATGCGTTGTAGGTTTTACCACTGTTGGTTGGGCCACAATGGTAGATGATTTTGCGTTTGATGGCTCTAGCGAATGGGAACCAGGTTTCGGGTTTTGTTAAGTCTGCAGAGGCAATCATGCTTCTGAACTTTTTGATTTCATCTGGATGCTGTTCTAGAGCGTATTCAACGAAGATTGGGAAAAGAAATTTGTCGGATTCAGTACCAGGGCCCAGAGATAACAAGTGATCGACGATATCACGATCACATTTCTTGAAGAAAAAGTTTCGGAATTGATGAGCTGCTGTTGGGAAAAAGGATGCACCGATGTAGATAGCTAGAGCTTGGTTTGAAGCCCAACCAGATCTTGCAAAGCAGCGGAAGATTTCTGAAAGTTCCTCGCATTCTTCTAGCCCTAACTTTATCGAAATGGGGGCATCACAAAGCCGACGGTAAATTTCTTCAGGATCGAGAGCTGAAACATGTTTAGATCCCTCGTTTGTTGACGGAGATACTTGATCTTTGATTTTGTTGTCGTCACCATGTTCTGATGCAATAGGCTCTGTAGATTGTAAACTAGAACTAGAATTTACAAATTCATTGGGTGTACAATACAATCTCTTGTTGAAATTAAGAACCCTAAAATCTAAACCGGAAGAGGAAGAGGAACATTTATTGAGCTGGGTTCTTTCAGGGTGAGTGAAACCAACCGATTGGTGCATTTGCATCGATGGATTATGAAATTCATTGCAAGATAAAGTAAACCGATTAGAAGATGAGATATATCTGACCTTAAATTGTGAAGAACAATTGCGGAGAAGGCGTGTTGCAGGATTTCTTGCCATTGCGATTAAAGAGCAATAGCATTACATAATAAGCACAACCGAAGAATGAAGATAGATACTGAGATACATAATATACGAAGATAATGAGAAATCAAAATTGTGGTGAATTGAGAAAGAAGTGAAATGGAGGGAAAGGAATGGTTACTACTAGAACCCTAGAAGGATGTAAATGGGTCGGTTAACTAAAACCCTAATGCAACCACAACCGTTGGCGTATCGGCAATAGTGGTGATGTGATGACTGTTTTCTAAAATTGAAACTACACATTCTTTTTTAAGGATTAAAATTTGTTAATGTTTTTAAATTTAATTGAATTTAGTTTTATTATGCATTTAATAAAAGATTATATAGATAATAGATTCTTCTTATGAGTTTCTTGAGCCCTTCAATTTTTGTTTCTGGTTATTTGTATTCCTTCTATTGTTTTATTTGGCTATGTTTTGGATATTTTGATGAAATAATCGGAGAAATTAGTGGATCTATATTATAATGGTATTTTTCCAAGTGAGAAACTTGAAACAAATTACAAAAAGTAGTTTAACATTATGGAGTTATACCAGTCAGACCAAGTAATGTAATTGAACTTAGAACTATTTCTAATCCAATCGAAAGTATTAGGGTTGATACCATTCATCGTGAGCATAACAGCCCATATTTCATTTATGAATACAATAGAATTACGTGATTTTCAAATCAATCATAAGGCTGTGTAAGCTAAGGACAACTTTAACTTCAGAATAATTTTACTGCCATCATTCGAATACAACAAATCCGTTAGCTCACTACAAGAACTAGGTTGTCTTGGAAGATCGAGGACAACGACACCAACCACTTCCAGATCATCAAGGCAAAGTGACATGAAAAGAAAATGTGATTGATGCATTCCTCCACAACTCGACAAAAGGGAAAAAAAGTGGATGAGACTGTGATACCACGTATAATCAGATTTGAAAAAATAGAGATCGTGTTCTTGAAAGTATGTCAAACAAAACATTTAGTTTTGATCGATAACACCCCACTGACATCATAAATACGTCTCCACCTTTCTGAACCTACTGCACAAGTGGAAGCATTCAAGCTATTGACCAGGGCCGACAACCAGTTAGATTCATGACCTCTTCTTGGTTGTTCCGTCCACTCAACTATATTGATCCACTAAATCAACCCATATCTTGTATAATTCACTTGCATTGTTGTTGGTTTTTAAGTAACAAATACTTCTCCTAAATTGATCTCACATGAAATATAAATAATACCAAATGACTTATAACCGAGTGGTATCTAATGTTGCATGATATCTAGGGTTGTAAACGAACTGGACGTTCAACGAATTATTCGTGAACCGTTCGACGGGAACTTCATTTATGTTTGTTTATTTAATAAATGAACAAACATGAATACAAATTCTCGTTCGTTTAGTTAAACGAACGAACATGAACAATTGTCTCGTTCGTTTAATTATGTTCGTGAACGTTCGTTTATGTTCGTTCATATAAGTTCATTTTATCTTCATATATGTTTAATTGTGTTTTATATTACTATATTATATGTCAATTTATGTTAATATATGTTTGTTTATCTTTGTTCGTTTATTATGTTCACGAACATAAACGAACGAACATGAACAATGTAATTTGTTAAACAAACGAACATAAACAAGAAAACTCATTCGTTTAACCATTCATGTTCATTCATTTGTTTGGTTAACTTAAATGAACGAACATAAATAAACCTCGTTCGTATTCATTCAGGTCGTTTACATGGTATCCCTCAATCAAACGGTTGTGATAAAAAAAAAAAAGAGATATAAATCCTCCTTAATAAATGAAGGTTTTTTTGAAACATGTTAATCTTTCATGAGTTTTGTGATATTTTTGAAATAAATATTATCCAGTTATCAATTTTTTATTTGTTTTAATTTTTAAATTTAAAGTCATAATACAAATATCATATATATGATATTAATTGTATTAAATACGTTTCTTCCTTTCATATTTTAAAGTTATACATTAAAAAAATATTTTCTGTTTATATTTTAATTTAATATTTTTTTTTTAAATCAACCTATGTAATACACAGATCTCACACCTAGTAGATTGAATCAATACCCGATATATTTAAGGTACAATACAAAGAACTCTAGATTTATATATATTGAAATTTAATTATCCTTTATACATATCCAAAATTACGAGTATCCAATTTAAAACAACTTCTATTATACTTTTGTAGTTAACAAAAAGAAAAAGAAAAAAAAAAAAACAATTTAAACAAAAACGTATTATGGTATTATCATTATTCTTGTTCCATTGTTTTCGTAATGCATTTGATATTCGATGATGTCTATTGTTTTCAAGCATAAACATCACATGAAACCTTAATGTATTTCCATTTAATATATCAAAAACATAATAGCTTTTGGTAATAAAATAGTTTTGATAGGGAAAACAAGTAATCAAAATTAATACATTCAAAGTTAACCATAAGAGAGATTTTAACAACATTCATCGAGTGATTAACATGATAACACACTGTGCTTGATCCATATGCATCAACCACAACTCATATTTCAAAAAGATACTAATTAAGTCTCTTTAGATTTCAATCTTACTCCTTAGAACACGAAGAAATGCCAGTTGACTTGTGTGAATTCTCCCAATTAAGTCCATCAAAAAGCTTAATCTCCACATGAATTAGGGTTCCAGGATCAACACACTTGTATGTTATCGCTATTCCATCTGGGTTTGACCTTGGCCTATAAAACGAAGTTATGCCACACACTTTACAAAACATGTGTTTTGCTGTGTGTGTCCCAAAAGTGTATGTCGTAAGAAACTTTTCAGAGTCCCCCAAAAGCTCAAATCTTTCAGAAGGAACAATGAAGTGAGTGTTTCCTCTCATGGCACAATCGGAGCAGTTGCACTGCCACGCTACAACAGTCGCCGGAGATTGAACTCTCCACCTCACATTTCTACAGTGGCATCCACCATTGTGTGTCACCATCTCCGGATTCATCCTGTTGCAGGTTATATCTCTGTTCTCTACTATTTAGGCGATTTAATCTGCAATTATAGAGAAGAACTAGGAACGAAGGTAGTCGTTTACAGATCTTCAATCAAGATATGTGCTGCGATTGGTGATTGTCGATCAATTAGGGTTTCGATTCTGATGCCCTTTGTATCAACTGAAACCCTTATTGTGAATACTTGTAGAAAGATAAAAAGGAATTTCGGTGTTCAATATGTAGTGATTATTCTTCAAAATAGATCGATGCAGAACTGGAGGTGAAGGTTTAAAAGAAAGTTACCAGATTTTCTTCTAGCAGACAAATCCCAAAGAGACGTGTTCAACATCGACCAGATTGAGATGGCATGTCTTGGATGTCTTAAACAATTAAAATCAAAAGCAAAAACAAAATTCCATTTTTGAGCAAAATATTATTGAAGGCTTTGTTGTTTTTTGGGTTGATTATTAAAATACCACATGTTTTTGTTCTATGTTGAAAAATGATTAAATTTTTATAAGTTTAATGAAATGATATATTATTTCCAAATGATACCATTTTAAAGCAAAGAGGTATATGAAATGTAATTATTTTATTTTGCATCAGAAATATAGGAATAATAATTCTTTCTCCTGGCTCATTAGCATATATATATATATATATATATATATATATATATACTAGCAACGTTTTAGGGTCATGCTAAGCACGGCCCACGAAGGGTAATTTGGGAATTTCCTGATTTTCTAAATGTTGTGGAGCAAAAAAGTGAAAGCTAATTCCAATACTCTAAGCTCATTAATATATATATATATATATATATATATATATATATATATATATATATATATATATATATATATATATATATACTAGCAACGTTTTAGGGTCATGCTAAGCACGACCCACGAAGGGTAATTTGGGAATTTCCTGATTTTCTAAATGTCGTGGAGCAAAAAAGTGAAAGCTAATTCCAATACTCTAATAGAACGAATGAAAGAAGAATGTTATAAAAAAAAGACAAAATTGCAAAAATGGTCCCTGTGGTATGCAATTTTTTGGGGTTTTAGTCCAAACCATGACTTTTTTGGATTGGTGGTTCTTTTGAGGTAGTTTGCTTGTGATTTTGGTCCTTCAATAAATTGAAAAGACTAAATTGCCCTTATTATATTTATTTTCCACTTTTTTTTTTCTATAAATATTTATATATAAAAAATAAAAATAGGGGGCCCACTCTCTCTCTCTCTCTCCCCCCTTGATCTTGCAGCTATAACAAAAGCAGCTTCATCAGGGATTCAGCTTCATAAGTAACTCTCCCTGTTTCTTCATCAACATCAGGAATCGCTGTCCCTGTTTCTTCATCAACATCAGGAATCGCTGTGTGACAAATCGCAAGTAATCTAAAGAACTTCTGAATAACATCAGAACGTGGTTCAAGAAGCCAATAACCATTGAGGAATCCTTTCATCTTCAAAATTATACCCTTTTACAAATAACCCAGAATCATCGTCTTCATCATCATTATCGTCATCAAGAACTCTTCCATTAACAACCAATGGTGATCCTGTCTTTTTCGCCATAGCTCTTTCAACTTCTGTAACACCACGTCCGTATGTTGTTCCTGCTATTGAACACTTGATGAACTCCATTGAATTGCAGGTTAAAGTCCCAGTTTTGTCTGATAAAATCGTGTTGATTTGGCTGAGTTCTTCGGTGATATTTGAAGTTCGCGTGTGTGCGGGTTTATCAGCTTCTTCGTAGTACATATGAATGTTGTTGTTGATGAAAATCGTTTGTAGAACTTTCACGATTTCTATTGAAACGTATAGAGAAATCGGGATTAAATATGTGTATAACAATAAAGTTGTGAGAAAATGGAAAATCGCTGCAGCTGGAGCGCGTTTCGGGTCGAAAAAGATCTCTGAATCGTCGGGTCTCAAATACCATCGTTTCATTCTGTGATTGTGAAGATAAGGGGGATGGAGACTGTTGGTGGCGAATGATGGTGGCTTATGTATTTATGAATCTTGATTGCGTTTTTTACATGTAGGAATTGAGCATTTTTGATGGGAGAAATTAGGTTTTTTGGAAGCAGAGAATATGGTGAAAGGGGGAAGAAGATGAAGAACAAAGTAGTATGTGTTTTTGGTTGTAATCCATCGAGAGAGAGAGAGAGAGAGAGGTGGGCCCCAAATTAGGTAATTATTTTATTTTTCATATAAATTAAATAGAAAAAGAATAAAAATATATATCAGAAGGGCATAATAGTCTTTTCAGTTTACTGAGGGACCAAAAACGCAAAGAAAGTAGCTCAAAAGGACCACCAATCCAAAAAAATCGTGGTTTGGACTAAAACCCCAAAAATTTGCATACCACAGGGACCATTTTTGCAGTTTTGTCTAAAAAAAAAGTAAGGTGTTTCTTATAAATATCTTCATTTGCCTTTACAAGAATACAAATGAGAGTAAAAATACAAAATATGTGATTGTAATAAAAAAGAAGGGACAAGCTCACCATTCTTTGATATTATGAAGCTAATGGCCAATTGGTGGACCTAAACTTCACATACCTATTCCTTGTCCATCTTCTTATTCCATGACCAACATCCTAATGGGCTACGTTAGACTTGATATAGTTAGACTTCATATAAGAGGCTTAAAACTAAGAAAAAATAACTCATTAGGTACATATAACTCATATTTAGAATCAAATCATATGAAAATGGAAGTAAAAATCGGCATTGCAGTGATAATGGATGACAAAGATCGAGGATACTGGTGAACCGAGATACCGACCAACAAAACTGAACAAGTTTCATCAGCCTACATCAAAACAAGTTGTTATTATCCAGCGACCAAAAACTTAACCACAAACATCAAAATTAGAGATAAATAGGGATAATTTGGTATTAACCTTTCAAGTTTCTTCTTATATGTGGTAGCAACATACATTTCATTATCAACATGGTCATAACCCCACAAAGGGGTGTCATTTTATTCATTCATTAGGTGCATAAGAATCCAAAAAAAAAAAAAAAAACAATATTGTAAGTACGAAAGTTATATGAGAAAATGGTTTGCATTTGAAGCTGAGTATTGTAAAAAATTGCAAAAAGAACCTATGTGCTTTTTCCCATTTCAATATCATATATTTTTTATATTTGAGGGTAAAATTATCAAAAAAAAAAAGTCAACCATTATTCATGCGTGTGTGCTTCTTCCTTAAAGTTAAAATCATTGAAACTAAACCTAGAATGACCTTTACAATTTACATATATGGAGTAACTACCAAAAATATATAGGGGTAAAAAATTTATTCTTAGTTAAAATTTTAGGAGCTTCAAAGACATTATCATTCTACGAAGAAGCTAAAAATATCAATCTACATTGACAAAGTCTTCAATCCACAGCAACCTTAGTCTTGGCCATATTGAATTTGAGAAACCAGGAACATAACATTAAACTTTAAGGATCATTGATGAAGAAATAATCCACCCCACAAGGAACAGGAGGTAGCAATGTACTTTCCGAATGGAATTGCAACTATACTACATCGGCTTCTACTACCATTAAAACCTTTGAAAGTTGAGTGTCATGAAATGCATTATCGATCATGAAAACCAATAAGGCAAAATAGTTTGCGTATGAAGTGGCAATAAGCATAAAATAGCAACATACTTTGTAAAAAAAATTCATCCAACTTTTCTTTTGTTTTTATTTTTTGTCAATTACATGTGTCCCACTAAGCTTTTGAAACTTCTCATGTCCATCGACCTACGTAAAGGAGAAATCTAAACATTTATTATGTGGAACTGAGCACAATTTAAAAAAAAATTAGAAAAAGAAAAAAGTAGTATCTTTATCATTTTAATAGAAAAGACTTTAGCCTAAAATTTTATGTCGTTGCTAGTCGGCCCTACCGAAAAAACAATTGAAATGGACATTAACAAGTTAATAATTTTCTATACACGTACCCGTACAGTAGAACAAAATCATTAAATTACAAATTTGGATTCTAAATAGAAAAAAACAATTATTTTACTACCAACTACAACATGGAACATTAAAAAATGAAACAAAAACAAAGTATCTCACCATCCACTACATGAAAGAAGTAGTCTTTAAAAAAAAATTAGCTTAATTATCTTTATCATACAAGAAGCCTTAACGATATAGTTTGTTGTCCGTTTGCAATCACACTCATTATACGATGATAATTAAAGTAAATCATAGTTTTCAAAAAAAAAAAAGTTGCTAACTGCACATGGTTTCTTTTGATATCCACAAACATTGTATCTAAATCTTCATCTTTAAAAGTAAAATACAAAAGATATTGTACAATAAAAAATAAATAGGGTACCTGGTTAAGAAGATGAAAGCACAAATACTTCAATTAACAAATGAGTAAATTATTGAAATGGTCCCTATAGTTTGGTCAAAATTACACGTTTGGTCTCTAACTTTTTTTTAGCACCTGGATCATCCCAGTGGTTTGATTTTGTTGCGTTTTTCGTCCCTTACATACATAAAATTAGGGACCAAACGTGCAATTTTGACCAAACCATATGGACGAAAAATACAATAAAATCAAACCACAGGGACAATCCAAGTGCAAAAAAAAAAAAAAAAAAAGTTAGAAACCAAACGTCTAATTTTGACAAAACTATAGGGACAATTCTAGTAATTTACTCTTAACAAATATAACAACTTAATAACCTATATTGCAGCAAAAAATCAATTAAAAATGGAAGTGTCAGATGGAACTTCTCATCTCCATCAACCATTGCACGCCATCACCAAATACTATTTTGACTTTATAGTATTCTGATTAAGTTATATTAAACTCTATTGACAGGAACCGATAAAAAAGAGCTTCATCGTACAAAACACACACCAATATTTGATGGAAACTAAAACGTGTTGACATCGCAACTTACCATTTTTCTTTAAAGGCTAAACATGAATCAATTTTGATTCTCCTTTCGCTAATACAAACAGAGTGGCAGAAATAGTTTAGGGAAGGTGAACGATGGTATCATAGTGGAGCGTTTTTTGCCATGGACAAATAACACAGATAAAGGAAAGAAAATTTGGTGTGCAATTGTTGGAAAGGAAATTGATTTTAGGGTTGTTATAATCTTGAATACCCGATGCTGTGTATTCACCTATAAACTCGATTATGATGAATTGGGATCGAGAAAGAGAAAATTTTTAAACCATATGCATCAATATGCAGAATCATCATTTAAACAAGCATGAGGCGTCCTGGTTTTTTCAGCCTCTAATATTGGTGAGGAAGAAGTAGGCATGTTGTTAGAGAAAAAGAAAGTGATGGTATGGTGAAGATAGAAATATCTAGTTAGGTCTGGTGTCTAAAAAAGAGGAAAATAAGGAACGATGGAATGGGGAATGGTAGTATACTGAGGAAGAAATGTCTTCGTGGTTGGAGAGAGGAAACGATGAAGTAAATGGGGATTGGATAGAGGTTGAGAAATGAAGCGTCTAAGGCCTTCTGGTATGGTCATCACGAGAGCTTCCGTGGTCTATGTTGCCACTAACCACAAATGTGAACACCATCCCTTAGTGTTAGTGATGACTAGTGGTGGAACACTTTCGTGGTCATGTGTGGCGAGGAGCACGGATCACCATACCCAATCAACTTCATTCTCTCTCTATTACTCTCCATCTCTCTTTACCTTTTTCCATCTCTCTCTACAATTTAATTAATTAAAAAAAATATTTTTTATTTTAATAATGAAAAAATAAAAGGGATATAGTTGTGAGTATCCCATCCTTTTAGTGGTAGCTAGTGGTGATGATGTGGCACCCATCACTATAATGGTTAGTGATGGGTATAACAGATGACCTAATGGAAAAAACATGAATATAGGAGTAACAAACCTGGAAAACACATATCCCGAGAGAAAGGGAGAAGGAAGCATGTGTCACAAGCTTTGGAAGATGAGCGGATGGTGGAATACAGTTGTTAAGAAGATAGAGAAGCGTCGGTTGTAGACCTACAGATAACATCACGCACCCAAGACTTATGGTTGAAAAAAGGCCTAATGATTGTGCTTCACGCGCTCACGAGAATCCTCTTCATTTCAAATGGAGAGCTCTCAATGTAGAGGCTTTACATATATAATATGATATATATATATATATATATATATATATATATATATATATATATATATATATATATATATATATATATATATATATATATATATAGGGAAGGGTTATTAGAAAACGAAAAACCCTAAAAATCATAAAAATGCATAAAAAAATATATTTAGATATCACAAAACTTTTTTTTTTGAATTTTTTTAATAAAAATTCACAGGTTTATATACAAATTCGCTAAAGAATAGTTTGAAATTTTTTTTTATATAAAAAAACAAAAAAAAAATGATTTTTTTTTCTGTGAATTTAAAGAAAAAGCTGCGATTTTTTATAAAAAAAAAATTCAAAAAAAGTATTGTGATCTCTAAGTATTTTTTTATGCATTTTTATGATTTTAAGGGTTTTTTTAGAGTTTTTTGTTTTCCATAGAACCTAAACATATATATATATATATATATATATATATATATATATATATATATATATATATATACATATACATATACATATATATATATATATATATATATATATATATATATATATATATATATATATATATATATATATATATATATATATATAGTGTGAGAACGTAAAAACATTATTTTTATGTTATTATTCTATAATGAATTTTGTATTCATAGCTTTATATCATTATTCAGCAATGAATAAATAAATAATCACATGCTAAAACTAAAATTAGAATTTACTACAAAAATGAACATGCATAAATTTATAATAGAAAAATAACATTTTAATGAATATATGAATAATTAAACATTAATAGTCATATTTGAATTACTTCAACAATACAAATATACAACATTCATTAAAGAATAATAACATAAACATAGTGTTTTTACGTTCTCACACTATTTACTGTTTTTATTTGAACTTACTTCTACGTGTGTGAATATATATATATATATATATATATATATATATATATATATATATATATATATATATATATATATATATATATATATTGGAGGGTTCACTTGAGATTAAAAAAAATTAGAGATCTTGAGATTAAACTTCAGCTACATATTTTTAACATGTCGTTCTAACGCTCCAACGTACCAACAATAGCAGTGGGGTAGGCCTAATTATAAATGATTATATATATATATATATATATATATATATATATATATATATATATATATATATATATATATATATATATATATATGTCCACTCACAAATTGATTAATCATATATAATTATGACAGTTAGCAGTAGAAAATAAGGTGATGACAGAGGTGGTGGTGATATAAGCGGTGAAGGTGGCAGTTGTGAGATCGAATGGTGGCAGAGGTGGTAGTGATGGTGATAGTAAAGGCGGTGGGGATGGTGACAAAAGAGAAAGGAACGGACAACACTATATAATCATTTATGATTATAACAGACTCGTCGCACCGGTATGCCGGATGGTTAGAACGACAGATGTGAAATATGTGTCTAAGGTTGAATCTTAAGATCTCTATTTTATTTTGAATTTCAACGAAAAACACACACACACACACACACACACACACATATATATATATATATATATATATATATATATATAAATATAGACACAACAATATTTAAGAATCTCGTGAAGTGTTGGTACTGTCAGTAATCCAACATTGTAACATTAATACTACCATATGACTCGACTTTTCGAAGTGCGCACATCCAATCAATATGTGTGGAGTCGAAATCAAGGACTCTCCAAGATGTTATGTCCTTTACAGTTGATATCTCACATAGTGATACCACTCATCTTAGACCTGCATCAATAACACTCAACTATTGTCTCTCCTATTACTCGATCCTCCCATGATTGTAAAATTAACCAAAATAATAAACACTATCCATATAATTTTACTTTTGTTCCCTATAATAATAATAATAATATTTATGTGTGTGTATAATAATATTATTTATTTATTTACTTACTTATTTTTTATGTGTGTGTATAATCACTAATAAACACCTTTCCAAAACCAAAAACAGATTTATAATAGGCTCACTCCGACCCTTTGTATCTCTAATGCGTGAGTCACTTAATAAGAAATAAAGATTATAAACACTATACACACACACACACACACACACATATATATATATAATAGTTCATTAGAGAACCATTATCAATGGTTGTCCAAGGAACCAAATATTTTTTCAAAATTTAGAGCTTAGTCTTTATCGAAAAAACTAAAAATATTAAATTCATAACTTCACATTGTGAATGCTTATATATTTTTTCGAATTCACCGAGTGAATTCAGATTCACATTGTGAATTTTACAAGTACTAATTCTCATACTTGATAGTATCTGAATTATTGAGGATTGCCTTAATATGATACTATTGAAAATTTAAGTTTTTAAAAAGTATATCAATGTACTTTGGATTGTGTTATATCTATCTCTGAATTTAAGCTCTATTGTTTGGTTATTTTGATAAGGTACGAGTTTTATATGTAGATATGATTTAAGTGTTCAATCATATTAAAGATTTATAATGTTAAACCATAGGATTGTGCCCGCTAGGCTCCCCAAAATCTAACTCACTTGTTGATAAACTTTTGTAGGTTAGTCGATCTTGTCAAAATAAAAAAAGACTTATAAGTTTGGACATTTAGAAGACTTTTGGTTGTATTGACTTCTTAAACCTTTGTTTTGATATATGTTGAGACATTCTCGTATGTTTTGATTTTTCCAACTTAACTTTATCTTAGAACTTGTGTTTTGAGACCGTAATCTACATTTGAACTCTGAAAAATAGTATTATTTAATTTTTGGGATCGTTTCCCATAAACTTAAAAATCCAAAAATATTTTTAAAAGATTTTATTAAAGGTTATTTCAAATGGGACCATGCGATGAGTGTTTCATTAAAAGAGTTTGGTGATCATATAAGAGTATTTTAGTCATTTTAGTAACCTATATTATATCTTATAGGTGGGGATTAAAGAAGGGTTTCACTAAGGATGGGAGTTACTTCTTAAGCTGAGGATTGATGTGATGTTATCAAGACTGCACATCCCTAAATCTTACTTTATGTGTTTTGATGCGTTTTGTTTGCTTTTCATTATATGATATTATATTTAAACCTTGATTACAATGTGGATTATATGTGCACTCATGGAATCATAATTTATGAAATGCTTTTGGTTAATATAAACTAAACTGCTTATTTTTGTAAAAAGAGTTTTAGCATCCTACTTGTTGCATTCATGTTAGGGTGGGTGACTTGAGTGAACACAAGACCCTAGGACCCCACAAACGAGAAATGAATACCCAACTTGAGGGTTGTAAGTATATTTCTAGATAATCCTCATGTACACATGTGAACTTGCTACCACTTATGTGGTATATGATGATGGCTCCTTAACCGCCTACCGTCGTATGACTGGACAACAGTTGGGTGGTGGTTTCATGCAATATGACACCATTCATGAGTCTTGACTCTTGATTATTAACCATCAATATTAGTGAGTTGGACTTATGAGATGGACAAGGGTGGGTGTAGTTGCATACATTGCATATCTTTTGGAAATCATTCCTTATTTTTGTTTGACGATCTGCTAGCAGTAACTTAGCCTTTTGGTAAACTAGGAACTTGGGTGGTCTCAAACCCCTTTGACTTGATTTGGATCATTGAATTCCAATACTTTGAGATGGGTTTTTAAATACTTTTAAAACTTATTTTTGGAAGTTCGATTCGAGTAAGATGGGTTGTTATCATCACTTTAAATGGATCAACCTTGGGTAACTGAGTAACTCATTAGGCAATTCCATTACCTAACTTATTTTGATGCGTGATTATATGCTTAGATTGAAGACCTATAAACTTGAGGATGACAAAGACTTTTAAAAGGCCACACCTTGTGTGGTATTTAAATTATCATGTTGTGATATCTTATACTGATACCTCATAATTTTTTTAATAACCAAATCATTGAGGTATTTTGGGACAGCTTGTTATGCACAAAACTTTTAAACTTTGAAACTTCGAATTTTAGAACTAAAAGTATTTAAAAAAAATATTTTCAAACTAACCGGGGGGAAGTGTTCACTACAAGGATCTAACCCTTTGCAGACGACACATGTCGTCGGTAAAAGTCGATCTATAGAGACGACATGTCGTCTGGATAGAGTTTTCAAACATTGACCATATGTCATTGACCAGAAAAGCTATACAGACGACAAGTCGTCTGCATAGGCTTGGCGGGAAGGAGCAAAATATTGGCGGTATATTGAATTTCTATACAGACGACATGTCGTCGGGTGGAGGAATTAAAAAAATATTTTCGATTTATTTTAATTCTTTGTCGCAGAAAAGCAAGACGATGCCGTTTTGGCCAGCCTATGCAGACGACATGTCGTTGCAATAGGGTGCTTAAAAATTAATTTCGATTTATTTTTTATCCGTTTGGTAGAAATGTAATACGATGTCGTTTTGGTAAAGCTATCCAGACGACATGTTGTCTGGAAAAGGTAAGACCGATCCGCGTGAAAACTCTTTTTTATTTTATTTTATTTTTTAATGACGTGAAGTGGAACGACCCCGTTTTCGTTTACCTACGACATATCGTCTCTGTAGGGTTTCACTGTAACAAAAATGCTTTCAGTCTTCATTTTCCAGTCGACTGCCCCTTCCATTTTCCTCTCAAGCTTCGGCGATCTCAGACATTTTCCGACATTCCACTTCATCGGTCAGGTAAAAGGTAAGGTTTTAGTCCTTGATTTCTTCTTAATTAGTAAGGGCTTCCGTTTTTATTCCGATTTTGGGAGATTTGTTTCCGGTTTTGGAGCCCTAAAACACTGCCACCGGCCGGACAAGAACAGTGAACACCGCCATAGAAAACGATTTCCGGTGATATACCTATCTTCACCACCGATTTTAAGGTTGGTTTTTTGATTTTTCCCCTGCTTAAGGATACGTGAATGCAGTGCAGTTCATCTTTTTTCTTTTTCCTTCAATACACCATGATATATATACTTTCTTAGATATTTTTTTGGTTAATTGCTTATATACATATGCATTGTATACATGTATGATCAGCGTGTAGTACCTGTCAATCATGTATCTTTTTCTTTGCTGATATAATCCTTATTCCTCTCTATTTATAGTCTTGTTAATCTGTTCTTTTGTCTATGATATGAATCGACACATTTTACTATATTTTGTTTGAAGAAAAGCTGGTTTGTTTAGCTGATAGGTATCTATGGTTTTGTTTTCAGGACTCATGTTATCATAATTTGTTTCCTGAAGAACTTACAAGGGTCGATGAGTACAACTTTGATCATCCTGGCAAGTTTTGTTACTTTAACTTGCTATTTTTTTGATATTTTTTTTGTTTCTAATCTGGTTTTGTTTTCTTGTTTCTTATTGTACTTTTCCAAATGCTTTTGATAATGAGAAGTTACTCTCAGTTGTGGAGATGTTGAAGCAGTGGAAAGCAGTGGATATTCCAAAATATGATTTCAAAAGTTACACGAACAACATCTCTCGAAGGGTTAGTTAGTTCATTTAAAATACACATTTCAAAATGTCATTTTTGTAGTGTTTTGAGCATCTGATTGTATCTTTTATTGAACGTATGGCAGGTGAATCCTTTAGATGTGATAATTTTGGAAGGCATACTGATTTTTCATGATCCCCATGTACGTGATTTGATGAACATGAAGATCTTTGTTCATACAGGTTCTATATATATAACATTAGCCCAATGCTCAATGCTTTAATGGATTTATCTTTTTTTACTTAATTGTTATTTTCAATGCAGATGTACGACTGGCATGGAGAATTAGGCGTAACACAAGTGAAAAGGGAAGAGATATTGGTATGGTTCTTGATCAGGTCAATTCAAGATCCAAAATTTATATATCTCTACATAAAAATTTATAGTTTCTTTTGGACAACATGATCTTTGTAAAATATATCCTAATTTATATGTCATTCACTCAACTTTTCAGGTACCATTTTCTTAAAAAATATATATATAATATAACATTATTTGTATCTTTTTGTTTTCTTGATTGTTATATCTCTATATATTTTTTTTGTTGTGATGCAGATACGTGGCATGCATACATTGATATGTGATGCTGAAACAACAAAACATGGTTTTTTTTTGTTTTATACAGATCGTTTGATCCGTTTGGTGAGTTGTATTTTTCAGGGATAGAAATGTCATTTTGTGTTTTATCATTAAGATGATGATTTGTGTAAAAAAAATGTTGTACACAAATGTAGATTTTTGTAAGAGATTGTGGTATTTCTGTTATTAGAAGGTATTTATCTTCAAAACCATAATCATTTCAGATCATATTGTATTTATCTTATCTCAATTTGGAAGTGTTTTTGGATTTTAATGGTATGTTATGTTATGTTTATATTATTGTGCAAATATCCCTTTTGGATTTGTTTTAAATGATATATATAACAAAACCTATGGAAATTATTTTAAAAAAAGGTCTATAGAGACGACATGTCGTCTGTATAGCTTTATAAATGTAAAAACGGTTTTCCCATTCCTGACGACGTGTCATCTGTATTGATTAACTTTTCCAAACGACAAGTCGTCTCTACAGACTCACACTTTTACCAACTACAAGTCGTCGATATAGGGTCCGAATAAAACTTTTTCTTATTTCCTCGAAAATCAATCCCAATGACCTTTTAAAGACGACATGTCGTCTGGACTGGATATGCTATACAGACGACACCTGTCCCGACGATATTTTTGACTTTTAGCGACGGACCTATACCTACGACTTTTTACAGACCACATGTCGTCTGTATAAGTTTTAGAGACGACAAGTCGTCTGGATAGAATCCAAAATTGTCGTCTGCATCGGGCTCGATCCTTGTAGTGGTTTCATATATTTTCTTTATTAACTATTCTTATAAAGCTTTATCATTTTATGTTTTAACAAATTACACTTAGTAAAAGTATCCAGTTATATTCTTTATTTACTGTGATTTGGTTCAGCAAAATACTTTTTATTTTGTAACATATATATAAGCTTTCAAAAATATGATGTTACGGGTGTAACTGTAACTTTCTAAAAATGAAAAAGATTGATAAAGAAAATTAAATATAACAGGACAATAATTGTATGTATAATTCGACTTTGCCGGCAATCAATAGGTACGAGAGTCATGGGCAAATTATAAGGAGCTTTTTAAGGCACCATTCTTTTATGTAAATTTTGAATTAATTCTTTGTATTACTTTTTGATTTCGATAATTTCAGAAATGCAATATTAAATTCAGAAAAAATATAAAAGAAGACAAAAAAATATTGGTATATTAATAAATTAAAATTTTTTTTTTATCATAAAAGATTTTATTTTTAAAAATATGGCATAGTTAAATATTTTTTTTAGAAAATGATTAAAATGTAAGAAGTTGATTGTTGATGTAAATAAATAACTGATTTAAATTACAAAGAATAAAAGTAAAATGATTATTATTAAACTTTATTTTCTCCATGATTTCCACCGTATTAAAGATATGGTTTTAGACTTCAAAAATGGTTTTTGCCCACTTGCCCACTTGAAAAGAAACTCAAAGTAACATTCAACTTTCCTACCAATTTATGTTATAAATGACCTTGTTTTTTACAACCTCATAAGCTTAGAAATTTTAACTATAGCTTTCTAGATATGTATAAAAAGAGGGTTGTTAGAGAAATTAATGTTTTTAAGAAGATTTAAAATAATATCATAGGTAGGAGATAACTTGACATTTTCAACAAACCCAATTTAAAATTTTCCATATAGAAGATCAAGCGAGTCATATTGTTATTCTAAGACAGCTATCAACTAAACATGATTGATTACGAATTTATATTTCCTCATTTTGACTTATAAATTGTACTCTCATTGTCATGGCTCTCTCCGATCATATCTTCCATTGATCACAACATCAAATTTCTCTTTTATTTTCATGATTTGAGTAAAGGTAAACAACTCTTAGATCGATTGCCATGTTACATGGCATTCTGCAAGCATCTCCTTCTACTCTTTCTACATAAACATGAATATTCTTCGATTGCTCCAAATAACTTCATCTCGTGATCAATCAGTTAATCAAACGGATTTGATCTAGGATACAAGTGATCCTGATTGATTTAAGTGATCAATCCATTGATTATTTTCACCCTTATCGATTATATCAAATGAGTAGCGAAATCCAGCAGAAGACTGAATTGGAGGAGAGAGAAGACGAGAGGCTGAGGAAGGCGGCGGCGGAGGAGGATGAAGTGGAAGTGGAGGATGTCAGTGATCATGGGATGTTGGGAAAACGACGTCGGAGTGTGTTCAAATTATTGGCATGGGACATAGGATTCGACTCGAGTACGCACAGGGGTTTCAACAGAGAAAAAGATGGCATCCCTCAAGGTTTTTACATCCATCCACGAGACAGGTTTCTCTCTCTCTCTCTCTCTCTCTCTCTCTCTCTCTCTCTCTCTCTCTCTCTCTCTCTCTCTCTCTCTCTCTCTCTCTCTCTCTCTCTCTACAGTTTTCATCATATAAAATTATAACTTAAATATTTTAATGTGCGAAATAATTTATGCTTGAAACAAGCTACATATGAAGGAAGAAAGAAACAAGAAGTTAACAAAACCTGCAAACTGCAACACAAAAAAGTCAAATCTGTAGATATTGAACATGAAGTTCTAAAGTCAAATGTACAAAACGTGATGATAATTAATGCCACGTTTTATCATCTAATCATCTTCAGATATAAACAAAAAATAGAGTAGATTATATTGTTTATCATATGTATAAGTTTAATAAAAAGATAATTACAATATATCAATAGGAAGCTAGCTGTTTAGTAACTGACAACTTATATATATTATAATTATAATTAAAGCATGCATTAATTTATTACGGGTTTTAATTTTTATATATTTAGACAATAAGTTTAAATGAAATGTACTTCTTATTACATTATAAACACTATATATACGTTTTTATTTGCCGCTAGCTTTTCATGAACTTTTGATTTTATGTGTTATTAATATATGAAAATTATTTGGTCGTTAAATTAAAAGTATCATAAATATTTTTTGGAAACCATATCAACGTTATCAACGTACGTAATATGTATGATTTAATTAATTTATGGGATACACGTACCAGATAAATTAAAACAAAAACAAACATTTAATAGATATTAATTATATTACAAGGCACGCACAAAGACGGCTGTTGTTCCAGATCGATATATGGTTGCATTATTGGTTTAGCATGTTTCAAGCTTGTATAAAAAACATAATAACATGTTAGATTTGACCTTTAGAAGGCACACCACCTTCCAATACGTTGAGAATGTATATATCCAATTCAGAAGTTATGACTACTAAAAGTTCATAAGGGAAACTTCGTAACGTTCTATATAAGGTGCTTAATTAACAGGTTGACTTGGACAAATTTTACCTAAGTCAAAATTCATCTTCTTATAATGATCAACTACTTTTTGTCTATGTTTTACCACTATATATACTTGACTACTTGTAGCCCAAAACTCTATATAGGTCTTCAGGCACTTCCCCTTAACCCACAAACCTTTGGAGTCATATATATACTTTACTATCATGGTAAAAAGTGACCCCAAAAACCTAGAGAGGCGGTTGCTTCTTCAAAAGGACACTACCTAGCTATAAGGAATGAGATAGAATATTTTTGCAAAACCGTACTTAAGAGCTAGTGGATCTTTCTTCATATAATAAACTATTAGGCTATCGATGGATCTTCAAGAAGAAGATGAAAGAACAAATACAAATCAAGATTCGTGATCAAAGCTTACACACAACAAGATGATCTGGATTTCTTTGACACTTATCGGCCCATGATGATATAAATAACCTCCATTAGGATGATATATACAATTGCCATTGTGGCCTAGTAGATTTCGAAGCACACCAAGTTAATATGGATGTAAAAATGTCATAGAAGGTGATACATGAGGAACTTGAAAGAAAATAAATTGTGGAAAAACTAAAGACCAAAATTCACTTTACGATCATCTAAATTAAATATGGTATAGATCGTCACCTTTGACTTTTCCTAATTTTACACTCTCAACCTTAAACTATAGTATGTATGTCGCAAAAGGACCCTACAATATCATTAAATAATTATCTATCATCCTACTTCATATACGGCATTTTCTTTTATTTTCAATATATAATTCCATATCTAAAATATCTTTACGTGGTCTTCTATCATATGACATTATAGTGCATGCATGCTCTCTATAATATCATTTTATTTCCCAATCTTCGTTTCATGAACCAATCGTTTCATATATTATAAAAGAAAAATGGAAGCTTTTTAGTGCAAGAATGTATAACTTGCAATAAAACTCCGATGATGCAGATGGTATCGAGCATGGGAGAAATTCATATTGTTATGGGCAGTGTACTCTTCTTTTTTCACACCAATGGAATTTGGGTTCTTTAGGGGATTGCCTAATCATCTCTATTTCTTAGACATATTTGGTCAAGTGGCTTTCTTTGTAGACGTTTTCCTCCAGTTTTTCGTTGCTTTCAGAGACAACCAGACCTACAAGATGGTCTCTAACCGAGACCTCATTGCAATTCGGTTAGTTTTCACTTTTTATCCTCTTTTTCGGGTCATAAAATGAAACCCTCAAAATAGAAAATACGTAAATAACATAATGATAGAGTCTTGTTATTGTTTTGTATTTCACTCCATAACTTTAGGCGTTCCATTCAACTTTCTTGTTACAGGTACTTGAAATCTCATTTCATCTTTGATTTACTTGCATGTATGCCGTGGGATAATATTTATCGGGTATCACTCTAAACTCCATATAAACTCCAAAACACTTTTACTTAAGAAGATCACGTAACCACATTACTCCATATAAACTCCATATAATTAATAGAATGCATTTTCAAGTTCATATTAATTCTTTTCGTCATCACAAAGAAGTTATATGTTGTTCATTAGGCATCTGGAGAAAAAGAAGAAGTGAGATGCCTTATACTCATTAGGTTGGTGAGGGCGCGAAAAGTTCTAGAGTTTTTCTCCAAATTGGAAAAGGACATACGTGTCAACTATTTGTTTTCAAGGATTCTAAAGCTAATTGTAGTTGAGCTCTATTGCACACATACAGCAGCATGTATATTCTACTATTTGGCTACAACACTACCAGCCGCTGAAGAAGGATACACGTGGATTGGAAGCCTAACACTTGGTGATTATAGCTACACAAACTTCAGAGAAATCGATCTTTGGAAGCGCTATATAACATCTTTATATTTTTCAATCGTTACTATGGCAACCGTAGGTAATTAGTTTCTTCACCCCATGCATGGAAATCTTTTTGCATATAAAATTACTTTGATAATTAATGTGAAGGTTGAATGAATGTGGGTTTCGTTGTACAGGTTATGGTGATATTCATCCAGTGAATTTAAGAGAGATGATATTCGTAATGTTTTATGTCTCTTTTGACATGGTTCTTGGTGCTTATTTGATCGGTAACATAACAGCTTTAATCGTCAAAGGATCAAAGACAGAAAGATACAGGGATAGAATGAAAGACTTGCTTAAGTATATTGATAGAAACGGATTAGGGAGAAACATATCAAATGAAATCAAAAATCACCTACGATTACAATATGATAGCAACTATGAGGATTCTTCCATTATTCAAAACCTTCCAAGCTCTATCCGTGCTAAGGTTTGGAAAAAAAGAATTATGTTTATTATCATGATGTCAATCATGTCATCTATATTAAACAATGTCATGATCATTTCTTGCAGATATCAGAAACTCTATATAAGTCGTATATTGAAAACGTTTCTCTTTTTAGGGGATGCTCTTTGGAATTCATCAATCATATTGTAAGCTCTTTTTACGACATTTTGGAACACTAGTCGCTTCTTCTTCATATTTCGTTAGCATATGCATCTTAATGAGCCACTCCTCTCTTGAAGGTAACTAGAGTGCAAGAAGAATTTTTTCTTCCAGGAGAAGTCATAATGGAACATGGGATTGTTGCTGATCAACTTTATTTCGTTTGTCATGGAAATCTGGTATGACGTCACTACATAGTTATTAGGTTATATATACTATAATATTTGGGACTCTATAAGATTGATGAATCAAAATTGGTACAGGAAGAGGTAGTTATATGTGAAGATGGATCTGAAGAAATAGTATCAGTTCTAAAACCTCATGACTCTTTTGGAGATGTTTCCATTCTATGCAACGTTCCTCAATCATACACAGTGCGAGTTCGTGACCTTAGTCGACTTTTGCGGATTGATAAACAATCTTTCTCTAATATCCTTGATATATATTTTCATGATGCGCAAAAGATTCTGAACAACCTACGAGAGGTGATAATTAACTTAGTTAAACGTGAATAGCATTTTAAGATTTAGCTAACATCTACATTGTTTCTTTACATTTATGTCGAGTGCTATCTAAACTAATATATGTCACCAGGGAAAAGAAAGTGATGCTCAAATGAAGCATTTGGTGAAAGATATCACATCTCATATTCGAATGCAAGAGGCAGAACTTGCACTCAAGGTCAATAATTCAGCTTATAATGGAGATTTATCTCAGCTTAAAAGTTTAATTCGAGCTGGAGCTGATCCAAACAAGAAAGATTATGATGGGAGGTCACCACTGGTACTTTTTTTTTTTTCATTTAACAACCCTCAAAAGCATAAAGAAACATGTAAAACGCTAGCTAACAAGTTTTTGGCATGAATAGCATCTTGCTGCATCAAAAGGACATGAAAATATCACTAATTTCCTCATTCAACAAGAAGTGGAAGTTAACATTTCAGGTAAACTTAACTCCCTAGCTTGCATTTTGATTTTTTATTCTTGTGTTTGAGGTTTTCCACTAATTTGAACTAGTCTACTTCATTTCATCTTACCTATAGATAATTACGGAAACACGCCTTTATTAGAAGCTATCAAGAAGGGACATGATAAGATTGCTTCCTTACTAATCAATCATGGGGCCTCATTAAAGATAGATGATGCTGGTAGTTTCTTGTGTTTATCTGTGGCAAGAGGAGACATAGATTTGATCAGAAGGATGTTGTCAAATGGTATTGACCCAAACTCGAAAGACTATGACTTTAGAACTCCACTTCATGTAGCCACCTCACAAGGATCTTACATTATAGCAAAGTTGCTAGTCGAAGCAGGGGCCAATGTTCTATCAAAGGACAGGTAGAACTTTGTGATTGTATCCACCATTTGTTTTATATAAACTGATCGATAATACTAATTAAAGATAGAATATAGTATATCATACATTTATGATCTATGTGAATGTGCAGATGGGGTAACACTCCACTTGATGAAGCTAGATTAACTGGAAACAAAGTATTGATGAAATTATTAAAAGAAGCCAAATCTTTTCGGTTGTCAGAATTCCCATCAAGCTCTCAGGAACCAACAGGTATTCAAAATCATTGATTTCCTTGAGTGATAAACTTTCTCAAAACATCAATTTGTGCTAAAGATTGTTACTTGTCCAATACTCATGTTTTTCAAACATGCAAGTAAAATACGAGAGAAAAAATGTCGCCAAACAAATTGTAAGAATGAATAAAGTTTGGACAAACTGTGGAAATGTAAATAGAAAAGAAACAGAAGGCATCATACTTGACAGTTTGTCTAAAATCATCTATTTTTTTGAAGCTCTTTAGAGTTCTTTTGTTTTCGCAAAAATTATAAATATATGATATATGTTCCCAAAAAATATAAATTATGATGGTTTGATAAATTAGTCACCCACATCGTACAATTAGAAAGTTGTGTATGCTATAGTTCGCATGTTTGCCCATTTTAACTTCTCATTTCTCTTTGATATATCAATCATGCTATGGACGTTGTCATTTCTCTTAACTTTTTGCTTCAAGTTTTGTTTAATCTGGACAATGAGCTAACTAACTATGAGTTTATTGGCGTTCAGTGATAGATAAAACTACACAAAAGAAATGTACAATATACCCATTTCAGCCATGGGAACCTCGGGATCAAAACAAGCATGGAGTTGTATTATGGGTTCCACACACCATTGATGAACTCATGAAAACAGCAGCCGATCATTTGAAGTTGGACCTTCCTCCCACTTCTTGTATCATAACAGAAGATGCAGGTAAAATTCTTGATGTGAACATGATTACAGATGGACAGAAGCTGTACTTAATCACTATTGAAGCATGAGTAATTATGTATCGTTTTCTTCATGCTATGTTGCAAATTTTGCCATTCTTGCCATACAAATAAAATATAGGAGTGTTTGTGATAGATCACTAGGTAAGATAAGGCTTGTATATCTTTTTTTTCATGGCTCTCCATTTCTATTTTATAGTTCTCATGGTATAAGTTGTGTACAATTGGTTTGTGATACTGAATTATATGAACAATCTTTCATATAATTGACATAAATATTATTAAAAAGAAATCAAATAATTTTTTGAGATGCTTTTTTGTGCATTATAATAAAAATAAATAATTATGTAGTTTCTACAAGTCTCAAATCTATCTTCTTCTATAATTGCAATTTTCTTTAAAGGATAAAGCTATATATTGATATGGAATGTAGGTAGAGAAATTAAATATTCTTGTACATTTCTTTCTATACATCCTCCTACTCATCTTAAATAATTACATGTGTCACACAAGTGTATTAAAATTTATTATTTTTATTAAATACGATACATGTCATCATTTAAGATGGATAGTAGCATACGTAGGTGCATCTACCAATATTATTTCTAAGCGCATCTGCTAGCATTATGGCATGCTTGTTTAGGTTCATCTACCAATACTATGCTTAAGTGCATCTACTAGTATTATGTCATTCTCTATTTGGTGCATCTACCAATACTATGCTTAAGCGCATCTGCTAGCATTATGACATTCTCTAATTGGTGCATCTGCCAATATCATTCTTAATCATCTTTCATACCTCATCATTTTATCACATACTAACTATCTCATCTACCCATGTTCTACCCAACATATTTGTAGATATAAGTGCATATACAGTTTAACTCATTTAAAAACTATATAAAACATCAATTCGACACTCATCTCAAATAAACAACAATATATAAAACCATAGCACGTGTTTTATAACAAATACTTCATAATTATGTGTTAGAAGAAAGTAACCACACACTCACCCAAACATATACTTAATACATTCATACAATACTTGTATTATACCCGTGTTTATGAAAGAGACTATACACCCACACATATAAACAACTTTATATTATACACATAGCACGTATTTCATAGTAAATACTTAATATTTCTATGTTAGAAAAAAGTAACCACACATTCACTTGATTAGAAGATGATCGGACAACACTACGACTTTTAGAAGTAGTATTCTTTGGTAGATCTGGAAGATCTTCACAAAAACCGGGCTCCTCGCGGGCAGAGCTTCGGCTCGGGAATCGCACTTCTCGGGATCTTCGGGTTCTCGGGACTTTCTTCGGGGCTCGGGAATGATACCGGGGCTTCGGTATATTTCTTGCACGAAAAACGATGCAAAAACGCGAGAAAATTGAAGAAATGAGCAAAGAAGTCGGTTGCCCTTGACACCCTTTTATAGGGGGCTGGAACACGAATTACGCTGGGTGTAATTCTAAATTACGCTGGGCGTAACAGGGATAAGAACGCTAACTCCCCCCCTTCCGGATAATATCGAATTTATATTTAAATTAAATATCGAAAATATTTAATAAACTTCAAAAATTCATATCTTCCTCATACGAACTCCGTTTTCGACGTTCTTTATATCCCCGCGTAGGTGAGACTACGCTCTACAACTTTTGTTTAGACTCTGTCGGCTAATTTTGACTTTATTTTTATTATTTATTTTTAGTAGGCCGGGACAGGAAAACTCCGTTATAAAATCATAACTTCTTTATCCGACGTCCGTTTTCGCCTATCTTTTTATCGTTTTACTCCTATTAACGAGACCTTCGACTCTCATTTAGATTGTTTCGGCTAAAAACCGCTCGGTCTCAAATCGAGTATTCGGGTTGCATACCGCTAAGTCGAAACTTAGAAAAATCATAACTTCCTCATACGAAGTCAGATTTGGACGTTCTTTTTATGCACGCTCATGGTTTAACGAACTCTACAACTTTAGTTTAGATTGATAAGGCTGAATATCACTCTAACGTAAATTCAATTTTTACGTCATTCTGCGTCGTGCCGGTTCTGTCGCGAAACTTCGACAGGTCATAACTTCTTCGTTTTAACTCGGATTTCGGCGTTCTTTATATGCACAGAAACCTTGTAATATCTACTATAACTTAGTTAAGATTATTCATTCTAAATAATCTTTCATCAAAAGTTCATTTTTGACCCCTATCGTCTCTAAATTGACTAGCCCGGATCTACGGGCGTTACAATTATCTCCCCCTTAGGATTATTACGTCCCGGAATCATCAACGAAAATAGGACTTGCATAATGATTCCATACATCATTTATTCATCCTAGGTAATAACCGTAACTTCTATGTTTCCTCAAAAGAGTATTTAACTCTATGGCTTTCTTGATCGTAGAAGATGCCTAATCTTGCATCTGCTTATCGTACTATGTTGTACTTTCAATCATAACCTTCAAGTTACCAGATAAGTCTTTATTGTGGACTCCTTCTTCTTCTTAGGATAAATACTTTCCTTTATCTATTGTAACAAACCGATGGGTCGTGCTCTATTGACCTCTCATCGCACGATGCGACGCTTAGACTCGGTTTTTTTTTTTTAATGAAGTTAAATTCCAGAATGGAATATACCTTTCTTCATATTCTAACGTGATATAATCACATTTCAGCATGTAGCATTTCTACCTGCAAACTTCTTTTAACAACGAGCGCGATACTATCAATCGCATTAACTTCAACCTTCTGATTTAAGCCAGATGTTACATCTAACTTGGTCCTCTAGATCACGTAACATACTCCTCGTAGTCGAACTCAAATTTAAACATGACCACTAGGGTCGGAACAAGAATTATATTACTAGTCATTACCGAAACAATGGTAATGACATACCAGAATAAAATGGAATCAATCACTAGCTTCTTGGTAACCTTGTGACTTTCTCTGATCCAAGTGTGAGTCCTGTGCTTCCGGTAGTATATGCATCTACTATCTTTCACACCTACTCATACTCGTCCCAAGTATTGTCCCGCAGTCGACCAAGTCACCATACAAGAAAATCACAAAACAGTTTAACACACACGAATGTGTCCTAGTAATCATAAACAATTTCCCTAGACTCTACTAGGACTTCTTCATTGCTCAATCTTCAATCATCAACTCTACTTCAACTCGATTAGTGATGAAAATATCAGACGATGAGACAACTTCAAGAATTTCACCAATTGTTCCATCATCCTGCCAATCGAAGGTGTACTTTAGACGTACCGTACTCCTCTAAACATACTTTTATTTCATAAGACATACTCTAAAGGCAAGATACCACTCTTACGATATCTTCTGATAGGTGTCATCCACTATCATAAGCCTTCTTCATTTCCTCCATTTACTCAATTTCTCTACGAGTCTTCACCATGACCTCTTGTACATCCAAGCAGACATTCGATGTACCTGGCGAGAATTTTAAGATAAGAAAGCTTTAATTACGATAAACGTATAAATCTCCTTATCACCCCGAAACGTTTACATGCTAGTTCTAATATCGTAGACATACGCTTAGAATCCGAAACACATAAAGTTTCCAGATCCGGTCGGCAACAGACCATAGATCCGAACAAATAATAGCATCAATATAGCTATCACACAAAACATTTAGCACATAAAAGTATTTTAGGCATCATTCCTAAAATAAACTAGTGCTTGTGTCAATTTAGGTGTACTACCTAACATATTTTAGACACACTGTTCACAATCATTACTTAGCATTCTAAGTTTAAGTCTAGAAATTTCCTACAGATTCCTAGTTCGCTTAAACTAATGCTCTGATACCAACTGTGACATCCCCATTTTCACAGCTAGAAAAGACCGATTTGTTTATGCTTTGTTTTTAAAATCAGAGTAATCTTTTAAAGAAAATAGTTGCGGAATTTGTTCCAAAACAAAATATGATAAAAATTATCCAAGCATTTCTTTAAAGAAATGTATTTTCATTATTTAACAAAATCTCGGGATGTTATGTTCCGATACAAACACATAAGCATAAACAGAACTTACATTATTTACACTAAAGATTTTACATCTCCTTTAATCTCTCCGTGAAATATATCTTTGTACCGATATCTGTGATACAAAGAAAACTGAGTGGGTCAGGCTTGGGAGCCTGGTGAGCATATAGGGTTTTCAACCCACAATAATATAATTATTATATTCAACCATCAAACAATCAACTCAATTACCCATCCCTATTATCTTTCTTAGGATTTTACCCTAGGAATTCAACTACCCGTCATTCATTCATTCCTAAGGATTGACTTAAGGAATTAGCACAAACTTCCATTGCTACATAAGGCGCATCTGCCAACATTATCCTTTAAGCGCCTCTGCCAGGATTACGACATTCACTATTAGGTGCATCTGCCAATATTATCTTTAAGCGCATCTGCTAATATTATGACATTCTCTATTTGGTGCATCTACCAATATTATTCCTAAGCGCATCTGCTAGCATTATGGCATGCTCTTTTAGGTTCATCTACCAATACTATGCTTAAGTGCATGTACTAGTATTATGTCATTCTCTATTTGGTGCATCTACCAATACTATGCTTAAGCGCATCTGCTAGCATTATGACATTCTCTAATTGGTGCATCTGCCAATATCATTCTTAATCATCTTTCATACCTCATCATTTTATCACATACTAACTATCTCATCTACCCATGTTCTACCCAACATATTTGTAGATATAAGTGCATATACAGTTTAACTCATTTAAAAACTATATAAAACATCAATTCGACACTCATCTCAAATAAACAACAATATATAAAACCATAGCACGTGTTTTATAACAAATACTTCATATTTATGTGTTAGAAGAAAGTAACCACACACTCACCCAAACATATACTTAATACATTCATACAATACTTGTATTATACACGTGTTTATGAAAGGGACTATACACCCACACATATAAACAACTTTATATTATACACATAGCACGTATTTCATAGCAAATACTTAATATTTATGCGTTAGAAGAAAGTAACCACACACTCACTTGATTAGAAGATGATCGGACAACACTACGACTTTTAGAAGTAGTATTCTTCAGTAGATCTGGAAGATCTTCACAAAAACTGGGCTCCTCGCGGGCAGAGCTTCAGCTCGGGAATCACACTTCTCGGGATCTTCGGGGCCTCGGGACTTTCTTCGGGGCTCGGGAATGATACCGGGGCTTCGGGATATTTCTTGCACAAAAAACGATGCAAAAACGCGAGAAAAATGGAAGAAATGAGCAAAGAATTCGGTTGCCCTCGACACCCTTTTATAGGGGGTTGGAACACGAACTACGTTGGGCATAACGAGGATAAGAACGCTGACTCCCCCCCTTCCGGATAATATCGAATTTATATTTAAATTAAATATCGAAAATATTTAATAAACTTCAAAAATTCATATCTTCCTCATACGAACTCCGTTTTCGACGTTCTTTATATCCCCGCGTAGGTGAGACTACGCTCTACAACTTTTGTTTAGACTCCATCGGCTAATTTTGAATTTATTTTTATTATTCATTTTTAGTAGGCCGGGACAGGAAAACTCCGTTATAAAATCATAACTTCTTTATCCGACGTCCGTTTTCGCCTATCTTTTTATCGTTTTACTCCTATTAACGAGACCTTCGACTCTCATTTAGATTGTTTTGGCTAAAAACCGCTCGGTCTCAAATCGAGTATTCGAGTTGCATACCGCTAAGTCGAAACTTAGAAAAATCATAATTTCCTCATACGAAGTCAGATTTGGACGTTCTTTTTATGCACGCTCATGGTTTAACGAACTCTACAATTTTCGTTTAGATTGATAAGCCTGAATATCACTCTAACGTAAATTCACTTTTTACATCATTCTGCGTCGTGCCGGTTCTGTCGCGAAACTTCGACAGGTCATAACTTCTTCGTTATAACTCGGATTTCGGCGTTCTTTATATGCACGGAAACCTTGTAACATATACTATAACTTAGTTAATATTATTCGTTCTAAATATTCTTTCATCAATAATTCATTTTTGATGCCTATCGTCTCTAAATTGACTAGCCCAGATCTACGGGCGTTACATTAAAGCACAACATCATTAGGTAGACTTTTTAAAGTACGTTGTCTTAGTTAATAGCTCAATAAATAAAAGTGGGTCATATTTATAGTGTTACGATGACATTGTTATACTGCTACATTGACATAAATGGCTTATTGTCAACAACAATGCGCTTATTAGTCTTTTTGGCTCTTAAACATAATAGTATACTTCAAAAAAAAAATAATGATACTAAAAGTTGTTTTCCACTAATTTAAGTCTCTTTATTGTGTGAAAATAATGTTTATTTGTGTGATAACAATGCCACAACATGAATGACCTATTGTTAGCACTATGTAACTGTCGTTTTTATGTAAATTATTATATTTTCTACCTAAATTCATAGTACACTTCAAAAATAATAGAAGATAAAGACAAGTATAAAAATAACTAAAACTATGATGAATTCATAATAAAATTCTAAAATTTGGGCCAAAGGGTATATTTTTGACCAAATTTGTAAAAAAAAAAAAAAAATCTGGGCCAAAAGTGTAAATTTTGGACCAAATTTGTAATAAAATTTGAAATCTGGGCCAAAAATGTAATTTTCAAAAGTTGGATGACCTGTTGACCGGGTCAAAAGGTTAAATTGAATACGATTATCGGTTTTTGGGACTTAATTGAATAAAAAAATATATATAGGGACTAAATCGATTATTATGCCAATATGTAGAAACTTTTTTACAGTTTTCCTAAAAACTAAATATAAAATTTTAAACATTTGAGAAGTTTAAATTTATAAGAAAAATAAAAAAAATATATTAAATTATAAAAATTAAATTATTTTTTCTCTAAATTAAAAAAAATAATTTAGATAAATAAATAAAGGAAATTAATTAAGTTTAAATTTAGTAATTTTGAAATTAAAAAGAAAATTCATTAAGGAAATTAATATGTATTTATTATTGCATTGAAAGTTAAATACTATATGGAATTAATAAAATTAAAAAACTATAAAATAACATATGAAATAAAAATAATTCAAAATAATTACAAAATAATATTTAAAAAACTAAATAATAGTTCGATACGTAGAAAAAAAACTTTATTAGAGTAGATTACATGTTATCAAATTTGGATAAAGTTGTATCAATAAAGATATGGTTAGAATATTTGATAAAAAAAATAGTATCAGCGATTTTACAAGAATGAACATAAATATCGTTTTTCACTTTTGTGGGTGTGAGATAACTCCAAATTTTCATGAAACTCATTTTAAAAATCCATATAAAATATTAATGTTATTATAAAACAGCTATGAGCTATGATTGATTACGAATTTTTATTGTCCGATTTAATATTTTTTGAACAGCTTTATAACTTTATTGTCCCATTTTGAATTATAATTTATAAACAGTATTCTCCTGCTCTCTCTAGTCTCTACTCATCTCTTCTATTCACAACACATATTCTATCTGTTCTTTCTCGTGATTCGAGCAAATCTCAGCAACTTTTCGACAGCTAAACAAATATGAGTCTTCATCGATTGATTCATATAACTTTACCTCTTCATATCTGCAGAAATTGAATTCAAGCAAGTATTCAAGCAGATTTGATCTACGATACAGATGGACCAGATTTATTAAAGTGAATCAACCGACTAGTATAGTCCTGATCGATTATATCAAATGAGGAGCGAGATCGGGCGGAAGACTACGGTGGAGGAGAGAGAAGACGAGAGGCTGAGGAAGGCAGCGGCGGCGACGGCGACGGCGACTGAGGACGATGAAGTCGGAGATAAGGAGTACGAAATGGTAGATGTTAGGAATCACGGGAGGTTTGGAATACGACGTCGGAGCGTGTTCACATTGTTGGCGTGGGACTCAGGGGAGCTGGACTCGACTCACAGGGGTTTCAATTTCAATAGAGACACAGTCATCGATGGCATCAAAGATCTCTGCATCCATCCACAAAACAGGTTTTTCTTCTTGCTTTCTCTTTCTAAAGGTTTTTGCCTTTTTGTGATGACACGTGGCAGTAGGAGAGTGATTGAGATAGGGGCATTCTACTATTGTCGACAATAGGGAAAATCGTGGCCGTCCGTTCTAACATATGATCGGACGATTCTAAATTAACTATAGGGATGTATGGGTGAGCTGTATTATTTTGTTACATGTACATCTTGAAATTAAATACTACTTTTATTATAAGTTTTAATTTGGGAAAGTTCTATCGGCATAATGGCCCTAGTCCCTATGTTTAAAACAAAAGAAAACAAGAGAGGAAATTAAATAGAGAAATTAAATATCCTCCTAAAGAGCAAACATAGAACAACCTAAAAATTTCTATATTTAAATAATCAAATATATACAGAACGTGTTATGCGACGTTTTATTAGTTATTATCCACATTTTTTAATAATTTTATTAAACGATACAAAAAACGGAGCTGATACTTCCATTTGGCTTTTTTATAAATCCACTTAATAAAATTATATTTTTATTTTTATTCTCTTTGGAAACCATATCACCAAAACCTTGATTTCAACTAATTCTGTATGGTGTTATTATCATAATGAGTTAAATATTTTTGTTTGATTTATTAAGTATCAAATCATAAGCTAATAAAAAATTAACATATGGTGTTATTATCATAATCGATTAAATATCTTTATTTGATTTTTCTAAGCATCAAACCAGAAGCTAATAAAAAATTAATTAAATCAAACGATTATCTTTAACTGATTCTAATAATACTATATATGTGCGGTGTGGGTATCACATCTGTATGATTTTTTATTAAATTTTTGTTACAAAAATTAATTATTATTGTTATTTCTATATACTTTATTTTAATACTTAATATATAATTAAAAGCAAACTTAGAGTAAACAAAAAGGGTAAAACCAATGAAAGGGAAACCAAAATCAAGGACATGAAGATAAATAATAAACAAAAGGAATATTTCCATTGCTTTCTGTTATCAAACAATAACATGCAATTATAAGACTTTGCTGATGCAGATGGTATCGCACTTGGGAGAAATTCATATTACTATGGGCAATTTACTCTTCTTTCTTCACACCCATGGAATTTGGCTTCTTCAGAGGATTACCAAATCACTTCTATTTACTCGACATATTTGGTCAAACAGCTTTCTTCATCGACATTGTCCTTCTCTTCTTTGTTCCTTACAGAGACACTCGAACCCACAAATTAATCTGTAATCGAAACCTAATAGCTCTTCGGTCAGTTTTTTTTTCTTTTTTTTTTCTCCAATCCAAATACTATTCTTAAAATAGAATACATGTTTCCATTCAGGTACTTGAAATCTCATTTCATCTTCGATTTACTTGCATGCATGCCTTGGGATAATATTTACACGGTATATATCACATTATCACTCCAAATTTCTTATATAAATCCCAAAAGAAGACGATAACGAACATATATAGATCGATTTAAGTTTCAATTATGTCAATCAGGCATTTGGGAAAAAAGAAGAAGTGAGATACCTTTTGCTGATTAGACTAGTGAGAGCTCGGAAGGTTCTAGATTTCTTTTCCAAATTGGAAAAGGACATACGCGTCAAGTATCTGTTTTCTAGGGTTCTAAAACTCATTGCTGTTGAACTCTACTGCACACATACAGCAGCTTGCATCTTCTACTATTTAGCTACAACTCTTCCAGCTAATGAAGAAGAATACACATGGATTGGAAGCCTTAAACTCGGTGACTACAGCTACTCCAACTTCAGACACATTGATCTTTGGACGCGATATATCACATCCTTATATTTTGCAATTGTTACCATGGCAACAGTCGGTAATTAAAATTAAGCTCTGATTGCTCGTTATTGTTTCGATTTTTGACTTAATTGACTTTGAATTAATGATTCTACAGGTTATGGTGATATACATGCGGTGAATTTAAGGGAGATGATATTCGTAATGGTGTATGTCTCATTTGACATGGTTTTGGGTGCTTATTTGATTGGTAACATGACAGCTTTAATCGTGAAAGGATCGAACACAGAAAGATACAGAGATCGAATGGCGGATCTTCTTAAATATATGGATCGAAATAAATTAGGAAAAGATATTCGTAATCAAATCAAAGATCATATGCGATTACAATACGATAGCAACTACACTGATTCTGCTGTTATTCAAGATCTTCCGACTTCTATTCGTGCTAAAGTATACACAAAACTAAATTCCAATTTTCTTAACTTCGTTATATTCTATAGTACTAAAGAAATTAAGTCATGATTTCTTGCAGATATCGGCAACTCTGTATAAGTCATATATTGAAAAGGTTTCTCTTTTCAAGGAATGCTCTTTGGAATTCATCAATCATATCGTAACACGAGTGCATGAAGAGTTTTTTCTTCCTGGAGAAGTGATTATGGAACAAGGGATTGTTGTTGATCAACTTTATTTCGTCTGCCATGGAAACCTGGTATATACATATATTTAATTTTTTATTGTTTTTTTTTATTATTATAAAAAATGATGAATGAAATTTAATACAGGAAGAGGTAGTTATACATGAAGATGGATCAGAAGAAATAGTATCAATTCTAAAACCTCATGATTCTTTTGGAGATGTTTCAATTATATGCAACATTGCCCAATTATACACAGTTCGAGTTCTTGACCTTTCTCGACTTTTGAGAATTGATAAACAATCTTTTTCCAATATCCTTGACATATATTTTCATGATGGAAGAAAAATTCTCAACAATTTACTAGAGGTAATCAATTAATCAATTGTTTTTTTTATATTTACATTAAATGCCATTACTTAAATTAAAAAATAATTGTAGGGTAAACAAGGTGATAATCACATGAAAGATATGGTAACAGATATCAAAATTCATATTGGAATGCAAGAAGCAGAACTTGCATTAAGAGTCAATAGTTCAGCTTATAGTGGAGATTTATCTCATTTAAAAAGTTTAATTCGAGCTGGAGCTGATCCAAATAAAAAAGATTATGATGGAAGAACACCACTGGTATTTTATTTTATTTTCATATAAAATAAAAACATAAATAATAAAAAATACTTACACATTTGTTTATTTTGACATGAACAGCATCTCGCTGCATCAAAAGGGCACGAAAATATAACTCTTTTCCTAATTCAACAAGGCGTAGAAGTCAACGTTTTCGGTAAATAAACTTACATTCTAGTCCTTCGACATTTTGAATTGACATTCTAGTCCTTATGTTTTATCTAAATGGCAGATAATTTTGGGAACACGCCGTTATTTGAAGCGATTAAGAATGGGCATGATAAGATTGCTTCGTTATTAGTGAAACATGGTGCTTCATTCAAAATAGAAGATGCTGGAAGTTTCTTGTGTTCATCAGTATCAAGAGGAGATATAGATTTTATCAGAAGGGTTTTGTCAAATGGTGTTGACCCAAATTCAAAAGATTACGACTTTAGAACTCCACTTCATGTTGCCACGTCACAAGGATCTTATGTAATAGCGAAGATGCTAGTTGAAGCGGGGGCTAATGTTTTATCAAAGGACAGGTGGATTTTTGTTGAATTATTAATTTAGGGTTAACGATAAAATTTATGAAATATGTAACAACGTTTATGATTTATGTGAATGTGTAGATGGGGGAATACTCCAGTTGATGAAGCGAGATTATCTGGAAACAAAATATTGATGAAATTATTAGAAGAAAGAATGTCTTTTCAGATGTCTGAATTTCCTTCATGTTCTCAAGAAACAAGAGATAAAATGTCACGAAAGAAATGTACTGTATACGCCTTTCAGCCATGGGAATTAAAAGATGAAAGAAAATATGGAGTTGTGTTGTGGGTCCCGGACACCATTGATGAACTCATGAAAACAGCAGCTGAGCATTTGAAGTTGGAGCTTTCTACTGGTTTTTGTATTGTAACGGAAGATGTAGGAAAAATTCTTGATGTGAATATGATTACAGATGGACAGAAGATATACTTAATCACTATTGACACATGAGTTTTGTATCATTTGCAAAGTTTTGTCATTGTTGCAATATAAAAACATATGGTTTCCTTGGGGATTAAAAGATAAAACCTACTTTATGTCTAGTTCATAGTCATATTTCTAACTAAATTCGTTTATAAAGTTGGTAAAGCTTTATTTTTATACCTTCTATACACTCGCAAGTGTACTCATCATTCTTGATTTGTTGTTTTACGTATTCGTTACATGATTAGATGATTAAAAGAACCAAAACAATCTACAAAACTTTAGAATTTAGATATATAATGTGATTTGTAAATTTTTCTTTGCGAAACAAATTACTCTTCACTAGGTCTTACTTTTATATTTTTGTCATATCTAACCTTGTTTATTTTGAAAGGTCTACAGAAAACAAACAATTAGCTTGAAAAAAACCCAAAGGAAATTGTAGAGGAAAATAAGGAATCTAAAGAGTTTAATTAATAATGTCGGAAATGACGTAAACAAAAAACTTATGAAGTTTAATGTCTATGTAGTCAAAACACGATTATGTACAAGATGGTCATAACTGCAATATTACGGAGGATCTTCTGTGACCATGCTTTTTTTTTTTTTTTTTTTTTTTCTTCTAATGGGGTCACTTATAGAATTAGCATCATAACACTAAGTTAGAAAACCAAGACTTTTTTTAAGAAGTCTTAGTCTTCTAAGAAGGCACCCATGATATTCGTGCATTATAATGATTAAAATTTATGTAGTTGTTTGTTTGTTCTATAGTAAGTGGTGAAATGACTTGTGTTTTTATCTTCTCTTAAGTATTTTTACTATTTATTAGGATTTTTTTTTTGATAAAACTGCAAATTTGGTACTTGTGGTTTGCAAAAAAATTTGAATGGGGTACAAAAAAATTTGAATGGGGTACAAAAAGTTTTCAGCTTGCACAGAAGGTCTAAAATCAAAGTTTTTCTAGATTTTTGATCCAAAAAAATTTGAAATTAACAATTTACCATTTTAATTTCTGTTTTGTATTTTATTTTCTTATTTAATTTAATAATTTATGAAATAAAAGTAAAAAACAAAAAAGATAAACACCCACTCCATCCCTACCAGTCCCTCTCTCTCTCTCTCTCTCCAAAACCGATCTTCATCATTCTTATTTTTAGAAAAATTGAAAGTCACCATTACCATCTAAACAATATGAAGATCTGGGAACCAGATGAAGATGAAGAAATTAGGGGAAAGATGAAGATGAAGATGTTGTGTTCATCTTATAGCTAATACACAAATTCCAGAATTTAGGGGTTAGAAATTGTTTTCTTGCCTTCAAACACGAATAGGCACATACACTCCAGAAATCGAGAACCCTTTCAAATTCTCTCAAAATTTCATCTATTTCTTCGATCACTCTTCCAATAAGATCAAAAATTTCATATGGAAGAGCAATAGATGATAAAAAAAAATCATAAACACCCATCTTGGGTTTATTCTGTGATTGAACAACAGGAGGGAACTCACACACATTGTGTGTCTATATCTGTTTGTGTGATAATGATAACAAAAAGACGAATGTTGGGATTAAGTAAGGTCTAACACCAATCCCACATCACTGCTCCTCAATTGCTAACCAAATCGATTTCCTAAACTTGATCTTTGTTTGGATCGATCATCAGGAGGTTGAGCAAAAGGGATGTCGTCGGTGGAGGCAAGGAATAGGAATCTGAAACACAAACTCAAAACAAATCTCTTTAATCTAGTATATGTAAATTAGTGGAATTAGGAACTCATGAATGTGAAGGTGATAAGTCATTCCAAGATCTGGGTTTATTCCACCATTGTAAGAACTCATACAGAGGGTCGATGATGGTTTCGTTGGGGTTGTTGACGGATAAATCATGGAGATTGGGTATCTATTTATGGCCTCAGGCGTTGTGAAGGATGCAGTCGAATGTAGCTTGATCTATGGGTGATTCTAAAATGTCGATTGGGTGGTTGAGGATTGTAACGACCAAAATTTCAATAAAATTTAAACTTTTCAAAAACAACCCAATTCATTAAGTTATTAAAAAAAGGTTTTCAATACATTTATTATCAGAGTATTCCCAGGTCCATTTCATAAAACATAAACACGAGGAGCGGTACGATCACGCCTTTGCCTTGCCACAGTCTCCTGAAGAACCTGAAAAACATTAAACCACAACTGTAAGCCCGAAAGCTTAGTGAGATACCCCCAAAATACCAACCACATATACCATACACATAACATGCTATATCATAACGAATCACAGAACAGCCATGCATATCGGGTCTACCGTGAGACTGGTCCGCCGTGTCGGGCCTTCAGTCCACCTGGTCCACCCTCCGAGTCCAATCATATCCCTCGAGTCTGCAGTGTGGTTGGTCCGCCCGCGTCGGGCCTTCAACCCACCTGGTCCACTCTCTGAGTCTACAGTATGACTGGTCCGCCCGCATCGGGACTTCAGTCGGCTTGGTCCACTCTCCGAGCCTCGGCACGTCTGGTCCGCCCTCGTGGGGCCTACAGCCTATCCGGACCGCTCGTTGGGCCTTCGGAACAACCGGTCCGCCCTGGGTATCTTGGCCTACAGCACGAAGCAGGACCCGCCTCAACCCAACTCCAGTCCAAACAACCATGTGCACATAAACATACAATCACATAACAATTCATATTCAGTCAAAACGATCTAGCAGATCACGTAACACAACATACTTTAACAGGATACCGACATAACCGGTCACTAGCATAGCATCATCCTATATACCAGGAGACCGACCTTAACCAGGTCTTTTACGAGTACCATCCTAACTATCCGGATGCAAACATATCAAAGCAATAACATAACAACAGATACCCGGATCTCAATCCGATAAAGGGCCGGCCTTGGTGCCTTAGACCCTGATGATATAGTGAGGATAACTCACCTCGCAACTGCTGACTGAAAGGATAAGATCACGCTGCTGCAGCCTCCGACCCGAACTCCAACACTGTCAATACCCAAAAGACTGAATCCAATAAATACCAATAATTACCAAACTACCGCTGGAAATTAACTGGTCAACCCTTGGTCAAAGTCAAAGTCAAAGTCTACCCCTAACTGACTCTACTCACCGAGTCAACCCGATGACTCACCGAGTCCTCATACACGAAACCTCCTTCAATTCGCGACCCAACTCGCCGAGTCACCCCGAGACTCGCCCAGTCCAACAACTCTGAGCCCACTCACACATAACTCACCGAGTCATAGCACTTCCAAAAGAAACTTGGACCCTACGACCAGACTCGCCGAGTCCAAGAACAGACTCGCCGAGTCTACGACTATCTTCAACCTACTCGCCGATTTGTTCTTCCAACTCGCCGAGTTCCAGCCTTTCTTCAAGCAACTCGCCGAGTCCACCCATGTGACTCGCCGAGTACGACCGGGTCTAAATCCATACAGAGGCTTTCCAAGCCATGCAGATGATCCAAATCATAGATCTACCCCTCCTAAGGCCATCCATCACGTAAAGTGGCAAACTTTACGTGAATTCAAAGAGATCTAGGCATTTTACCCTCTAGGGCTAGGGTTTGGGATATGATGGCTTCACCAATTACACAAGAACATGGACTTTAATGCACTTAAGTCCTCCTCCACTCCAGATATGAGGTAGCAACCTCAGATCTATCCTTCAAACTCAAGATACCACAATCTAAGCTTCCCACACAACCCCAAAATGATGAATCTAGAAGAACACAGCCCAAGAACGAGATATTACCTCAAGATGAAGCCCCAACAGCAATGGAATCTGAATCCAAGCAATGCCCATTGCTCCAAGCCTCCTAACTCCCCAAGATCTTCCTTCAAATCTCTTTTCCAAGGTTCAAATGCACTCCAATCCTTCACACTCACGTTTCTAGAGTTTTCTGGTCTCAAGGGAAGGGAAGGAGACTAGTAAGAGGGCATAATGTCCTTTATATAGGGCTCATCCACCGAAATTAGGGTTTTCTCCACTCAGCACCTACTCGTTGAGTCAATCTTTGGACTCGCCGAGTAGGCCACTTAACACGCGACCAAAGTCGTGACCCTACTCGCCGAGTCCATCCATGGACTCGCCGAGTTGCCCTTCAAATTTACACTTTTAGCCCTTCAACTCTACTCTTGATATTCCGGGATGTTACAAGGATGACGATTTACAGATGACGGTGGTTATGAAGAAGATGAGATTGAGAAGAAGATCTAAGTATTGTGTTGGGAGAAAAAGTCGTATGTGTGTGTGTGTGAGAGAGAGAGATAAAGAGAAAGAGAGAAGAGATGGGATATTATTTTTTATTTTTTAAATTAAAAAATTATCAAAATATAAACAAAAAAAATACAAAAACTAAATTAAAAGGGAAAACCCGTCATTTTGGGTGTTCCAAGGACCAAAACCACATAAAAGTTTTGATTTTGGACCTTCCATGCAAGTCGAAACCTTTTTGGATCCTATCCAAAGTTTTTTACAAACCACAAGGACCAAATTTGCAGTTTTGTCGGATTTTTTTACTAGCTATTTGGCTGTTTTACTGGGTTGTTGATATGGTGTGGTAACATGTCCTGTACTATGTATTTTGTGATGTATTTTAAGATGTAACTTTATCAACTATTCTTAATATTTATTTTATTGATTTATCATAAATAAATAAATAAATATTGACATATATCATAAAGACATATCTATACAGTCGTCAGTCGTCACTTGTGCAAGTGTTAAAAAACACGTTTGATATATATTTTCAAAAACTAACTCTGACCGTCTTTCGTTTTTTTAAACCTTGCATTCTTCATTCCTGAAATGGTATTCCGAAGATAGAAAAACTGTTTTGCCCTTATCTTGTTTGGAATAATCAAATGCTTCATGTTCTTGCTTATCAGAAGTTGTTTGGCAATGTAAATAGCACGATTGTTGCACTACCCAAAACAAATATATCATAGTTACAAGCGGATCAACATGCTTAAATCATCCTTCAAGCCTCCTAAAAAGAGACTTCCATGATTAAATCTCTCGGTTTAATAACTACTCATGATGTTGGGTGATCCCTTGAACTTGCATTTAGTCATGATTCTTGGGAGCATATGAAAACCCTAAAGGATACCCTTCGACGACTTAAGAAAAGTTCTTCCACTGTTTATGAATTTAGCTCCAAATTCAAAGTAGTATGTGCTAACCTTTTGCCCTAATGACGAGTCTAACCGATCTAATTTATAAATAAAACCACTAATTCAGATGACTAGGGAGTGACCCATTCAATTGATAATATTAATGCATTTCATCTTATAATTGTTATAGATACCACTCAAGATGATGTAGCATATATATGCCTTAGGTTGGTGAGGATGTTCCCCTTACATCGAAGCTGACTTAAGACAATGATGGATTTTACATATTTTAAAATCATATTTTTTTGGCAGAAAAAATTAACCCTAAGTTTGCATATACCCCAAGGATCTATGTTCTCACTATGATTTGCAAACAACAATTTAAATCTAAGAACCCTAAAGTACATTGTTATTTTCAAAATTGGAGAAGGGTTAGTAGAAAACATACAATTTAGTTTATTCTTGTAAATAAACTTTAATTCCTTCTTTATAGAACTTCAGAAAGCCAACACTAGAAATCTAATGCATCAGATGGCACACACCTAAACCCTAGAAGTTGGAGGCTATTGAAGAGAGAGGAGAGGACAGAGGATTTTCAGAATTCCATTAGGGAATATCGGGAAAACCCAAGTTGAGTCGCCGAGTCACCCCTCTGACTCATCGAGTCCCAGAATAAGTCCATGCACGACAATCTTCATCGGACTCGCCGAGTTGACCATCCAACTCGCTGAGTCCATTCAGTTCATTAACCAATTAAATGCTTTTTAAGCCATTCTATCGCCCCATATTGCAGATCCAGCTTTCCAAGGCATGTTTATCACATAAAGTTGCAAACTTTACGTGCATGTAAAGCTCAGAATGTCAAAACCAAGCTTGCAAGGGAGTTTTACACTTAAGGGGAGGCTTATACATGATAAAGTTGAAAGCTTTATGGGTTAGAGACTAAAGATAGCTCAGATCTGAAGTTACAACTTCAGATCTTAGCTCACACCCAAGAATAGCTTCTTAATATGCTAGAAAAGCCCAAATCTTTAACCCGAAGAGATCTAGAATGAAATGAGGCCAAGGAAACAACTTAATACCTTCCAAAAGATGCTAACTGAGGTAGATTTTAGATCTTCACACGTTCCTTGCATCCAACCACTTGTTCTCCAAGCTTTTCTCACTAATATCCACCTTCCAACACTTGAAACACACAAATAAGAGACACACACATGTATTAGGGTTTTGCTGGACTCTCAAGGGGCTGTAAGGAGGCTGAAGGAGGTTTATGAATCCTTAAATAGGGTGAAAATCCCCAAAACTTAAGGTTTCATCCTCCAGCTCCTACTCGTCGAGTCCCAAATTGGACTCAGCGAGTCGGTCACTTAAATACGTGGCCGAGAACGCTTCTACTCGACGAGTCAGGGCTTCCAACTCGTCGAGTAGATCTTGCAATTTATGGAAATTAAAGCTATAAAATTATCACCTGAGAGTCAGAGCGTTACAATTCTCCCCCACGTGAACTAGACTTCGGCTTCAAAGTCTGCCGCTGTAAACAATCCTGGATAGTGCTCCCGGATTTCGGCCTCCGGCTCCCACGTCCACTCGGACCCCCTTCGGTGCTCCCATTGTACCTTTCCCAAATGTATCACTTTGTTCCATAGATGCTTCACCTTCCTCTCCAGAATGGCCACTAGCGTCTCAACATAATTCAGGCGCTCATCGACCTGAATATCATCCAACAACACCACTACCTCCTGATCCATAATGCACTTTCGCAATTGCGAAATGTGGAAAGTGCTATGGATTCAGCTATGTTTCTCTAGTAGCTCTAGGCTATACGCCACCTTGCCAACCCTAACAACAATCCTGAACGTCCCAATGAAGTGGTGATCCAATTTCCCCCTCTTCCTGAAGCGGATCACACCCTTCCGGGGTGAGACCTTCAGGAGTACCATATCACCCACCTGGAACTCTAACTCAGATCGGTGTCCGTCGGCGTAACTCTTCTGCCAACTCTGAGCAGTCTACAGTCGCTGCCTAATATGTTGTATCTTCTCGGTTGTCTGCAAGACTAGCTCCATCCTTCCCATAACCTTGTGTCCGAATTCACCCCAAGAAACCAGGGTGCGACATCTCCGCCTATACAACTTCTCGAAAGGCGGAGCGCCAATGCTGGAATGATAATTGTTGTTGTAGGAGAACTCTGCAAGGGGTAGGTGGGAATCCCAACTGCCACCTAAGTCAATGACACACACCCTCAACATATCCTCGAAGGTCTGAACGGTCCGCTCACTCTGACTGTCAGTCTGCGGATGAAATGTTGTGCTAAAGTGCAGTCACATGCCTAGTTCCTCATGGAACTTTTGCCAGAAAAGGGAGGTAAATCTAACATCTCAGTCGGAAACAATGGAGATCTGAACCCCATGGCGAGCGACGATCTCGTGAACATATACGTTGGCCAACTTCTCGGCCGAAGAACTCTCCTGTATAGCCAAGAAGTGGGCACTCTTGGTCAATCGATCTACGATGAACCATATAATATCAAACCCCTTCCCGTCCTCGACTGTTTGGTAATGAAATCCATCGTGATTTGCTCCCATTTCCAGATAGGAATCTCCAGGGGCTGCATCATACCATGTAGCCTCTGATGCTTGGCCTTGACCATCCTACAGGTCAAGCACCTATCGAAGTACCAAGTGATATCTCGCTTCATACATGGCCACTAGTAACTCAAACTCAGGTCTCTGTACATCTTGGTGGCCCCCGGGTGAATAGAGAAGTGAGACTTATGAGCCTCCTCCATGACTGTCAGGATGACCCCACTAGTCATCGGAACCAATACCTAAATGCATCTGGTTAATAATCCCCGACTATCCTGCACAAACCGGGTGTTCTCACCCCTAATCCTCTCTAGCTTCCAGTTCTCTGGTCGTATGCCCTCAACCTGAGCATCTCTGATCAAACTCAGAAGCGGAAAATCCACTGATATCCTCATACATATCGCTAGGGTGGAAGAACCAGTTGACTTGTGGCTTAAAGAGTCCGCCACCACATTTGCTTTACCAGGGTGGTAAAGGATCTCACAATCATAGCCCTTAACTACATCCGGCCACCTACGCTGCCTCATGTTCAGGTTCGGCTGATCTATGATGTGTCTCAAGCTCTTGTGATCCGTGTATATGGTACAATAGAACCCATATAGGTAATGTCTCCATATCTTGAGAGCGAACACAACCGCTCCCAGCTCTAAATCATGCGTAGGGTATCTCGTCTCATGCGACTTCAGCTACCATGATGCGTAGACTATCACTCATCCTCTCTGCATGAGGAGCGCCCCTAAGCCTATGATGGATGCATCACATAAGACCAAGATGTGCCCTGTAACTGATGAAAGAGGTCATCTATCCTCGAGAAAGTATAATGGTTCTTCATCGTCAACTTATTCAACTCCCTATAATCAATGCACATCCGGTGCGAACCGTCCTTCTTCCTGACGAAGAGGATCGGTGCTCCTTACGGAGAACTGCTAGGTCGAATGAACTGCTTGTCTAGCAGTTCCTGCAACTGTGACGATGGCTCCTACATCTCGGGTGGTGCCAACCGGTATGGCGCCTTGGCAATAAGAGCCGCATCGGATACCAGGTCGATCCGGAACTCGACCTGCCTCTCCGGAGGTACCCCTGGTAGCTCCTCCTGGAACACGTCAACAAATTCTCTAACCATAGGAACCTCTGAAACTGGAGTCTGATCTCTGACTCGTGTATCTACCACATATGCTAGATAACCCTCACACCCGTACTGTATATATTGTCGAGCCCTGGCAGCTGAACAGAACCCTGATCCTACTCTGGTGCCCTCGCCATATACGAACAATTCTCCCCACTTGGAGTGCAAACTACCACCCTTTGGCCCTCGCAATCTATCATTGCACCAAATTAACTAAGTCAGTCCATCTCTACAATCACGCACACATCTCCCTTAGGAATCGGAATCAAATTTATCGGAAACGACACCCCGAAGATCTCCAACTCACATCCTCGGTAGACCGAAGAAGCAAAAACTCCATGTTCATTGGTGATAGAGACTCGCAACAAACACTCTAGCTCGCCCACTGGAACACTGAACTCCCTACTAAATGTATGAGAAACGAAAGACCAATGTGCCCCCGAGTCAAACAAAACCAATACAGGTAAGGAGTTCACTAAAAACGTACCTAATCACAAGTACAACGGATAAGCATAAAACATATATAATAAAATAAGTAAAGGATAGAAATATACCAGCAACCACATCCGGTGTTGCTCTGGCCTCCTCGGCTGTAAGCTGGAAGGCACGTCCCTGAGCCTTTGGAGGCTCTACCTTAACTGGCCTCCCATCCGCAATCCTCAATGTAGCCATTGTTGGAGCCTGCTGGTGGTTGTCGAGGCCAACTCAAATAATAACCCTAAATATTACACACTAAAATAGTGTATAGTGGTAAAGAGATCGAATCCACGGAGATTGGTTCAATTTATAACTCTATGAAAAATCTCTTTGTAAAAATACTTGTAAAATGACAATAAAAATAAAATTGGGGGTTTTGGTGTTTTGAAATACTTGAAACAAACTAGAGTTAACTATGATTTAAATAGACAAATGCAACAAAAATAAGAGTTTGATGTAAAATCAATAAGGGAGAGATGGTGACTTAAAGTTTCCTCACTTTGACTTTTGATGAACATATCATTAGAATCCAATAGTGCAATACTTTGATTTAAATCCTTAATTTGGTTATAGTAATCCAAGGAGCTTGAGATTACCTAGACTTTTCTTAATTGTTGAAATGGCTAGAGATGCTCATAACAATTTCCTTAGTCAAAGTCACTAATTCCAAATAGCATGTAATTAGTGAAAGTCAACTAGCATTAAGAACCAAAAAATCACCAAATCCAAGAGGAGTCAATTGCTTTCACTACCATGTTGGAGGAATTGTTTTTATGATTGTGTGAAGCAAAAACAACACAAAAATCACTTGTTGCTTGCTAATTTGAGGATCATTTACTTAATCAAGAAATTAGCCAACTAATCACCACAAACATATTTAAACTCATGAATAAAAACATACTAGTAATGATAATATGATGAAACACAAAACATTTCCATAAAGATTCAAGAACAAGTTCATAGATTCTTCAACATCCAACAAAAGTTCAAAGGATTCAACAAAAAAGTCAACCAAGATTTGTTTAGCCAAGCATGGCTAAACTCAAATGAACAAAGTTAGATAAGGTTGTACCAAACATTTGACAAGATTCAAGAGGTGAAAAGAAGATGTTCTTCAAGTGTTCTTGGCCTCCAAAAGTGCTCCAAACTCCAGAGAGAAAAGCTCAAAATCAGACCTCCCAGATTGTCCTAAAGAGGCACACCAACCTTCCCAATATAGAGCTCTAAGCAAAATCCCGAAATTGCCCTTGTCAGGAATCTACGCGGGCCGCGGGTACTGACGGGAATTTTGGGCTTCTTCAAGTCTTGGGCCCCCACAGCTAATCCGTTGGTCCAGTTCAAGTCCAATAAGCTTCTAGCCCATTTTTCTTCAATGTTTCTTCAATTTGAGCCCAATTTATCTTTCCACATCACTCAAAACTTCCGCAAACTCCCAAATATTGATCTTGCATACTCAAGAATTCTCCCGCATCTTTTAAATTTAAAGCTCAATTCTTCCAAGCCTTCAAGCAATTGACAAGTCCACCCCATGAATCACCTTCATAGCCATCAAGCATGAAATCTCCAATTCCCTTCAAGCCCAATCGCCTCCCAAGAGTGTTGCCCCGCTAGTTTCCAAGAAAATCTGCAATAATGCTCAAGAAACTAGAAAGTACCCCGAAATGGTCATAAAAATAACAAAAGGGAAAATATGCATGAAAGTTAACTAAAATGCGAATGAAATGTACTAAAATAAACTATAAAAAGAAGTAAATAAAATGAAGCTATCAAATCACCCCAAGCTTAAACCTTACTTGTCCTCAAGTAAGACAAGAGTAAATGAACTTGGGATGAACTACCCTAGAAATAAAAAGAATGGATAGAACCATGGAACCTGTTCGACATTAATCAACATGGTCAAAATTGATTTCGCTGCAATCTCACAACTTTTTCATCCGATGACAATGGAACCATAAACCACAGTCAGGACAACTCCTTTAGGTGAGTAAGGAGGGATGAGCAGTCGCAGCCTTAATGGAACATGCATACAATGAAGAACATTTGTAGTAGGGAGAAAGCAACTGGATGGGCTCGGGTGGAGCTCTTCTTTAAGTGCACACTCTTATTCACATCTGCCGTTTTCTCTCATGTGTAACTAGGTTTAATCACTCGGGCACCGTTGTAGGAATCAGTTCACTTAGTGTTAGCCCAAACCTCCCGTAGTATCCGACTCGACAGTCTCTCTAATATCACTAATTTGTGAGAAAGAAAAAAAAAATAACAACTCGATCTATATACAATAAAACAGACCTATACAAAAGAATATCAAACGCCGGGTGACCAAGATGTTAGGAAATTTGTTCAATAATTGAACCGGCCACCTATCTAAGATAGTTGCAACTGAAAATTTGCGTGCTTCATTTTGTTTTTGTTTTTTTGTTTTTTTGTTTTTTTTTTTTTGTTTTTTGTTTTTTTTTATGAGAAAACCCTTTGACTCAAAATTTGGTTCCCAAAGGTGTGTCGGTGGAACCGAAAGGGTAATGATATAATCCGAATGGCCTAAGTATGAAAATGACCATGTGTGGAGCATAAAGATGTAATGTAAGCTCCTTTTCAAACTTGTGGTTTTTCAAAGATAATGAAAATGTCCAAATGTGGACTAAAAGACTCTCGCAAAAAGATATGGTGATGTAAAGAGACCGGATATGGATTCTACTCGGGGACAAGCACCAATTCTTCATCCTAACAGTTCAAACATGATCAAGTGTGATCCTCTCCGCGGTAGTGACCGCAAGGCTAAGAACACCCATTGCTATAGTATATCCTACAGTTGTTAGTATTGTATGCATAATTTTTCATGAAACTACCTGGCCATGATCACTTACCCCTTTAAGCTACCAGCATCTGTTCCCAAGTATGAAATCCCAAACTGCAGCTAGTGGTCCCGGTTCGATGGGTGAGATAGCAACAAGATCCTGGACCAATAATGATTCAATAACTGTGAACCTGTTCCATGGCATCCAAGAGAGGTGAGAATAAACAGACAACAAAAATGCATGAATGCTAATGCCTTAAGCTAAATGTTATGCAAAAATAAAAAGTGGAAAAGAAGAAAATAAAATCTTTTTGAAATTTTAAATAAATAAAAAAATGAATGAAAATTAGCTTAATACTAAAATGTTATGCAACCTAACTAAAAATGCATGAAAAAGTAAAAGATAAGGGAAATGCCCCACCCCAAGCTTAAGAACAAGCATTGTCCTCAATGCTTAAGGAAAGGGCGGAAATAACCTAAATTGGATGGTTGGGTAGATCATAGGGGTTTGTAGAGGAGGAAAAATGGTGAAGAATGGCGGTGGTCTCGCGGGATTCCGACCGGTAGATCTCTGGGAAATCGAGTTTTTGTATGCAGCGCGGGCCGCGTGTTGGCCGCGTCTAGTTTTCTCAAAATCCCACTGATTCTTCTGACCTTTCACGCGGGCTGCGGGTTGGCCGCATGGAGGCCGCGGGACCTGAAGCTTGAAAATGGCAAAAAATCGGAAATCTGCGCGGGCCGCGTGTAACCCGCACGATGGCCGCACAAAGTCTTACGCGGGCCGCGTGGTTTTTCCCGCGGGCCGCGTGACTTCCTGCACCTTAAAATTTGAAATTTTTCAAAAAACTTGATTTTTGGCCTAAATGATTCCCACGAAGTCCCGGTTTCAAAAACACAATAAAAGGTTTGGACCAAATGTGAGAATAAAGCTTAAAATTTTTCAAAAATGAACATTTTCAAAACAAAAAAAAATATTCAAAATCATTTTATTCGGTTTATAAAAGACGAAAACACAATGCTTCCCAAAAATGCGCTTCTTTAACGTCTTTGGCGAGACGCCTCCAAACTTCACTTTAACACTTTGGGGCATCCAAATGGACGACATCTTGGACATTTGAATCAAAACCTTCATAGAATGACTTCAAACGATGTCCATTAACCTTGAAAACTTTCCCCGTGTCAACATTTTTTAATTTCCAAACCTCCATTGGGACTCTTTTCTTGTATTTAACTTTCTTTTTACGGGAGAACCATACCGGACTTAAACCTTTGATAATAGCAATCATCCAACCATATTCTTCCTTGTACCTTTTCAGTAAGGTGACCAACTCTTCCCTCTTTGACATGGTGGTCGAGTTGGTGACCGGTTGGGTCTCTTCCTTGTTGGGATATGTATCATTTAAAGGGTCCGATAGATTTATCGTTTTTGGTTCTTGTGGTTCGTCTACCACTGGAATTAGTTTCTCAATGGTAGTGGGTGGCTCAACCTCTCTTTTGTTAACACCAAACACTTCCTCTATAGTTTCATTGGCATCTTTCTCATTTTTTTTCTTCCTCCTTGATAGCCTCTTCCATTTCTACGCCTTCTTCCTCTTCTCCATATAACACTCTTGGGCCATCAAAACTTTTCTCATCTTTCAAAGGAATGACACATGGGCTCTCTTCAGATGGTAGTTTGTCTTGATCTTCCATTATACTTATTGTTTGAGCAAGTTGTGTTATTTGTTGCTGTAAGCTTTTGACGCTAGCTTGCGTTGTTTCCTGGAAATTTTGGGTAGATGTGGCAATGCTCTTCACAATGTCCTCTAAGGACATGCTTGGCATTTCAGGTTGTTGAGGAGGTGAAAGATATGGATGTTGGAACTGTGGAGGTTGTTGGTATTGGTCATTACTCCAAGCTTGGTATGAGCTTTGGTATTGGTTGTATCCCCAAGCTTGGTTGTTGTCCCACCATTGATCATGTTGAGGTTGATCATAACTCCATTGGTTTGACCAGTAGTAGCTTCCCTTCTCTTGCACTTCTTCCCATTCTCCTTGTAAATATGGACACATGTCGGAATGATGTCCATTTTGGGCACAAAAATCACAAAGAAGAGGTGTGGGCTGCACAGTTTGATCATTTTCAATCATCACAACTAACTAAGCTAGCTCAGAAAGTTTATCTTCAATACTAGGAGTGTTCATTCCCGAACCACACTTCTTTCTTCAATTTTTGAGTATTAAACTAGAGTACCTACACAATGAGATCTAGGCATAGAGAAACAAACTGATTAAATCAAAACCAATCCCCGGCAACGGCGCCAAAAATTTGGTGGTTGTCGAGGCCAACTCAAATAATAACCCTAAATATTACACACTAAAATAGTGTATAGTGGTAAAGGGATCGAATCCACGGAGATTGGTTCAATTTATAACTCTATGAAAAATCTCTTTGTAAAAATACTTGTAAAATGACAATAAAAATAAAATGGGGGGGGGGGGGGGGGTTTGGTGTTTTGAAATACTTGAAACAAACTAGAGTTAACTATGATTTAAATAGACAAATGCAACAAAAATAAGAGTTTGATGTAAAATCAATAAGGGAGAGATGGTTGACTTAAAGTTTCCTCACTTTGACTTTTGATGAACATATCATTAGAATCCAATAGTGCAATACTTTGATTTAAATCCTTAATTTGGTTATAGTAATCCAAGGAGCTTGAGATTACCTAGACTTTTCTTAATTGTTGAAATGGCTAGAGAAGCTCATAACAATTTCCTTAGTCAAAGTCACGAATTCCAAATAGCATGTAATTAGTGAAAGTCAACTAGCATTAAGAACCAAAAAATCACCAAATCCAAGAGGAGTCAATTGCTTTCACTACCATGTTGGAGGAATTGTTTTTATGATTGTGTGAATCAAAAACAACACAAAAATCACTTGTTGCTTGCTAATTTGAGGATCATTTACTTAATCAAGAAATTAGCCAACTAATCACCACAAACATATTTAAACTCATGAATAAAAACATACTAGTAATGATAATATGATGAAACACAAAACATTTCCATAAAGATTCAAGAACAAGTTCATAGATTCTTCAACATCCAACAAAAGTTCAAAGGATTCAACAAAAAAGTCAACCAAGATTTGTTTAGCCAAGCATGGCTAAACTCAAATGAACAAAGTTAGATAAGATTGTACCAAACATTTGACAAGATTAAAGAGGTGAAAAGAAGATGTTCTTCAAGTGTTCTTGGCCTCCAAAAGTGCTCCAAACTCCAGAGAGAAAAGCTCAAAATCGGACCTCCCAGATTGTCCTAAAGAGGCACACCAACCTTCCCAATATAGAGCTCTAAGCAAAATCCCGAAATTGCCCTTGTCAGGAATCCACGCGGGCCACGGGGAATCTTACACGGGCCGCGGGTACTGACGGGAATTGTGGGCTTCTTCAAGTCTTGGGCCCCCACAGCTAATCCGTTGGTCCAGTTCGAGTCCAATCAGCTTCTAGCCCATTTTTCTTCAATGTTTCTTCAATTTGAGCCCAATTTATCTTTCCACATCACTCAAAACTTCCGCAAACTCCCAAATATTGATCTTGCATACTCAAGAATTCTCCCGCATCTTTCAAATTTAAAGCTCAATTCTTCCAAGCCTTCAAGCAATTGACAAGTCCACCCCATGAATCACCTTCATAGCCATCAAGCATGAAATCTCCAATTCCCTTCAAGCCCAATCGCCTCCCAAGAGTGCCGCCCCACTAGTTTCCAAGAAAATCTGCAATAATGCTCAAGAAACTAGAAAGTACCCCGAAATGGTCATAAAAATAACAAAAGGGAAAATATGCATGAAAGTTAACTAAAATGCGAATGAAATGTACTAAAATAAACTATAAAAAGAAGTAAATAAAATGAAGCTATCACCTGCGCCGGCTTGGCGGCTAGAAGAGGACATTGGGACTTCATATGGCCCACTTTCTCACAATGATAACAAATTCTGACCCCGGAAGCCGGAGTCTGCTGCCTGCAATCCATAGCCAGATGGCCCTGATTTCCACATCGGTGGAACCCACTCCCTGATCGACACATCCCAGAATGAGCCTTTCCGTACTTCCTAGAAGTGCGGACTGGTTGTCCCCCAATCCTGGTATCAGCGATCTTAGACCGCTTTGGCGTCGGCTACGACTTTGTCGGGGCCTGCCATTGCTCCTTCAACTGCAGCTCGATCTCCAACTCACGCCTGCGGGTAGACACAAACTATCATATGTCAGTCTTGAGCATGCTCTGATAATGAGTCATATGAGCCTGCTCGGAAGCAAAATCTAGGCAGAAGATCACCCTCTCTGTGAACATACGGGTGATCTCCATCACCGACTCCCCATCCCGTCTCAAACTCAAAAACTACTGAGCCAATCGTTCCCGCTCAACCCGTGGGATGTATCGGGCGTGTAACATATCCCTGAACTGATCCAGAGTAACAACAGCTCTCTGATCATCAATGTACGACCCTGTCGTCAGTCTCCACCAGTCCTTGGCCCCTGAACCATAGCAGGTTCAAAGCACACCTGACCTTCTGGTAAGCAGGACACGAGCAAGTAAAGAAACACCCCTCTACATTATAAATCCACTTCATAGCCTTGATGAGGTCCTAAGTCCCATCAAAACTAAGGGGCTTCGTGTTATCGAAGTCCCTATACTAGAAGCCCCAACTGTCTCCTACTCGACCCCTCCTGCCGCTGTTACAGCCGATGCATCTGCAACAACAACTGTCTCCGCAAGGGCTGCGTATCTGTCATCGAAGTACTCCATCATGGCGGTCTTGATAGACCCAAACAACTCCAGAATTTGACCCCAGATAGTCTCGACCACCTCCTCTCGGATGATCTCCCTGACTCGATCCTTTATCAACACTGGACCCTCCTAGACGATAACCTCAGGCATTGTTGGGGCCTCCTGATCGCCCTGCCCTAATCCCGATCTGGATCCAGACACAAAATGCCTTGTAACCATCATACTGAAAATATAACAGGAAGATATTAGACAATCCACATAAATAACTAGGAACCAACACCCGACTAAACCCTAGGGGTTGTGATTTCCTTGCTACGCGTATGGGTCACATGCTTTCAGTAGTACGGGCCCATGCCATCTTCCACACATACCCATATTTGTCTCAAGTATCATCACAACACCCTAATAATATACATGCATATGGTGGTCACTCAACCTCGCTCATCCATGAGACTTCTACCAACCCCTGCAGCACTAGTGTTTGCTAACCACACATAACGATGGACCTTATAGTCTTTCAAATATCAGATCCTACCGTAAGCCCTAATCAATAAGAATAGAACATAAGGCCAAATCAAACATTCTCGGGCTATAAGTTCTTAGTTATGTACAGCTGTGATATTGTCGCACCCCCAAACCAAGGATGGCAAAAACGTCCGGGGTGGAAGACTTCATGTATAGTATCACAACAACGAGTATAATAGTTCTCAAAGTAAATACAACCATCATAAATATAATTGAAAATTTTACACAAAAGTATATGTTTAGATGATTCAAATCAATTACATTATGATGACAAAATGAACTGTTTAACGATTTATCGTCCCATCCTCAAAACACTTTTGATTTCCTATTTCACTGAATTCCTGAGAATACAAGTTGTTTGAAAAAGTGTCAACACAAAGGTTGGTGAGTTCATAAGGGATTTCGTTAGAGAAGTAAACCGTTTTCCTTGTAAAAGCAATAGACTATGTATACAGAAAATCCAATATTTTCTTTAATACGAATATGTAGTCCTAAATCCCAGGACCGAGAAATAATAAGTATTTGCCATACTTAAAGATATAAAAGTGGTTTTAAATCGGCATAAAACCCTTTTTGATTTGAAGGAAAGTCCCGTAAACTTTATGTATTGTTAGCTCCCTATGTGAGTCGCTATAACCATACTATGACTAGAGGTAACATGCACACTGTCTTTCAGAAGCCCTGATCCTATGACTCTTGTCACCCGCAGACCTATCGGTCCGGCTGTAGCTAGCAGCGAGGTGTGGGATGTCAACGCCAATATATATCTATACACAATTATCACGCTCTCCCTACAAGAGGTTTTGGTTATAACTTACAGGAATTTGGATCCCGTACTCGGACGTACGGGGAGAGAATGTCTCACAACCTGAGTTAACAAGTTTACGTGTAGTGTGCGTGTGTGTAGAACCTTTTTGTATAAATGCACCCTTTTTGTATGAGTATTTTATGTGATGTATCATAAACTATACCTATTATAGTTTATCAAAACAAGGGTAAAAGTGGTAATGTACATAAACTATACTTAACATAGTTTATTCAAATGTTTGTATGTAATAGATGTACTTTGATTATAACAAATTGTTATTTCTATGATTTTTCTAGAAAAGTCCATTTGTTAACTGATGTATGTCTACATAATAAGACAATATTTCCATATATTGCAATAACATATAATCACATAAAGATATACACCTTGCTCAACATGTTACAAGGTGAAATGAAATTGATAGCATTATTTTGTTGTTAACATTTTGATTTGCTGTTCTTAGAAAGTTTATAGAAAAATCATCAGTGGTCCAAATCAGAATCCAAAAATTCTGAGAGTTCGTAAAATGAGTCTAGTTTCTCCATAATTTTTCTCATGATTTTTAATTACCTGTAACTTGTGTGAACAAGTCCATAATCACGGACTAGTCCGGATTGATGTTTGAAATGATAGGCAGTTTTGTAAAAATCACCATAAATTGCAGAAAAATCGTATGGAGATGTGCAAGTAGTAATTTTAAAGCTAAGAACTTGAAATATTTGCACCTAATACAATTTTGAAAATTAAAATGTTTAAGTTGTCCAAAACAGTCCGTGAATGGAGTCCAACTTTTCTGATGAAGGCTGTTAGAAAAGTTTAGTTATGTTCTTGGTGTTTTTGTAGCATTTGGTTTCCGGTATGTGAATTTTATTTGAGAATTTCCCTATTTTAGCCTTGGACTCGGCGAGTCATAAGGTCCGACTCGCCGAGTAGGGACGAGACTCAGGACACGTTTAAGTTGGCGACTCGGCGAGTCCATATCCCGGACTCGGCGAGTCACCGCTGCTGGATGAAACCCTAAATTTCAAGGGTTTGCACCCTATTTAAACCCTCATTCCGCCCCAACCTCGTCCCCATTCACCCCCAGAACTCCCAACCTCGCTTTTTCCTTATTTCCTTGAGAGATTGAAGTGTTTTTGGAGTGTTCTTGAAGATTTTGAGGAGAAAGAAGAGTAGATCAAGAAGAGGAGAAGGAGATCAGGCATCTTTGTGTCATCCCAACGTTTTCCTTGAGGTATAGCTCGTTTCCCCCCTGTTTTCAAGCTTGTAATCTCTTTTAGCTTCATAGGAGTCCTTCTTGGGCTCTTCCCCAAGCTTGTTTGTGCTTTGTGGGTTGTAATAAGTTGTTAGCCTTTAGATCTAGGCATGATCTAGTCCCTAGAACTTGGATCTAATGCCTTTATGGGGTCATATTGCATGAAAGCCCTAGATCTACCTCTTTTGGTGCACTTTGAGCCTTAAAATCCATATTGGTGAATATCTACACGTAAAGTTGGAAATTTTACGTGTGATTTGCGTCCTAGAAGCCCAGATCTGTGAATGGCATGGACTGGAATTGAGTAAATCGGCGTATTTGATGGATGCATGGCTGCGACTCGGCGAGTCGTATATGTGACTCGACGAGTCTGGTCGCGAGTCACTGGACTGGTCCCTTCATGGTGTGTCGAGTTGAGCCGTGAGTCACAGGGGGTGACTCGGTGAGTTGGGAGCTGAACTCACCCATGTTAGGACTCGGCGAGTCAATGCCCTGACTCGGCGAGTCCAAGGCAATCTTCATAGATCAAGAACAGACTCGGCGAGTTGTTCATACAACTCGGCGAGTCTTAGCATATGTGTTCTTCGGATGAAGATGAACTCGACGAGTTGTTCATATAACTCGGCGAGTAGGATGAAGGAGTTGAATGACAGATTAGAAGATGAGCTCGTCGAGTCATAGCCCAACTCGACGAGTAGAATCAGGGACCCAGGACAATAGTCTGGACAGGGACTCGGCGAGTTGGGTCAACTAAAAGTTGACTTCGAATTGACTTAGGGCTAGACCAGGGGTAAAATGGTCTTTTTACCCAAAGGACAGTTAGCAGTATATGATTAAGTATATTGTGGGAATTACAGCCGGGGAGTTTCCGGAGCAGCAGCAGCAGTAGTAGGTGATCAACTCCCACACAGACCAGCAGCTATTTCGAGGTGAGTTTCCTTCCAGTAGTAACGGGTCTAAGGCATCAAGGCCGGCCCGTATAGATGAGACGTTAGTATTATAGTGTGGGTCGAGCCCGTATCTATTAGTTGAGTTGATTATGATATATGCCAGTATGATAGAATTGTTTACACTTGTTGTCTGTGCGATACTTGTATGATATGAGTTGGCGGTTGAGTGTGGGCGAGGCCCGTATCTCTCCGAGAATGGAGTGTGGGCTAGGCCCGTATCTCCCAGATAGCGAAGTGTGGGTGGGGCCCGTATCTTCACGAGTGTGGGCGGGGCCCGTATCTCTCAGAAAGTGAGGTGTGGGCGGGGCCCGTATCTCCTAATTGCATGCTATTTGTTAGATGCTTGTATGGTATGGGATATTATGGGGGAGCTCACTAAGCTTTGTGCTTACGGTTTCAGTTTTGGTTTCAGGTACCTCCTCAGCTAGGGGAAAGGAGCCGGCGCGGTAGCAGCATGTCACACACACCCTCTTCGGTTTCCCCATTTACGAGCTTTTCTGGGATTGATACTCTGATATTCTGATTAGTTGTATGTTTTGGTGTTCAGACATGGTTCAGTTTATATTATGGATGATCGAATGATGTTTTAGCTATTAATATTTTCTAAAGTAACGTTTTTAAACAAAAAAAAATTTGATGTGAAAATTGGGTCGTTACAAGTTGGTATCAGAGCCCTGGTTTGAGGGATTCGGACACGCCTTCGGGAGTGTCTGAACTCAAATCGAGGGATTGAAAGAATTTCTAAAAGAAGATGTTCTCTAAAACTTGGAAAAGAGTCATAAGAAAGAGCAATGTGTGTGACGTGCGCGACCGGCCGAGCTCAAGTAAGTATTCCCCATAGTACCCATACAAGTTTATGTTATGTTTATCAACTTTCGTAGAACCGCATGCTAGAATAGGACTAAGGATCTAGGAGTGATGCCTTATGTGCCTACTATTTGTGTTTCAATTGTGTGAGAAATTGCATGCTAGTTACGGAGTAGACAGTAAGTAGGATAGCCTGAATAGGTTATGCCTGGTAGTATGAGCTTAGCACTATATGCTAGCTTAGTTCCTGACAGTGGATAGAGTTAAGTGAGACTGTTACCCTTGTCTGAATGCTGCTTGCTTCGTGCTTCGTGGGACTCTGAATAATGGGAGTTAGCCATTAGTCGAATGCGTCACATCACCTGTAATCAGGATTGGATAATCTTAGAGTGCCGAATTTGATCCCACTGCGTAGCTCTTGTTTGAGTCCAACCGTTGTGGGGACGAGTCCGGTACTCAAAGGATTATCTGAGCCTCGTCACGTGTGATGGCATTCGATTAATGGCCAATTGGCATTATAATGAGGCCTGCAGCAGCTGAGGACTGGTTAGAGTAGAATTAGAGATCTCCCTTGGGCAAGCCTAGGATGAGTATAGCTTTGATCAGTAGTAGTGAAGGGGATCTGGTGGAGTCGAGGAATTCCTTGGAGAAGGTACGGATAGATGTGGAAGGTAGTATGGGCCCGTACTACTGAAAGCAGAGGATCTGTACCCGAACCAAGGAAGGCCAAGATGAGACCAGGGAACCTGTAAGTAGTTGAGATCCCTCAGAAAGTAGCAGTATCACTAATGATTATTATGATGTTTTGTAGAATGGTGGTACTTCGACCGAGACCGACAGATGGCGGTTCAGGAGAGGGGTCAGGTTCGGGATCAGGCTCCGAGCCGATTGACGAGAGGCTACGTGAGTTCATCACGTCGGAGATCACCAGGGGCATCCTTGAGTCGACCCCCATTCTCTTTGGGTCGATCAAGGAAGGGATCATAGAGTTGATGGAGGATCGCCTACGGGCATTCAGGAGCGATTTAGCCTCTAGCCAGTCAGGATCTCGCACACTGTCCTTCAAGGACTTCAGGGGCAGTGGTGCACCAGATTTCCATGGGGTGAAGGACCCCATTGTCGCCAGGCGGTGGATTGTAGATATCGAGTCTGCCCAGTTGACTAGCTTCTGCCCCGAGGGGTCGAAGGTGAGGTACGCAGCAGGGTGTTTACGAGACCGAGCCCGGGATTGGTGGGAGTCAGTGGGTGACTCGTTGGGAGCCTCAGCTATCGAGGCAATGACCTGGTCGGACTTTGTGACTAGGTTCAGGGAAGAGTTTGCACCGGCGGTCGAGCTTCAGCAGCTGGCCAGAGAATTTCTAAACATGAGGCAGACGACGGAGACTGTGGCGGAGATCACCGCCAAGTTCCGGGAGAGGGCTTTATTGGTGCCTCAGTATGCTGGAGACGAGGACATGAGGAGGACTCGTTACCATGATATGCTACGAGCTGACATTCGGGAGCATGTTAGCTTTTCGGCTTGCCCTACCCTGGACTCTATGATTGCCAGGGCTAGGGAGAGGGAGATAGATTTGGAGCACATCCGGAAACGGAAACTAGAGGACGGTCAGGCAGGAGGGGCTTCGGGGAAGAAGCCCAAGGGATCAGACGGTAGGCCGAAAGGTCATTCAGGATCGAGCCGCTGCGGGAAATGCGGTAGGACGCACGTGGGGATATGTAGGATGGGATCAGGAGGCTGCTACAAGTACGGCAAGACAGGGCACTTTAGCAGGGATTGTACTGCTCCAGTTTCAGCTATTCAGACATCCGAGTTGCTGTGTTTTCACTGCAACCAGAGGGGCCACAAGAAGGCCAATTGCCCCCAGTTGACAGTTGCAGCGCCAGTAAAGGTGCCAGCTCCAGCAACCCTGCGGATCACGGATGGTCGGCAGGGCAAGGCAGAGGCTCCAGTGGTGAGGAGTCGGGCATTTCAGTTGACTGCTGAGGAGGCACGCACCGCACCCGATGTGGTGACGGGTATGATTCTTCCCCTTTATATTTTTTTATGATGATGTTATGTTATTGATATGTGCTCTATATGTATATGTATGCCTTAGGATCGTTTCATGTGAACGGCCTCCCAGTTCAAGTGTTATTTGATTCAGGAGCATCCCGATCATTCGTTTCCCTTGCACTTAGCAAGAAGTTTCATGAGCCATCGGGCGAGTTAGATTGCCCTTTGGAAATGGAGATCGCTGACGATCGATCGGTGCGTGCATCGATGATATTCCGAGATTATGTGCTGCGTTTGTTCGAGGAGCGCTATTTGGTAGATTTGGTTCCCATTCCGTTGCGTGGGAACAAGGTGATTATAGGCATGGATTGGCTGAGCCCCAATGGGGCGGTGATAGATTGCGCGCAACAGCTAGTACGGGTCAGGACCCCAAGCGGGGGAGAGATAGTGATTCAGGGAGAGAGGCCCCAGCGAGGACCGACCTTTTGTTCCACCGCAAGGGCGAGGTGCTATGTTTAGCAGGGTTGTGCCGGTTTTGTAGCTTACGTCTTGGATGCCCGGGTGAAGGGCAAGACGACGATTGATGATGTTCCTATTGTTCGTGACTACCCGGATGTGTTTCCCGAGGATTTGCCGGGGATACCTCTAGAGAGACAGGTTGAGTTCAGGATCGACCTAGTTCCTGGTGCGGCTCCGATAGCCAAAGCACCGTATCGACTTGCTCCCCCTGAGATGCAGGAGTTGTCTACACAGCTTCAGGAGCTGTTAGACAAGGGTTTCATTCGGCCGAGCAGTTCACCTTGGGGAGCGCCGATCTTATTTGTGAGGAAGAAGGATGGGTCGCATCGTATGTTCATTGATTACCGGGAGTTGAACAAAGTAACGGTGAAGAACCGTTACCCACTTCCGAGGATAGATGACTTGTTTGATCAGCTTCAGGGAGCGTCTTGGTTCTCCAAGATCGATCTACGCTCTGGTTATCATCAGATGAGGGTTAGAGATGAGGATGTACAGAAGACTGCTTTCAGGACCCGGTATGGTCATTATGAGTTCGTGGTGATGCCATTTGGGCTCACCAATGCCCCAGCCGCGTTCATGGATCTCATGAACCGCGTGTGCAGACCGATGCTGGATCGGTCGGTGATAGTATTCATAGATGACATCTTGGTATATTCCAAGACACAGGGGCAGCACGAGGAGCACCTGCGGGAGGTGTTGGAGACCTTGAGGAGGGAGAGACTTTTTGCAAAGTTCTCCAAGTGTGAGTTCTGGTTGCGCGAGGTGCAGTTTCTTGGTCATCTCGTCAACCAGAAGGGTATTTTGGTAGATCCGGCCAAGATTGAGGCCGTGATGCAGTGGGAGGTCCCGAGGTCTCCATCTGAGATTCGGAGCTTCCTAGGGCTGGCAGGGTATTATCGGAGATTTATTCAGGACTTCTCCAAGATAGCAGTGCCGCTCACCCAACTAACCAAGAAGTCGGTGGTTTTTCGTTGGGGGCCTAAGCAGCAGGCGACGTTCGAGACTCTCAGACAGAGATTGTGCGAGGCTCCGATCCTTACCTTGCCAGAGGGAGTAGAGGACTTCGTAGTCTATTATGATGCTTCGATCACAGGTATGGGAGCAGTATTGATGCAGCGAGGCCATGTGGTAGCTTATGCCTCGAGACAGTTGAAGCCTCACGAGGCTAATTATCCTACCCACGACTTGGAGCTGGGGGCAGTTGTATTTGCCCTCAAGATTTGGAGACATTACCTTTATGGGGTCCGCTGTACTATATACACGGATCACAAGAGTTTGCGATATCTTATGGATCAGCCGAGTTTGAACATGAGGCAGAGGAGATGGTTGGACGTGCTGAAGGACTATGACTGTGAGATCCTTTATCATCCAGGGAAGGCCAATGTGGTGGCCGACGCCCTGAGTCGTAAGGTGTCGACGGCCCCTATCAGAGATCTGTGTATGAGGATGACAGTGATCACTCCGTTGTTGGAGCGGATCAAGGAGGCTCAGATGGAGGGCCTCAAGGAGGAGAGGCAGAAGTGTGAGAGGATAGTGGGCCGAGTAGCTTCATTTGATTACGACAGTCGGGGTTTGTTGACGCTTCATGGTAGGGTGTGGGTACCGTACTGGGGTGGGGTACGGCAAGTATTGATGGACGAGGCTCATAAGTCTCGATTTTCTATCCACCCAGGAGCGACGAAGATGTATCGAGATCTTCGACCTGATTATTGGTGGCCCTGCATGAAGCGGGACGTCGCTTGGTATGTTGAGAGATGTTTGACCTGCCGGAAGGTCAAGGCGGAGCACCAGAGACCTCACGGCAAGATGCAGCCGTTAGACATTCCCGTGTGGAAATGGGAGGATATCACCATGGATTTTGTCACCAAACTCCCCAGGACCGCACGCGGAGGGGACTCGATATGGGTAGTAGTGGATCGGTTGACGAAGAGTGCTCATTTTATTCCGATTCAGGAGAGTATATCGGCGGAAAAGTTAGCTGATATCTATGTGCGGGAGATTGTGGCACGTCATGGAGTGCCGGTATCGGTGGTGTCGGACCGAGATGTTCGTTTCACGTCCAGATTCTGGAAGCGGTTCCACGACGAGATGGGTACTCGTCTCCATTTCAGCACCGCTTTCCACCCTCAGACTGACGGGCAGAGCGAGAGGACGATTCAGACTCTTGAGGACATGCTTAGGGCATGTGTTCTAGATTTTGGGGGCAGTTGGGATACGTATCTTCCGTTAGCGGAATTCTCGTAAAACAACAGTTATCATGCGAGCATTGATCGACCTCCTTTTGAGATGTTATATGGCAGGAAGTGCAGGACCCCGATTTTTTGGGGCGAGGTCGGTCAGCGAGTCATAGGGAGCACCGAAGTGGTGCTCAAGACGACTGAGTTGATCCAGCAGGTCCGTAGTAGGCTGCAGACTGCGCAGAGTCGGCAGAAGAGCTACGCCGACAGGAGGCGTTCGGACTTGGAGTTCCAGGTGGGAGATATGGTTCTTCTGAAAGTCTCACCTTGGAAAGGTGTCATTCGATTTAGGAAGCGGGGCAAGTTGGGCCCAAGATTCATCGGGCCGTTCAGGGTTGTAGCCCGGGTGGGCAAGGTGGCATATAGGCTGGATCTGTCAGCCGAGCTCAGTCAGATCCACAGCACTTTCCATGTTTCGCAGCTGCGGAAGTGCCTGGTGGACGATTCAGCGGTAGTACCGTTGGAGGATATTCAGGTTGATGACAGCTTGAATTACATTGAGCGCCCAGTCGCAATACTTGACAGGAAGTCAAAGGCTTTGAGAAACAAGAGGGTAGAACTAGTAAAGGTGCAATGGCAGCACCGCAAGGGTTCGGAATGGACTTGGGAACCGATGGACGAGATGATGGAGCATTACCCCGAGCTGTTCCAGGATCGAGCAGCAGACTTCGAGGACGAAGTCTAAAATAAGTGGGGGAGATTTGTAGCACTTGGTTTCCGGTATGTGAATTTTATTTGAGCATTTCCCTATTTTAGCCTTGGACTCGGCGAGTCATAAGGTCCGACTCGCCGAGTAGGGACGAGGCTCAGGACACGTTTAAGTTGGCGACTCGGCGAGTCCATATCCCAGACTCGGCGAGTCACCGCTGCTGGATGAAACCCTAAATTTCAAGGGTTTGCACCCTATTTAAACCCTCATTCCGCCCCAACCTCGTCCCCATTCACCCCCAGAACTCCCAACCTCGCTTTTCCCTTATTTCCTTGAGAGATTGAAGTGTTTTTGGAGTGTTCTTGAAGATTTTGAGGAGAAAGAAGAGTAGATCAAGAAGAGGAGAAGGAGATCAGGCATCTTTGTGTCATCCCAACGTTTTCCTTGAGGTATAGCTCGTTTCCCCCCTGTTTTCAAGCTTGTAATCTCTTTTAGCTTCATAGGAGTCCTTCTTGGGCTCTTCCCCAAGCTTGTTTGTTCTTTGTGGGTTGTAATAAGTTGTTAGCCTTTAGATCTAGGCATGATCTAGTCCCTGGAACTTGGATCTAATGCCTTTATGGGGTCATATTGCATGAAAGCCCTAGATCTACCTCTTTTGGTGCACTTTGAGCCTTAAAATCCATATTGGTGAATATCTACACGTAAAGTTGGAAACTTTACGTGTGATTTGCGTCCTAGAAGCCCAAATCTGTGAATGGCATGGACTGGAATTGAGCAAATCGGCGTATTTGATGGATGCATGGCTGCGACTCAGCGAGTCATATATGTGACTCGACGAGTCTGGTCGCGAGTCACTGGACTGGTCCCTTCATGGTGTGTCGAGTTGAGCCGTGAGTCACAGGGGGTGACTCGGTGAGTTGGGAGCTGAACTCACCTATGTTAGGACTCGGCGAGTCAATGCCCTGACTCGGCGAGTCCAAGGCAATCTTCATAGATCAAGAACAGACTCGGCGAGTTGTTCATACAACTCGGCGAGTCTTAGCATATGTGTTCTTCGGATGAAGATGAACTCGACGAGTTGTTCATACAACTCGGCGAGTAGGATGAAGGAGTTGAATGACAGATTAGAAGATGAGCTCGTCGAGTCATAGCCCAACTCGACGAGTAGAATCAGGGACCCAGGACAATAGTCTGGACAGGGACTCGGCGAGTGGAGATCCACTCGGCGAGTTGGGTCAATTAAAGTTGACTTCGAATTGACTTAGGGCTAGACCAGGGGTAAAATGGTCTTTTTACCCAAAGGACAGTTAGCAGTATATGATTAAGTATATTGTGGGAATTACAGCCGGGGAGTTTCCGGAGCAGCAGCAGCAGTAGTAGGTGATCAACTCCCACACAGACCAGCAGCTATTTCGAGGTGAGTTTCCTTCCAGTAGTAACGGGTCTAAGGCACCAAGGCCGGCCCGTATAGATGAGATGTTAGTATTATAGTGTGGGCCGAGCCCGTATCTATTAGTTGAGTTGATTATGATATATGCCAGTATGATAGAATTGTTTACACTTGTTGTCTGTGCGATACTTGTATGATATGAGTTGGCGGTTGAGTGTGGGGTGAGGCCCGTATCTCTCCGAGAATGGAGTGTGGGCTAGGCCCGTATCTCCCAGATAGCGAAGTGTGGGCGGGGCCCGTATCTTCACGAGTGTGGGCGGGGCCTGTATCTCTCAGAAAGTGAGGTGTGGGCGGGGCCCGTATCTTCACGAGTGTGGGCGGGGCCCGTATCTCCTAATTGCATGCTATTTGTTAGATGCTTGTATGGTATGGGATATTATGGGGGAGCTCACTAAGCTTTGTGCTTACGGTTTCAGTTTTGGTTTCAGGTACCTCCTCAGCTAGGGGAAAGGAGTCGGCACGGTAGCAGCATGTCACACATACCCTCTTCGGTTTCCGCATTTACGAGCTTTTCTGGGATTGATACTCTGATATTCTGATTAGTTGTATGTTTTGGTGTTCGGACATGGTTCAGTTTATATTATGGATGATCGAATGATGTTGTAGCTATTAATATTTTCTAAAGTAACGTTTTTAAACAAAAAAAATTTTGATGTGAAAATTGGGTAGCTTCGGTCCCCTTGTGCGAAAAGGGGGTAGGAGGCGAAGGCGAAGGTAGCTTCGGTCCCCTTGTGCGAGGTTCGGGCCCGAGAGGACCCTTCGGGTTCGGTCCAAGGCGTTTGGTTCATTTCTCTTCTGACAAGTTCGCTTCTGACAAGATCGGTTCCTAAGAGGGGTTTCGGGTCATTAAGAGGGTTCGGCCCCTTAAGAGGGGTTTCGGGTCATTAAGTCTATTTTATCCGTTTTTACCCCGTTTTAAGTGGTTTTTGACCTGGTTAAGGGTTAGGATGGCCCGAAAGACTTCAAAAAGTTTAAGGAACTTTTAAGAGAGATTTAGGAGAGATTTCACATTCTTGGAGAGATTTGGGAGAGATTTGACATACTTGGAGAGGTTTCTCATACAAAGAGAGATTTGGGAGAGATTTCACATTCTTGGAAAGATTTGGGAGAGATTTGACATACTTGGAGAGGTTTCTCATACAAAGAGAGATTTGGGAGAGATTTCACATTCTTGGAGAGATTTAGGAGAGATTTGACATACTTGGAGAGATTTATCATACAAAGGGAGATTTGGGAGAGATTTCACATTCTTGGAGAGATTTGGGAGAGATTTCACATTATTAGAGAGATTGAGTGAAAACGATTGAGAGAGGCTTCATGTGTGACATTTGTGAGTGTTTGGCTCCGCAACGCAAGGTCTGTAAACCTCGTCAAGCCATGTTTTAAGGTCCTACACACTCCCGATGAGGTGCAATAGTGTTTTATTGCTTTGGTTCGATGTTTAGCATACTCACGGCTATGGAAATTCAAACATACGAATTTTCCAATTGATGTTTTCTCATAAAAATAGCGAGTTGTTTAGTAATTACATAACGTAAACCCTAGTATACAAGGGTTAAATGAGGTGACCGGTTTGACTTGTTGACTTTATTTGACTTTGACTTGACCAGAATTTGATGGTTGTCACATCATCCCCCTGTTAGAGGGAATTTCGTCCCGAAATTAGCACTTTGATAGGGACTTCATGAATTTAAAGAGAAGATGGGGAAAACTTCTCGTAGTACAAGAAATTTGTATGGCGGGGACCAATCCGCCTGATGTTAAATGACGCCTTGGAATTTCTTATTGTAACTTGAGCTAAGTCAATTTAAAGGAGTTATTGTGTAGAAATGATAGTGTATTCCGTGTGTGCCTTTATGCTCCCCTCTACAAAGTGAGGACTCTCATTCATTTTGAATTCGCCAAGTGGTAAGTGAGCACACCCACGTTTTACTGAAGTTAATCACCCAAGCTATTAACATGTCGCCCAAGTTTTGAACAATCCCTTTTTGTTCTACCCATTGGTTTGCTGTTTGTAGGCCATGCTCAAGTCTATCCTAGTTCCCTGCAAGGGTCGCCAGGGTCACGAAACGAATCTACTATCTCTGATAGGGATAACAGATATTAGTAGACCCTGTAGGCTTCTTTGATTAGTAGGGAGGGTGCATTTTCGGCCAGTTTGTCGACGGTTACCCAAATGGTAACGAGACCATCCATTGTCTTGGGTAGCTTGGTTATGAAGCCCATGGTTAGCCGCTCCCACTTCCTTTCAGGTATCACTGGTTGTTGTAAGAGATGCGAAGGCTTCCTTTATTCTCTCTTGTCATTGGCATAAGTCCGATACTTGCCCACATGTGTAACGATGTCTGCTTTCCTATTCACCTACTGAGATACTATTTTGAGGTCCGGACACATTTTGTCCGAGCCTGGATGAAGGGGAGTAGCGAGTTTTTGTGTGCTTCGTTCGTGACATTATTTCTGAATCCATCAACCTTGGTGTTGAGATCCGGTTCATGGGATAACATGCCCTGCCATCCGTGCCTTCTAGGTTCTTATGATCGGTGAAGATTGTATGCTTTGTGTCGTGGAGATAGTGCCTCCAGACCTCTAGGACGTACACTAGCGCTCATAGTTTCAGGGTCATGCGTGACCTAGCAACATCGTACGTCTTTACCTATCTTCAGCCATAAGTAATAACCTTTCCTCAAAGCGCTGCATAGGGCATGTTGTAGTGTTCCTCGATTGCTTAGCTTTGTAGGAAGCATGAGGGTTTGGTTTACGTGACTAGACTTATTCGGATGGTAGGGTGTTCACTTGCACTCCTGGGTAACCTGGTCCGAAGTTCATGGCAGGGCTCGTACCTGGTCTATCTATCATTAACTTGTGCATATAGGTCGTATGTACTCAGGGTTGGCAAGACAGTTGGATGGGTGACTCGGCCCCAAGTCCACAATCAGACATGGAACAGGAAATAGGGCGGAAGTACACATCCAATGTTCGTAGAATCTTAATTATACATTATCCTCGCGTATACACGTAGTAGTGGTAGACTAAACATATCCGTCCCAAGCTTCTGTGCTTGAACCTTGACTTTTGTATGCACGACGTTCCCTAAAGGTCTCCTGTAAATACTTGTGATAAGGTTTCAGGAAGTATAACACTCCTCTGGTGCGTTTTTTGGGGTTTCACAGCGAGAGATGACCCGGAGGTCCGTGTTGGATGTGTTTATAGGAGACAAAGGTTTCGATATTCGATGTGTTAGGTGATGGGTCCCTTTCGTAATCGATAAAGTGGGAAGATGAGGATTATACCAATCAAAATTGAATGGTAACAATAGTATCTCTTTTAGGTAAAACGTGTGTTAAGCTGTATTCGTAAGAAGTGCTCATTAGAGTGATAGAGTATCTTGTGTTTCTTTTCCATGTATTCCGTTTTGTTTGATATTATTCTTACTGTAGATGATTCATACCACAGTGTCTAGCACTGGTAGTAGGTGTGTTTTGATAGCTAGTAATGATACTTGATATCATGATCCCTGACAGGTCATTTTGTGATTGAGTGGTATATGAACATCGTATGTAATTAAGATTGAAAAGGTAATTGAACAAATGATTCTTCTTTATGCTCACATCCCGTCGAGGAAAAGAAGTAAAGGGGAATCAATAATTCTAAACCTGTAGAACCTTGGTTATATACCGCCCTTGTGTATACTTTCTTCAACGATAGATTAACCGTACGAGTCCTTGGATTGAACTTGACGTACTGCCCGAGTAGTACTTCGGGGAGGTTTGTTGAGGTTTCTTCGGAAAAGGATAAGAAACCTGAGGTACTCTACACATGAGTACTTCAGAGTTTTGGAATGACGACTTCGGTAGAAAGATGATTTCAGAGGAAGAGATTTACGCACGAAACCGGTATTGTGAGGATCGGATGGATTCTATTCGTATGATAAAAAATGGAGTCACTTGAAATAAAGGCACTAGATTTGATCATAAAGGTGTTATAGACAAAACACAACTGTGCAACTTTTAATAGAGTTACAGTACTATAGATTTACTACAAGACTATCGCTGCGAACTAGGTATACTACAAAAGACAAGTATACGCAGCGTGAGGATCCCTTTACTGATGGGGTCTCGCAAAAGATAAGACTCTAGCTGCACTAGTTTTAATCAGTTTATGAGTTTGTTACAACGAATGCCTTAGATATTTTTAACGAGGTCCGGAGTAGTTTCTCCTACGGCAGTGATCCTTAGTATCTTCCTGTCTGCGCCTGAGTTCTTTATTATTGGACAATCCTTTTTCAGGTGTCCTATCTTGCTGCACTGGTGACATATCTGGCTCGTACTAGCATTGGTGGTGGAAGTGAGGTGTTTAGTCATGGTTACGTGGACACGGGTGCCCTCCTCGTTCATCCACTTCGAAAATTTCCTTTTATGGGGTCCGGTTTTACCACCACCTTTGTGTGTAGGGTTGGTCCCGATGCCAGGGACTTGAGGAATGGGTCGTGTTGGTGCTGAAGGGGCAGGAGTTGACACTCTCCGCTATTGCATGGCAAGTCTTTGGGATCGTTCGCGCTCCTTTCGAGCTCGGCGATTTCGTTTCCTCCTCTCGGTTTTACAACTTTGTACGTCCGTGACTGTTGCCCTTTGTTGGCTTCCTGGATTGATACATCGATCGGAATTTTCAATTCCTTCATTAATCATGATTGAGTTGCCAGCATTGAGGTTTACAAGGATAGCTATCACGACAGCTGTTACTACGGCTTGGAATGTAACGGCGTCGATATGAAGGATAGGGGCTTCGTTGATCGACTGACTATTTCCGGATGATGACATGATTCTGCAACACGAAAGACCAGGAGTTCGTGAGTGACCAAGGTTGACTCTATATTATTTCGAATCTGACTAAGAGATGAGTTATTATACATGAAAACTTAACCTATACACATTATGATATAACTAAGACTAGGCGGATAGTCAAATGTGTGATTCTACTTTAGTTTCACATCCCAAGGAGGAAAAGAAACTAAGTTAGAAATCTCACATTCTATTGTCTACCAGGTCTTTGTTATATATAACTGTGGAATGTATGAGTGAGAAAATCATAATAATAACATTCTTATTGATCCCTCTTAATGAACTAGAATTCCTAGTAAAGTCCATCATTGAACCTAGATGTATTTCGGTCGTTCTCCTATAGAGTAGAAGTATGTTCTCGAAGGTTTGACCTACATCCCTATGATGTAGTCCTATTACGGAATAGAAGTGGGTTCGTAGAATGGTCTCATGATGTTTTTCATTCAAACAGGGTTCCATTGGTTGGTGAATAACATGATTCAACCTTGGAAAGAGAATTGGGAACGATCCCGGAGCTAAATTACCCTAGTCCAACAACTTGACTAGAGTGGGTTTATGATAGACTCCTATGATAGCATGATGGAAGTATTTGAACAAGGAGTGTCATAGAATTTAGCCGACTGACAATGTCATTAATGTTTAAGATGTAACAAATTAGGGAAAATTGACCTTGTAGAGGGTCTTACATCACATCCGGAGTAGGAGAGTTATGGCCGCCTAAAGGCCTAACCAAAAGTACCTACAATCCAAGATAGTTTCATAGAAAATACCACATAGGACATAGATAGGAAAATGATTCCTTTTTAGCAGGGAAAGAAAGTAAGGCATCTACTACTGGTGGCGGTCATCCCTCTGGTGTACCCACAGTTCAGCCAGTTGCCGTTGCATATCAAGCATGTGCCTTTTGTACATCCTCTGGCGTACTCGGAGTTCTATGACTTTGGCTCGTGTTTCAGCCAGTGATTGCAGTAGGGTTTCATGGCCTCTCTCAGATCTTTCATGAGTGTGCTCAAGGCGATTGGTGCTGGTTGTATGCATTCTTGCATTTGCATCAACCTCTACGATACGATGGAGAGCTGTTCTACCCTAAATCTCTTTTCGGGCAACTCTACTGACCACAATTGGAAGAATTATGTCTGCTGAGCTTCCTTCTCTTATGTTGTAGAAGCTCCGGTCTCCATTAAACGGCATAGGTTGGTCTTTCTCTTCGCTCCAGGTTTCCAAGCACTCTACCCAAGGAGGCGTCGGGCCTTGAAAAGCCGGACGAGGGTTAGGATTCGGAACAAGAGCCATTGGGGTAGGTTCTCCACTTCAGGTTAGGATTCAGAACCTTCATCAAGGTCTTTAGCTTGGTGACCATCCACAGGGATTGGGTGATCATTCTCTGGCTCCTCTCCGAGCCATTCAGTATTGTCATGGTTAGGGTAATACGAGTCGTCATGGGGATGGAGATCCGGCAATGATATTCACGCGAGAAAAGGGAATATAAGAAATAACTAAGTAGACGTACTAATTAGATAATTATAAGATGATCTTTATCAGGTACTTCAATACATTGTTTAGTGCATACTAGTTATATGTATTTGGGATAGGATAGACCTTCGAATAAGCGACCCTAACTCTAAGTCCACAACCCAACGAGGAACAGGAAGTAAAGCAAAGATCCACATATTCTAAGTCTATGAAGTCCTGGGTACATGTAATTTTAATGTATCCACTAAGTAATTATTGACCTATTGATAAAAATCTATTTAGTTCTCAGATATGTACTTATAGTAACACCAAATACCCTTACGGTATTTCATTGTGGTAGTGTAGGTAAGTTTTTAGACTTGTTGTCACATCACAACCATTCTTGGGCATATGCTAATCACTCCTCGGACCAACATAGTTGATCAGGCTATGCCATTCCCAGGACTGACCATACATCCCCAAGCCTACTTGTGCCATTCAACAATCATTACTTTTGTTTTGTTCTAGAATGATGTTGACCTTAGTATGTATGCATGCATGTATACTTTTAACAAGAAACTATTTATTTCTAAAAGTATAGTCATTTGAAAATGTTAAATCAGCGACCTTAGTCCCAATGCATTTATAGTTTGTATATCTTATGTGGTTCAATATACTTAGTTCACTATAAACAATGCTCTGATACCAATTTGTCGCACTCCCAAACCAAGGATGGCGGAAACATCCGGGGTGGAGGACTTCATGTATAGTATCACAACAACGAGTATAATAGTGCTCAAAGTAAATACAACCATCATAAATATAATTGAAAAAGTTACACCAAAGTATATGTTTAAAAAAACATGATTCAAATCAATTACATTATGATGACAAAATGAACTGTTTAAGGATTTATCGTCCCATCCTCAAAACGCTTTTGATTTCCTGTTTCACTGAATTCTTGAGAATACAAGTTGTTTGAAAAAGTCTCAACACAAAGGTTGGTGAGTTCATAAGGGATTTCGTTAGAGAAGTAAACCGTTTTCCTTGTAAAAGCGATAGAGTATGTATCTAGAAAATCCAATATTTTCTTTAATGTAAATATGTAGTCCTAAATCCCAGGACCGAGAAATAACAAGTATTTGCCATACTTAAAGATATAAAAGTGGTTTTAAATCGGCATAAAACCCTTTTTGATTTGAAGGAAAGTCCCATAAACTTTATGTATTGTTAGCTCCCTATGTGAGTCAATATAACCATACTATGACTAGAGGTAACCTGCACAACGTCTTCCAGACGCCCTGATCCTATGACTCTTGTCACCCGCAGACTTGCAGGTCCGGCTGTAGCTAGCAGCGAGGTGTGGGATGTCAACCCCAATATAGATCTATACACAATTATCACGCTCTTCCTACAAGAGGTTTTGGTTATAACTTACAGGAATTTGGTTCCCGTACTCGGACGTAGTTTATTCAAATGTTTGTATGTAATAGATGTACTTTGATTATAACAAATTGTTATTTCTATGCTTTGTCTAGAAAAGTCCATTTGTTAACTGATGTATGTCTACATAATAAGACAATATTGCCATATATTGCAATAACATATAATCACATAAAGATATACACCTTGCTCAACATGTTACAAGGTGAAATGAAATTGATAGCATTTTTCTGTTGTTAACATTTTGATTTGCTGTTCTTAGAAAATTTATAGAAAAATCATCAAAGGTCCAAATCAGAATCCAAAAATTCTGAGAGTTTGGAAAATGAGGCTAGTTTCTACATAATTTTTCTCATGATTTTTAATGACCTCTAACTTGTGTGAACAAGTCCATAATCACGGACTAGTCCGGATCGATGTTTGAAATGATAGGCAGTTTTGTAAAAATCACCATAAACTGTAGAAAAATCATATGGAGATGTGCAAGTAGTAATTTTAAAGGTAAGAACTTGAAATATTTGAACCTAATACAGTTTTGAAAACTAAAATGTTTAAGTAGTCCAAAACATTCCGTGAATGGAGTCCAACTTTTCTGATGAAGGCTGTTAGAAAAGTTTAGTTATGTTCTTGGTGTTTTAACTTGTATTCCCCCCCCCCCCCCCCCCCAAACACTTGAGAAAACATGAAAATGTAGTGGTATGAACTCACCTTATGTGATTTATGTAAATGAATGTTGGAGAAGGGAAGTGTTCAACTCAAGAACACTTGAAGATGCCTTGAAAATTTTCGAGAATCTAACATGAAAGTGATGGAGTTTGTGTAAGAAATCGTTGATTGGAGTAGAATGAAGTGTATTAATCACAAGAAATATGAATTATACTTACCAAGATTGGGAGAACACTTGATGATCAGCCTTGGTGTCACACCCCCGAACCAGAAGGCGGAAACGTCCGAGGGCTGTTGTGACTCAATTGAATACCATCACAATGAATATACATGAAACATAACATCATTCATCACCATGCATTGAAATAGTACAACTAGTAGTGTTTACATGTAGTACATTGTTTCAAAACATTACAATCCCAAAAAGTAGATTGTTCGATACTAGTTATTCAAACAACAAGACATCACTGAGTACATTTTTCCCTTCGATTTACCTGTTACCTGAGAATACAAGTATTTTGAAAAACATCAACATATGAAATGTTGGTGAGTTCATAAGTAATGTTTGAAACATAATGTTTTGTATTATTTTGAAAAACCACCAGAAAATCCAATATTTTCTGAAAAGATTATTGTAAGTAATAAAAAGTGTGAAGATCCGTAAGTATGCTTGTTTGTTTCTAGAAATGTGAAAAATTGTTAGACTTAGTATGCATCTCGTAGGTGTAAGTGTTGAAATCCCTAGGAAAACCCGATGTTTTCCTAATACTTTTAATTACGAGTTTTATATTTTGTTATACCGTTGCGACGTGTGTATTCGATGATTCCAGGTGACATTGGATTAAGTATGGGTGGTGAGTTGTTATAATCACACATTAATGAAAATGACTAGCTTACAACTATACAAAGGAACCCTTAGGCGTCGTCCGTACTACTCACCTAATCCAACCACCTTGACTTCCCATAGCCCCACCACCTAGGAAGAAAAGAGGGTGCGAAGCCCCCGTTAATTCCATGAGTCGTTCAAGGCTATCGTGAATGCGAAAGGCCCTTGGCTCGACTCATATTTGACTTCTCGACTTTACTAGCAGTGCCAAAGGACCCTTGGGGCCCAACAGCACAAAAGCTATTGAAAGTCCTTTTACACGGTATTAGGTCGTATAAGACCCAATAACATGTAAGCGCGTTTCCTTCGGGCCTAAAGGTCATGTCATTGGGCTAGCTAGGCCCAACAAGCACGATTTGAAACTTACGGGCCCAAAGATGGTGTATCGACGTCTGGTGAATTCCCATGTGTGTATTGACTTCCCGTAATTTCCGCGTGTGTATTGAAGTATCGTCGTGTATTGATTTTTTATTCGAGACCAAATCAATTCGTTTGGTAACGATTTTGGTGTTGACGGTGTATTATATTTCGCCGGTAGTCGTGGTACTAGTATTTTATCATAAAGGATTTATTGTTTAAAACATTAAAAATTTTCTTTTTGCAGCCCCTTCTTGGATAAATTTACACTTTTAACCCTTTATATAAAAGAATTTCCATTTTAGTCCTTAAACCATTTTTCTTGACACTTTAGTATCAAAACTTGTTGAAAAGGTATTTTTCAACTCAAATTTACTTGAAAAATAGTTTTAGTCCCTCAAAATGAAGTTTTCTCGGTTGAAACCTCTATTTTCGCAATTTTTACAATTTTAACCCAAAATGGAAATTTTTGCATCTTTGGTCCCTTTTAAATTTGAAAAGTATTTTTAACCCTTGAAATGGACTTGGTACACTAGTACTCCCCTGTTTTACAGAAAAGTGCAGTTTCAGCCCCTCTAAATTCAAAATCTCGCAATTTGGGCTTTATTGGGCCGAAAAGTTCATTTTTGGCCCATTATGTTTAAAAAATCATATTTTAATCCTTCAAAAGAGTAAATTTTAAAAAAATACATTTTTGAAACTGTTTTGACTCATCTCAACCCTCAGAATTTGTATTTTTTCGTTTTGGGCCCTTTAGTTTTATATTTTTAGCATTTTGAGCCCAAAAATGGGTTTTAAGCCCAAAGATGTTCATATTAACCAACTTGGTTATTTTTGTAGAATTGATTTGTGTGAAATAACATATGTTATACTTATTTCATTCAACACATTGTAGATCTCGGTTTTTAAGCTCTTTTTGACTAGAACCAACACCACAATCACATAAGAACATATATATAAGCATAGAAATCACACAAAGTATACATATACTCATAGATCTACACATATATAAGCATAGCAACACCTTGATGAAGATCTCGAATTTGAGGTGATTCTAAGATGCAAGATCATGATTTCATATGAGCTAAGAAGAGATTTTTGTATAGAACAAGGAGTCTAGAGTGTGGATTCAAGCATCAACTTACCTAGATGATGATTTTTGTGAATAATCCTCCTTGCAAAGTCCTTGAATCTCGAAAATATGGAGGAGGTATGGGAGAGTTTTCTTGAGAGAAAAGTGAGTGAAAGGTGTGTGTGCGTGCTTGAACTCGATCGAGAGCAAGAGAGAGATGGAGAAAAGGAAGTGCTTGCATGGGGAGATGAGATTGCATGGATGTTTGAAGTGAAAAAGCTTAGATATCCTTCATACAATAATGAGGTGGCAAGCAAAGTCAACTCTCCCTTTTTACATGGGCTTGGGCCGAGAATTAGAGAGGAAGAGGAAGGAATTTGGGCCTTGTATGCTTAAGCCTTTTTCATGGTTATGTTAAGTGATGTTTGGTCCAAATAACCATAAATATGATTCTTATGACCTATTAGGGCTACATTAGGTTAAATATGGCCCAAAATGGTTCATATAATTAATTTATTTCATTCTAGGCCCAATATGGCCCAAAATGTTGAAATAAATGGAAGTGGGTCCAATTAGAGCCCATTTAAGAGTTCTAAGCCCAAGATGGTCAAATTGGAAGCTTATTGGTCCATTGAGCCCAATAAGGAAGTCCTAGTCCAAAATGGACATAAACAAGAACTTCTAGGGTTTCCAATTGCTTATTGACTATTTGTAATGCTTGTATGGTGTATTTGATTGAAATTTTGTTGTCATAGAGTAAACATCATGCATGCTCTTATGTTTTTGGATTCATAATTTGACTTAAGTATTGTAGTTACAAGGCACAAAAATTCCTGATTGTGACACTTGGAATCTCGAATTAGAGAGAAAAAGTTTGAGAGAAAAGTGGAGTTGGATCTTTGGTAAAATGAGAGCAAATGAGAGAAGTGAGTAGAGAGGATGGATGTTCCATCCCTAAGGATGTGGGGAGGGCTGGTAAATGAGTGGAAAGGACATTGAAGTGACCTAGGTAAGGTGGGGAGGTGTGATGGTATTGGCTTTCGTACAAAGCAGATAAGCCTCAACCGCCAAACAAACATGTGTACATATAACAAATAATCACATAACAATCTATAGACAACGAACTGATCAAACAGATCATACCACATAACAGATAATACCATCCTATCTATCTAGATACCGATCTAACAGATCATACTAGCATATCACATAATACCATTCTATCTATCAAGATATCGATCTAATAGATCATATTAGCATATCACATAATAAAATCCTATAACCATGACACCGACCTAACCAGGTCACTACGCATAAACATAAACTCATCCTAACTACCAGGATGCAAACCAATAACATACCATGCCATAACCGGATACCATCCATAAAGGTCCAGCCTTGGTGCCTTAGACCCTGTTGATATACTGAGGATAACTCACCTTGCAATGCCGATTTGAAGGATAAGCTCAAACTCTCGGATCACCGTCATAAACTCCACCACCTACATTCACCATATAACCATACTTGTAAATTTCCAATTTCCCAAAATGCCCCAGAAGTTAAATAGTCAACCCTTGGTCAAATTCAGTGTCAATGATCAAGGTCAACAGTCCATGTTGACCCGACTCGTCGACTCCTTCTAGAACTCGAGTAGTCGTAAACCCCCGCCCCCTACTGACTCATCGATTTTCCTTGCAACTCGCTGACTCCAACCGTGTCCAAATATTGGGAAAATCCAAGTTGACTCGCCGAGTCACCCATCTGACTCATCGAGTCCCAGAATAAGTCCATGCACGACAATCTTCATCGGACTCGCCGAGTTGACCATGGAACTTTCTGAGTCCATTCAGTCCATTAACCGTTCAGATGCTTTGAATCCATTCTATCGCCCCATATTACAGATCAAGCTTTCCAACACATGTTTATCACGTAAAGTTGCAAACTTTACGTGCATGCAAAGCTCAAAATGTCAAAACCAAGATTAAAATGGAGTTTTACACTTAAGGGGAGGCTTATACATGATAACGTTGAAAGCTTTATGGGTTAGAGACCAAAGATAGCCCAAATCTAAAGTTACAACTTCATATCCGAGCTCACACCCAAGAATAGCTTCTAAATATGCTAGAAAAGCCCAAATCTTTAACGTAAAGAGATCTATAATGAAATGAGGCCAAGGAAACGACTTAATAGCTTCCAAAAGATGCTAGCTAAGGTATATTTCAGATCTTCACACATTCCTTTCTTCTAACCACTTGCTATCCAAGCGTTTCTCACTGATCTCCACCTTCCAACACTTGAAACACACAAAGAAGAGGCACACACATGTATTAGGGTTTTGCTGGACTCTCAAGGGGATGTAAGGAGGTGTATCTTTCCTAAAATAGGGTGCAAAACCCCAGATATTAGGGTTTCATCCTCCAGCTCCTACTCGTCGAGTCCTAAATTGGACTCGACGAGTAGGTCACTTAAATACGTGGCCGAGAACGCTTCTACTCAACGAGTCAGGTCTTCTAACTCGTCGAGTAGACCTTGCAATTTATAAAAATTTAAGCTATAAAATTATCACCTGAGAGATGGGGCGTTACATTAATCATATAATAAATTAATAAATTTGTCTCTCTCTCCAAATATCATTCCTATCTCTTACTAGGTTTGAGGGCAACCCAAAAGTACTTTGCTAATAATTTAAGTTTATAATAATTTAGTTATTGGCTTAGACACCTAATCCAAAAGTCTCTCACTTGGATAAGTCTATAACTAAATTAAACTTCTAAATTAAACAACAAAGTGTGCTTTCCAAAGCAATTGTTCACACTCTCCCTCCAAGAGACTCTGGTTATAAAAATAGGACTTAGCATGTACCTTAGGAGGCGCCATGAAGTAATGACTCACATTTTAGTATTAACTCGTTTATGTATAGCGTGTATATGTTTTATTGTTCTTTGTAAATTAATAATGTACTTGTAATGAAAAGTAATTTTCACTTATGCATTGATTCATAATTGAACTAGAAAATAGTGTGGATGGATCTCAAAACTATACCTATTATAGTTTACAAGTGTTATGTTCATACTGAAAGTGATCAACAATGTTATTGAAATAAGTTTAATACTCTTATGTATATTTGACATGTATAATTAAGGCTTAACTGACATTCGGACAGGTGATCCTATCCTAAGCCCACAACCAAACAAGGAACATGAGTTAAGACAAGGGCAATAGTATATATATATATATATATATATATATATATATATATATATATATATATATATATATATATATATATAGGGTTAGGTCATTTTGTTTTACTATCTATTGTGTGCATGTATGATTGATTCTGGACCAATCATTTTAGTTATTTTAAGAAAGTAATTAATGCATATTACATGTTGAAGATATAATAAATATTAATTACATCTTCAACATTTTATATTCATTAATTACTTTCTTAAAATAACTAAAATGATTGGTACAAAATCAATCATACATGCACACAATAGATAGTGAAAACATTTGAACCTAACTCTCTCTCTCTCTCTCTCTCTCTCTCTATATATATATATATATATATATATATATATATATATATATATATATATATATATATATATATATATATATATATATATATATATATGAATATAGTTTGATAAAAACAACAATGTAAAACGTTGAAAAATAGTTTAAAATGGTTTGATAAGTTTATAAAGCATTTAATATCTTAAAATGATTTGTAAGCATTAACACAACTATCTTGTGTTTTGCTTGTATTCTCCCCCTAAAAGCATTTAAAAATGGTAAAACATAGGGGTATGAACTCACCTTATGTGAGTGTTTGAGTGATGATACGGTGTAGTAGAGTTACTTCCACAAGTTAGAACCCATAACAAAACCGAATCCTAAAAGCATTTCACGTAATATATATGTATATAATTAGTGAAAATAGTGGTAAACATGTTTATGGAATAGCCTAAAATGTAAGATTCACTTACAAATAGGAGTATTAGAAGTGAACAACAAGGGAGAGAGGTGTTTTCGGCCACCTATGTGTTTTCGGTCACTTGATGAACATTCTAGTGGTGTTCTTGGTGAAACCAAGGATATCAAGGTGTTTTTGATTGTAGCTAAAAAGATTGGATGATGCTTTCCAAAAGGTATGGAGAACACTTGAAGAATTCGGTATGATCCTATGAAGATTCAAGTGGTTTTCTTATGATACTTGAGAGAGAATGAAAGGTTCTTGGTTGTGTTCTTGAGAGGGAAAAATCGAGTTTTCGGTTAGCAAGTGTAAGAGTGAGGGATTGTTTTCGGTCACCATATATATAATACCAAAAAGGTGATGGGAAACCATCATTGGGACAAGGGATAAGGCCTTGAAACACACGAAGTGGATAGAATTTAGGGGTTTGCGGTTAGGAACTCTATCCGAGAAGGGCTTTCAGCCGATAATAGTTTGTTGGACGAAGAGTGTTCGTGGTCCGAGGAGTTTACGGCCCAAAATGGTTCGCGGTCCGAGACAAGTGGCCTTTGCGAGGGTTTTCGGTAAACATGTTTATGGAATTGCGATATTTCTCGGTTTCTAATAGAATTGAATTTTTGCTTTAAAAGTCTTTTAGACTAAATACTCATAACTAGCTATAAAATTTTATTTAATCAACTTGTTTCTAATCATTTGACCATCAGTTGACTTTTAAAAGTTTGAAAATAACGGGTTATCACACGCGCTTGGTCCATGTTGTTTGTTTTTGTTACACGTTTGGTCTCGTCTTACCTAAAAAAACTATTATTTAAATAGGGAAAAATGGTGGGATAGGTAATGTAAGATGGGGGATGTGGGGTTGGGGTTGTGTGTACTTAAATAAATTAAAAATCAAGGGCAAAATAGTATTTTTAGGTAAGATAGAGACCAAGCGTGTAACAAAAAACAAACAGTAGGGACCTTCCAAGTTAAAAAAAATAAGTTAGGGACCAAACGCGTGAATTACCCTAAATCATAGGGACCATTCGTGTAATTTACTCAAGGTATAATCCTTTTTATCACAAAAAATCGTCGCTAATACCCATCTAACCACCCATTCTGCGGAGAGGTTAATGCCTCCGCGAAGCCCTCGTCACAACCTCTGCTTAGGTCCATATTGTTGAATGTCTCCGCAAAGGTAGCTCTGCAAAGAATCTTCATTCCGTACGTTATCATACAAAAGTCATTGATCCGCAGAGATTTTGTCAATCCGCAGAGCCCGTAGAGCAGTGCTCCGTGTAATGTATGTCTATAGCCGGAATTTTGGACTTTTGTGACTAAAATTTTGAAATACACCCCCAAGTGCAAGAAATAATAATGCACTTTGGTATTTCTTGTATTTAAGGTTCTTTAGCACAAAATAAGTAGACTGTTTTATTTCAAAATCTCATATATATATATATATATATATATATATATATATATAATGATCAATAAATGTGTGTTTATTTGGTAATTGTGTTTGTAATCTTGTTTATGTTCCGAGTGCAAGAAATAACAATGTACTTTGGTTTTTTATCCCTAGTCTAAAAATAGTAGTGTATTTGGCATCAATAAATACATGTTGGTTTGGTAATTGTGTTTATGTTCCAAGTGCAAGAAATAGCAATGTACTTTGATTTTTGTCCATAGTTTAAAATTAACAATGTACTTTGGCATCAATAAATGCATGTTGTTTTTGTATTTGTGTTTATGTCCCAAGTTCAAGAAGTTTATGTCCCAAGTGCAAGAAATAACAATATATTTTTGGTATTTACTGTATTTAAGTGTATGAAATAACAATGTAGTTTGGTAGTTTTTATTTATGTTGATAGTTCAACTTATAAGTTTATGTATGTTGTTATTTATTATGTAATTGGAAAATCTCCGTGCAATGCTTAATGATCCGATGTAACACCCCGATTTCCTGAATGGGAAATTTAAGAAAGTTAATTTGTATTAGAGGACCTACTCAACGAGTTGGTTGGTCCTAACTCGTCGTGTAGGAGTTGAGCAGAATACGCGGGATATGAAGTCTACTCGTTGAGTCGGAGGACTGGACTCGACAAGTTGAGTCTGTTTGATGAAACCCTAATTATTCGGGCTTGCACCCTATTTAAAGGGATTTAACTCTTTTACCCCGCCTCCCTCATCACTTTACTAGTCTAAGACAAACCCTAATTGAGTACTTCCATTTGAGAGTGTTTAGAGCTAATAGAGGGTGGGTTTTTGGTGCATTTCTTGAAGAGAATAAACTTGGAATAAGGAGTATTTGGATCCAGCATCATCTCAGTGGTAGCAGTCATGTGAAGGTAAAAAGTTAATACCTTGACTTCTTATTTGTTAGATCTTTCCATTAGAGAGTTTATGGCCCTTTCTAGCTTCTCCTTGAGTCATTAATGGTTGTGAGCATGCTATGGAGCTGTGAGACCTCATATCTGGACACTACTAGGCCCTTTAGGCCTAAAGCCTCATGCTTTATGAAGCTTTGACCCGTCTTCATGTCCTAAACTCCTTCTTGAGTTTAGTATTGGGTGTTTTAGCCTTGTGAGGCCTTGCATGATCGTATAGTTAGCAACTTTACGTGGTAACTTCATCCTAGTAGGTTGGATCTGGAGTTTGGAGCGTTGGAATCGACTGGAATGAGTGAAATGTGTAATGCATGAAGAACTCGACGAGTTAGGCATCCAACTCGACGAGTCGAGTCGGGTTTTCCCGTTTTTGGATTCAGAGTGAACTCGACAAGTTGGTGGGACAACTCGACGAGTGGCTAGGGTTTTCCCCGATCTTCTAGACTCTGCATGGACGTGACGAGTTGGCTAGCAACTCGGCGAGTTGACTCAGGTTTTCGTGGTTTATTGAGTACTGAGGAACTCGACGAGTAGATGAGTTGCGCTCGACGAGTTGGGTTAACTTTGACTGTTGACTTCTGTTGACTTTAGGGTTTTAGTCAAGCTGTGGATTTTGGAGGCTAAGGAGGGCAGAGTCTAGACTAATAGTATGAGTGTGGGATACATTGCTTTACTCTACAAGGTGAGTCTTCTCACTATACTTACCAGAGTGGTAATATTGTGTGACCGGAGGGTCTTATATGAGTTATCAACCTGAGGGTCTTATGTGCTTATACTGAGTTATATGATATTATGCATTTTATCTTTGTGATTTATATTGTATATTATTATGTACCTCACTAATTTAGGACCAGAGGATCCAAACCGAGATACCGGACTGGAGGGTCCATCCCGAGCTATGAGACTGGAGGGTCTTCACTGAGATACAGGACTGGAGGGTCCAACCTAAGCTCTGAGACTGAAGGGTTTTCACTGAGACACATGACCGAATGGTCTATACCGAGCCGTGAGACCGGAGGGTCCTCACTGAGACGCATGACCGATGGGTACATACTGAGCTATAGCTATGAGAGGCTTATTGTTTGTGTATATAGTATTTTGGGGAACTCACTAAGCTTTGTGTTTACAGTGTTGTGTGTTATGTGTTTCGGGTACCTCTCAGGATTGCGGGAAGACGTCGGCTTGATTGTACACACCAGATAGAAATTATGTTTTTGAGGATTCTGGGATATTATCAAACACTTTGTTGTCTTTTGTTTTGAACAACTTATACAATTGTGTTTTATGTGGTTTTAAAAATGAAAATTTTATTTCGAAATTTAGAGTGTTACATCCGACGTGTAGGGAGGAACTTCATAAGTTTTTTTATTCGGGGAAACCAAGTGATGATCAAGGAGATGAAGACGATGGTTCATCGGATGATTTATTTGTGTTTTGTACGTTAAACTTGTTGACACTTTGGTATTTGTTGAGATTATAACGCTTTAGTTGTTTATTTGGGTATGAAATTATAACACTATTTGGTATCTAATCGGTTGTCGTTATGTAATTTTTTTTCTGCATTTAATGTTGTTACATATCGGTTTTTTTGCACCCAAAAATGTTGATTTAAAAAAATAAAAAATGAAAAATGTTATTACCGGCGGTATTGTTATTACCAGCGACAAAAGCATTAGCGGAGACAAATAGCTTTACCGGTGACATTTGAACAATAGTGATAGAATAGTACCGACGACTTTTTAGTGGCAACACGTCGTCGTTATTGCCTTTACCGACGATATCACGAGAAACCATAACATTTCTTTAAAATTATAAAATTAAAAAAAAATAAACTCTTTGGTGCTATATATTTTGGGTCGTAAGGGTGTTTTTTGGGTTTGGGTTGTTGCCGATGGTAGCAAGCAGCAACGACACCATTGTACGAAAGTAGAAAATGTGGGCGGGGTGAGTCGGGTTGGAATGACAGATGAGATTGGTTGAATATATATTGATATAATAATTGCTAAAATAAAGACAAATATATTAGAGGTAAGATAATATTTTTTTAATAGATTCAAGAGGTAAATCTAAGTTTTCAATGATATATGGAGTTCTCCTATTGATTTTTCACAAAAGTTAGATTAGAAATATCAATTAGACTAAAAAATAGAAATTTAAAAATATCTTATAATTTCGGTAGAAATGATGATACATTGGACATGTATACAAGATTAGGTGTAGCATGCATAACTATTACGAAAAGGACCAAACAGCCCTTGTAAATTTTAAAACAAGGGGCAACAACGTAATTAAATATTCAAGAAAAGCAAAAGCATGCAGTACCAGGTCCTCTCTCTTGGACAACTTTTTCTCTGACAAAATCGTCGCACAGAATCTTCTTATTCCTTTGGCAAGTTATCACACTACACCATTTTAGAGGGTTTGTACTCATTGTATTCATCTGTTGCAGTTGCGCCGGTTATCGTATAAACTTATAAGCCAGGTATGTAAACTGTTCTTCATTCTATGGGCTATGAAGGAAATCATGAATATTGAAGTGTTTGTGTTCTTTGTTATATGTATGATCTGTTCTGTTTTTTTATATTCTGTTCTTCTTTTCTTTCAGTGTTTGATTCAACGGTCAAACACGTAACCCACCTTCATGCGCTAAGTTCTTCATATTCTGTGTGTACGGACTGATTGAGTTCTTTGTTATATGTATGATCTGTTTGTGTATATTCTGTTCTTCTCCTTTTTTTTTTGTTGGTTGATTAGAGTTTTCAATGCGTGTTTAAGTATGTTTATATGATGTTTATTATCTTTATTTTCCTTGATCATTATGCAATATTTGATTTAACGGTCAAACACGGAACCCACCTTCATGCGCTATAAACCTAACGAAATGTCCAAATCTGGAGTAAGGCAAACGTAAGTGACGGTGTACGGAAGCAGAAAACGCAACAAGAAAAGAGGGCAAAATGTTTTTTCGATTGTTACAATTTCGATTTTGAAGAGGGAGGAGGAAAATGGTTGATTAGGGTACAAATAGGTTTCTGGTTTGAAGGAGAGTGAGGAGTTTTCACAACTGAAAAATTGGTTATTAGGGTTTTCGGATGTCTCAATATTCTATGGTTCCCATCTATGTACAGAAACCAACATCAACAAATTAAGTCTTGGGAAGCTGATTATAAAGGGGTGGGCTTAAACTGCTGGACCTCGGAATGCCTTGGAAAACAAGGAGAGCAATCAAAAGACGATGAAAGGGAGATTCGTCACTAAGTGCTCGTTGGGTATTAATTGTTGAAAGAGGCACATTTGATGATGTTGTATACACATGGGGACAAGATACCTAAGCGTAACTCACTCTTTTTTTTTTTTTTTTTGTTTTATCCATTTGGATTATATTCCTATGATGAAAGTTTCTGGATTCTTCACTGATTTTATTGATTGGATTGTTGGTTTTCTTCTTACAAGAATGTACATTGCATGTATCTTTCTCTTGCTGGTTATGTGAACGAAAAAATGACAAAGTGTGATGAATTTAGTAGATCATATAGATTTAGATGATTTTAATAATTAAAAGCTAGCTGGGTGTTAATGTTACAGGGTTTTGATAATCCAAGCCGCATGGAACACGGGTAATTATAGTAACATGTTCCTATTTAATTTTAATTTTTAATAAAGTATGAAAATCAGTAGTTTCTTATACATCCTATTAAATGAATGTAGAGTGGCTGCGATAGTCTTCAGTCATCTTTCGGACCAGGGTTGCCATTCGGAAGCATGGCTTTTTGCCGAAAAAGAAAGCTTTCCAGGATATGTTGCTGAAAGCGAGGAATGGTTAGTTCACATCTTATTTAAAGTTTTTGATTACAGATTTAGTTTTAATTCCCATATATGGTTATATTTCATTTTTTCTTTTTCTTTTTTTTTGCAGTTTACACGAGCATATAATTATCTGGCTGTGGTTTAGTGGGCATGGAATATCAGCCATAAGATATGCAACAAAGCATGGACGCAACTGGTGTTAATGTTCTGGCTCCATATGCAGTGGATCAAGGGTAGTAATTTTGAATTTTGAAAAAACTAATTTTAATTTTGAAAAAAACTAATTTTGATTAATCCTATACATACATGAATATAGGTTGGCAGCCATACTGTATTGTCTACTGAAGAAAAGAGATTCTGATTGGAATGCAAGTCTTTTTGCGCAAAACGCTGACTTCCCAGAAGATCAAACCGAAGAAAGGTTGGTTTAACCATTATTAGGAATTAGTTTTCAGTTCTCTTGTTTAATTATATTTGGTTTCTTTTTCTCAGTTTGCATTCCCAACTTTTTTTTTTTTTTTATGAATGTTAGTTTTGTTTTCTCCTTTGCAGTATTCATGGACTTATACTAACTTGGTTATGGAAAAGAGGGCATCCCGCATGTGCCATGGGCTATTCCATAACCCGCAACCTAAAAAATGTAATCTATAACATTATTGCGAGAGAGGTTGCTGAAGAACCTCCTAGAGATGGTCTTTCTGTTTATGATGATGGGTAATCATAGTGTCATTCTTAAATTTTAGTTTTGGAAAAGTAGTTTTTTTTTTTTTTATAGATCCTATATATGAATACAGATTGGGAGCCATGGTCTCTTGTCATTTGAGCGACAAGGGCTGTGAGTGGGAGGCGGGATATTATCTAATGAAGGCTAGGTTCGAGAACGATGATGCAAAAGATGAAAAGATGTAAGTCAAGCTAATTGGTTAATTAAAACATGATTAGGATTTAGATCCTATATATGTATAAATGTACATATATGTAAATATTTTATTTTATTTTTTTTGCAGTATGCATGAGAAGATACTTACATGGTTATGGAGAAATGGGCACAAGGCATCCGCAACAGCATACTCCATAACCCAGGACCTCAGGGCCAATATTCAAGCTTTTATCGTGGATGAGTTTAACCATCCCAATTCATATAGACGTTTTGGAGGTGCATATGATGTTGTACTTAAGTAAGGGTAATAATTAATTATAATAACATTTATAGTTAATTCCTAAACTGAATTTAGCAAATATATTACTGATAATACTATATATACATATATAACATGAATTAATGTAGGATCGCATATCTAATATTTAGTCTGCTAAAGGACCGGGACGACTACTGGACTGCTGCACACTTTTTAGGTGGGGTTGGGTGAGCAGGATGAAAACAGCTTGCGTGGCGAAATCATTAAATGGCTATGGATGACTGGGCACCATGCGCCTGCAATGGGGTATGCCATAATCCATAACCTCCGGGGAGTTATTCATGAGCTTGTACGTGCCGATGCTGATTCAGGTAATTTCGATTGACGCTTACAAGTTCACAGATATTAAAATAGAAAAAATCATCTATTTTGATCAACAAAATCTATAAATTATAAACTTAACTCTTAAACGTTACCAAAATTCAATTAATATGATATATAAAAAGGTTGATTGTACATGGTTCTGGGTTTTGAAACAGGTCTTGATTAGGTGTAAATAATTATAATAAGCCTTTCACAAAAGTTAAAAAAAAAAAAAAAAAAAAAAAAAAAAAAAAAAAAAAAAAAAATCAAAATTTAATCTTCAAATAAATTAAGACAAATTTACTAAAGATGTCTTGATTGTTGATCCTAACGATATTACTAGTCCCACTATTCTTGTTGAAATGAAAGTGTAAATCTTTTAACATTATTTTAGGAAGTTGACTTTAGGGTTGGTGCATTGCCCTCTACAAATCCCTTTAAAACTTATTCTCGGGAGTACTCATTTAATTTTCCAAGTCTAAAGTATTATTTTGTTATGTATTCAGATTAAGTACTTTTTGGAGATATTGAGCAGAGGAGCTTGGATTTAAGAAGACTTTTTGGGAATGTAATAGTTAGTACTTTGACTATTGTTGTTATGCTCGTAAACAACCTCGCACCTCCTAAACTTGTTTGAACATAACTTTTGGGACTTTAATTTCCGCATTAAAGATGAATTTAGATGATTTTAAAGCTAATAACTTCTGGCATATATTTCATATATAATAGTGCCTAAAACTAAACTGTAACCTAACCAATTGGATAAACCATATGCTTAACCATTGGTTAATGGTTATTAGCGGTTTTGGTTAGCAGTTTTGTTGGTTAGTTCGGTGTGATTATTAGCGGTTTCAGTTAGCTAATTTTAAATCTTAAACAAGTGGAACCTCAAATAGTAAAATTATTGTATTATAACGGTATACAATTCCATGCGTGATTAAGGTTTTTGACAATAAACATAGGACACATTTATTTCTTTGACTTTGATGTTTTGCATTTTCTTTCAAAATCTATGTTTGGCATACTATATTATTTGGCAAAAAAAAAATGTATGTAATGTTCAAAAGTTAAACTAGGACTGTTTCCTGGGTCAGAGGAAGTCTTATTTTATTTAATTTTGGTAATTTAGCCTTAGAAGAAGTTGTTTAACTACACATGTGGCCTTATATATGAAATAGTTGAATGTTTAAACTGTATAAAGTATGACCAAAATCAAGATGTATTCAAATAGACAAACTTGTTGGCATGAACTTATGAGTCTTCGCATAATGGGGAGGTTCAGTATGCAATCCTCAACTCTCATATACTTTTAGGCCGGAGGGTATCACACTTGTTATTTATTATTTTTTTCTACCATCTTAGCCTTACATCAGTTTTGTTTGCACACTTTTATGATTTTTTTGCCATTTAAAGGTTATGATTTGCCATTTTGCCACATTTTTATTTATCTTTTAAATTACTTTATTTTAACTAGATTTAGATAAAAATTATACTTTTCATCAAATGAAATAAAAGAAATACATAAAACCAATTAAAAACTTCATAAACATAAAACTTAAAATACACAACTAATAAAAACTACATGAAGTCTTAGTCTGGAAACTGACTTTCCAAATCGGCTAGGGGTTCCACGTTCAAGTCAATATGGTCAATGAATGTGCTCCAGCCAATCGCTACAAAGATTGTGATTTTCATATTAGATATCATCACATATATAGGTTATATTTTATTTTCAAGAAAGAACAATACTCAAGCCAAAGCATGAAGTTGTCGAAAAAATAAGCGATCGTATGCTATCATTGTTTCTAGGAGATCAAATATAATATGTAAGTTCAAATGGTCTCTGCCCATCAGATTTTGTTCATGATCAATCTGATGCAAAATTATACTTATATGATGTTCTAAATGATCTTAATGTTTCATGTTTGCCGAATCATAAGTTAGTTTTAAAATTTGGGCTTCTAGCTTGTTACACTACAAGAATATTAAACTGAGGCGACGACGGCTATCCCGAAGACAAACGTCGTCGGTTCAGATACCCTATGCCGACAACTAGTTGTCGCCATAGCTTTTGAAACTTTTGACCAATTTCCTTTGACCACTACATCTGTGCCGACGCCAAGTCGTTGCCATAGGTCTGGCGGGAACGACGAAAATGTTGGTGGTAAGTTGAAAATCTATACCGACGACGTGTCGTCGATATAGGTAAAAAAAAAAGTATTTTCCATTTATTTTTATTTCAAGTGCCAGAAAATGTGAACGACGTAGTTTTGGGATACCCTATGTCGACGACAAGTCGTCGGCACATGGTTTTTAATTTATATATATACTTTTATTTCAGGAATAAGTGAGACGTCGTCGTTTATGTCGACCCTATACCGACGACATGTCGTCGGCATAGAGGTATACCCTAAAACAGATACGCAACTTTCTTTCATTTGCACACAGCGACTTCTTTCTCCATTCTTTCCTCCCAAGCGACGAAATCAGCTACCCAACGATAATATCCGGTGATTAAGCCAATCCAAGGTTGTTTCTACCCCTAATTTGTTTTTTATTGTGTTTTGGTATTGATTTTTACCCCTAATTTGGGGTTTTCTGGTGTTTAGGAACCGGTGGTGAAGCTCCACCGATCTAGTGACTGCCTCACCTTTCCACCGTCTAGTCATCGCTATAGGTCCATAACCGTTAACTGATAAAACCCTATAGCGACAACACGGCGTCGTAATAGCTTCAACTTGTGCAGATGACTAGTCGTCTCCATAGCTATCCCGACGACTTGTCGTCGCCATAGGATTTTAATAAAACTTTATTTTTTTCCCCCGAAAATGTTGTTGACAAAATTTGTGCCGACGACATGTCGTCGCAATAGAGCGAGCTATACCGACAACATCTATGCCGACGACCTAACAGACCTATGCTGATGACTTTTTCCCGACGACTTGTCGTCGCGATACCCTATGCGACGACTTGTCGTCTCCATAGGGTCTGAAATTGTCGTCTCCACATGGTCCGATTGTTGTAGTGTTATGCTATTGAGAAACATTGATCAGAAAATTTGATTATGTAATGACACTAGATTATATGTGATATCTTTGGAAAAATATGTTATTGAAACAGTTATCATATTAGGAGGTAATATTAGAAATCAAACTTTTATTCGAAGAATATCTTTAGCTCCTTCTGAAAAAAAAAAAAAAAGATCTTTCAAATTTCAAGGAATATAGTTTTCATTAGTTGTATGTTTTGTCACGACAATTAATAAGAGTCAAAGACAAGGTTTATCAAAGTTTGGGTTGTTTCTTAGACAAACTGTTTTAAAAATGATAGAGTTACATATTCAACTTCCAATATTATTTTTAAAGAAGTGTTCACAAATTTATAAAAAAAAAAAATATAATTTTATTCTTGAGAAACACTTTTATTTATTAGTAGTACAACATAGTTTATTCACAATTTTAATTTGTAATTTATTTTCTTTTGTTCATGTATGTTTCATACATTACCTTTATAATTTCTCATATATCAAACTTATTTGCATGATTGATTGTTTTTATTTTTTGAATCTATTCAATTTTATATTTCATTGTACAACATTATTATTTTATCAGTAATATAGACGTAAACAATGTTCCTTGTATCTTCGAACTCATTTTCATATTAATTTCAGTTGGTCATTATAACGTTATAGATAAAACCTTTGACCTTGTAAATACGTAAGTATTTGTAAATCTATAATTAATGATTATTTTTTTAAGTTTATATTGTTTTACTTTATCAACCGTGTAGTTCACGAGTTATAATTACTGAAACATTAAAATTATAAACTTACTCTTTTGGTAAGTATTCAGACAAGTTATCTTTCTTGGTTCCTGCCTACACAAGTATAAAAAAACGATCAAGCAAATATAGTAACACTCATTTTTTTTTTTAACTATAGGTATGCACCTATGCAAAGTGGTGACGAAAGTTAGTTTTTTTAGTCAAGTTCCAAAGAAAATGCAATGCATCAATTGATTGAAGGTGAATAATTGAAAAGGACATTTTGTGCTTATTTGATTATATTTTCATCTACTGTTTTCTTGTGTGTTCGTTGGATGAATTGTTGCACGATTTTGCATTTTTAGAGACGTGATATAATCCTCTGATCAAAAGTGGGGATTTGGCAATGGAGATGAGAATCGACGATGAAAATGGAAGTAAAAAAGAAGTGAGGGTTACGTAGAGTAAATTGCAAAGTAGTAATATAAAATCTTAGCCTTCAAAAATTTCTAATCGAAAATCTTAACTGAAGTAACCCAATTCTCCTGAAAACAAAATTATTTCATTTACATATCCAGTTGTGTAACGAACCTACACATTTTAGTCATTGAAGTTATCATATCAAAATAAATTTAAATTAAAGTTTCTAAAGAAGTATTGTTTTGCGCCGGTTATTGAATAATTGTTTGGAAATGTTATTTACTTGGAAAATGATATGGAAAATTATAAAAATCAAAGTTATGTGGATGTTTAAAGAAGTAATTAATTAAACTTATACATAAAATATACAACTACAAACTGAAGAGTTTTACTGAAGTTTTTTGGGTTTTTAATAGACCAAAAAAAAAGGTTTCGGGAATCTTGCAAAAAAGATAGCTGATTGAAATCACTGCTTTTTTTTTCCCAAAAATTTCTATCGGCGGTGATTGAATAAGCGTATGTTTTGATTAGCACCCATGCCTCATGTCTAAAGGTGTACTAAAGGAGTGTTTGGATAAATAGTTTTTAGTTTATTGGTTTATTGTTTATTTGTTTATTGCGGTGGAAATAAGTATTTTTTTTTTAAATATGTTTGGATTAGCTTATTGCGATGGGAATAAGTAATAATCATTTTAAGTCTTTGGCAAACAAAACAGCTTATATGAGTAAAATGACCAATAAACAATAAACAATAAACAATAAGCAAAAAACATTCTCCCCATTGCTTATTAAAATCAACTTATTTTGCTTATTCCTACCGCAATAAGCTGATTTTTAAATACTCCTATCCAAACACTTAAATTTGCTTATTGCGATGGGGTTAAACAATAAGCAATAAGCAACTTATTTTTTTTCCTATCCAAACACCCCCTAAATGATTAATGTTAAATATGTCCTTAACTTCATGTCACTAAATCTTTTCTAATGATATTATGTTGTCATGATGTTGTGTGGTGCTACTTTAGGGGAACTCTCTACGCATTGACTTATAGTTTTGAGTTATGTTTCAGGTACTTTGGATGACCGCGGGAAGGCGGAGGCCTAACCGTACACATCCTTATGTTTTGACTTATGACATTGGGAGACTTTGATGTTGAAAATATTTTGAAATTTATGTTTGTAAACAATTTGTGAATTTGGGTTGGTTTTATTTATTTATTTATTTTAATTTTTTGTGATTTTTATGAGCGTTACAGTCATAGATCGGGTTCTTGCATGAAATATGGATTCTTGTTTGAGAGGTTTTTAGCCCAAGAACGTTAAAAACAGAGTTGGAACGAAAAAGTTACGACCATTTGAAGTTATGACGATTTTCTAGTTAATCGCGTACGCTAGGCGTACTAGGGCATCCCTAGTATGCTGGGCGTAATAGGAGTACGCTGGGCGTACCCAATCAGTGCCCAAACCCTATTTTTGTGACTTGAGCCCTATTTAAGCTCCTTAACTCTCCCAAACCCACTCTATTCTCAGCCTTCACCTCGTTAACACCCTCTCTTGAAACCCTAACCCTAGTTTCAGCATTTTGAGCAAAAAGAAGGTGTTTTTAAGTGCTTTGGAGTGTTCTTGATGCACCTTGGAGAATAAGGAAGTCACTGAAGAAGCGTTGGTTGCATTGGAACTATTTGAGGTATGATTAGTGTTGTATTTATCATATTAACCTATTTTGTTATGATATTAATGGTATTTATGAATTTTTATATGATATTCGTCTTATTTAATTTTTTTAAAATCTAACAAATTAGCAATTAATAGTCCCCGATTAATCCTCCGATTAATCTCCGCCTAGCCGATTAATCCCTTAACCCCAGTCCACCGACTAGCTAACGATTTTTACAACCTTGATATTTAGTATGCTGCTATGCTGTAGTGATCTGTTAGATTTGTATCCTGGTATCGAGTATGCTATTATGTTGTAGTGATCTGTTAGATTTGTATCGTGGTATCGAGTATATTGTTATGATGTGGTGATCCTTTAGATATGTATCCTGGTATCGAATATGTTGCTTTGTTGTAGTGATATGTAGAACTGTATGTTATATGTGGTTGCTGGTTATCATCTAGTGGAGTGCCCTAGGGATTGCATGTGGTCATGTAGGATAGCCTAAGAACTCTTGATCTAGGCTTTGTTACATGTTCATTGTTTGGTTGTGGATCTATAGTAAGATCATCTGTTTAGGTGGCTATCTCACCTCTGGTTACTTATGGTTATTGATGTGACAACGGCTCCGACCACCTGCTATGAGAAAGTGCTTCTACGTCGGAGACAGATCTGCGAGGTCACAACAAACAAGGCCATTTGAGCCGCCCTAGGGACTGTGCCCCGAGAGCGGGCTCCGATGATCAAGTTAGATCATTTAGTAGATCTGATATGGTTCACTTTAGCTAGAGAGAACCATCTTGGTGCTGGGGGTGTATGGTGGTTGACGGCTGAGCCACCCGGCTGATATCTAAGGCAACGGCTGAGCCACCGAGGAAGGATCCCCCTCAATGGAGGAGATATTGTTCACTATATAGAGGACAATTAGGCCATGCCTTGGGCCAGCCCGATTCAAGCTCAGCTAGTAAGGAGTTGGGAAAGTACGTCCAGAGGCGTCAGGCAAGGCTGGTAAGGGAGTCCCTAGTCGAGCCAGCAGCAGAGTCCCTAGCAAGGGAGTCCCCATCAAGGCTGGCGAGGGAGTGCCAGGCGAGGCTGGCGTGCCAGAGCTGTCTAGGCCATGCTAATGGACCATATATCATCATTTACAAATTTCATATAGGTTAGCTGGTAGCGAGACTGTATGTTGTGAGAGGACTAGCAGGCGGTGATGAGTTTTATGATTGATGTTTGCTTGTATCATGTGCATACTTGATCCTTGATTGTTTATATGTCGACATATGGTAGTGGTGGGTTGATGAGGTCCTGCTTTGTGTTGTAGGCTAAGATACCCAGTGCGGGCCGGCTGTAAGCCGAAGGCATGGAGGCTCGGGAGGAACAGTTGGATTGAGGCGGTAGGCTAACAAACCCTGGTATACCGGCACGGATAGACTGAAGGCCTGTGATGCGGTCCATACAAGCTAAAGGCCTGAAGAGCAGCCGCTATGCATGCTTGTATGTTTATCGTATGGGGTAATTTGGAGGAAAGTCACTAAGCTTTGTGCTTACCCAGCTGTTTATTGTTTCAAGTATTATCGATCATCATGGGAAGGCGAATGCGTGACTGTACACATTCATTAACAACAATGAAGATTTTGCACCTTAATATCACTCTGATTTTTATAAATATATTTAGAATAAACAATTTTCTCCATAACAAATTTATAACTGGGAAGATTCACTTAAATAGATTGAAATTTTTTTGTTGTAAAATGAGACTTACAATAATGTTGTTTAAATAGGGTCCTAACCCTAAATTTTTAGGGTTTATACCCTGCACGCTTACGCCCCGCATACTACAAGTTTTTCGGAAATGGCAAAACTTCCTCCTAGGGACCAAATCTGCAATGTATGTACATATCAAGGGTCAAAAATGAAAATACCTTGAATCGGGTGTTACATGTGATGTTGAGGCTCTAAGCATATCAAACATAATCGCCGACGTCAACCTATTCTGGTGAAATAAATGGCGAAATCTTCGATAGAAAAGCATCCGACAATGGGAATCAGGGAGTCTGACGATTTGTAAGTGTCCAAAAATGTCGATCGGAATAGATTGAAAGGATTTTGATGAACAATAAGAGGGATGACGATGGTTTTCCACGAAACATATGAAATGAGAAGCAATTTGCTTGTATTGTTATGGTCTTTATATTCTACCATTGTATCGATCTTTGTCCATACTTCTTGCATCATCCCTCTGTGATCCTCACTATGTTTTCTTCTAATTTTGATCGATACAAACACACGTACATTGTCGTGTGTGTTCTTGTTGTTTCCCAATCTAGAAAACCCACAATGAGGTTCTTTCAGGGGGTTCTTCTTAATTTTTAGTTTCAATTTAAAAAAATAAAAAAGATATAAAAACATCATTAATTTAGAAAAATGAAAAGAAAAAGCAAAGGCATGTAGATTAAATTTGATTTGCTTGTTTTGAAAAAATTGAGAAAAGACCAAAGGTATCGTAAAACTCAAACTAAGTTAGAAGATTCTCGTATTTAAGAAGAAAAAAAAAATTGTTACATTTTAGGTCATATTCCCTAAAAAAAAAAAAAATTAATCACTAAATAGCAAAAAATTAATGTGCTGCCCTAGAAATGGTAGGGAAATTTTTAATAAGAAAAATAAAGTAAAATTAAATCAAGCTAGGTTTACAAATAGGCATATAACCCTCTATTCCGAAAAAACGGAGGTACTCGGAGGTGTTGGGTGATCGTTTTGCAGTGATCTCTTGCAGTTTTTGAACACACTGAGGTGCTAGCTAGCGATCGTTTTGCAGTAATCTCGTGAAATTTTGGTAAGAATCATTTTACTTGCTGCTGCGTTTAAATTGTTGTTCCGTTTAATTAAGGGATGGTTGTGTAATGGGGATGAATCCCCGATGTATGGACTATGGACGTGTTTGGGTGGAATATCCGATCGACCGTTTTTTGGGCCGCGTGTGGCGGTATCCCCGTGAGGATTAATGTTACTGATAAGTAGGAAACGCTGTCCCCTCAGTGCGTTAATTATATACTCCTATTTAGCTGCATATTAATTAGTTTGAATGAAATATTTTTTATTTTTTATTTTTTTTAAATGGAATTCAACATATGTTGTATGCTTTGTTCCTTCCTGACCCGATTTAGGAGTTAATTAATGGCTAGTGTATATTATAACCCTTGACATTATTAGGGAGAATATGAATTCATGTTCAGTGTTGAAACGTTACCTACCACCAGATAATTATCCCGTGATGTGGTTATATGGACTAAAGGAGTGCATGACCATACAACCTAAAAATAGTGAAAACAAACCGCGCGAGCTCAACATTACATATCTGCTATTCATTTTGTATTTGTTATGATTATAGCTGTGTAAGGAGGTTTCTTGACTGTTTGTTTGACTCCCATAAAAGAAATCAGCTTATTAACGTGTTTCTGTATCTGAACTTGATTGTATATATAAGTCATCCCATTCCCAGTTAAACATGATGTTGCGCAAGCGACATTTATTCTGGTTATTATTAATTTATTAATTATTTCCAGTTTCTACTTTCTAGGATATATACAATGGACGCCAGCAATTTCTGGGAAATAATGGACACCAACGAAATTACGAAAGACGATATGGTGCTGTGAGTCACTTAAATATTATTTTTGTAACCATATATATATATATATATATCTATATATATATATATATATATATATATATATATATATATATATATATATATATATATGATCAGTTACTTACTTGTTATGTCATATGTGTGAGGTTTATGATTTTGCTTTGTTTTATTCTTCAGGTTGACAAGGTACCTCGTGGATTCCTATAGGACAAATGGGTTTAGATTACCTGCTGATAACTTTTTCAAAGAAGCAAAAATCGAACAAGTAGGAGGTATATGTAACATGTATTGCATTTAATTCGTTTAATTTCCTGTTAATAATCTTGTTTCTATTTGACATGGTGAAGTGATTTGGGATGTTTGATTAATCGTGATTCTTTTGTAATAGAGCTCAAAGGATCATACATGGACTATCATGAGCCGTGCATGAAACAAGGTGCTGGTGTGGGTTTATGGATCTTTTTCTGTCAAGAAATCCTAAAGCACAAGGGAGTCAAAGAAAGGCCAAGGCTGATGAGACACAATGAAGACACTTCTCAGGTGATATAACTTATACAAACATACACACATTGGTTTTTCTTATAGTGGAGTTGGTGCTTCAATGTTCTTATGTTTTCTAATAATAAATGTCTAGACAACCACAAATCAACAATCCGTGAATGTTAATCAAGACCATGTATTTACCTTTCCTTGTCATGAAAGGCCATGGCTGATAACACATCAAGAGGACACTTCTCAGGTGATATATACACACATTGTTTTTTTCTTAGTGGAGTTGGAGCTTCAAGGTTCTTATGTTTTCTACATAATAAATGTCAACAGGTGTTGAATGTTGATCCAGATCATGGCACTATCTCCGGTGCAAAACAAGATGTATTAAGGAAGTGAGTAATCTAAATCTTGATGATAATTGCATCATAATTGATTTTAACGAATGTTAATCAAGTTAGTGGTCATTTATTACTGTAAGAATATCCCTATCTATAGATTATGTAATTAGTTGTCATGTGGTTTTGTTTTTAATAGGCTGTTCAGATACGTTTATAATTACTTCAACAAAAATATGCTTTTGGCTGACTGTTTTGTCCAAAAAGAAGAAACTGCTGAAGAAGAAGCATCTGGTATATATATATATATATATATATATATATATATATATATATATCTGGACACATTGCATTTAATTTCTTCGATTGCTTTCTTTTTTAAGTGCAGTATTTTTCGTTTGCAGTTGGATCCAGAAAACGCAAACGCAGTTTTGAAGACGTCAAGGTTTGAGGAAAAAAGGGAGTTGAGACTGTTGAGTCGTGGAAGGGTGGCAGCTGAATATTTAAAATGATAAATTAAAAGTCTGATATCATCTTCTTGTTCTATCCTATTAAGACTAGATTTTTGTTTAAAGTCTTCATGGTACTTTGTTAAAACTATTTTGAGACCTCGTCACACTCCTTGTTGTCTTTTGCTTTTTAAAATGTTAAACCATGGACATGAATATGATTGCCATCACTCACTCTTAATTTCCTGGGATATCTAATGCTGCCCAACTACACCGCCTTGGGATGGATAAATGCAAGAAATAGCATACTACTTTAATTCATTTGTTTATTAGTTATTACAATTTCTTTGTTGTAGTTTCAAAATTTGTAGCATTGTCATCAGAGGTGCAACGTTGCACCAGAAACTAGTGTAAGTAGGATGATGCTATAAGCTAACAAACACAATTATGTTTCCATCTATTGCAATTAGCTCGATATAGGTTAGATGTTAATAACGTGTTCCATCATTAAGACGTCATATAAACCCACTTTTCAAAGAAACAAGTGTAGACTTTTTAAAGTAAACATTTTAATAATGAAATTAGGATGTCGTAACACATATTCATTATATTATAACTGTTATAATCTAATGATCATCCTATAATTTCTCCTTCAATATGCACGTCTTCTCAACTGTTTTATGGTATTCAAAGTATATCGAAATACCATTCTTAGTTCCATCATCATTTCGATACTTTGAATATCATAAGATATGAATATTTCTCTCACCATATTTCCGGTCATTGTATAAGGTTTTAGTAGAATATGATTTCAATCAACATTTCAAGATATTATCACATAGAGTACACATTCTAAAGTTCGTTCTTCAAGCTGAAGTAGCTGTATAAAAAAATACTTCTTCAAATGTTGCTTTGGGACATTCTAATATCTAGAGTGTACAAAATAATATTCATTTAGGCGTGTTTAGCAAAAGTAGCTGATAGCGAATAGCAGTTACAACTGGTAACGTTTTGTTATACGTTACGTGAAGTAGCATTTAGATTTGAAACATTTTATTTAAAATAAACGCTAGAAGCTTGTAGTGCCAGAAAATTGAGAGTTTTGTCAAACGCTAGAAGCTCTAAAACGCTCCCAAACGTTCCGTACCGAACACGCCCTTACTCATTGAGGGTTTGTAACAATGTTGATATTAATTTCCATAAATTCTTTATATATATATATATATATATATATATATATATATATATATATATATATATATATATATATATATATATATATATATATATATAAGATTATAAAACTAAAACGTACAGGAATATTTCGATCATGACTGGAGACTCATAAAAAAACAATGGTAAATGAGTGCGATTAAAAAGTGACGGCCTATGGGGTATCTTTAGTGCATTGCTGGATTAATGAAGTCAGATGTATCACCATGCCCATGGTTGTTTAAAGGATGATGGTCTGAACTTGGCAATTGAAAGAATGATGATGAATCCTTTGGAATTAGTGAATCTTACTGGAAGATAACACAAAACTTTGTTGTGTTTTTCAATAGCTCTTTGTTATTATTTGGATTTTGGTGGTTGAAGATTTGATACCTGTAACAACTCTAAAGTTTTATCTCTGTCAAGTTTTCAACATATCTGTTTTAACCTTTAAACGATTTTCAACAAATCCATTTATAATCATATTTAGAAAATAAAAGCAAACACCTTTTTACCACTTATCGAAAGTACACTGCTAATTCCACACTTATCATGAGAGTGCATTGTTATTTTTATACATATTCCATTGAAGTGCAACAAAAGACTAAACACACAACCACTTATATACAAAACAAATGAATGAAAACAAATATCTTTTACACCTTACAAAAAGTAAATTGTTTTTTCCACAGATTCCATGAGTACATTGCTAATTTCACACGTACTTCATGAAACTTTATGTGTGTATGTACTCAGATCACTGAAAAAAAATAGACAAAACTCAAGTCAAAACTCTTTTCCCTTCAAACCTTCAGCTTTTTCATTCTTTTACCGAACTGGCAAAAAGCTTAAATATCTTTTACGTATATTTTCTCTTCTAAACCAACCTGTCACAAGCAAATACAAAAACAAAACAACCAAAGTACTTAGCTACTTCACCTATTACAAATTTTCATAAAATACTATAAGAATAAAATAACACTTAGAAAATGTCTATATTATAAACATCAAAACCCGCATTGAAACCAAAAAAAGTCAATAAAACAGATATAGAAGGCAATCCAAGTTTTTTGAAAATCGGACTACTTCAGGAACAAGGAATGGAATTAGCATAAAAATTTGCTAAAAACATTATAAGTTGTCGGCGAAGACTCTACATCTAGTTTACTATTCAAAATCATGTTAGATATTTGAGAAAGATGAAACTTTTAAACCAATACCCTTTCAAAAGAAAACATCTTATGCTTATAGTAGAACAATAATATCAACAATTTCAAAAAGTCATGGAAATAGCAAATTCAAGATCGAAATATTCAATAACACAAAATAGATTCAGAAGACTATTGGAAACTCAAAAGAATAATAAATATTTATAAACAGATTCAATGACTATCTATGAAAAATAGTAGATTTCAGGAGTCATATGAGACATTCAATAGGATACGTGAAGGGTAGCGTAAATTAGGTAATAGAGGTGATCGGGTCGGACAGCTGGGTGGAGGTTTGTGCCATCTACATAAAAAATCAAAGATATCAGGATTATAGTAACATAATCAATTTTTAAACTTTGGAAGAACCAAAACTGAAATCAATAATCAATAGGATTTTCTTAAAAGATGAAAGTCAAAGCATACCAAGCATTGATCTTTAAAAGAAAATAGTTTCTCTTGACGACCTTATTTCTATATTATTGAACTGCAATACAAAATGAAACATAGTTAAGATCCATCATCATAGCTTATTTGTTCAACTACAAAATCAAAAACAAATAACCCAACAGTGGTTTGTATGTTTCCTTAATCGAACACCAGAAAGAGGGGGAAGAAGGATAAAACAAAATTAGGGAGAACGAAGACATGGGGTGAATATGGGTTGCATAGGATGTGGGGGAAAATAGAATTTATGACATAATAATAGTGAATGAAGATGGTGACGACAATTGTAAAGGATTTTGTTGGTTGTGATGAGTACTGGTAGTGGTGGCGGGTTAGTTTAGGGCATTATACAGAGCTGCTTAAATAAAGATGCTTCATGGAGGAGAAGTTACCAGAGTTAGGGCACTAACTGATGTATGATATGGTTGAGTCTGACAAGTTTATGGAGGTCACAATGGTGGTGGCAGGCAACAACGACACTGGTTATGGTGGGCTTCTAGAGTTTGAAGGAGAAGGAGCATATCATCTGGAGTTTTCCTAGTTGTGAACTGGAAGCATTTAATTTCCTTGAAGGAAACGAAGGGGTGTGCATTGCTGAGAGGGGAATTGATGCCGATCTACATATGTGTATACATTGTGTTTTTAAAATCAAAAGTTGTTTTTGGAAAAGAAAATAAAAGATATTTGGTAAATTGGTTTTAAAAGTCATTTTGAAGTTTTTACAGGAAAAGCTAACTTTTTGGAAAAGTTAAGAAATTCTGATTTTTTTAACTTTATCAAAAAAAACTTTTGGGGTTTAAAAGCTAAACCAAATACCCCTAAGCATAAAGAGTCATATATTGTCTTTAGAGAGTTGTTCATTTTTAATACTTGAAATTGATTGGAGGAATGTTGTTCATATGGATTGTCATTTTTCAATCTAAACCATTTGAATTAAATCAAATGGTTCATAATTAAGCTCCTTGTTTTTAAGATGGAAATCTTAAAATTATGTGGACCGATATTATATATGTATTATAAAGTAGTAAGATAAGATATATATATATTAATAAAATAGTAGTTCTTTTATCATGTGTCAACATATTAGATATTTTAATTAATGTGTTGTCACTTGTCAATTTATTAGTTTTTCATTTTAAATTTATTAAACCTCCTCATTAATGTGATTCTATTTTAAATTTGAAATTTGAAATTATTGTTGTCATTAATTCACAAATAAAAAATATCTAATATATATTAAAAATTAATTTTATATATTTATTTGAATTAATGATTATAATTTCACATAAGTAATAAAAAATATCTCTTAAATTAATAATTTATTTAAAATAACTTATTAATAATTTTGAGTTTTTACTATAAAAGTTTGATTAATTTTATAACCGTGGTTCCCACAGGTTATAAACTAATATATATATATATATATATATATATATATATATATATATATATATATATATATATATAGAGAGAGAGAGAGAGAGAGAGAGAGAAACATCCTAGGCTCTGATACCACTGATAGGTTTTGAGCACAACATGTGTTCATGCAATCCTAATTACTTTGGATCTAAGTTTTTCGCTAATTGAACATGCAAAAGAAATTCCAAACAATAACCCTAGATCTAGTATATATAATTTGAAACTCATATATAAAAAAGGTTAAGAAGATTACATTACTTGTTATGTAGCAATAACAAGAATTCCTTGATTGATCTTAACTCTTGAAAGCTTAGTGTCTCAAATGTTGCACTTCTAATGGTTCACAAACACTTGTAGTAAGAGGATGAGAGGAAATAGGAGGGAATATATAGAAAATCGGCTAGGGTTTTGTAACGCCTGTGTTTCTGGGCTTGCCATGTTTAGCAATGTAATGGTCTAGGTTAAACTTTGTAACCCGTTTTGAAATAATATAAGTGTATTATTTGAGTATTATGTGTTTTGTGCTTAATTGCTTAATTATGTGGTTTGATTAATTAAGCATAAAAATAAGCGTCAAAATTTAAGTGTAAAATAAACTTGATATCTTTAGATAATGTTGTAGTAGTTGAAACAAGGTTTCCGGAGATATAAAGAATGCCGAAATCCGAGTTATAACGAGGAAGTTATGACCTGTCGAAGTTTCGCGACAGAACCGGCAACGCTGAATAACGTAAAAAGTGAAATTTACGTTAAAGCGATATTTAGCCTTAGTGATCTAAACGAGAATCAAAGATCTCGTTGTTAGTATCAAAGCGATAAAAAGTTAGGCGACAACGGACGTCAAACGAAGAAGTTATGAATTTATAACGAAATTTTCTGTCCCGGCCTATTAAAAATAAATAATAAAAATAAATTCAAAATCAGCCGACGGAGTCTAAACGAAAGTCGTAGAGAGTAGTCTCACCTTTCCGTGGATATAAAGAACGTCGAAAACGGAGTTCGTATGAAGAAGATATGAATTTCCGAAGTGTATTAATTAATTTGTATTTATTTTTAAATCAAAATTCGGAAGCATTATCCGAAGGCGAGTCATAGGTCTGATCCGACTTACGCGCCGCGTAAGTGAGTACGCCCCGCGTACTCCGAAGAGTGTCGACACTTCGGATGACGCATGCACTTACGTTTCTGAGGCACGTACGCCCCGCGTACGAGAGGCTTCCAGCCTCCTATAAATAGGATGCGAGGGTTCCGGGTTCCATTGCTATTTTCCTCTCGTTTTTGTACCGAAGCTCTGCATTTTTACCCCTGAAGCCCCGGTAATATTCCCGAGTCCCGAAGCGAGTCCCGAGATCCTGAAGATCCCGAGAAGTGCGGTTTCCGAACCGAAGCTCTGCCCGCGAGAAGTTTGATTTTCGTAGAGATCTTCCAGATCTGCTGAGGATTACAACTTCTGCAAGCCGTAGTGCTGTCCGATCATCTTCTGATCAAGTGAGTGTATACTACCTTTCATAAACGCAATAATAATACAAGTATGATTTGAGTGTATTAAGTTTATTGTCGTTTATACGTGTGAATGCGTTGTTACTTTCTTCTAACGTATAATTATGAAGTATTTTATACGAGATACGTGTTATGTGTATATTTTGTTGTTATGTGTGTGAATGTATATTCACTTTCTTCTGTCTTACATATCTGATTATTTCTATATGGAATACGTGTTATGTGTGTGTGCCTCATCTGTTATATGGAAAATGTATTGATCAAGCATGCTATACAGGTTCTGAAAATATGTATAAAATGTATGTTTTTATCTACTAATATGTTGGGTAGAACATGGGTAGATAGTTGGTGTGTAATAAACAGATGAGAGGCCTCGTTGTTGTTTGATCCAGTCATCTAGCGGAATTTAGATGACGACCACAGACTTTTCTAGATAGTCCAGTGGAACGCTAGCAGGCTCATAACCTGTAGGTGTTAATGAACTTGGGTGTTCATTCGTTGTATTCCATCCCCCTCATGGTTGCCTTATTTGACTTATATTGCTGAGGAACCCCCGCAGCATGTGTTGTCACCCCGATGAAAATATTCTTAGATTAGGTCCCTTGTGTTAGTTATTTTAGGGACGTAAAGTGAGAATAACGGGAATGGGTAACTGGGTTATTGTTGGTTGATAATAATTAATTTAATTATTTATTGTGGGTTGAAAACCCTATATGCTCACCAGGCTCCCAAGCCTGACCCACTCAGTTTTATTTGTATTACAGGAAGTGGCGCAAGGGCGTAAGATGGATGAACCATCAAGTTGTTTTGTTTACAAGTTTGCATATGTTTATATTTGTTATATGACTTGTAATGTATTCGTTTATGCTTATTGGTCTGTATCGGAACATGACACCCCGAGTTTTGATTATAATGAAAATACATTTCTTTTATGAAATGCTTCGGTAAACATTGGTTTATCATGTTTTGTTTTTGGGAACAAATTCCGCAACTCTTTCAAATCAAAAGGATTTACTCTGAAAATATTTAAAAGCATAAATGAAAATCGGTCTTTTCTGGCCGAGATTTTGGGGATATCACAGTTGGTATCAGAGCATTAGTTTAAGCGAACTAGGAATTTGTAGGATTTCTAGACTTAAACTTAGAATGCTAAGTGGAATTTTGAGATGTATGTCTGTTATGTTTTAGACACGAGCACTAGTTTATTTTAGGAAAGTTGCCTAAAATGCTTTATGTGCTAAATGTTATATGTTGTCATATATGATATTATTTGTTCGGATCTATGGTCTGTTGTCGACCGGATCTAGAAACTTTATATGTGTAGGATTCTAAGTGTACGTCTACGGTATTAGAACTAGCATGTAAACGTTTCGGAGTGATAAGGATGATTTGAATATCTATCGTGAATAAGGATCTAATTTCACCTTATTCGGTGTGTAGATCAAAAATGGTGAGAACAAGAAGTGGAGTTGGAAATGCTGATGAAAATAGGAATCAACCACCAGTGATTGAACAAAGACCTGTTGTAGCAGCAGCACCTGAGCCAATAACCATGGCTGGTGTACAATTGATGATTCAGACGATGTTGGATCATCAAATGGATGAAACTAGACGGTTGCTTCAACAGAATCGTGAAGAACTGTCAATTCGTGTGGAAGAGCCTGAATTAAATGAAGGGCACTCGGAAGGTGGAAACTTCAGTGGATCAGTTGGTCAAGCCAACCCACCGATAGTTAGGCAAGATAACCGCGATGGAAGGAATGATGGAATGGGATGCAAGTACAAGGAATTTTTGACTTGCAAACCATCGACCTTCAATGGAAAGGAGGATCCGATTGAGGTTATGGATTGGATCTCCGAAATGGAGCTAGCCTTCATGACGTGTGGCTGCAGAGGTAAGTTGCAAACCATCTATGACGTGCGTCAATTCCGAGGTGGAGCCGTTCGTTGGTGGAACACTCTAGGGAAGACTTTGAGCCCTAATGAGCCACTGCAATTGTCATGGGCAGAGTTCTTGGTGCAGTTTAAGCGCAAGTTCTGCTCAGCTCAAAATCTGTTGGAGTTGGAGAACAAGTTCCTGACATTGACTAAGGGCAGTATGTCAGTTGATGAATACACCAATAACTTCACCGATAAGATGGAGTTTGCCTTGCGTATCGTTCCAGACGAGCTGACGAAGGTGGACCGGTATGCGAAGGGACTCCCATGGGAGTATGAGGTGCCAGTACGTCAGGCACATACTTTAGAGGCAGCTATCTGGGCTGCCAAGTCTGTTGAGAACATGATCAAGGGGAGAACCACCAACAAGGTTGAGGTTGGTGAGAAGAGGAAGTTTGAGGGAACATCTGGTTCCGGTAAGAAAAGTAAATTTTCGAAATCTGATTCGAAAAGGTTTGGTGGGGGAAAAGGAGGAGAAGCAAAGTGGTGTGAAAAGTGTAAGAAAAAGAACTTTGGGAAATGTAGCGAGGATGTAACTTGCTACAAGTGTGGAAAGGTTGGACATTTTGCCAATGAATGTCCGAACAACAAAAGGATGTGTTTTGGTTGTAATGAAGAGGGGCATATTTTGAAAGACTGTCCGAAGAAGAAGGAGGCAGCTAAGCCCAACATTCCACCAAAGCCGAAGGCGAGAGCATTCCAGATGACACTGGAAGCTGCTAAGGATGAAGCTGATGTCGCTTCAGGTACCTTTCTCATTAACAATCTGCCTGCCCAAATTTTATTTGATTCTGGAGCCAACTACTCCTTTATATCGCATGAATTTGGTAGAAAACTAGCTTTGCCTGTTGATAGACTAGATAATGATTTATTAGTCGAAGTTGCTAGTGGCAAGTTTGTACCTGTTAGCCATCATATGAAAAACATCTTAATCGACTTGAATGGGAATAAGTTCTGCGAGGAATTATTGCCTATGGAACTTAACGGTTTCGACATCGTGTTGGGAATGGATTGGCTCAGCGCCAATGATGCCGAAATTTTATGCAAGAAGAAGATTGTTAAAGTAAACCTGCCTGGGAAGGAATCGTTTATGGTGTATGGGGACAAACGCCGAGTGAATTCTGGAATCATTTCCCTAATGAAAGCCAGAAAGTGTTTGACCAAGGGATGTACATCATATTTAGCATTCGTAATTGATGCTAAGAAGGAGAAGAAGGTGATGCAGAGTATTCTTGTGGTGTGTGATTATCCGGAAGTATTTCCCGAAGATCTTCCTGGATTACCACCTAATCGACAAGTGGAATTCCGTATTGACTTGTTACCAGGAACCACGCCAATAGCAAAAGCACCTTATCGATTAGCACCAACGGAGATGAAGGAGCTGATGATGCAACTTCAAGAGTTGTTGGACAAAGGTTTCATTAGACCTAGTTCATCGCCCTGGGGAGCTCCGGTGTTATTCGTGAAGAAGAAAGATGGAAGTATGAGAATGTGCATTGATTACAGAGAGCTGAACAAGACAACAATAAAGAATAGATATCCGTTGCCAAGGATTGATGACCTATTTGATCAATTGCAAGGTTCGAGCTATTTCTCGAAGATCGATCTTAGGTCAGGATATCATCAGCTGAAAGTAAGAGATCAGGATATAGAGAAGACTGCGTTCAGAACTAGATATGGACACTACGAGTTCTTGGTTATGTCGTTTGGACTAACCAATGCTCCGGTAGCATTCATAGATTTAATGAATAGGGTTTGTAATCCGTTCCTTGATAAATCTGTGATAGTGTTCATCGACGACATTCTGATTTACTCAAAAAGCCAGGAGGAGCATGGCAGACACTTGCGAGAAGTGTTAGAAGTCTTGAAGAATGAGAAGCTTTATGCAAAGTTCTCCAAATGTGGTTTTTGGATTCGAGAAGTCCAATTCTTGGGTCACGTGGTCAACCAAGAAGGGATAATGGTTGATCCAGCAAAGATTGAAGCTGTAATGAAGTGGGAACAACCGAAAAGTCCCACGGAGATCCGAAGTTTTTTAGGATTAGCCGGATATTACCGAAGGTTTATCCAAGGCTTTTCTTCGATTGCTACTCCATTGACAGCTTTGACCCACAAAGGAGCTGCTTATGCTTGGAGTGAGAAGCATAAAGAAGCATTCGAGAAGCTAAAGAAGAAACTATGCGAGGCACCGATACTTTCTCTACCCGATGGAGTTGAAGACTTCGCTGTTTATAGCGATGCGTCTAGGGTTGGATTGGGTTGTGTTTTAACCCAAAGAGAAAAGGTGATAGCATATGCGTCTCGACAGTTGAAGGAGCATGAAAAGAATTACCCGACTCATGATTTGGAGTTGGCAGCGGTAGTTTTCGCTCTGAAAATATGGAGGCATTACCTCTATGGCACAAAGTGCAAACTTTTCACTGATCATAAGAGTCTCCAATATCTCTTTAACCAGAAGGAATTGAATATGAGGCAACGACGCTGGCTGGAATTACTCAAGGACTACGACTGCGAGATACTTTACCACCCCGGTAAGGCTAATGTTGTTGCTGATGCTCTCAGTCGGAAAGTCAATCTTGAAAGGAAAAAGCCAAGAGCGTTGAGAATTGAAGTTGTCTCGACCATTGTGGAAAGTATAAAGAAAGCTCAAGAGGAAGCTTTTGAGAAAAATGACCGAAAGGAGGAACGTTTGGGTAAAACGTTGGTGTTTGGTACAAACGGTCATGGACTGAAGGTATTCCAAGATCGTATTTGGGTACCAAAGTCAGGAGGAATTAGAGATCTTCTGATGGAAAAAGCTCACAAGACCATGTATTCGATTCATCCCGATATCACTAAAATGTATAGGGACCTGAAACCCTACTACTGGTGGCCGACGATGAAGCTTGATGTTGCAAAGTATGTGGCCGAGTGTGTGACTTGTGCGAGAGTCAAGACACAACATCAGAAACCGTATGGGAGTTTAGAACCTTTACCTGTGTCTATGGGTAAGTGGGAAGACATTGCTATGGATTTTGTCACTAAACTACCCAGAACAAAGAATGGTCACGACATGATTTGGGTGGTCGTTGATCGATTCACTAAGACTGCGCATTTCATAGCAGCCAGGGAGAAATGGTCTATGGAAAAGCTTGTGAATTCTTATGTGCAGGAAATTGTGTGACTTCACGGTGTTCCGCTAACAATTGTGTCGGATCGTGATAGTCGTTTCACCTCAAGGTTTTGGAAATGTCTACAAGAGGAAATGGGTACAAAGTTATGTTTAAGTACAGCTTACCATCCGCAGACTGATGGTCAGAGTGAAAGAATGATACAAACACTTGAAGATATGCTGAGAGCATGTACCTTGGAATTCCTAGGTAATTGGGATGAACATTTACCTTTGGTAGAATTTTCCTATAATAATAGTTTTCACTCGAGCATTAAGATGACACCTTACTAAGCTTTGTATGGACAAAAGTGTCGTACGCCGTCTTGTTGGCTTGAGGCTGGGGAAAAGCAGTTTATGGGACCGGAGATGGTTCATCAAACTGCTGAAAAGTTGAAAATAATTAGGGAAAGAATGTTAGCGGCTCAAGATCGTCAAAAGAGTTATGCTGACAAAAAGCGAAGACCGATGACTTTTGAAGTTGGGGATTCGGTTTTGCTTAAAGTCTCGCCGTGGAAGGGACTTATAAGATTTGGTAAAAGGGGAAAATTAAGTCCAAGGTTTATTGGACCGTTTAAAGTTCTTCAGAGGATTGGGAACCAAGCTTACAAGCTCGAATTACCCGAAGAACTGAATGGAATTCACAACACTTTCCATGTGTGTTATTTGAGGAAGTTCACGGGAGAAGTTCCCGATATAATTCCAATTTCCGAATTGAGAATTGATGAGAACAAAAGGTTGATTGAGGAACCAGAGGCAATTGTTGACCGAAAGACTAAGAAGTAGCGACGCAAGATGGTCGAGTTAGTGCTTGTCCGATGGAAACACACGAATGGGTCGAATCTCACCTGGGAGACGGAGAGTGACATGAGGAGTCGCTATCCGCATTTGTTTGTTGATGTGTGATTCCGGGGACGGAATCATTCTAAGGTGGAGAGAATTGTAATGCCTGTGTTTCTGGGCTTGCCATGTTTAGCAATGTAATGGTCTAGGTTAACCTTTGTAACCCGTTTTGAAATAATATAAGTGTATTATTTGAGTATTATGTGTTTTGTGCTTAATTGCTTAATTATGTGGTTTGATTAATTAAGAATAAAAATAAGCGTCAAAATTTAAGTGTAAAATAAACTTGATATCTTTAGATAATGTTGTAGTAGTTGAAACAAGGTTTCCGGAGATATAAAGAATGCCGAAATCCGAGTTATAACGAGGAAGTTATGACCTGTCGAAGTTTCGCGACAGAACCGGCAACGCTGAATAACGTAAAAAGTGAAATTTACGTTAAAGCAATATTTAGCCTTAGTGATCTAAACGAGAATCGAAGATCTCGTTGTTAGTATCAAAGCGATAAAAAGTTAGGCGACAACGGACGTCAAACGAAGAAGTTATGAATTTATAACAAAGTTTTCTGTCCCAGCCTATTAAAAATAAATAATAAAAATAAATTCAAAATCAGCCGACGGAGTCTAAACGAAAGTCGTAGAGCGTAGTCTCACCTTTCCGTGGATATAAAGAACGTCAAAAACGGAATTCGTATGAAGAAGATATGAATTTCTGAAGTGTATTAATTAATTTGTATTTATTTTTAAATCAAAATTCGGAAGCATTATCCGAAGGCGAGTCACAGGTCTGATCCGACTTACGCGCCGCGTAAGTGAGTACGCCCCGCGTACTCCGAAGAGTGTCGACACTTCAGATGACGCATGCGCTTACGTTTCTGAGGCACGTACGCCCCGCGTACAAGAGGCTTCCAGCCTCCTATAAATAGGATGCGAGGGTTCCGGGTTCCATTGCTATTTTCCTCTCGTTTTTGTGCCAAAGCTCTGCGTTTTTACCCCCGAAGCCATCCCGAACCCCGGTAATATTCCCGAGTCCCGAAGCGAGTCCCGAGATCCTGAAGATCCCGAGAAGTGCGGTTTCCGAGCCGAAGCTCTGCCCGCGAGAAGTTCGATTTTTGTAGAGATCTTCCAGATCTGCTGAGGATTACGACTTCTGCAAGCCGTAGTGCTGTCCGATCATCTTCTGATCAAGTGAGTGTATACTACCTTTCATAAACGCAATCATAATACAAGTATGATTTGAGTGTATTAAGTTTATTGTCGTTTATACGTGTGAATGCGTTGTTACTTTCTTCTAACGTATAATTATGAAGTATTTTATACGAGATACGTGTTATGTGTATATTTTGTTGTTATGTGTGTGAATGTATATTCACTTTCTTCTGTCTTACATATCTGATTATTTCTATATGGAATACGTGTTATGTGTGTGTGCCTCATCTGTTATATGGAAAATGTATTGATCAAGCATGCTATACAGGTTCTGAAAATATGTATAAAATGTATGTTTTTATCTACTAATATGTTGGGTAGAACATGGGTAGATAGTTGGTGTGTAATAAACAGATGAGAGGCCTCGTTGTTGTTTGATCCAGTCATCTAGCGGAATTTAGATGACGACCACAGACTTTTCTAGATAGTCCAGTGGAACGCTAGCAGGCTCATAACCTGTAGGTGTTAATGAACTTGGGTGTTCATTCGTTGTATTCCATCCCCCTCATGGTTGCCTTATTTGACTTATATTGCTGAGGAACCCCCGCAGCATGTGTTGTCACCCCGATGAAAATATTCTTAGATTAGGTCCCTTGTGTTAGTTATTTTAGGGACGTAAAGTGAGAATAACGGGAATGGGTAACTGGGTTATTGTTGGTTGATAATAATTAATTTAATTATTTATTGTGGGTTGAAAACCCTATATGCTCACCAGGCTCCCAAGCCTGACCCACTCAGTTTTATTTGTATTACAGGAAGTGGCGCAAGGGCGTAAGATGGATGAACCATCAAGTTGTTTTGTTTACAAGTTTGCATATGTTTATATTTGTTATATGACTTGTAATGTATTCGTTTATGCTTATTGGTCTGTATCGGAACATGACACCCCGAGTTTTGATTATAATGAAAATACATTTCTTTTATGAAATGCTTCGGTAAACATTGGTTTATCATGTTTTGTTTTTGGGAACAAATTCCGCAACTCTTTCAAATCAAAAGGATTTACTCTGAAAATATTTAAAAGCATAAATGAAAATCGGTCTTTTCTGGCTGAGATTTTGGGGATATCACAGGTTTCTATGCTCTAAGCATTGGACAAAAACCCTAGGTGAAAGGGTTTTTAAATAGCTGAGGTTGCTAAGGTTTTCAGGTGGAAACCCTAATTTCTTGCTTAGGCCTTAAGTAGTCCATGGACCTCCTCTTCTAGAAGCCTTGGACGAATTCTATAGGGCCACTCTATAGATTTCGTCCACTCCATTCCAAATGAGTCCAGCAGCCCAGTTTTGCAACTATCAATAATTTGCAAAACAGCCCCCGTTCTTTTAATCAATTCATTGAATCCCAAAATTAATTCCAAATTAATTTTTGATTAAATACTAATTAAATAATATGATTTCTAATTAATATATTATTCTCATAATATATTAATAAATCATTTATTAATCTCTCATTGTTGGGTCAAAAATATGGTTTATACTTTACTTTTCTAGAAATATGTATTTTTGTGTCTTGGACCGTAAACAATTTGGTGTTTACGGCCGTATACGTGTTTACGGCCATAAACAGGTTTACATCCGTAAACCCATTTATGACCCATGTTCACCAAGCCCATATTCCCTTGTATATATATAGGTGTTAGAGTGAGGAGTAGAGATTGATGAAAACACAAGGAATGTACGGCCAAGAGAGAAACTAGAGAGAAGTTTTGTGTGTGTGAATCTTTTGTATCTGGATCTTCATTCTAATGAATTCATACATAGATTCATCATATTCTTCTTCTTCTTCTCTTCTATTTTATCTGACAGCATTCGTTTGATTGGGATTCCGCACCATCAAACGGATCTGACTGATACACAGGCAAATTAGGGACTTGCAATTGGTATCAGAGCTTGGTTGTATCAGTCAATTTTTTCAGATTTGGAGCATTATTTGATCTTATTTTTGAAAGATTTTTGCGTTTTTCGATAGATCTCTGAAAAATAAGGGGGGTTTGTTCTTCGTGTTTATCATAAAAAAGGGTTTTTGATCGAGTTTTGGAGCTTCAAAGTCGAAAAATTGGTGTTTTTGGTCGAAACCTGCGAGGGTGTGGCCGGCAGCTAGGGTTTCGGAGTTCAAGGCCCGAGGTTCATGGTCCGGAGTTTGTGGCCCGAGGTTCACGGTCTGAGCTTGCGACCTCAGAGTTTACGGCCGGTCCAAGGAGTTTGCGGCCCAGCAGTCTCGGTCTTCGCCTCGCACCTCGGTCCTCATCCTTGCTTCGCAGCAGCAGCTAACCTTCGCATATATAAAAAATTAGCAAGCAGAAGCGGAGGTGCCGGGGTTCGATCTCACGACCTTTGATTCACCAAGCGGCGCTACTTCTGACTCCTCTAGGCCATAAGTGATGGGTTTTAGCCATAAGAACTTTCCTATGTGCGCATGCAAAACCCTAATGCTTGGATCTAGGCTTTCTAATTAAACATGCTTTGAATCCAAGACTTCTAATGGCTAATTAGGTTAAATAACAACATTGAAATAGATCTAGAATCATACCTTTGGATTCCTTGTTGATCTTGTTGTCTTGGAGCTTCTAGAGTCACAAATATCACTCCTCTAATGGCTTACAAACACCAATAGCAAGCAAGATGATTTAGGAGAGAGGAGAGGGGAGGAATTCGGCCAGAGTATCTCTACTTTAGATGGTGTGTCGAATTCCCTCACCCCTAGGGTCTATTTATACTTGTAGACTCCTTAAGGGTTACAACCTAAACCCTAATTGGATAATCTTCTCTTAAGGCTATCCAAATCCATTCCATAGATAACCCTATGGACGATTTTGGCTTATCCAAGCCCTAGAAATCGTCCATCCTATCTAGGATAAGGATTTATAGTCTAAAGTGTAACTATCAAACAATTGACAGTTTATACCCTCTTATTTAATTAATCTCTTTAAGTCACCAAATTAATTCCAATTAATCTATGACTTATATTAATCAAATAACCATATATTATTCCTTATAATATTTACTCTCTCTTAACAAATCATCCATCAAGTTGCTATGGTGAAGGCAACCCAAAAGGACCATGTACAACCGGATCAAATACTTGCCTAATATAGTTGCAGCCTTAGACACTATTCCAACAGTCTCCCACTTGGATAAGTCTAGTAACTATACAAGTACAATTCGGTTTGCAATCGTAGCTCTCAAAGACGCTGTCAACTCTGATCTAATCAATCTTGTCCTTTAGATAAGGGATCTTACAGTCCTCTGTTAGATATCATGCTGACAATCCTATGGAATGGTTAGTCAAGCATTTGATTTCTCGATCTCTGATTTATTTGACATAGAACTTAATCAAACACATCAATTCAGTTCTGACCGGGCCCGATACATAAGTCAAATCAAATCATCGAGTGGCCAAGATATCTCTTCTACCCTCTTAGGATAAAATTTACAGATAAACTTCGACTCATATGCATTTACTTATTCATTAACCAACTATACACAACAATGCGTTTTATAACACCGAATTACTGATGCGTTTTCGCATTATCAATGTACAATCAATTAACAAATAATAAACAATATATCTAGGTTTTAAGACTATATGATATTATCGTCTTGCGATCACCTTTTATATCGTATTCCATAAAGTGATTCCAGCAAGCGCGGGTTTATTCCAATGCTCAAAACCAGTTCATAAGCACTCATGAACGTTGCAGCAACCGTTGCTATGTCTAACACCATTTAGACATTCTACATACCAATTCATGACAATTTTCATTCATATCTACTCCCAACATATGAACGATTGTGGATCATTTGAATAATTCGATTATTCCTAATAAACTCAATTATTCTGGAAGTCAAAACATGCAAAGTGAAACAATAGTTAAACAATTAACATGTGACAGTAACTTTACTCATAAATAAAACTCCTTTATTTAATCATCAAATGTTAATTACATTTATCTATTATACGTTTCTAATACTATCTAATCTATACTAATATCATCCTTCAGCCCAATACTCCTAGCATGCTGCAAGTGCTTAACCCTACTCAGTCCCTTCGTAAGCGGATCTGCTGGGTTATCTTCTGATGATATCCTCTTCACTACGAGTTGTCCTTCTTCTACACGATGTCTAATGAAGTGATATTTTCTATCGATATGTCGTGATCTACCATGATCCCTCGGTGCCTTGGTCAAGGCAACCGCACCTTCGTTATCACAGAAAATCTCCATGGGCTCCTTTATGGCCGGCACAACTCCAAGATCACCAATGAAGTTCTTTATCCATATTGCCTCCTTCGACGCTTCGCTCGCTGCGATGTACTCTGATTCGCACGTTGAATCAGCTACGGTTTCCTGCTTGGAACTTTTCCATGTCACTGCTCCTCCATTTAGGGTAAAGACCCAGCCCGACTGCGAACGATAGTTGTCCCTGTCGGTTTGAAAGCTGGCGTCACTATACCCTCGCACCTTCAAGTCATCACTCCCTCCAAGGACTAAGAACCATTCTTTCGTCCTCCGAAGGTACTTAAGGATGTTCATCACCGCAATCCAATGTGCTTTGCCAGGGTTCCCTTGGTATCTGCTAACCATGCTCAAAGCGAAGGCTACATCAGGGCGAGTACAAGTCATAGCGTACATGATTGAGCCAACTGCGGAAGCGTATGGTACTCGGCTCATTTCTGCTATCTCAGCTTCGGTACTCGGACTTTGAGTCTTACTCAACTTGGCATTTCCTTGTATCGGTAGTTCTCCTTTCTTTGAGTTTTCCATACTAAAACGTTTTAGTACCTTCTCTAAGTAAGTATTCTGACTAAGTCCAATTAGTCTCTTACTTCTTTCTCTTACTATCCTTATTCCCAAAATGTAAGAAGCCTCTCCGAGGTCCTTCATAGCGAAACACTTCCCGAGCCAGGACTTGACCTCCTGCAGAGTCGGGATGTCGTTCCCTATGAGTAATATGTCATCGACATATAGAACGAGAAAGCTTACTATACTCCCACTGGCTTTGACATATACACAAGATTCGTCTTCGCTTCGTACAAATCCAAACTCTTTGACTTTCTCATCGAAGCAAAGATTCCATCTGCGAGACGCTTGCTTAAGTCCATAAATGGACTTCTCAAGCTTACACACTCTATTTGGATGCTTCGGATCCACAAACCCGTCTGGCTGAGCCATGTAAACATCCTCAGCCAACTTTCCGTTAAGGAAAGCGGTCTTGACATCCATTTGCCAAATCTCATAATCATGAAATGCGGCAATTGCTAGCATCACTCTAATAGATTTAATCTTCGCAACTGGTGAGAAGGTCTCATCATAGTCAACTCCGGGAGTTTGAGTAAAGCCCTTCGCGACCAATCGCGCCTTGTATGTGTGTACGTTCCCATCCACGTCGGTCTTCTTTTTGAAGATCCATTTGCACCCAACGGTCTTACGTTCGGGCACATAATCAACCAAATTCCAAACTTGGTTATCGTACATGGATTGGATCTCACTATCCATTGCCTCTTTCCATTTCGCAGACTCCGGGCCTGCCATGGCTTCCTTATAGCTATTAGGTTCATCAAGATTTACTAGTGTACCATCACTAATATACGTGTCCCCTTCGGTAGTAATATGAAAAACCATAAAACTGGGGTTGAACTCTAAATCTATCGGAATGTCTGAGAGGTAAGGATTCGTCAATCGGTTCAACCGGAGTTTCCTCCTCGGGTTGAATGCCAGCGGTAGAGGTTCCTTCATCTATCGACTCTTGAATCTCTTCAAGTTCGATTTGCCTCCCACTGTCTCCTTGGCTTATGAGTTCTCGCTCTCGGAAAACTCCTCTCCTCGTAACAAAGACAACATTGTCTTTCGGTCTATAGAAGAGATATCCAAAGGATGTTTGCGGGTAGCCGATGAAAATACATCGCTCACTTCAAGGTTCAAGCTTATCGTGAGTATCTCGTCTTACGAAAGCCTCGCAACCCCAAACCTTGATATGTGCCAACGAGGGAGCTTTCCCCGTCCACATCTCGTGAGGTGTTTTGGCAACCTTCTTAGTAGGGACTCGGTTAAGGATATGGGCGGCAGTCTCTAAGGCATACCCCCAAAAGAAGATAGGTAGTGAAGCACGACTCATCATAGAGCGAACCATATCCAATAAGGTCCGATTACGCCTTTCTGCCACACCATTCAACTGCGGTGTCCTAGGAGGCGTCAATTGCGAAACTATTCCACACTCCTTGAGATAATCGTGGAATTCAAGACTTAGGTATTCTCCTCCTCGATCGGATCGAAGCATCTTGATTTTCCTACCCAATTGATTCTCCACTTCATTCTTGAACTCTTTGAACTTTTCAAAGGTGTCTGACTTTTGCTTGATTAAGTAGATATACCCATATCTACTATAGTCATTGGTAAAAGTCACATAGAAGCGGTTCCCATCCTTCGTGGTTGATCTAAAGGGTCCACATACATCGGTATGTATTAGGTCCAATAGCCCCTCACCCCTTTCACAAGTACTCGTGAAGGGTGACTTAGTCATCTTTCCAAGTAAACAAGACTCGCATGTGTCATCTTCCCTAAGGTCGAATGACTCCAACACTCCATCCTTTTGGAGTTGGGCTATGCGTTTCTTGTTGACATGTCCAAGACGGTAATGCCACAAGGATGATTTATCCATACTAGTGGAAGAATCAATATTCAAAACATCATTTCCTAAGTTATCAACAATCATAACAGTTTCATATATTCCATTACATGGTATAGCTTCAAAGTAAAAGACACCATTTAGATAAGTCAAAATAGAACCATTCTCATTATTAAAAGAAAATCTAAATCCTTGTCTATATAAACCATGAAATGAAATGATGTTTTTAGCCATTTCTGGCGAATAGCAACAATTGTTCAAATCTAAAACCAAACTATTCCTAAGCACTAAAGAATACACTCCAATCTTGATCACAGGCGACGATCTTCTGTTCCCCATGATTAGATTGATCCTTCCTTGCTCTACATCCCTACTTCTTCTTAGTCCCAGCACATTCGAACAAATGTGATAACCACAACCGGTATCAAGAACCCAAGAAATAACATGATTAGAATCGTTAGATTTGATTGTGTATATACCTGCGAAAGATGGCTTGATCTTTCCTTCCTTGATCGCTTGCAGGTAATCCGGGCAGCTTCTCTTCCAATGTCCTATCTTGTGGCAGTGGTGGCACTCTGCCTCCTTTGGGTTGGAGCAGGGCTTAGCGGGATCAACTTTGGTCCCACTAGAAGAGGGACCATCTCGGGCTTTCACCTTGCGATAGTTATTCGATGAAGCTTTCCTCTTCTTTCCCTTCCCTTGACCAATAGCCAAGACAGGAGCAGCGGACGGATTGGGAGTTGATGCAACAGACTTGTCCTTGAAGTTGCTCTCAGCGACCCTCAAGAGACCTTGGAGTTTGCTTAGGGTGACCTCTTCTTTATTCATGTGGTAGGTCATCCTAAATTGGTTGTACATTAGAGGCAAAGAGTGAAGCACCATGTCGATCGCCAAGTCTTCACCGAAATCAACATTTAACTTGCGAAGGCGGTCGACATACCTTTGCATCTTTTGCAGGTGCACGGTAAGAGATTCTCCATGACCCATCTTAGCGGAGATCATGTTAGTGAAAATCTCATAACGCTCTTGTCTCGCGTTTTGGTGGTATCTCTCCAACAAGTCTTGATGCATCTCGTATGGATACATGTCCTCGTAGGGCTTTTGGAATTCGGAGTTCATGGTGGCGATCATGATGCAATGTACCTTCGTTGCATCTCGCTCATGAGTTTCAAAGGCGGTGATTTCTTCGGGAGTAGCAACTTCGGGGTTGATTTTCTCGAGCTTCTCATCGAGGACATACTCTTTATCCTCATAGCGAGCAATGGTGCGAAGGTATCTTATCCATTCGCTAAAGTTCGTTCCATTGAAGGTGACCTTTTGGCAAAGGCTCATCAACGTGAAAGAACTAGCAGCAGCGTTGTTTGCGTTCGACATTTTCAATTAGAAAAGGACAAAGATAGATTAGAATAAGAATCCCTAATTATCACCCAATAAGAAAAATTAGGGCTAGGATCCAACAATAACATTTACATACTAGAAAAGGGATGCCGTAATCTAACATGCAAATAAATTGAAGGTAAGTGAATGACGATTCACTAATTCTCCATCATAAAACTTAAACTATTAGTCCTAAGTGTTTTTTTGAGAATTCCTAGGTTCGGATGAGATTCATTGAACTATTCAATGGCATGTTTAAATCTCGATATGCCCCTCTTGTTTGTGACTGGGATGCCGAGGATCACAAAGCGGGTGTGAATTACCATGCAAATTCACATGGTGCCTTCATTGTAACGATCACCTATTTGATGTGCCGGTAAACCACACACGCTCCATCGAACTATGATAAACAATGAATCACCCTTTGCCACCTTTGCTTAGAACCAATTAGTGTGCCGGTAAACCACACACACTCCACTAACTTCTTAGCAAGGTGCAAAGTGTAATATCATGGGATTGTATCAATTCACTTTTCCTAAAGTAACTAAGATTGGGAAATTTTTAAAACGTGTAGTTACTTTGTATTTCTTATTATACTTTTAATGAGAAGATGAGGTTGCCCTATCCTACCCGTTCGGCTAACGACCCTCCACCAATCAAGCAAGCGTTGGGTGTGAGTGTACACCCATTAAGCGCCATTTTATAGGCCGCAACCTTATACCCACCTTATAGATCGGCTTCGTGAATGAGGCCTACTAACGGTAAGACTAGCATTTAGTTATACATATATATATATTATTCTAGTAATATCATATTAGTATAGGGTTGTATTTTAAAACCTTTTAAAATCAAGGGTTTGAAATTTAAGTTGTCTAAATTAAAACCTTTTAATCACAAATATAAATTTCAAAACTTTAGGGTAGGTTTTAAACATTTAAAACATGAAGGATCAAATAACAAATAATTCCAATTAACAATTAATATCCTAATTATCTTTATTTGATTTATCCAAGATTTCTTTTAAGATAATTATCAAAATAATTAATCATTTATCACATAAGGAAATTAAATATTTTATTAGATGATAAATATCTTTAATTAGGTCAAGATAATAGTCATATATATCAAAAAATCGAATTAGGGTTGATCTAATATGATTAAGGTAAGTTTCCATAAGATAAACATGAAAAAATCCCGGTTTTGCCTAATCCAGACGCTCGGACTCGCCGAGTACAGGCCTACTCGCCGAGTCCACTTGGAACTCGCCGAGTACATGACTCATAAACCCAAAATCGAATTTTGCAGGTTTATTTCAGTTAATCAAGCAACAATTTAAATAAAACCAAGCTAGGCTCTGATACCACTGATGGGCTTTAGCCATAAGAACTTTCCTATGTGCGCATGCAAAACCCTAATGCTTGGATCTAGGCTTTCTAATTAAACATGCTTTGAATCGAAGACTTCTAATGGATAATTAGGTTAAATAACAACATTGAAATTGATCTAGAATCATACCTTTGGATTCCTTGTTGATCTTGTTGTCTTGGAGCTTCTAGAGTCACAAATGTCACTCCTCTAATGGCTTACAAACACCAATAGCAAGCAAGATGATTTAGGAGAGAGGAGAGGGGAGGAATTCGGCCAGAGTATCTCTACTTTAGATGGTGTGTCGAATTCCCTCACCCCTAGGGTCTATTTATACTTGTAGACTCCTTAAGGGTTACAACCTAAACCCTAATTGGATAATCTTCTCTTAAGGCTATCCAAATCCATTCCATAGATAACCCTATGGACGATTTTGGCTTATCCAAGCCCTAGAAATCGTCCATCCTATCTAGGATAAGGATTTATAGTCTAAAGTGTAACTATCAAACAATTGACAGTTTATACCCTCTTATTTAATTAATCTCTTTAAGTCACCAAATTAATTCCAATTAATCTATGACTTATATTAATCAAATAACCATATATTATTCCTTATAATATTTACTCTCTCTTAACAAATCATCCATCAAGTTGCTATGGTGAAGGCAACCCAAAAGGACCATGCACAACCGGATCAAATACTTGCCTAATATAGTTGCAGCCTTAGACACTATTCCAACATTTAATTCATAAAGCGTCTTTTTCGCTTCAAGTTTCACATTTTTGACACTTTTAACCACAAAACTCAATTTCTTTTAATTTTAAATTCATTTTTCATCCAAAATAAAATAAAATAATAAATAATAATAATAATAAAATTAAAAAAAAAATTATTTTTAACTTTTATTTTTGATTTTTTATTTAAAATTTTGATTTTGACTTTCAGGTTTGACCTTTGATTTTAAACTTTGATTTTCTCGTTTGACTTTTAAAATTTTCAAATTTAGCTTTTCGGTTTGAGTTTTAAGTTTGACTTTTGAGTTTAAATTAGTTGACTTTTGAGATTATAATCAAAGGGTTTGACTTTTAAGTTTGATTTTGGCTTCTAGTTGTGCTTTTTAATGGCTTTTAAGGTCTACGAGGGAGTTGAAAACATGAAAGAGAGTCGTCAGGATATGTTAAGACAAAATTTCAACATTTTTGATTATATCCCTGGAGAAACCCTCGAAAGTCAGTTGCAGCGATTTACTACACTTACTACTGAGATGAATATAGTTGGGATCTTCTTGTCTAAGTTTGAGATTAACAAAAAGCTACTGAATTCACTTCCGAAATCGTGGGATATGAATGTGGCTATCATCAAGAAGACAAAAGATCTCAATCATCTTAGGTGCTGTTTGTTTTTTCGAAGCGAAAATTCATAAAGTCTGCAGACCACCTCTGCAATCCTCTGTAGCAGAAGAGGTGGAACAAACGGCTGCAGCCTATAATAAGAAGCATGTTTGTTTTTTAACATCTGCAGACTGCTGCGGTAAACTAAAATTTAAATAAACTAATTTTATAAACTGAAATAATTCTCAACATTGAAATTTAATAATTCTAGTCTTAAAACATTGAAATAATAATAACAATAACATGTAAAAAACAAAAATATAAAACTTTTTTAAAAAAAAAAACATTAAAAAATGTAAAAGAAGCTAATAGTTTTATTTTAGAAAAAAAACTAATTTAAAAAAAGCATTAAAAAAGAAAATAATAAAAAATTTAAGAAAGTATTGCAAACGTTGTCTACAAAGTTCGTAAAAAATTACACACATTAAAAAAAATATAACTGAAATTGAAAATATTATTAATAAAACGGTAAAAAAAAAAAACAAATTAAAAAAATCGTGGAAATTATAAAAATAAATTGTATCACATCCGTAAATAAAAATTTAAGAAAATCAAAGTTTAAAAAAAAAAAAATTAAAAAAAAAGTTATACAAAAATTCTTAAAAAAACACTTAGAAAAAATGAAAGCTGAAGAGGTTAGAAGAGGCAAGTCAAGTGCTGCGCCACGCAGCACACGCGCAGAGGTTTTGTAGTCTGAAGTCTTCCAAAAAACAAACTACTGCGAGAGGGAAAGTGTTGCGCGTGTGCTGCGCCGCGCAGCAATAAGTGGTTTGAAGAGGTTTTTTTAGAAAAACAAACAGCACCTTAGTCTTGTTAATGTAATTGAAGAACTTGATGCTTTGAAGTGTGGAAAAACAATGAGTTCTGAAAACATTTCAGTCATTGAAGTTACATGTACTCCAGCTTGTGAAACTACGATTAAATTTCTTTAGGAACAAATTGATTTATTAAAAAGAGAAGTTGAGGACCTGAGATATGAAGGATATCAACTCAGGAAAGGACAGAAACCCCTGAAGGCTGAATTAGAAGCAAAAACCAAGGACTTTAGGAAAATTTAGGAAGAGTATAACAACAAGTGTGAAAATTATTACTATATTAAGAGACAATTTGCTGCTTTAACTGAAGAACTTGACACTTTGAAAATTAAGTATGGAAAAACAGATGTTAGTTTTAAAAATTATACTGCATCAAGTCAGATCGTCGAGTCCTTATTTGAAACCCAATTAAAATTCAAAGATAATCAAAACAAGGGTCTAGGGTATGATAGTGTTCCTCCACCTTTCAATCATAACTACACATCCATCCCTATGACACATGAAGAAATTGACAGGGAGGCACATCTTTAATATGGAAAACTAGTTGGATTTGTGTCAGGAGGTGTTCAGGTTGAAAATACTAATGTGTCTACTTCATGTGCAAGTAAAGTAGCAGAAGATGAGAACAAGGAGAAAACCATTGAACAAACCAACATCTCTTTGAGCTCTGAGTCTGTTGCTTCGAACTTAACTGCTTCTGATCAACCTACTGCTGAGAAATACAGGCCACCAATTCCAGTGAAACAGAATGCCTGTTGCAATTGTGCTTGTGGGAACAATAAGAGACAAGGCAAGGATACGCCACCAAGGGCAGGAAGAAACAACTTCACACATTGCCCGAAACTGTCCAAATTGCGCATATGTTCCCTACTGCGTATAAGGATGGAAAAACGCGCCAAGTGGGAGATACTTAAAAGGAAATCCTTCCAGTTCACGTTCAGACAATGGTGACTGGAACGCGCAAAATGCCAAGAATCAAACCCAGAAGGCAAAGAATCTGAATCCCAAGGGCAAGAAGGGGATGCCGGCTAAGAAGCCAAATCCAAGAGATGCTCCTGTGAAGCCAAGACCAGTTAGGTCAAAGTCATCTCGGCAGCCGGCTTCAAGTTCCAAATCAAGTGTTGAGGCACCCATCGGATCGAACAAGAAATGGGTTAAACCCGAATATAGATGGGTACCAAAGGTGAAAACTCCTAAATCTTCTAATGACTCTAATATTTCATCGTCTTCTGCTTGTGATAAGTAGGATATGTCATGGGAGAGAGTACCCTGTATTGATGAAAAAGGTCGACCCAGTTTCAAAATGGATTGGGTTCCAAAGACCAACTAATCCCACTCTGTGTCAGAGCAGTTATGGAGGCATATCATCAGATTTCAGTTTGTTGATAGTGGCTGTTCCTGGCACATGATAGGAGGCATCTCTCAACTGTGCAACATTTTGACCTTTACTTAAGAGTATGTGTCCTTTTGCAGGAAGGGAAGAAAGCAAGGGATCACTCATGGGGTTAGTGATTAATGACATGAAGAATTTTTGGATCTGTTATGAGATTACGCATGCTATTCTCAAACCTTCTGGATGCAAATTCAATCGGTGACTTACGGTTTGAATTTTCTTCTCTATACTCCCGAGTTTTTCTTAAGCTGATTCGCTTTAAAGACTAATTTTTGTTTTAGGATAGTTTAAATTTGCGCATTTACTTTCGTTTCTCTCCTATACACAAATTTAGGGGGAGAAATAAAAACAAAACAAAAATTAGAAAATTTTAATTTAAAAAATCCAAAAACATTAGAAAATCAGAAAATAAAAATGGTGTTAATGGAATGTGCTTGCAGGAGATGTTTTGGGAAGTGATATAATCATGTGATAACAGGAAATCTGAATCTGTGTAAGGGACTGAATCTGAATTGTCTAGGCTCTGTGTTCGATGCGCTGGTAGGCACGAAAGATTTTAAATGGACTTGACTAGGGAAAGTTGAATCTAATGAATTTAAGGACTTGACAAACTTTGACCTAGTTAGATCCGTTTAGCCTGACGTCATGATGCTAGGATAGGTTGACCAGGGAGATATACATGGGAATCTACTGGTCACATTAAATAACCCGTATCTAGAACTGTTGATTCACTTTTCCTCGATGTGCGGACTCTGTCCTTAATTCCGGTTGGATGGGTTGATTGGGGAATTCCGATAAGCTAGGTCTGTAGATGGTTATTTTCTTTCTTTCTATTTTGCGTGATCGAAAGATCTAACCTGGACTGTAGCATATGCAACTCTATCTATCTTCATCTTCTATCTATGCAATTCTTTCCATCTGTTAGCCATATATTGTTTCCTCTACGTGACTCAAAATCCGACCTGATACACAGTATATGCAACATTCTTTTCTTAATCCCTCTGAAACTTCAGTTATCCATATGTTTCATCCTTTGCGTGATTGGAAGAGATCCGACCTGGATGTACAACATATGCATTCTAAATCTATCTTCTCTCTTAATAATTGTCTGCTCACCCGGTGTAAGGAGTATTTTGGAAGTCGTTGATGGCTAGGGCATGCTAGGAAGCGGGAAACACGTTCTAGTTCAATTAAAATTGAACACATACAGGTTGTCTGTAAATCTTGTTGCTCAATTTAGGTAGACAACAATATCTTTGGTCGTTGTCAGTTGAATGGTCCTTAAGGAATATTATCTAGGAACTTAGGATCACATTGTCTTGTCACTTATAGTATGTCCTAATTTTGTCACAATCTCTTGTGTTTAAGTGGACCACAATACTGGCGATTAACCATATCTATGATGGGTTTTGGACATAATAACTTTCCCTATGTGCACATACAACCCTATAGCTTGGATCTAGGTTTCACTAATTGAACATGCAACATATCCAAGACTTTCATGGCTAGATCTAATGTATACTAATAATCAAAACATATGAAAACAGATCTAGAATGATACCTTGAGTTACTTGCTTGAAAATCTTCTTCTTCTTGGAGCTTAGAGTCACAAATGTCACTCCTCTAATGGCTTACAAACACCAACTAGCAAGAAGATGATTTGAGAGAGACGGGGAGGAGGAAAATCAGCTCTAGGGTTTCTCCAATCACAAGGTAGCCGATTTCCTCAACCCTATGGGTCTATTTATACTGTGAGCTCCTAGGGTTTCACCCTTAAATCCTAATTCGATAACTTAGCCTCAAAGCAATCCAAATCCCTTCCTAGATAAGCCCTTGGACGATTTCTAGGTGATCCATATCCCTAAAATCGTCCAACCCTATATCCATAAGGATTATCAGCTCAAAATACAGCTTTCACACATTTGACAGTTTATACCCCTTTATTCAATTAATCTCTTTAAGTCACCAAATTAATTCCTAATTAATTTATGACTTATATTAATCAAATAATAATATTATTCCTTTAACATATTTTTCTTATAATATATTAATAATAATATCTCTTCTCTCAAAATCACCCTATCAAGTTGCTATGGTGAAGGCAACCCAAAAGGACCATGCACAACCGGGTCAAGTACTTACCAAATATAGTTACAACCTTAGACACTAATCCAACAGTCTCCCAGTTGGATAAGTCTAGTAACTATAAACGCAAACACAATCCGATTAGCAATCGTAGCTCTCAAAGACGCTGTCAACTCTGATCATATCAGTAACCTGTCCTTTAGATAAGGGATCGTACAGTCCTCTGTTTTGATATTTTTCATACTCATTGTCTAGCAACTATTTTCTCGATCTCAGATTTATTTGACATAGAACTTAATTGAACACATCAATTCAGTCCTGACCGGGCCCGACACATAAGTCAAATCAATCATCGAGTGGTCGTGATATCGCTTTTACCCTCTTAGAATAAAAGTAGCAAATAAACTTCGACTTATATGCATTTTTTTCTACATTCAATTTTTTTTCTACCCCAGAAGCAAGGTGAAGCAGAAATTGAAGATTATGTGACAGATTGCATTGAAGCCTCCTCAACCAGTCTGCTGCTATCGCTGTACCTACTGAAGTGATCCAGAAGATTATTTCTCTCTGAAGATTCTCAAGCTAAAAGCGCTATCTTTCAAGAATCAGTACGTCAAGCTTCCTCACCCAATGTGCGTTCAATGCCAAATCTTGAAGAATTGCCTAAGTGCTCAAGATGAAGTCATTCATTGAAGATAAATGCTGAAGTCAAGCTTCCAATGAAGATTAACAAGAAAAGCAACTACTTTTTAGGGGGAGCTTGTTGGGTCAATTAAGAAAAGAAACTTATAAATCAAGGGGGAGATTGTTGGGTCAAAAATATGGTTTATACTTTACTTTTCTAGAAATATGTATTTTTGTATCTTGGACCGTAAACAATTTGGTGTTTACGGCCGTAAACCCATTTACGGCCCATGTTCACCAAGCCCATATTCCCTTATATATAGGTGTTAGGGTGAGGAGTAGAGATTGATGAAAACACAAAGAGTGTACGGCCAAGAGAGAAACTAGAGAGAATTTTTTTGTGTGTAAATATTTTGTATCCGGATCTTCATTCTAATTAATTCATACATAGATTCATCATATTCTTCTTCTTCTTCTCTTCTATTTTATCTGACATCATTCGTTTGATTGGGATTCCGCACCATCAAACGGATCTGATTGATACACAGACAAATTATGGACTTACACTCCCCATAAATCATCTTGTCAAGTTGGTAAAGTAAAGGCAACTCAAAAGGACCATGTTACTATCAAATCAAGTTCATACCAATTATAGTTATGAGCTTAGACACCTAATCCAACATTGACAAGTATGAATATGTTTTTTATTTGAAACCTTGTTTTCATCTCCTTTTTAGTAATAATGCTAACATTAGTTTTACTTATTTAAATGTTATATTTTCGTTAATTTCTATAGTTGACTTTTTGATCGGGATCTCATAAGATTTCCAATACTTTCCGAATGATTCTGAACATAGTTTTACTTCAAATCTCATAAAACTATTGTAACGACCCAATTTTCACGTCAAAAAAATTCGTTTTTAAAATATTACTTTAGAAAATGTTAATAATTAAAAACATTGTTTGATCAAACCACATCACAACGTAAACCATGTCTAAAAGCCAAATCATACAACCAATCGAAATATCAGAGTATATATCCCAGAGAAATCTAATAAATGCGGAAACCAGTGTGTGTGCATGATGTGCCGCTACCGTGCCAGCTCCTTCCCCTTTGATGAAGAGGTACTTGAAACCAAAACTGTAAACTGTAAGCACAAAGCTTAGTGAGTTCCCCCATCGTACCACATACCATACAATACATAACATACATACTGCCAGGCTATTCTGGGGTGCCTGACTACCCGGTAGGGCCATTCTGAGGTGCCGACTACCCGTGCGGCCATTCTGGGGTGCCGTCCTACCCGTGTCAAGCCATTTTGGGGCGCTGACCTACCCATGTCGAGCTATTCTGGGGTGCTGACTACCCTTCGGTCCTAACAACCGAACCTCAGGGACTATTTCACCCCTACTACTACCATCACATTTATCATAACACAAACATAATATCAGACATATCTGGGGTGTCTAACTACCTTTCGGTCCTAACAACCGAACTTGGGGACTGGTCCCCTCCTGCTACCTCTATCGCATATAACATAACAAGCCAACATGCAAACATGCAAATATATCATAATATACTGTCAGACGTATCTGGGGTGTCTGACTACCCTTCGGTCCTAACAACCGAACTCTACTACTATCACATATAACATATCATGCTAGCATATAACATATCTGGTAGTAGCAAACCTAGACGATATCACAAAGACAATCATCTATCATACGTCTCCTACTAGTGGGCCGACATTGTGGCCTTAGACCCACCGCTACTGGAATGTAACTCACCTCGAAGTAGCTTCTGGTTTGTGTGGGAATAGTCTGACTGCTGTTGCTGCTGCTTCGGAAATCCTCCGGCTGTAATTCCCACCAAACACTTAGTCAAAAACTGCTAACTGTCCTTTGGGTAAAATGACCATTTTACCCCTTATCATGCCCTAAGTCAAAGTCAGAGTCAACTTCCAGTTGACCCGACTCGCCGAGTTGGCTCGCCAACTTGCCGAGCCCATGTCCAAACAACTGTACTGGATTCTGTTGCTACTCGTCGAGTTAGGCGTTGACTCGATGAGTTCTCCTTCCAAACTGATGTTCAAGTCCTTCATCCTACTCGCCGAGTTGTATGAACAACTCGCCGAGTTGTATTAACAACTCGCCGAGTTCATCTTCATCCGATGAACAAGTTATAATGTGACTCGCCGAGTCTGATCTTGATCTAAGGAGATTGCCTTGAACTCGCCGAGTCTGGGAATCGACTCGTCGAGTTCCATTATGGGTGAGTTTTGGCTTCCAACTCACCGAGTCCTCCCTGGACTCACTACACGACTCAACACAGCAAAAAGGGGACAATCTCGGAGACTCGCGACTAGACTCGCCGAGTCTGTTTCATGCAAGAGCCATAAACACGATTTTTCTCGAATCCAGTCCATGCCATTCGTAGATCTGGGCTCCTAGAGCATGAATAACACGTAAAGTTTCCAACTTTACGTGTAAATATCCATCTATGAGGGTTTTAGGGTTCAAAATGCACCAAAAGAGTATATCTAAGGTCTTCATGCAATATGGGTCCATAAAGGTAGTAGATTTGAGCTCCTGGAGCTCAACCATGCCTAGGTCTAGAGGCTAATCAACTTATTTCGAAATATGATGCCCATACAAGCTTGGGGAAGGGCTCAATGAAGACTTTAATGGAGTTATAAGCATAGAGACAGGGGGAAAACGAGTTTTACCTCAAGGAAATCACTGAGAGAACACTAAGATGCTTGGCTTCCTTCCCTTCCTCTTGATCTACTCCACTTCCTTCTCAAAATCTTCAAGAACACACACAAAGATGCCTCAAACTCACAAGAACAAGAGCTAGAACGTATGAAGAGCTTCTGGGGGTGAATGGGGCGGAGTTGGGGCCACTACTAGAAAAAAGCCCTTTAATGACGCGCAAACAATGACACTCGCTGATAGATGACGCGTATTGGTGTGTGCCCTATAAAATAATGTCAATTTTGCAAAATCTGAAAGATAGTGGACACGCATTTGTGCGTGCCCTAAAATTAGTGTAAGAAAAGAAAAAAAAAAGAAATGCGGAGGGCACCTTTCATAAAGTGTGCGTCCTCTAAATTTGTCGCTTTATATTTTTTTTTGCCTAAAAGCGCGTTTTTAAAGGGGGAAAACGAAATCATCTAAAATTCTAAAATTTTGAAGAACCCCGCTTCTACCCTCTCTCCGCAATATCTCCCTTTTCATTCACTCCTTCCTTCTCTCTGTAAACCCTAATCCATCGCCATTGCCACCGCCATTGAACCCTAAAACTCAATCCACACTAGAATCCTACAATAGAACCCTAATAATCCTTTTGAATCAGCACATCCTTTTGAATCGGTTCATCTTCCTTTACCTCTGCACTCTCTCTCTCTCTCTCTCTCTCTCTCTGCAAGCCCTAAGTTGCCACGACCAACATCGAATCCGATAAGCTTTAAGAGTTTGGAGTGCATCTTAAAACCTAAGCACACACTTCTACCATCTCAAGATACCGGTTCAAGATCGGAACGCCATGTCGTAGTCCACGATGCCATCATTGTCTCCACAAACCACTGTCAATGGATGAGAAAACAAATGCAACTGGGTCTGGAACGAAATCAAAGCCAAAGCTCGTCATCAACCTAAGCACGCACTTCTGCCTTCTCCTCCGACCCATCTCTCCTCTCCGCCACCGTCGCTGACCTACGCGCCGCCCGTCAAGGAGACCCATCTAATCCTACTCCTTCTTGGTTCACTCCGAAAAGGTACGTTCTTCATGTGTCTTCTCTCACAAATAAATTGTTTCTTCTTTCTATCTATAGTTTGACGTCCCTGCAACTTCAAGGCTTCAATCAGGTTTCATTCTCTTCTCCTTATATAATGATTTCTTGTTTTTGTTTCTTCTACATTCTACCCTAGCTCCAGAGCAACTTGCTTGGTGTGGAATGGACAGTGTATTGCTGTATTGAGATGATATGCTTCTGATTGTGGGCCCTTATGGAGATCCAGTTCGCTATCTTGATGATGAACCCATTATCCTTATCTCAGAGTGTGATTGAGCTAGGATATTGTCTAACTTAAACATGGAGTTTCTTCAACAGGAGGAATTTCCTCATCCTCTATCCTGTGTCAAGCAATCAACTGGATATAGAGTAAGCTCAATCAATAATATTAGTAGTTCTTTTAGTTTCTATTACATAATTAACTTTTGTATTTTACATGTGTTGTTGCAGTTTTCATATCAGATAGGTGACTCTTTAAACTGGCTTGGAATTCGAGACATGATAAATGATGTTTGGAAGAAAATGTTGAATCTGCGACCTATCACTTATTTTAGTGGTTCTCAAGGCTCTGAGACTGATATTCCACATGGATACATATGGAGTCCTCATCTTGTTACTAAACCAAAAGGTAAGTGTATTATTAAATGTTATAATTAAAACTTAAAAGTCTATTTGTTTCTAATATTAAAAGTCAAATTGATTGATTGGACTCCTTAATCGATTAAAATACTTCTTGATTCCAAGAACTGATAACTACACGTTAATTATACAATTAAATATGTGAAAAATGTCATATTGCATTTAAAATGTACCATCTTTAACATTTTAAAAAGAAAATTTGAAAACTCATCAAACCCAAGAAGGAAGAAGATTAGTTTATGTTTCATGGCACTTCTTTGCAAGAAGTTTGCCTTTTTTAAAATAAGTATTAATATTTGGTAGTTGGTATAAACAAACTCAAAAGATGAAAATGGTTTCACAAAACAGAGTATCAAACAACAAGAAGATGATTTGAGATTGATTCGCAAATTTAAAGAACTAACACTATAGTTGGATCAACAGAGGTGGATCGAATCAAATCAAATCTCATAGAAAATGGAAGTAAAAGAAAGTTGAAGTGATGGTAAATGATGATATGATGATCCATTAATCTTATCTGACCTTTTTCTTCTCAAAAAGGCGGCCGACTCGCTGTGTTACCAGACCAACCACCACCGTCCACCAGTAACTAAACGTTTCGCATGTTGAGGGGTAAGTTAAAAAACGGTAAACCTTAAGCTTTTTTGCTACCTCAACAACAGGGATTTCTACATGTCTTAGCAGGGTTTTATACTTAACTTTATAGGAAATCAGGGTTTATACCTCAATTATTTGTCATTTTATTGAAAACTTGAAATTAGTAATTAGGTATATTTTATTAGGGTTAGTACTAAATTATTACTTTTTTTTTTATAAGTATTACTTCTCTCTCAGGTGTGTATTCAACTGTTTGTCATTTTGATGAAAAAACCTGAAATTAGGAATTAGTTTTATTTGATTAGGGTTGCTACTTAGTTATTTCAGATTTCTATTTTTATTTGGGTTAGTTTATATTATCTAATTTTGTCTAAAAACTCATGATAACGTGTGTATTCTAATATTGTTTAAAAACTGTTTATTAAAGTGTTTAACTTTTTGTTTGTTCATGTCAAAGTCATTTAATTGCACTAATTCAATGTCTAAATTGTCCCTTGTTTGTTAACCACTTTGGATTTAGGAATAGACAGTTACAGTTTAAAATCTGTCCAGAAGGTTGGTGATGACTGATGAGAGAGATGAAAATGTAGGATTGTCCAAACAATTACTCTTCCTCTATTAATTTTTATCGTATAATAGTTGAGATTAAACAGGTCCAAGGGCAAAATAGTCATTACAACAGGTCAAAATCAAACCACATGACTGTTTTTGCAGTTTACTGATTAGGGTAAATTTTAAATCCACTGAATTAGGATTAGAGCTGGTAATTAAATATCCGTTAAAATAAATTGGATTTTTCTATTTGAATTAGGATTAGGGTAACTGTTTACTTTGTTTTTTATTTGAAATTCATGAGTACTTGAACTTGATTGCAAGACTTCTTAGTTTTTTATTCGTTTATTTGTTCCAAATTATTCTTTATTCCAATCAAACTAAGTTACTAAATAAAACAATCAGTGTAAATAATTACTTGTTTTCAACCTTTAACTTATTTAATCAAACCAAGTTATCAAAGAAACCAATCAAATCCAAATAGCTAGCATTTTTCAAAAGAATCATATAGACCAAAACCAATAAGAGTCTAAACTTCTCATTTCTTACATGATTTTGTGTTCTATAGGCAATTAGGCACCCAATCGAAAGATGACAGATGGATTAGGTTTGGAATGCCAAGCTTGTAGCTTATGTGTTCAACTGACTTGTGATCCGATCTGAACCACATCGACTAAGCAGTATGTTTCACTTCTTACAATTATTTATTATGATGGTTTTCCATTTATACCATTTATGCCTTGTTAAAAAGTTTGAAATTCTATGAAGCCCTTTGTGCTGTTGATTATTTATTATTGATAAACTATAGTATATCTAATCTACCACCAGGTCCACTAGAGTAAAAAGGGTTGCCAATTTTGTGTATAGGCTGCTAAAATTAACCCATGTCTTATGATTTTCATAACTTGTTACTTGTTAGTGGTCTAGTGTTAATAATGGTTTTGCAAAAAGCTAATGCTATTGCTGATTGGTGTGGTCAGATCATGTTGTATTCTTGTGATTCAAGCCTGAAAAACTGTGTCACTGATGCAACTAATTAATGGCAACTTTTACCTTCCATGGTGGTGTGTTGTTATTAAAATTTTTGTCTTGTATAGCATCAGGGCCATGTGTGGACAGGATTTGGAGCGGAATGGTTAATTCATGTGAGTCAGCTGCAAGGGAAATTTCCTTTTTCTTCACAGAGACATTTTTAGATTAAACTATCATCATATCCATGTTAATGGCTTATTGTGTTATTATATTATAAGTTTGCAACTAAACAATACTTGATAGAAATATGAGTATCTCACATAATAAGGGCGATTGTCTGTCAGTTTTTTTGTATCTAGTTTTTTATGTGATTTATCAACTAAAGACTCCTAGGGTTATTTTTGGAATATTAAAATTTTCTAACTTTTATGAGTTATTTTAGAAGTCTAACTGTTTTAGTATATTTTGGAATTTTTTTTTATCAGGTTGTTCTTGTTGGTGACCATTGTCAGCTCGGTCTGTCCTATATTCTTTTATATCCAGGTATCTGCATGCTTTTCGTTCATATGTATAAGTTTTACACTTGTAACAATGTCATATTGACCTTAAGCATCAACATCAGGTTGTTACTACTTCGGAATTTTTACATTCCTTCAGTATACTCTCGTGTCAAATAGCAATATATTTTAATAATTTACACCAAAATACGCTACACACTTTACTCTTTTTTACAGCATTGCAGCATTTGATTAACTTTTACTTGTGGTTCGTCTAATATTCTTGTAGATGGGACAATATCTTGCTGATGTAAGCACCTTTCGTGTTGCACATATGTAAATTCCATTTAAAGGTTAATATGGTAAATTAGCATACAAACACAAATTTTAGCTCTGAGCTAATGCTAATTTATGCTTTTAGATGATCATAATCATTGAATCTTAACAAGGAAATTCTAGTAAATACTACTACAATTGTAAAATAATTTTAGAGTGTCTTGAAAAACTATTGTATTTACCAATTACATTATCTTGATTCTCATTGTCAGGTCAAGGTGGGCTCAATGACTGCAAATTTATCCCTCAAGCTCCCCCTGGTGGTCCTCTGGTAAACCAGATCCTTTAACCTTTTATTCACAACAATTTCATACACAATTATACAGCAACAAAGAGGTCTTCCTTCGTGAACTTATTAGGCAAGTTTCAAACTTTTTCAAATTTCTAGTTTACTTTTAAGCCCTTATGTTGATCATCTATTCATCTAACATTTACATACATCAAAATCTTTCATACTTCCATTTTTTGAAATATATTTTTTGTTTTGTTTTGCAGAGGATACTAAAGAGAAAATCTTGCAGAGGATATTTTTTGTTTTGTTTTGCAGAGGATACCCCTCACATTTTCCTAAATTACCCCTTCCTCTATAATGATTTTTTGTTTCTATGTATTTTGTGCGTCAGGTAATGTTGATGGACGAAAGAAATATGAAGCCACTTGATTCAAATCTTGCAGCATTATCAGCAAGATGCATGCAGTAAAGACTTGCAGTTGAATTTGGCTAAGTCATTCTTCAGTGAGATGGGTCAACGTACAATTGCTTATCCATATAATCAGCTGCTTGGAGCATTAGTCTTAAATAATTATGAAAGGCAAGATGCAACTTTACTTAGTTGGAATTTGATGTATAGAGTAGATTAGATGCAAATTTAGATATTGTAAGAAATACAATTGTATGACATTAAATTTTATGCAATGGATTGTATTTTTTGTATATGTATTTTATTTTTATTATGATACATTAAATGCAAATTTACTTTAAAAAACAACAAATACATAAATAATATATATTTTTTTAACATTTAAAATTACGATACGCAAAAATGTGTGTCATCTTCATTTATGACATGGCCTTTCTTGACAGGGGTTTTAATGATACGCATTGCGTGTCATTAACACGCGCGTCGTAATGTTACGACACGCGAATGCGTGTCGTCTTCCTTTATGACAGGGCCTTCATTGATACGCATTGCGTGTCGTAAATGCGCGTCGTAAATGCGCGTCGTCTATAGATAACGCGCAAAAGCGTGTCGTCTTTATTTATGACAGGGCCTTCCTTGACACGCATTTGCGCGTCGTCTGAGCCTTTTACGACGCGCAATGAGCGTCGTAAAAGGCTGTTTTTCTAGTAGTGGGCGCAAATGGGTGTTTAAATAGGGTGCAAACCTTTGGAAATTAGGGTTTCATCAAACAGCGCAGACTCGCCGAGTCCATAATATGGACTGGTCGAGTCGCCATCTTATCTGCGCCCCAAAGTCTCGTCTCTACTCGGCGTGTCGGGCCTCCAACTCGCCGAGTCCACGGCCAAAAACACAAGTACTTAGGCAAAACTCACGTACCAGGAACCAGGTGCTACAACTATCTTGTTAGAACTCAACGCTCAATATAATATTTAATAATATTCATTTTAAGCCAATCAATCTTACAAAACACGATAATTGAACAAGGTAATTAACGTATATGTTACATTAGATGTAACAATTTCATAATTTTATCCTTTTTTATTACGAGTCGAGAGTCCTAATTGTTTTTACTTAATTTTGTCATTTATGTTTTATACAGATAAATTAGAATTGAAGATTGCTTTTGAGTACAAATATCTGCAGCAAAGCAATTTTTATAGGATTCCTGGAGTTAATGATGGTACTATATCCATAATTTCGAATGATTAACATTTTTACACTCTTCTTTTATTAAAAAAAATACCATTCATTTTCATAATTGATTTGTTGTAGAACTCGCTACTTGGTACCTGTTCGTCCGACTACCGAGTAGCGACTACTCGGGAGTACTTGGATTCGATAATTCTTGTAGAAATGTTATTAGGGGAAATTATATATGTCAAAATCAGAAGTTAAAACCATAAGTTGATTGAAATATATAATAAAATTGAATACACGAGAATACACAAAAATTAAAAAACACACAATGGTCCCACTTCTTGAATAATTATTGAAAATTTAATATATATATATATATATATATATATATATATATATATATAGTAATAATTATGTGTGTGTGTTAAATAATAAATCATTAATTATATTATAGATATTAATCATCGAGTTGACCGAGTTTAAAACATTACTTGCTTCAATAAAGGGCTGATCAGGGAGTACTCGCAGGGGCGAAACACAAGTATTAGAACTAGGGGGGCCGGTATAAAAACTTCAAAACAAAACTATATAAACAAGTTTTATTCGGTTCAAAATTATGACATATCAAATATGTAAACAAGAAAAATAAGATAAAAATTGTTTATCAAAATGGAACACGAAAATCTTTATAATTTTAAAATCTTGTAAAATTGTCTCTAAACTATTTAAACTAAGGGGTGTATAGAGATTTTAATTACTTTCATATCATAATAATAAAATATATATACCAGTTTTAAATATTATTTTAATATTTCTGTTTACATTTTGCTAATAAATCAACAAATAATAGTTAATAAGCATATAAAGTTTATATGTAGATAGATTCTAGTAAGTAAAAGGTATATATGATCAATTCTACAGTAAATGATGTATCTTAATCCAATGAGTATTATCTATCAGCTTTATACTTTATAGGGTGTAGTTATAATAATTAGGTCACATTTTCTTCTTTTCTTTTATCTTATTTTTTTGTAGTGTTTGAACAGTGAGAGAAAAGTTTTATCTTATTTGCATGGAGTGTTGTATGAATAATGAGAGAAAAGAAAGAAATATTGACAAAAGAGAGACAAAGAGAAAACTTATAGGAGACGGTGGAGGTACCTTTGAGATAGAATCGACAACCGGCTGAGCACACAAGCGTATGATGGAGGTCAAGTCTCAGCAGTCCAGGCTTTGGCAACCAAGGAAGAGAGACGAGAGAGAGCATACGACAAGAAGGTGGGGGAAATCCGACGACCAGAAAAGAGTACAAGACGGAAACGATCTTAACGGACGACTTTGTTTTTCAACTTGTGATTGTGATATTTTTTTCAACTTTGATAATACATATAAAGTTATTAGGATATCAAAAAGCAGGAAGGCCACGACCCCCTTGGCCCCTAACGAGGGTCCGCCACTGAGTACTCGGGATTCTGTAACTCGCCTCGGTAAAAGGCCGAGAAACGAGTACTCAGACGAGTAATCGGACAACTCGACGAGTTTTACAACACTGGTTGTAGGACGTTTTGATGTTGTCCATGTTGGCAACGCTTGCAAAAGGTTTGTGGCTGTGAAATGCTTGCAACAGTTTTATGGCTGGGAAATCTAAATCTTTTACTTGTTGATGATAAAAGATGTGGAACCTGGGAATAATGAAGGTAATACATATATATGAGCATTATACTTGAAATCTTTTATCCATTAAGGCATTCTACTTTAATTTATTAACATGATGCCAATGAAAGTTGAGATGGCAAGTTGTAGTTGCATTTACCTCATAATTAGCAGTGAATAGTTCTTGATGGGGTAATTTGAAGGTAACACATAAGTTTTTTAGTTCACCGACAAAACTTTTATGTGCTTGCCCTTTTTAGTTCACACATGTCAAACAGTTTGTAGGTTAATCTTTTTGTGGAAGTAATATTGGCTTGTGGATTATGCTTTTTGGTACTTGTGATATGATCTAATTATTGTTGTTACTAATTTGTTTTGTTTGCAGTTTCTAGTTATCAAAGTCATGCTCTAAACACTTGCTTAGATTTAGAGATAATGTATTTGGTGATGCAACATGAGAGTTTGGGGCAGTTGAACCTGTCTAAGTTGGAAGATCAGGAAGAGTTTTGGTGGCACCTAGGATCTGAAATAACAAATTCTGGATAAACTTTGGGTCTTTTTTCGAAAAAAATAAAAGTTTTAGGTTTAAAGAAAAAAAAAATCAAAATATAGGGTCTATTACTAAAATAACCCAGTTTTTTTATGTCTAAAATTTAAAAATTGCCCCGAAAAAAATACTATATCTGTCCATTTCTCTTCTTTATTCTCATATTCTCGGACAACCGTCTCCCACACTGATAGTGATACATCAGTCTTCTCCTTCTCATCCTAGTCGATCGTTTCTTCTTACGAAGGTGCGGTTTCTCTTCACCGTTTTCTAGTTTTCTATCCTATTACTCATCACTGTTGAAATCTTAGTACATTTTTTAACATATACTTTGGATTTTCAGGCTCTTAAATACTGTAAAAACCCTAGAGATGGAGTGGAATCAACAAACCGTACAGTTTCTGTCGGAATCTTTCCTTGGTACACTCTCCCCTCAACCAGAACCCCGCCGCCGTGCTGAGAAAAACTTATCCGACGCCGCCGATACTCCTAACTACGGCCCTGCCGTTCTCCGCCTCGTTGCTGAAACTTCCGTGGACGAGCAGATCCGACAATGCGCCTCTGTTAACTTCAAGAACCATCTTAAAACCCGGTGGGTGCCCTCATCTGTAACCCGTATTCCCGATGGTGAGAAAGAGCAGATTAAGACTCTAATAGTCCCTCTCATGCTCTCAACTACGCCGAGAATCCAGGCTCAACTTAGCGAAGCCTTAGCTGTGATCGGGAACCATGACTTTCCAAAGTTGTGGCCGGATTTGCTTCCGGAGTCGACGATCAGTCTCGAAACGGCTATCAATGCGGATGATATTACCTCAGTTAATGGTGTTCTCACGACTGTTAATTCTTTGTTTAAGAAATTCCGGTATCAGTTCAAGAGTGATCCGGTTCTGCTTGATTTGAAATACTGCGTTGATAACTTCGCTGCACCGTTATTGAGCACCGTTGAGAGTATTTCAGGGAAGATAAATGCTGCTGCTAGGTCTGTTGCAACGGTCCGTCAATTAATTGAAGCACAGATACTCTGTTGTCGGATATCGTATTCGCTAAACAATTTGGATTTGCCCGCGTTTTTTGAGGACAATGCAGATAAATGGATGAATGAGTTTAAGAATTATCTGACTGTGAGGTATCCGGATATTGAGGATGGCGATGGAGATGGCCTTTCACTTGTTGATGAGCTACGAACAGGTGTATGTGAAAATCTAATCCATTACATGGAGAAAGAGGAGACACTGTTCCAAAAGTACTTAAAGGAGTTTGTAGAAGCTGTTTGTAGTTGCATCAGCATCGCCAAACCGTGAACGGTTGACCATGACTGCCATCAAGTTTTTGACCATGGTCAGCACAAGTGGTCACCATGAATTGTTTGCTGGTGATGAGATGTTGAAGCAGATTACTCAGAGTATTGTTATTCCCAATGTGATGTTAAGGGATGAAGATGAAGAGATCTTTGTGATGAATTATATTGAGTTTATAAGAAGAGACATGGAAGGGAGTGACCTTGAAACAAGAAGGAGAATTGCGTGTGAGCTTCTCAAGGGTATTGCCGGGAATTACAAACAGAAGATCACAGAGAGCGTCTCAACACAGATACACAATTGCTTGGCACTGTTTGCTAATAACCCATCTGCAAACTGGAAATATAAAGATTGTGCCATTTACTTGGTTGTCTCTCTTGCCACAAAAAAGGCAGGTGATGCTTCAATCTCAAGCGATCTTGTTGATGTTGAAAGTTTCTTCAGATCGGTTATTGTCCCAGAGTTGAAGGGACAGGATGTCAATGCTTCCCCAATGTTAAAGGCAGGTGCATTGAAGTTTTTCATAATGTTCCATGCCTTGATACCTAAACCCATTGCCATGGCTCTTCTTGGTGATGTGGTCAGGTTTTCTGGTTCAGATTTTAATGTGGTTCATTCTTATGCTGCTAACTGTATTGAGAAGCTTTTGCTTGTCAAAGACAACAATGGGGTGCATTCACAAGCAAGATACAAGTCAATGGACATCGCTCCCATTCTTCCAGTTTTGATGACAAATCTTTTTGGTGCGTTAGAGAAGCGTGAATCAGGGGAGAATCAGTATATTATGAGGTGTATCATGCGAGTTCTTCAGGTTGCTGATATCTCCCCTGAGGTGGCTTCATCCTCCATTACTCGGTTAACCAAGGTTCTTAACAGGGTGTGTGTAAACCCTAAAAACCCGGTGTTTAACCATTGTTTATTTGAGGCAATTGCTACACTTGTCCGAAGAGCATGTGCAAGGAACCCTTCTCTTGTTCCGACTTTTGAAACATGCTATTTACCCAGCATCCAGATGATCTTGGCTAAAGAAGTAACAGAGTTCTTTCCTTATGCCTTCCAGTTGTTAGCTCAACTTATGGATTTGAACAGACCTCCTGTCCCCCCATACTACATGCAGATAATTGAGATTCTATTGACACCCAATTTGTGGAAAAAGCCTGCAAATGTCCCGGCTCTTGTTCGTTTGCTTCAGTCGGTTCTCCATCTGGCACCCAATGAGCTTCACAGGGAAGGCGGGTTAAAACATGTGCTTGGGATTTCATATTATCAAGGCACTAATTGAGAATCTTGGGCATGAGGTCATGGCAGAATACATGAAACAAATCTGGGTCTCCTTGTTTACCCGGCTTGAGAATAGCAAAACCCCAAGACTCATTAGGTGTCTCATTATCTTCCTGGTGAAGCATGGGGTAGAAGCTCTTGTGGACTCGATCAATTCTGTTCAGGCAAATTTGTTTCAAGTAATTTTGAGTCGGTTTTGGATACCCAATCTGAAGACCATAACTGGGTACACAGAGGTTAAACTGAGTGCAGTTGCATCAGCTAAGCTGCTTTGTGAATCACCATCAATGTTGGATCCTGCAGCTGAGGAGCTTTGTGGGAAGTTGCTGGATGGTGTTGTGACTCTTCTCTCACTGCCAGAGGAGGAAAAAGTTGAAGATGAACCAGAAGTTCCAGATTTTGGGGAGGCAACTGGTTATCAAGCCACCATTGTTCGTCTTCACAATGTTGGTAAAAAAGAGGGGGATCCTTTAGAGGAAATCAAGGATCCAAAATACTTCTCAATGGCTTTACTCGTGGTTCTCTCTTCTAAATTCAGTGGGAGATTCCCACTGGTTATTACTAGATACCTTTCTCCTGCTAATCAAGCTGCACTTCTCCAGTTATGTCATTCATACCATCTTTCTATAGTATGAAAAGACGATTAGAATTCACTATGATCTTTCCAGGTTTTTGTGTGTTGGGAAGCTATTTATTATAATTAGTAAGCTGAATAGAATATTAGTACAAGTTGGTATATCCATTGTTAGGAACTTACATATCAGTCATGCTGTTATAAGCATTGTGACGTAGTTAAAAAGGACTAAAAGTTGTTGCTACTTTGTAATTTTCTTTTGTCTAACCTCCTCAGGAGTCCTTGATGGATAGATTTCACTATCATCTTAGTGTTCAACACATATATTTATCATTATGCTGAAACCTTTGTGATGTTGTGTTTGTTGGCATGGTAACTTATTATTATTATTATTATTTAAACCTATTATCCTACCTATATCAGTCATATCCACCTTGAAAGTTTGAAATTAATTATTCTCATGTCAAGGAAACGGGGTCATAATTCATAAGTGATAAATGAAAGAAATTTGGACCGTGTGAATTAACAAGGATTTCATATAATTAACGCCAATTATTTAAATCATATTGTAATATTTTTTTTTTTTTACATATTCAAAATGTGTGTTTCAAAATACATTTCTGGAATATATTTTTTTACATATTGTAAATATATTTTTTTTACATATTCAAAATACATTTCAATATATATATATATATATATATATATATATATATATATATATATATATATATATATATATATATATATATATCCCTATTCTAATAAAAGAATAGTTTTAACCTCCATTTGCCAAGTATCATTCTCATACAACACCCTCATTAATATTATGTTATTTGTTATGTAGATATATTAGGCAACTCATTTCAAAATTCAAATTTACATTTTCTAATTATATGTTAATTTTGTAGTTATAATAACTTTAAAAAATTTGATATATCTCTTAATTAATAATTAATAATTTATTTAAAATTATTGATTTAAAATAATTGATTAGTAATTATTAAATTTTATTATCAATGTTTAATAAATTTTGTAACTATGGTTACCACGGGTTATAAACTAATATATATATATATATATATATATATATATATATATATATATATATATATATATATATATATATATATATATATATATATATATATATATATATATATAGGGTAATGTTCAATAGAGAACCATAATTAACCAAAGAACCATTTTTTTTTTCAACTTTTAGAACTTAGTTTATATAAAAAAATAACTAAAAATATAGAAATTCATAACTTTTTATCCTTTTTCCAATGATATCAAATTCGATTTTTTTTAGTCAAATTCACAATGTGAATTTTTGAAAATTCACAACGTGAATCCGGATTCACACCGGTGAATCTGAAAAATATTTTTCACATTCACAATGTTAATATATGAATTCAGATATTTTTAGATATTTTTTCGATAAATAATAAACTCTAGAAATTGAAAAAAAGATTTGGTTTCTTGAAGAAGCAATAATTATGGTTCTCTATTGAACTTTATATATATATATATATATATATATATATATATATATATATATATATATATATATATATATATATATATATATATATATATATATATATATTGAACCGCTGACATATGTACCAATTAAATCCTATTTTTAAACTACTTCGGACTTAGTGATTAACCTCTTACAAAAAACACCACCTTTTTAAACACAATGACTCTAAAAGTCACCATTTTTTTAAAAATAAGACAATGACTCTAGAAGTCTATCATTTTTGCAAAATAAATAGAGAAATTTTCAGATATAAGCAAAACATACATCCTAATGCCAAAAACCAAAAACTGACCAAAAAATAGAGTTTCCAAAAATGACCAAGGAATCTTCAGCGAGTCCTCTGCGAACTCGACTTTCATACTGTGGACTCGTTTTAACAATCAAAATTTCGGAGTTTTTCATAATTTTTCTTAGTTCGTAGTACACTTTGATCTTCTGCGAACTAAACAATATAAATTTAGATAAATCGTATTTTATTGTTTTATTCCATTTTTGTCTATAGAATGCAGAATTGTTTAGGCAACAAGACAGAGATAACGACGACATCTAGATTTGTGTTTGGAATTGATATGATAGATATGTAACACTACTATTCACCTAAAAAGTTAACAAATAAGGATATAGATAAATATAGTAGTTTTACATTTCCGTATATCATATCTATAAATAAACATTTACAACAAAAATTCCAAACAGAAATATATACTTCATCGACATCTATGTCTCATTGTCTATATGGCTCGTTGCCTACACAAATCTACATTCTAGAGACAAAAAAAATACCGGGATAAAAAAACGACTTGTCGAAATTTATACTGCTTAGTTCGTAGAAGATACCACGAGTCCGCAAAGAGATTACTGCAGACACAGGTGTCATATTGTGGACCAAGCAAAGTTACGAAAAATAATCCATAAAATTTGATGGTTAACATGACCCTGCAATATGAAAAACGAGTCTGCCAAGGACCCTCTTGTATTCCTAGGTCATTTTTAGAGACCTTTTCTTTTGTATTTTTTTTCATACTAGGATGTGTATGTGTTGGTTATATTTGAAAATTTCTCAACTAAATAAATAAATAATCAAACCAACAAAGGCTACTAATCACTTCATTTACTAATTTAAAATAGTAAGATTAATGTCATAAAAGACTCATTTCATTTAATTCCTTTTTGTTTAATGTTTAATTGTATTTATGTGTTTACTCCCTTTAACAAATATTGTAAAGAAAATATTTAATTGGTTTTTTTAAATCACAGTCGGACAACCTATGTTGAACTTGTCTTAGGGTTATCATAGGAGGATAAATCACAAAACATTAAACCATTCCGCACTTTTCATAGTTTGAACTATTCAATTTGTAACATTATGTTACGTGAAAATACTCTTTAATTGCTCCCTGTGGGAGAATTTTCCCTAGAATCCTGTCAGGAGCTGGGTTTGCCCGCTTTGCGGAACTCAAAAAAAATACAAATGATCTCCAGCCTAGCTGGTAGAGATGTACCGGGTTTATAACCCACAGTGGGGTGAGGTTGGATGTTCGAATCTTTGGGACTCCATAAATCCTCTTTAATTGCTCCCTATGGGGGAATTTTCCCTGGAATCCCGTCAGGGGCTGAGTTTGCCCGCTTTGCGGAGCTCGAACCTGGGATGCACGTTTAAAAGTACGTGTAGGCTCCGTTAATTCATTTTCCGTTTCCAAAAAAAAATGTTACAAGAAAATGACAGAACGATGGCTATATGATTCCTATTGTAAAATTGCCACAAGACAGTTACAAACTGTCATAAAACCGTCAAACCTATCACAAGACAACTCGACCCCAACTAGGGTCTCCTGTCCCTTGGACCCTGCCAGGGGCTGCCGCCCCTTGGACCTCGCTCCCAGGGGCGCTGCCCCCGACCCCCATTCGTTTAGGGGCTTCGCCCCTAAATAACAGTGTACTTTGAATCTTGAAAACTTGAACAAATGTGCACTCCCGCACCATCATAATTTGTTCAATATTTAACAAGATTACTTTTGGTTAACAAATTTAATCATATTAAAGTTAAATAATATTTATGATATTAAATCACCAAAAAATTAGATTTAATGGATTAGCTGAGAAAGATGCATTCTTGGTCCCTTTGAGACTAAAAAACTAGATCTTAGTTCTGTGGATCATCCTACTGGATAAAATTGGAAACTTTATCCATTATGAAGTTATTTAGGAACTACATTTGTGGTTATGGGCCTTCATCTGAAAAGATTAAGCACTTAGTGAAGATTTTGGCCTTCTGACCAGAATTCACAACGTGACATAGGATATGTCACAACGTGACGGTGCCCAAAATCACGATTGTTTTGTCGTTGCCTTCTGACGACGTGATCAAGGAATGGTCAAGACGTGATATTGACTTTGACTAAGCTGACCGTTGGCTTTTTGACCAGTTTGAATTTTGGTCAAACTTGGGTAGAATTAAGTATTTATCTAAGGATTGGTCTCGGTTTGGTTTTAGGAAGTTTGGGTTGGCTATTCTGATGTTGAGGTAGCTATTGGGATTTTGTTAAATAGTTCAAGTCATTCTCCTCACTGTACTTGTGGGTTGAAGGAAACCCAATAGATTATGTATGTAGGATGCTAGCTGTCTTTGTGACTCTTGCATGTGTTTGTATGTATACCGGGAGAGGCCCACCACAAGTTACAGACGAGCCTGTTAATTGGGTGGGGCCCGATATATGTATGGTATGTCATATTTTGCAGAACTCACTAAACTTTGTGCTTACGGTTTATGTTTAAAATGTTTTCAGGTACTTTTGGTTTCAAAAGGAATGACCCGACTTGATTGTACCGCATCCCATGGAGATTATTCCGCAATGATTGTTTATGAATTTACTCTGATGTTTTGTGAATGCTTTTACTCTGATCGTCTTTTGGAATAATAAATAAATGATTTTGACTTAACTAAAATTAAAATTTTACTTAGTATGTTTCGGGATGTTATTGAATTATTGTAATTCTTATAATAGATATTATTCAAATGAATTTGGTTCAAGATAGACCATTTAACTTGAAAATAATATTCATTTGAAACTTCACTACTTTTTCAACCTACGCAACTTCAATTATCAACATCTTCAACCTACGCAAATTAAACCTCTTCAACTGTGATATCCCTCATTTTTGGGTAGTTTTCAAAAAAAAAAAATCATTCCAGTTTAAACAAAAATCATAATCATATCATTGGTTGATACGAAGTTTAGAAAGTTAGAAATGAAAATGATAACATTTTGAAAGTTATAAGGGCCAAAAGTGTCAAGTTGGCAAAGTGAGTTGACTAAATGGTTGACTCACTTAATGAAAGGGACTACAAAAGTTATATGATGGATGATATGGGTGAAGTACCTATGGAGGGGTGTTTCTTTACATGCTCCTGCCCTACTGGCCAGAAGTTCAAGTGCGCCCTGAACCTTCTTTAGTCAAGGGTGAAGTACCTGTGGAGGTTGGTGATTGGCTCATACACTCCTGAGCAGAGTGTTGATGTGAAATGGGAGCAGTTCTTTGAGATGTTTTGAATAAGGTATGTTCCAGTGGTGGAGAGGGAGATGCTAGCTCAGGAGTATTTGGATTTGAGGCAGGGGACAGAGTCGGTGACTGAGATCACCAAGATGTTTAATGAGAGGAATCTTTTATGTCCTGAGTTTGCTACTTCCGAGAAAGCTCAGATGAACTGGTACTTGAGCATGCTCAAGATGGATATCCGTCAGTTTGTGTCCACTTAACGCTATAGTACACTTGTGGAGCTACAGGAGGCCGCGAGGAGGTGCGAGATTGAGATGGAGCTCCACACAAGGGAGCGGAGGTAGGATCTGGTGCAGATAGAGGTTGTGGCAAAGCGGTTTAATGTCGCTAATTTGAGATTTGGGGTTCATAGGGTCCACACTTGTGGAAAGTGCGACAAGGTTCATGATGGTGCTTGCTAATCTTGTTTTGGATGCCACAAATGTGGCAAGGAGAGGCATTATGCCAAGGATTATAGTGATGGGTTTTGAGCATTCTAACACTTCCTAAGTGTACATGAAACCCTAATAACCTTGGATCTATGTTTGTCTAATTATCATGCAAAGTTGAATTCCAAGGTTATATTCCTATCTAGCATATATGGGGAACAATTTTAACTTAAAGTATAGATAGAATAACTTACCTTGTTGTTGTTTGTGTTCCTTGAAACCTTGTGAGCCTAGCACCCCAAGTGTGATGCCTCAAATGCTTCACACAACACCAAATGCTCTTAGAAGAACTTATGAAAGAACACACACTTCTCAAAAATCGGCCAAGCCCTCTTGTTTCTTAGTGTGTAGCCGATTTTAGGTGGAGAACATGTTTCTTATATAGTGTTGACACATCTAGGGTTAAACCCTAATGTGTCACGACTCTTCATTTCCATGACCCATGGGTTTGTAACTCCCATGGAGCATCCAATGGGTGGAACCCAACTTGATAATCCATGGAGCCTCTTAGCCCACTATACAAGATATGGATGATTTACATAATCAACCCATATATTTAATTAGTTATCTTTTGATCACATAATTAATTCTAAATAATTCTTGATCAAACTAATCAAATAATATTATTAATATATTAGAACTTATAATATATTAATAATCTCCAAGTGTTATTTCTCTCATTTAGTCTATCCAATTGCATGGTGCCATGCAACCCAAATGGACCATGCCGGGTCGGGTCAAGTACATACCAGAAATAGTTATGGACTTAGACACCTTATCCAACAGTCTCCCACTTGGATAAGTCTAATAACTATTACTGCAAGTATGACTTCAGGAACCGATCGACAATCGTAGCTCTTTACAAGGTTTCTCGGAACTGAGAAGATGATGGTACGCCATTTAAGATAAGTGATCATATAATCCTCTGTTCTAGATATCATTCGGACAAATACACTAAACAACGTCTTACTTATTGTCCAACAGTTTGTTTCCCGATTTCCGATTTGTATGACAAAGAACTTAATTGAACACATCAACTTAGTTCTGACCGGGCCCGGTACATAGGTCAAAACAAAATCATCGAGGGGCCCAGATATTAGCTTCTAATCCAAGAAGGAACAGATAAACTTCGACTCATATGTTTGTTCTACCACTCATTGAATTACACACAAGAGCACGTTTTATAACATCGAGTTACCAATGCGTTTTTCGTACAATCAATGCATAACCAACTTGTAAGTAACAAATCATATATCTAGGTTTGAAGACTTATATGATATTACCGTCTCACGATCACTCGAGATAGAATTCCATGAAGTGATTCCAGTGAGCGTGGGTTGAGTCCAATGCTCAGAACTTATGAGCACTCCTGATTGCTGTAGCCTTGTCCAAGACCTCTACAACCAAACATGACAATCTTGATTCATACCTACTTCCGACATATGACCGACTGTAGAGGTTTGAATAATATGTTATACCAAACAAAAATTATTCTGGAAGTCAAAACATGCAAAAGAAATATAGTAAACGATCGACAAGAGATAGCAACACTTTACTCATAAATAAAACACTTTTATTCATCATCAGATGTCAATTACACTTTACAAATTTCAAGGTTATCTAACTACTAAATCTAATATCATCCTTCAGCCCTATGCTCCGAGCATGCTGGAGATGCTTAACCCGAGTCAGTCCCTTCGTGAGGGGATCTGCCGGATTCTCATCTGATGATACCCTCTTTGCCACGAGGAGTCCTTCTTCGATCCGATGTCTAATGAAATGGTATTTTCTGTCGATGTGTCTGGATCTCCCGTGATCCCTTGGTTCCTTTGCTAAGGTAACAGCACTTTCACTATCACAGAAAATTTCCATTGGCTCTTTAATAGCTGGTACAACTCCAAGGTCTCCAATGAAGTTCCTCAGCCATAACGCCTCCTTTGCCGCCTCGCTAGCTGCAATATACTCTGATTCACAAGTAGAATCTGCCACTGTCTCTTTCTTGGAACTCTTCCAAGAAATTGCTCCTCCATTTAGGGTAAAGACCCAGCCCGACTGAGAGCAGAAATTATCCCTATCAGTTTGGAAGCTAGCATCACTATACCCTACAACTCTCAAGTCATCACTCCCACCGAGGGTAAGGACCCAGTCCTTAGTCCTTCGTAGGTACTTGAGAATATTCTTTACCGCAGTCCAGTGTGCCTTGCCAGGGTTCCCCTGAAACCTGCTAACCATGCTCAAGGCAAAGGCTACATCAGGTTGAGTACACGTCATAGCATACATGATCGAACCTACAGCCGAAGCATAAGGTACTAGACTCATTTCTGCTATCTCAGCCTCAGTGCTAGGGCTTTGTGTCTTACTCAATTTGGCGTTATTCTGGACGGGTAACTCTCCTTTCTTGGAGTCCTGCATGCTGAATCTCTTCAGCACCTTATCCAAGTAGGTACTTTGACTAAGTCCAATTAGTCTTTTTCTCCGATCTCTCAAGATCCTTATCCCTAAAATATAGGCAGCTTCACCAAGGTCCTTCATAGCGAAACACTTTCCAAGCCAGGATTTTACTTCCTGCAGGGTTGGAATGTCGTTTCCTATGAGTAGTATGTCATCCACATACAATACCAAGAAGCTAACTATACTCCCACTAGCCTTGACATACACACAAGATTCATCTTCACTCCTAGAAAAGCCAAATTCCTTGACCTTTTCATCAAAGCAAAGATTCCATCTGCGAGGTGCTTGCTTTAATCCATAGATGGATTTCTCAAGCTTACACACTCTATTAGGGTACTCGTTGCTGACAAAACCCTCTGGCTGACTCATGTAAACATCTTCAGCCAACTTTCCATTAAGGAAAGCGGTTTTGACATCCATTTGCCAAATTTCATAGTCATGAAATGCGGCTATGGCTAACAGAACCCGAATAGACTTAGTCTTGGCTACCGGAGAAAAGGTCTCATCATAATCCACTCCAGGAATTTGAGAGAAGCCCTTTGCAACCAGTCTAGCCTTATAAGTGTGTACTTTACCATCCATGTCGGTCTTCTTCTTGAAGACCCATTTGCACCCCACTGTCTTACGACCTGGTACATTTACAACCAAGTTCCAAACTTGATTTTCATACATGGATTGTATCTCGCTATCCATAGCCTCTTTCCATTTAGCAGACTCGGGGCCTGCCATGGCTTCCTCGTAGCTGTTAGGGTCATCTTGACTTACTAGTGTCCCATCACTAATAAGTGTCTCACCTTCTGCAGTAATATGGAATCCATAGTAATGCTCAGGTGCACTCCTAACTCTCGTGGAACGCCTCAGAGGTACAGATTCGTCAATTGGCTCAACAGGAGTTTCCTCCTCAAGTTGAGGGCTTGAGTTTGAAGCACCTTCAGCACTTGACTCTTGAATTTCTTCAAGATCAATTTGCCTCCCACTGTCTCCTTGGCTTATAAACTCTCTTTCTCGAAAGACTCCTCTTCTTGCTACAAAGACCACATTTTCACTAGGTCTGTAGAAGAGGTAACCAAAGGACTGTTGTGGGTAGCCGATGAAAATACACCTCTCGCTTCGGGGTTCGAGCTTATCATGAGTCTCGCGTCTCACGAAAGCCTCGCAACCCCAAATCTTGATGTGGTCTAGTTTAGGTACTTTACCAGTCCACATCTCGTGAGGAGTTTTGGCAACTTTCTTTGTAGGGACTAGATTAAGGATATGGGCGGCAGTCTCTAAGGCATACCCCCAGAATGAGATTGGTAGCGAAGCTCGACTCATCATGGAACGAACCATGTCCAACAAGGTTCGATTACGCCTCTCAGCCACACCATTCAACTGTGGTGTCCTGGGAGGTGTCAATTGTGAGACAATCCCACATTCCCTTAGATAGTCGAGGAACTCTGAACTAAGATACTCACCACCCCGATCGGATCGAAGCATCTTAATGTTCCTGCCCAATTGATTCTCGACTTCCTGTTTAAATTCCTTAAACTTCTCGAAAGTCTCTGACTTATGCTTGATTAAGTAGACATATGCATATCTACTGTAATCATCAGTAAAAGTCAAATAATAACGATTAGCATCCCTTGTGGCATGTTTGAATGGTCCACACACATCCGTGTGTATAAGGTCCAACAAACCTTCACCTCTTTCACACGAGCCTGTGAAGGGTGACTTTGTCATTTTTCCAAGTAAGCATGATTCGCAACTATCACCTGACTTTAGGTCAAACGACTACAAGACTCCATCCTTTTGGAGTTGGCCTATGCGTTTCTTGCTTATATGTCCAAGACGACAATGCCATAATGATGCTTTATCCAAGTTATTATTATTAGTAGAATCAATACACAAAACATTATTTCCTAAGTTATCTACAACAGACACAGCTTCATACACACCATCACAAGGTAATGCTTTAAAATAAAGAACATTATTAAAGAAAGCATCAATAGAACCAACTTCATTATTAAACGAAAAGGTAAACCCTTGTTTGTACAAAGCATGAAAGGAAATAATATTTCTTGCCATTCCTGGCGAGTAACAACACTTATTCAAATCTAAACTAAACCCACTACTTAGCGATAAAGTATAAACTCCAATCTTGGTGACAGGTGAAGCTTTCCTGTTCCCCATGATCAAGTTTATTCTTCCTTGCTCCACATTCTCACTTCTTCTTAGTCCCTGCAAGTCACAACAAATATGAATACCACAACCGGTATCAAGGACCCAAGAATTAGAATGGGGTGAGTTATTAGAAATGATAGTGTAAATACCTGCATGGTTGGGTTTGACTTTCCCATCCTTCACATCCTGCTGGTACTTTGGGCAGTTCCGCTTCCAATGAGCTTTTTCATGGCAATAGAAGCATTCAGCCTCTTTTGGGTCAGAAGAAGGAGTAATGAAACCTTTCTTGGTTCCACTTGAAGAAGAGCCATCAAGGGTCCGAGCCTTGGTACCCTTCGAAGATCTCTTTCTCTTCCTCCCTCGACTTTTCCCGATTGCCAAAACCCGAGTTGATTTTGGAGTAGGAGTGATAGCAACCGACTTCCCCTTAAGACCTGTTTCTGATGGGTTTTGAGCATTCTAACCCTTCCTAAGTGTACATGCAACCCTAATAACCTTGGATCTATGTTTGTCTAATTTGTCATGCAAAGTTGAATTCCAAGGTTATATCCTATCTAGCATACATGGGGAACAATTTTAACATAAAGTATAGATAGAATAACTTACCTTGTTGTTGCTTGTGTTCCTTGAAACCTTGTGAGCCTAGCACCTCAAGTGGTGATGCCTCAAATGCTTCACACAACACCAAATGCTCTTGGAAGAACTTATGAGAGAATACACACTCTTCAAAATCGGCCAAGCCCCCTTATTCCTTAGTGTAACCGATTTGGGAGGAGATCATATTCCTTATATAGTGTTGACACATCTAGGGTTAAACCCTAATGTGTCATGACTCTTCATTTCCATGATCCATGGGTTTGTAACTCCCATGGAGCATCCATGGAGCATCCTATGGGTGGAACCCAACTTGATGATCCATGGAGCCTTTTAGCCCACTATACAAGATATGGATGATTTACTTAATCAATCCATATATTTAATTAGTTATCTTTTGATCACTTAATTAACTCTAAATTAATTCTTGATCAAACTAATCAAATAATATTATTAATATATTAGAACTTATAATATATTAATAATCTCCAAGCGTTATTTCTCTCATTTAGTTTATCCAATTGCATGGTGCCATGCAACCCAAATGGACCATGCCGGGTCGGGTCAAGTACATACCAGAAATAGTTATGGACTTAGACACCTTATCCAACAGTCTCCCACTTGGATAAGTCTAGTAACTATTACTGCAAGTATGACTTCAGGAACCGATCGGCAATCGTAGCTCTTTACAAGGTTTCTCGAAACTTGAGAAGATGATGGTACGCCATTTAAGATAAGTGATCATATAATCCTCTATTCTAGATATCAGTCGGACAAATACATGGAACAATGTCTTACTTATTGTCCAACATTTGTTTCCCGATTTCCGATTTGTTTGACAAAGAACTTTATTGAACACATCAATCTAGTTCTGACCGGGCCCGGTACATAGGTCAAAACAAAATCATCGAGGGGCCCAGATATCAGCTTCTAATCCAAGAAGGAACAGATAAACTTCGACTCATATGTTTGTTCTACTACTTATTGAATTACACATAAGAGCACGATTTTATAACATCGAGTTACCAATGCGTTTTTCGTACAATCAATGCATAACCAACTCGTAAGTAACAAATCATATCTCTAGGTTTAAAGATTTATATGATATTACCGTCTCACGATCACTCGAGATAGAATTCCATGAAGTGATTCCAGTGAGCGTGGGTTGAGTCCAATGCTCAGAACTTATGAGCACTCATGATTGTTGTAGCCTTGTCCCAGACCTCTACAATCAAACATAACAGTCTTGATTCATACCTACTTCCGACATATGACCGACTGTGGAGGTTTGAATAATATGTTATACCAAACAAAATTATTCTGGAAGTCAAAACATGCAAAAGAAATATAGTAAACGATCGACAAGAGATAGCAACACTTTACTCATAAATAAACACTTTTATTCATCATCAAATGTCAATTACACTTTACAAATTTCAAGATTATCTAACTACTAAATCTAATATCATCCTTTAGCCCTATGCTCCGAGCATGCTGGAGATGCTTAACCCGAGTCAGTCCCTTCGTAAGGGGATCTGCCGGATTCTCATCTGATGATACCCTCTTTGCCACGAGGAGTCCTTCTTCGATCCGATGTCTGATGAAATGGTATTTTCTGTCGATGTGTCTGGATCTCCCGTGATCCCTTGGTTCCTTGGCTAAGGCAACAGCACTTTCACTATCACAGAAAATTTCCATCGGCTCTTTAATAGCTGGTACAACTCCAAGGTCTCCAATGAAGTTCCTCAGCCATAACGCCTCCTTTGCTGCTTCGCTAGCTGCAATATACTCTGATTCACAAGTAGAATCTGCCACTGTCTCTTGCTTGGAACTCTTCCAAGAAATTGCTCCTCCATTTAGGGTAAAGACCCAGCCCGACTGAGAGCGGAAGTTATCCCTATCAGTCTGGAAGCTAGCATCACTATACCCTACAACTCTCAAGTCATCACTTCCACCGAGGGTAAGGACCCAGTCCTTAGTCCTTCGTAGGTACTTGAGAATATTCTTTACCGCAATCCAGTGTGCCTTGCCAGGGTTCCCCTGAAACCTGCTAACCATGCTCAAGGCAAAGGCTACATCAGGTCGAGTACACGTCATAGCATACATGATCGAACCTACAGCCGAAGCATAAGGTAATCGACTCATTTCTGCTATCTCAACCTCAGTGCTAGGGCTTTGTGTCTTACTCAGCTTGGCGCTACTCTGGATGGGCAACTCTCCTTTCTTGGAGTTTTGCATTCTGAATCTCTTCAGAATCTTCTCCAAGTAGGTACTTTGACTAAGTCCAATTAGTCTTTTACTCCGATCTCTCAAGATTCTTATCCCCAAAATATAGGCAGCTTCACCAAGGTCCTTCATAGCGAAACACTTTCCAAGCCAGGACTTTACTTCCTGCAAGGTTGGAATGTCGTTTCCTATGAGTAGTATGTCATCCACATACAATACCAAAAAGCTAACTATACTCCCACTAGCCTTGACATATACACAAGATTCATCTTCACTCCTAGAAAAGCCAAATTCCTTGACCTTTTCATCAAAGCAAAGATTCCATCTGCGAGGTGCTTGCTTTAATCCATAAATGGATTTCTCAAGCTTACACACTCTATTAGGGTACTTGTTACTGACAAAACCCTCTGGCTGACTCATGTAAACATCTTCAGCCAACTTTCCATTAAGGAAAGCGGTTTTGACATCCATTTGCCAAATTTCATAGTCATGAAATGCGGCTATGGCTAATAGAACCCGAATAGACTTAATCTTGGCTACCGGAGAAAAGGTCTCATCATAATCCACTCCAGGAATTTGAGAGAAACCCTTTGCAACCAGTCTAGCCTTATAAGTGTGTACTTTACCATCCATGTCGGTCTTCTTCTTGAAGACCCATTTGCACCCTACAGTCTTTCGACCTGGTACATTCTCAACCAAGTTCCAAACTTGATTGTCATACATGGATTGTATCTCGCTATCCATAGCCTCTTTCCATTTGGCAGACTCGGGGCCTGCCATGGCTTCCTCGTAGCTGTTAGGGTCATCATGACTTACTAGTGTCTCATCACTAATAAGTGTCTCACCTTCTGCAGTAATATGGAATCCATAGTAATGCTCAGGTGCACTCCTAACTCTCGTGGAACGTCTCAGAGGTACAGATTCGTCAATTGGCTCAACAGGAGTTTCCTCCTCAAGTTGAGGGCTAGAGTTTGAAGTTCCTTCACCACTTGACTCTTGAATTTCTTCAAGATCAACTTGCCTCCCACTGTCTCCTTGGCTTGTAAACTCTCTCTCTCGAAAGACTCCTCTTCTTGCTACAAAGACCACGTTGTCACTAGGTCTGTAGAAGAGGTAACCAAAGGAATGCTGTGGGTAGCCGATGAAAATACACCTCTCGCTTCGGGGTTCGAGCTTATCATGAGTCTCGCGTCTCACGAAAGCCTCGCAGCCCCAAATCTTGATGTGGTCTAGTTTAGGTACTTTACCAGTCCACATCTCGTGAGGAGTTTTGGCAACTTTCTTTGTAGGGACTAGATTGAGGATATGGGCGGCAGTCTCTAAGGCATACCCCCAGAATGAGATTGGTAGCGAAGCTCAACTCATCATGGAACGAACCATGTCCAACAAGGTTCGATTACGCCTCTCAGCCACACCATTCAACTGCGGTGTCCTGGGAGGTGTCAATTGTGAGACAATCCCACATTCCTTTAGATAGTCGAGGAACTTTGAACTAAGATACTCACCACCTCGATCGGATCGAAGCATCTTAATGTTCCTGCCCAATTGATTCTTGACTTCCTGTTTAAATTCCTTAAACTTCTCGAAAGTCTCTGACTTATGCTTGATTAAGTAGACATATCCATATCTACTGTAATCATCGGTAAAAGTCAAATAATAACGATTAGCATCTCTTGTGGCATGTTTGAATGGTCCACACACATCCGTGTGTATAAGGTCCAACAAACCTTCACCCCTTTCACATGAGCCTGTGAAGGGTGACTTTGTCATTTTTCCAAGTAAGCATGATTCGCAACTATCATTTGACTTTAGGTCAAACGACTCCAAGATTCCATCCTTTTGGAGTTGGCCTATGCGTTTCTTGCTTATATGTCCAAGACGACAATGCCATAACGATGCTTTATCCAAGTTATTATTATTAGTAGAATCAATACACAAAACATTATTTCCTAAGTTATCTACAATAGATACAGCTTCATACACACCATCACAAGGTAATGCTTTAAAATAAAGTACATTATTAAAGAAAGCATTAATCGAACCAACTTCATTATCAAATGAAAAGGTGAAACCTTGTTTGTACAATGCATGAAAGGAAATAATATTTCTTGCCATTTCTGGCGAATAACAACATTTATTCAAATCTAAATTTAACCCACTACTTAGCAATAAAGTATAAACTCCAATCTTGGTGACAGGTGTAACTTTCCTATTCCCCATGATTAAGTTTATTCTTCCTTGCTCCACATTCTCACTTCTTCCTAGTCCCTGCAAGTCACAACAAATATGAATTCCGCAACCTGTATCAAGGACCCAAGATTTCGAATGGGGTGAGTTATTAGAAATGATAGTGTAAATACCTGCATGGTTGGGTTTGACTTTCCCATCCTTTACATCTTGCTGGTACTTTGGGCAGTTCCGCTTCCAATGAGCTTTTTCGTGGCAATAGAAGCATTCAGCCTCTTTTGGGTCAGAAGAAGGAGTAATGAAACCTTTCTTGGTTCCACTTGAAGAAGAGCCATCAAGGGTCCGAGCCTTGGTACCCTTTGAAGATCTCTTTCTCTTCCTCCCTCGACTCTGCCCGATTGCCAAGACCGGAGTTGTTTCTGGAGTAGGAGTGATAGCAACCGACTTCCCCTTAAGACCTGTTTCTGCGGTCTTGAGAAGTCCCTGAAGTTTGCTGAGGGTGACCTCTTCCTTGTTCATGTGATATGTCATGCGGAATTGATCATAGCACGATGGTAAGGAGTGCAAAATGATATCTATTGCAAGCTCCTCAGGGAAGTTCACATTGAGCTTCAGCAACCGATCCACATACCTTTGCATTTTCTGCATGTGGCTCGTGACGGACTCTCCGTCCTTCATCATGGTTGTTATCATGGAGCAGATGACTTCGTACCTCTCTTGTCGTGCACTTTGATGGTATCTTTCCATCAAATCTTGGTGCATTTCATAAGGGTAGAAGTCTTCGTAAGACTTTTGGAGTTCAGCTGTCATGGTGGCTAACATGATGCAAGCCACCTTGGTTGCATCTCTTTCATGAGTATGAAAGTCAGCGATCTCCTGGGGAGTTGCAGTGGACTCGTCAATTTCCTTAAGCTCCTTGTCAAGGACATATTTTTTGTCCTCGTAGCGGGTAATCATCCTGATGTTTCTGATCCACTTATTGAAGTTGGATCCATCAAAGGTGACTTTCCCACACAGACTCATAAGAGTAAAGGAGCCATTAGGATTCGAGCCAGAAGCATTGTTTGAAGACATCTGAAAAGAAGAACAAGTTTAGTTTAGATTTAAGAGAGTCCTTAATAAAACACCCAAATGTAATATTAAGGCTAGGATCCAATCACAATATAATATAACTTAGAAGAGGTATGCCGTAATCTAAGCTATACCATATTTGAAAGGTAGGTGAATGACGATTCACCAATTTCCACCACGAAAACCGAAATATTAAATATTTAGTTTTTATTGGTTTTAGAAATTCCTAGATTCTTTGAGATCCAATGAACTTTTCAAAGACATGTTTCGATCTCGGGAGTGCCCTCCAGGTTTTGTGACTGGGATGCCAAGGATCACAAAACGAGGTGTGAAGTAACCATGCAAATCACTTGGTACCTTTAAAGTTTATCACTCAATTGATGTGCCGGTAAACCACACACGCTCCACCGATACTATAATAAACCTTAAGTCACCCTTTACTTACCTTGTTAAGTCCAAGTTAGTGTGCCGGTTAACCACACACGCTCCACCAACGACTCAGACAAAGTGTAAAGTGTAATTTCATGGATTAGCACCTTATTCACATTTTTCCTAAAGTAACTAAGATTGGGAATTTAATAAACATTTAGTTACTTTATATATTCATCATACTTTGAATGAGAATTTATAAGTCCTTGTCTTACCCGTTCGGCTAACGACCCTCCACCAGTCAAGCAAGCGGTGGGTGAGAATATTCACCCATTAAGTCACCATTTTATAGGCAACAACCTTATACCCACCTTATAGACCGGCTTCGTGAATGAGGCGTACTAGCGGTAAGACGACTTGTTCTTATACATATATATATAATTATTAAATCATCATAATATAAGTATAAGGGTTGAATTTTAACTTTTAAAATTCTAGGGGTTGGAACTAAAGTTTTAACTTAACTTTACTTGTTCCAAAACTTGAGGGCAAGTTTTGTAACTTTCAAAACTTTTCATTTCTTGTAACTTATGAGTTTAATAGAGTCATAAAATGAAGACTCTTCATTTTTATAACTCTTGTGTTTTCTTAATGGTTTTTAACTCAAGTGACTCTTGGTTTTCCATAACTTAAGGATAAGTTATGGACTCCATTAAAACACATTATGATCAAGAATTAAACTACCAAATAGGTTACAAATAATTCCTATGATCATCTAAAACTTCATAAGAACAAGAACATGAATATGAACATAATCAAAAATTACATAAAACTTTGTAATTTTGATAACTAGTTGTTGTAAATGAATTAGCAAAACATTACACCACCAAAAACAAGTTTATATTTACTAAAACAGTTTAGGGTAATGTTTCTAATTCATTTTCCAGCAACTGAATCGAAATTCTGCACTCATTCGACCCTACTCGCCGAGTGCATGAACATGACTCGCCGAGTTGGTTGAAGATACACATGGACTCGACGAGTCCCCCCTATAGACTCGACGAGTCCGATCGCAGACAGCAAATTTCCGATTCTGTTTTCAACTTTTAAGCACAAATAAGAACAAACAAGCCTAGGCTCTGATACCACTGATGGGTTTTGAGCATTCTAACACTTCCTAAGTGTACATGCAACCCTAATAACCTTGGATCTATGTTTGTCTAATTTGTCATGCAAAGTTGAATTCCAAGGTTATATCCTATCTAGCATACATGGGGAACAATTTTAACATAAAGTATAGATAGAATAACTTACCTTGTTGTTGCTTGTGTTCCTTGAAACCTTGTGAGCCTAGCACCTCAAGTGGTGATGCCTCAAATGCTTCACACAACACCAAATGCTCTTGGAAGAACTTATGAGAGAATACACACTCTTCAAAATCGGCCAAGCCCCCTTATTCCTTAGTGTAACCGATTTGGGAGGAGATCATATTCCTTATATAGTGTTGACACATCTAGGGTTAAACCCTAATGTGTCATGACTCTTCATTTCCATGATCCATGGGTTTGTAACTCCCATGGAGCATCCATGGAGCATCCTATGGGTGGAACCCAACTTGATGATCCATGGAGCCTTTTAGCCCACTATACAAGATATGGATGATTTACTTAATCAATCCATATATTTAATTAGTTATCTTTTGATCACTTAATTAATTCTAAATTAATTCTTGATCAAACTAATCAAATAATATTATTAATATATTAGAACTTATAATATATTAATAATCTCCAAGCGTTATTTCTCTCATTTAGTTTATCCAATTGCATGGTGCCATGCAACCCAAATGGACCATGCCGGGTCGGGTCAAGTACATACCAGAAATAGTTATGGACTTAGACACCTTATCCAACAATTTCTGCAGTCTTGAGAAGTCCCTGAAGTTTGCTGAGAGTGACCTCTTCCTTATTCATGTGATATGTCATGCGGAATTGATCATAGCACGATGGTAAGGAGCGCAAAATTATATCTATTGCAAGCTCCTCAGGGAGGTTCACATTAAGCTTCAACAATCGATCCACATATCTTTGCATTTTCTGCATGTGGCTCGTGACGGAATCCCCGTCCTTCATCATGGTTGTTATCATGGAGCAGATGATTTCGTACCTCTCTTGTCGTGCACTTTGATGGTATCTTTCCATCAAATCTTGGTGCATTTCATAAGGGTAGAAATCCTCATAGGACTTTTGAACTTCTGCTGTCATTGTGGCCATCATGATGCATGCTACTTTCGTAGCATCCCTTTCATGTGCCTGAAAGTCAGCGATCTCCTGAGGAGTTGCAGTGGTCTCATCAATATCCTTAAGCTCCTTGTCAAGGACATATTCTTTGTCCTCGTAGCGGGTAATCATCCTGATGTTTCTGATCCATTCATTGAAGTTGGATCCATCAAAGGTGACTTTCCCACACAAACTCATAAGAGTAAAGGAGCCATTAGGATTCGAGCCAGAAGCATTATTTGAAGACATCTGAAAGAGGAGAACAAGTTTAGTATAGATTTAAGAGAGTCCTTAATAAAACACCCAAATGTAATATTAAGGCTAGGATCCAATCACAATATAATATAACTTAGAAGAGGTATGCCGTAATCTAAGCTATACCATATTTGAAAGGTAGGTGAATGACGATTCACCAATTTCCACCACGAAAACCGAAATATTAGATATTAGGTTTTATAATTGGTTCTTAGAAATTCCTAGATTCTTTGAGATTCAATGAACTTTTCAAAGGCATGTTTCAATCTCGAGAGTGCCCTCCAGGTTTTGTGACTGGGATACCGAGGATCACAAAACGGGGTGTGAAGTAACCATGCAAATCACTTGGTACCCTTAAAGTTTATCACTCAATCGATGTGCCGGTAAACCACACACGCTCCACCGATACTATAATAAACCTTAAGTCACCCTTTACCTACCTTGTTAAGTCCAAGTTAGTGTGCCGGTTAACCACACATGCTCCACCAACGACTTAGACAAAGTGTAAAGTGTAATTTCATGGATTAGCACCTTATTCACATTTTCCTAAAGTAACTAAGATTGGGAATTTAATAAAACATTTAGTTACTTTATAATATTCATCATACTTTGAATGAGAGTTTATAAGTCCTTGTCTTACCCGTTCGGCTAATGACCCTCCACCAGTCAAGCAAGCGGTGGGTGAGAGTAGACACCCATTAAGTCACCATTTTATAGGCAACAACCTTATACCCACCTTATAGACCGGCTTCGTGAATGAGGCGTACTAGCGGTAAGACGACTTTGTTCTTATACATACATACATATATATATATATATATATATATATATATATATATATATATATATATATATATATATATATATAATTATTAAATCATCATAATATAAGTATAAGGGTTGAATTTTAACTTTTAAAATTCTAGGGGTTGGAACTTAAAGTTTTAACTTAACTTTACTTGTTCCAAAACTTGAGGGCAAGTTTTGTAACTTTCAAAACTTTTCATTTCTTGTAACTTATGAGTTTAATAGAGTAATAAAATGAAGACTCTTCATTTTTCTAACTCTTGTGTTTGTTTTAATGGTTTTAATTCAAGTGTGACTCTTGGTTTTCCATAACTTGAGGACAAGTTATGGACTCCATTAAAACACATTATGATCAAGAATTAATCTACCACATAGGTTACAAATAATTCCTATGATCATCTAAAACATCATAAGAACAAGAACATGAATATGAACACATTCAAAAATTACACTTAAAACTTTGTAATTTTGATAACTAGTTGTTGTAAATGAATTAGCAAAGACATTACACCACCAAAAACAAGTTTTCAATTACCAAAACAGTTTAGGATAATGTTTCTAATTCATTTCCAGCAACTAAATCGAAATTCTGCAATCAGTCGACCCTACTCGCCGAGTGCATGAACTCACTCGCCGAGTTGGTTGAAGATACACATGAACTCGACGAGTCCCCCCTATAGACTCGACGAGTCCACTCGCAGACAGCAAGATTTTCGACTTTTTTTTTCAACTTTTAAGCACAAATAAAAACAAACAAGCCTAGGCTCTGATACCACTGATGGGTTTTGAGCATTCTAACACTTCCTAAGTGTACATGCAATCCTAATAACCTTGGATCTATGTTTGTCTAATTATCATGCAAAGTTGAATTCCAAGGTTATATTCCTATCTAGCATATATGGGGAACAGTTTTAACTTAAAGTATAGATAGAATAACTTACCTTGTTGTTGTTTGTGTTCCTTGAAACCTTGTGAGCCTAGCACCCCAAGTGTGATGCCTCAAATGCTTCACACAACACCAAATGCTCTTGGAAGAACTTATGAGAGAACACACACTTCTCAAAAATCGGCCAAGCCCTCTTGTTTCTTAGTGTGTAGCCGATTTTAGGTGGAGAACATGTTTCTTATATAGTGTTGACACATCTAGGGTTAAACCCTAATGTGTCATGACTCTTCATTTCCATGACCCATGGGTTTGTAACTCCCATGGAGCATCCAATGGGTGGAACCCAACTTGATAATCCATGGAGCCTCTTAGCCCACTATACAAGATATGGATGATTTACATAATCAACCCATATATTTAATTAGTTATCTTTTGATCACATAATTAATTCTAAATTAATTCTTGATCAAACTAATCAAATAATATTATTAATATATTAGAACTTATAATATATTAATAATCTCCAAGTGTTATTTCTCTCATTTAGTCTATCCAATTTCATGGTGCCATGCAACCCAAATGGACCATGTCGGGTCGGGTCAAGTACATACCAGAAATAGTTATGGACTTAGACACCTTACATATAGCGAGCAGGTCCCACTACCGACGCAGGATCCAACACTAGCTACATTGAGGATCACAGATGGTCACCAGGTTAGGGTGGAGCCCTCGAGGGCTGGAAGTCGCGCTTTTTAACTCATAATGGAGGAGGCCAGGGCGGCACCATACGTCGTTACTGGTATGTTCCCATTTATTATTTTGTCAATTATTTTATGGTATGCTTATGTTTATGCTTCTGCTAGGTACCTTCTTAGTGAATTCTTTGTCTACTCTTGTGTTATTCGACTCGGGTGCAAGTCGGTCCTTTGTATCTTAGTCTTTTAAGAGGGGTTTCGATATGACCCTTGGAGATCTGGAGTGTCCATTACGGGTTTCTATCTCCAACGAACACAGGATTTTTGCATCGAGTGTTTTTCGGTATTGTGTTTTGGAGATTTTTAGGGTGCCCTACCCGATTGATTTGATCACTATTCCCATGGGAGACGTGTGTGTGATTGTAGGAATGGACTGGATGAGTAGATTTGGGACTATAATCGATTACGAGGATCAGTAGGTAGTCTTTTGAACCCTAAGTGCGAGGGTCAACCTTTTGTTCTGCTACCAGAAATCAACAGTATATTCAACATGGGTGTATAGGTTATCTTGCTTATGTGGTTGATTCCCGAGTTGGGAAGTAGGTTTCGGTTTCAGATGTGCAATTTGTCAGATAATTTGGTGATGTGTTCCCAGAGGAGTTTCGTGGTGTGTCTCCGGAGAGGCAGTCGAGTTCAGGATTGATTTGGCTTTGTTTGAGGACCCAATTGCTAAGGCTTCGTATCGATTGGCACCACCGGATATGTAGGAGTTGTCCTATCAGCTCTAGGAGCTGTTGGGAAAACATTTTATTAGATTGAGCAGTTCATCGTTGGGAGCATTGATTTGTTCGTCAAGAAGAAGGATGGTTCACAACAAATGTGCATTGATTACCGGGAATTGAACAAGTTGACGGTGAAGAACCGTTATCCCCTTCTACGGATTGATGACCTCTTCGATCATCTGCAGGGTGCATCTTGGTTCTTCAAGATCGATATGAGCTCATGATATCATCAGATGAGGGTTAGAGAGGAGGATGTGGAGAAGACCACGTTTCAGAGTCAATATGGTCATTATGATTTTGTGGTGATACCATTTAGGCTCACCAATGCACCTGTGACATTTATAGATTTGATGAATTGGGTATGCATGACGATGCTCAATCGATCAGTTATTGTTTTTATTGATGATATCTTGGTGTATTCCAAGACTAGGGAGCATAATGAGGAGTACCTTCGATAGCTTCTGAGAGTTTTGAGGCGAGAACGGTTATACATCAACTTCTTGAAGTGTGAGTTTTGGTTATGAGAGATCCAGTTCTTGGGACACCTCGTTAACCAAAATGAGATTTTGGTCGATCCGACCAATATTGAGGCCATGATGCATTGGGAGGCTCTGAAGTCTCCCTCCGAGATCAGGAGTTTCTTAGGTTTAATTAGCAGGACATTATAGGAGATTTATTCAGGATTTCTCCAAGATTGTAGTACCCCTCACTTATCTGACGAGGAAGGGCATGGAATTCCGTCAGGGGCTTGATATATTAGGTTGTTTCGGGTGGTAGCTAGGGTTGGCAAGGTAGCGTACAGATTGTATTTACATGAGGATCTCAGCCATATCCACAACATTTTCCATGTTTCGTAGCTTTGGAAGTGTATGGTTGATGATTCAGCAATTGTTCCCGTAAAGGATATTCAGGTTGATGATCTCCTGAATTATGTGGAGAGACTAATGGAAATCCTGGAACGGAAGACAAAGACCTTGCTCAACAAGGTGGTGACTTTAGTCAAAGTTTAGTGGCAACATCGGAATGGTTTTGAATTGACCAGGAACCCGAGTCAGAGATGCGAGAGCATTTTCCGGAGTTGTTCGTAGCAACGAACTTCGAGGATAATTGTAACATTCCGATGACAAGGTATTTCTAATTTTAATTGTAAGTATGAAGATTAATTGCATTTTATCCCATTTGTATAAGAAAGGTTGCAAAATAGCTTATAGTGGCATTTTTGTAATTTTGACCCGAGGTCACATACGCTAAGCGTATATGACGTACACAAAGCGTACGTGTGTCATCCTGAAACCCTAATTTTTGGGGTTTGGACCCTTTAATACAACATTATCTCCCCAAGGCTCATTCCATCCTTAGTCTCCAACCCACTTTTACTTCTAAAAGCAAACCCTAATCCATATAGAGCCTTTTTAAGCTTTATGTGTGTGTGTGTTTTGGTAGCCTTGAAGGAGAAAGGAAGAAAAGAAGAACATCTTGAAGGAGGGGGTCTCTTTCGATCCATAATAGCATCATCTTTTGGCATCATTTGAAGGTATAAATTCTTGAACTTGGCTTGCATTTCCTTAGATCTTTTTAGTCTTCATTCATGGAGTATTTTGGTCCCAAAGTCTTGACCTTTATGAGTATGGCATGATCTACCCCATATAAGTTGTCCTTTCAGATGTTTTAAGATGTCTAGAAACATAAAAATGTGATCTTGCCTCTTAGTTCTTCCCTATGCATGTGTTAGAATGTCCTAATGGATTAATAAGTTATGGTTTGTTAGTATTAAGCACTTCCAGCCATGCAAAGTCATAAAGTTGGAAACTTTATGTGACAATCGTCAATCTTGAGTCAAGTCAAGTCATCGAGTCAAGCCGGTCAACTCTATTAAACCTTGTGTATTAGGGTTTGTGTTATGTTCATACTGCATAACTTGCTATATTAATGGGAAAACATCACTTGAGAAAAGTCTTGTGTTAAAAATTTCCTAAGCCCTAGTGCTAATGAATGAACTAAACTGATGAAAACCATGTTGCATACTCATTGGGAGGGTGTGGGATCCTTAATCATGACTTAACGGGGCTCAAGAAACTTACATTGCCACACTTGAAATCTCTCTCAAATATCTCTCTGTATGAGAAATCTCTCCAAGAATGTCAAATCTCTCCCAAATCTCTCCAAGTATGTGAAACCTCTCTCAAATATCTCTGTGTATGAGAAATCTCTCTAAGAATGTCAAACCTCTCCCAAATCTCTCCAAGTATGAGAAATCTCTCCCAAATCTCTCTCAAATATCTCTCTGTATGAGAAATCTCTCCAAGAATGTCAAATCTCTCCCAAATCTCTCCAAGTATGTGAAACCTCTCTCAAATATCTCTTTGTATGAGAAATCTCTCCCAGAATGTCAAATATCTCCCAAATCTCTCCAAGTATGAGAAATCTCTCCCAAATCTCCCTCAAATAGTTCCCGTAACTTTTTAGAATCATTCGGGTCATTCCGGACCTTAACCGGGTCAAAAACGGCTTAAAACGGGGCGAAAACGAGAAAAATAGGCTTTAGGAACCGAAACCGGAATGAGAGGCCTCTTAGGACCAGAACCGAGCCTCTGGTGGCTGAGGCATGCGAGACCGAGCCTCGGTCTCTGCCTCTCTCGGTCTCTCTTCTGGTCGCTCTGCTCCTCTCGGTCTCTACCCGCCGCTCTGCTCCTCTCGGTCTCTACCCGCCGCTCTGTCTCTTCTCGCTCGGTCTCTACTCCGCCCCTCTGTCTCTTCGCGCCCGCTGTTCTCTCCTTCCCCCTCTCGGTTCCTTCCCTCTCTCTTCTCCCCTCTCGGTTTCTGCCTCCCTCTCTCTCGGTTCAGCACCAGAAGGCCGAACCTCGGCCAGACTTCAGGAAATTGTCACTTTTAGCCCATTTTTGATATTTTTAACATTTTAAGCCCTTTTTTCGTGATTTTAAAGCGGGATTTTCTCCAGAAATTATATTTTAACATAATAAACTCTAAATATTCATAATTTAAACATATTTTTATGAAAATCATTATCTAAATAATAAAGATCTAATGGGGGATTTATTTAAGGTGGAGTGTTGACTTTGCCTTAACTTATGACACAAGCAACCACCCCACACCCACTCTATGACCAGCCATACCTCCCCACCTTACCTATGTCACTTCAATGTTCTCTTACACTCAAATTTCACTCACTCCCACGTTTTTGAGTTGGAACAAACAACCACACTCCTCATTTTCTCTCATTTCTCTCATTCCACTAAGTAACAAACACCACTTTTCTCTCAAACTTTTCTACACAAATTTTCGAGATTCAAGGCTGATTTCAAGTGTTCTTCCACACTTAGTAAGTAAAAATTCATCCTCCCTATTATTATTTCACTTCATTCTACTCAAATCTTTGATTGCTTACACAAACTCCATAACTATAATGTTAGATTCTCGAAAACCTTCAAGGCATCTCCAAGTGTTCTTGAATTAAACACTTCCATTCTTCAACAATCATCTACTGAAATCACTTAAGGTGAGTTCATACCCCTACATTTTCATGTTTTCTCAAGTTTTCAGGGGGGGGATACAAGTTAAAACATCAAGAACATAACTAAATATTTCTAACAGCCTTCATCAGAAAAGTTCAACTCCATTCACGGACTGTTTTGGGTATCTTAAACATTTTTGTTTTCAAAACTGTACAAGGTGCAAATAGTTCAATTTTGTAGCTTTAAAATGACTACTTGCACATCTCCATACGATTTTTCTACAATTTATGGTGAGTTTTACAAAACTGCCTATCATTTCAAACAACAATCCGGACCAGTCTGTGATTATGGACATTTTCACCCAAGTTGGAGGTCATTAAAAATCGTGATAAAAATTATGAGTAAACTAGACACATTTTGTGAACTCTCAGAATTTACGGATCTAGTTTTCGACTTCGTATGATTTTTATATGATTTTTCCAAAACAGGGCAGAATTGCTAAAGTTAGCCAACAGCATGTAAATATCATAACACTTTGTATTATGTTGAGCAAAGTGTATAATCATAAGTTATAATATTTGAATGTGTTTCCTTGTTAGTTTATCATTATGAACTAAAACTAAGTCATTCATATTCAATATTATTCATTCATTTAGAACACGTATTATGTAACTATAAAAAGTATAGTTCGATAAATTCACAACACTAATACATTTCCATAAAAGAATTCATACATATTATATACATTTTAGATAAACTATAATAGGTATAGTTTATGATACATCACTCAACACACTCGTACAAAAAGGGTACATTCATACAAGAAAGATTTATATCCACACACATTTCACGTAAACTTGTTAACCTATGTTGTGAGAATCTCTCTCTCCCCGTACGTCCGAGTGCGTGATATAATTCCTGGTAGTTATAATCAGAATCTCCTTGAGGGAGAACGTGATACTTGTATATAGATCTATATTGGGTTTGACACCCCACACCTTGCTGCTAGCTACAGTGGGACCTGTATGTCTACGGGTGACAAATGTCATTTCATTTTCGCGACGCCTGAGAAACGTTGTGGCAGGTTCACATAGTCACAGTATGATTATAGCGACTCACCTAGGGAGATAACAATTCATAAAGTTTACGGGGTTTCATAAAACCGAAGTAGGTTTTAGGTTGATAAAGAAATTTACTTTCCATATCATTTTAAACTCACGACATTTCTACTAAGTAATGATGATTTCTTATACATTTTAGTCTTTGGTTATAAGGCTACATTTTTCGGATTTCAAGGAAAATATCGGATTTTTCTGAAACAAACGCGACATTTCCATGTGAAAGACTTCTTCTAGGTTTATTAATAAAAGCTTATGAACTCACCAACCTTTGTGTTTGACACTTTTCAAACAACTTGTATTCTCAGGAAAACACTAAACAGGTAATCAAGTGCTTTTGAGGATGGGACGTTAAGGCATCAAACTTTTCATATTTTGTCAACATATTGTAATTGATTTTGAAACATGTAATTCATACAAGTGATGTAACTTTTTCAATTATATATATATGTTGGTTGTGTTTGCTTAAATTACTATTGAAATTGTGGTTATGATACTATACATGAAGTCCTCCACCCCCGGACGTTTCCGCCATCCTTGGTTTGGGGGTGTGACACTTTATGACTTATAATGTTATTTTGGCATAGATCTGGTTTTGGACGAAAAATCTTGATGCATTAAGCTTTTATTGAGAAGGCTTGTTGACCAGGTGCGTACGCTGCGCGTACGCGGTCTGTGTTCCGAATCCTCGATAAAAAAGAGTACGCCTCGCGTACGAGGCCGGGTCAACGCGGTTGGGTTGACTCGACTGGTTTGTTGAGTCTGACTAAATTTGACCAAAGGGTATTTTTAGGTAAATTGATATTAATTTTAAATTGGGCAATATTTTGATTAATATGTATCGGGTAAAGCCGGTTTTCAAAGTAGAGATTTATTCAGCTTGTGTTCAGACTGAGGGGTGAGTTTTTCTCACTGTACTCGTGGGTCAAAGGCACCAATGACGGCCCACCAAATTATGTATCCTGATTATATGATAGTGTTATGCTAGTATATGATTAATTAGTAGATATATATGGTTATCTGTATTTGTTGGTTCTGTGTTTATGTTTGTTTGTAACATAGGTCAACATATTGTGGTTGGGTTGAGGCGAACCTACTTTGTGTTGAAGGCCAAGACACACGGGGCGGTCCGGATAGGTTATAGGCCCTACGAGGCGGTCCAGTCAGGCCGAAAGGCCTATAGAGCGGTCCAGATAGGCTCTAGGCCCTGGGAGGCGGTCCAGTCAGGCTGAATGCTCATATTTGCATGTTATGTTTGTTATGTTCTGTGATGGTACTTTGGGGGAACTCACTAAGCTTTGGCTTACAGTTTTTTTTTTTTATTGTTTCAGATATTTCAGAGGATCGTGGGAAAGCGAATGTTTGGCCGTGCACATCTTCCTATCTTCATGATATTGACTTTAGGGACATTCTGATATGATTATACTTTCGAAACAACAGATTTTCTCGTAAACAATTATAGATAATGGTTGTGTTTGGAAATTTTAAATTTTTATAATTTTCTGGATGTTACATGGACACCACTTGGTTTGAAAAAATACTCTATATTATCATATTGACATTGATGTAAAGTTGCCATTATTTTTTATGATAATACAATTGTTTATCTTTTTTGTTTAATCATTTTTAGATAATATACATAATACTCTATATTATCATATTGACATGGATGTAAAGTTATCATTATTTTTTGTGATAATACAATTGCTGTTTATCTTTTTTTTTAATCATATTTAGATAACATACATATTGTGATTGACTAGTAATTGTGAGTATACGCTTTACCATGAGTTTTTACAAGTTTTTGTTTCGTATTAAAAAAGTATATTCCATAAAATTATTATATATATATATATATATATATATATATATATATATATATATATATATATATATATATATATATATATATATATATATATATATATAGTACGAGGAAGGCGGATAAACACGAAAGTTTAGAAAATGAAGGGGATGAAAGTGACATTTTACAAAATTGAAGGTGAAGGGGTTGAAAGTGATATTTTAAAAAGTAAAGAGATGAAAAATATCATTTTACAAAAAAAATATTGCAAGTGATGGATTATACAAAATTGAAGGATTAAATATGAACTAATATATTTTTAAATGTTTTACACTTACATATGAAAATTTGCATTTTGTATATAATATTCACTATATATGAGGCAAAGCGGCAATCAGGCATGTTCGTGTGTCTTCATATGTTATCCTCTCTTAGGGAGGAGGGAGATGATGAAGTGGGTTAGTGAAACCAATCAACCCACTCGTTCAAACGGGAGTGGTACCGCCGATAATTCTATTGCTAATTAAGATTTTACATTTGATTGTTTTGTATTTTTTTTTAATTGAGTGGGTTGAGTGAGTTCAAAAAGATAGGGTTTCCGTGTGTTGTGGGTTCGGAAAGATGAAGAAAAATAAAAGAGAAAAAGTGTTGCGGCAGTGGGTTTAGTGGATTCCTCCCTTATGTAGACATCTTCCCTAAAGTTTTGTCATTTTGACTAATTTTCGTTCCGATATTTGTCATTTTGACTAATTTTCGTTCCGATATGAGCATTCACTCTTCACTCCATTGTCAACTAGGGGTATCCGTATGTATGTTACTTTAATATTAAGGGTATGTTGACAATGTATTAAGAGCTTCGTATGTATGTTACTTTAATATTAAGGGTATGTTGACAATGTATTAAGAGCTTCTTTTTGCAGTTAAATCATAATTATATTAATAAAATATCTTAATTATCATTGTACAACGAGTGATATAACAAACGGAAAACAAATTGTGTGATGGTAAATAGGCAACGGGCAACACATAAAAATTATTACTTCAGATTTTTAATGATAGTTAGATTTACACCTCATGCCTATTTAGTCATTCGTATTTAGGTTGTATAGCTTGGCCTATAGGCTATAGCCTATTGTATTGTTGAATCCTTTTCCTATGATACTATAATTTAGTTTTAATAATTATTAACAAATTACACTATGTGTATGTTGCGACTTGCGACAAGACACGTTTCTGAATTACGATTATAAATCTCAAACGTACATATATTAAATATAAATAAATGCTTTTATCAATAGTTAGCAGGTGTTTTGAGGATGCAAGTGTGACATAGTTATGCATCGTGTGTGGTGTTCAATGTATCCACGAATTGTTTACCATAAATTTTAAAAGGGATGTGGACTTGGGGATAAAAATACATTTTTTAATTAAGAAAAGTAGAAATCAAAGGTTGAATGAGGGAAAAAAAGGGCAACACAACCAATAGTTTATAAATTGATTGCACATATTACGTATGAAGTTGTAACATTATATAGCAAATACAATAAAATCTTAATCAATCTAAAGGTATTTCTAATATTTCACATCAATAAATCTGAAATGATTTTTTGCTTGAAGAAGGGGTTGGGAAGTGGAGAGGATCCTTCCTTAATTTACCCTCGTGTAACCTAATAATTCAACTTGACTTGTTTACCAAGCTCCAATTATTCAACACTCTCCTATATATATATTGACAACTCCATTGTCATTTTTCACTCAAGCAAGTGCCCATTCCATTCCAATTCCATCTTCACACACAAATATGAATACTATTAATCAATTCAAAACTGAAGGAGTACAAATTGAGCATAGCAATATGCAAAGTTCTTCGATTTCCCTTTTTAGTTGTTTTCTTGACGCCCTTTCTCTTTTCTTTACCCCACTTAGTGGCGATGATCATCATCATTTCATCTTGTTAGAAGACACGTGTACTGGTGAAAAGAACATCGCCTCTTCTAATATTGCAGCACAAAAGCAATTCCAACAATTTCATCAGATAAAAGGGCCATGATCAATCAACTTTACTTCATGTTCTTGTTGTGTACGTTCATGCTTTCTTGCATAAAAGTTTGCGTTTCATCAGACGTGGAAAGTAATTTGTTATTATAGGTGAAAAGTCTAGTAAGTCAAGTGTGACTATTTTTGAACGAAGAGATTGATGACTAACAAACCTTGCACTTGCAGTGTTGTTTAATAGATGTGGTAAAAGTTTCATCACTTGGAGAAGATAATTAAGACAAGTGATCAAAGTGTATATTAGGTCGATATCAATCGTATGAGTCAATAAGTCAAAGAGTGCATGTGGAAAATGAATTGCATTATATTGTATTGAAACTTTCATTTCATTGTCACCCTTCTTTTTTTATAGAATCTATTATTAACTCGTCATTCATCAAGTCTATACAAAAAACAGTTTGATCTTTTTTATCCAAAGATAAGCAATGTTTTAAAAACCGATTTGAACCGGCCGGTCGAACCGGTTGGACCGGGAATCGGAGGACGGAGCGGTTCAACTATCACCGGTTTTACGTCGATTTCTGAACCGGATTAAACCGGCCGATTTTTAGGAAAACCCGGTTGGACCGGTCAAAATAAATCGGTTCAACCGGTTAAACCGAATAAAAAATATATGGAAAAAACCATTTATATAATAAACTTTGGTGATTATTTTTCAAATCTGTTTAGTTTTTTCTAAATAAAAACATATAGTAAATGTTATAAAGTTTTTTGATGTGTTTGTATTCATTTAAAACTATATTTTGTTTTGATATTATATTTTATTTTCTTTTTGATGTATATGGATTGATCTAAAACACTAAAACTTATGGTTATATGTTATTTTAATGTATTTCGATTGATTTATAATTTATTTTTATATGTATTTTTAATGTTTGAACTTGTAAATGTCAAATTCATTTATATACGTATGTATGCATAGAAAAATAGAAAAACAAAAAATATGAAAATTATAGAAACCGGTTAACCCGGCGGTCGAACCGGGAACCGGTCACTATACCGGTTCAACTAAAAAACCAGTTTTTAAAACATTAAAGATTAAAGATAAGTTGTTTTAAAACATCAATTTTCTTATAGAGTGATGATTTATACGCGATAAATTTAGTTACGGCAGTTTATTTCAATGTAACTAATTAACTATGTATCAATGTATGCATGGCATAAGTCGGTTCTATTAATTATTGACACAAATTTGTGGACACATAACTGGGTTTTGTCCATAGTTAGTACAAACGAGTTGGGTAAAAGCCCAATGTGAGGGAAGCCTAAGACCCATTTTTTTTTTTAAGAATTAATAGTGGGAGTGATTTCGCTAAAATTAAAGAAATTTCACTAATTGTCAAAGAGGGATGAGAAATTAAGAGAGCCTTCTTGACCGCTCAAAATTTTATTTATTTTACCGTATAGAAAATTTTATCTTTTTTAAAAACTGATAACATTGTTTTTCTAGAAAAGAAAACGACTGTTAAAAATGTGTTCGGTTGACACCAAATCCATATATATATATATATATGGGAAAAGTGAATATACCCTTAAAGGTATATAAGCTTAGGTACCCAAACTCACCATAATACGTCATTTTATTTGATATATTTATTATAATGTTCTTCAACTTCAATCCTTAACTTGATTTACTTTCAAGATTTTCAAAATTTCATTATTATCTACCTCTTACATCACATCTTTTTGACGAACATCAATTAGGCTATATATATTATAGTTGAAAATAAAAATTATGTAAGAGGAAAATAAATGTGAAATTTATAAAAATCTTTGAATGATATCAAGTTAGAAGTTGAATTATAAGAACATTAGACAATTACAATGTATATATATGATACAAAACGACGTAATATGATGAGTTTGGGTACCTAAGCTTATATACCCTAAAGGGTATATTCACTTTCCCCTATATATATATATATATATATATATATATATATATATATATATATATATATATATATATATATATATATATATATATGTTTTCACTATTTATTGTGTTATTGTGTGCATGTATGATTGATTCTGGACCAATCAGTAATTTAAGAAAATAATTAATGCATATTAAATGCTGAATATATATTAAATGTTGAATATGTAATTAATATCCATTATATCTTCAACATTTAATATGAATTAATTAGCTTTTAAAATAACTAAAATGATTGGTCCAGAATCAATCATACATGCACATAATAAATAATAAATAGTGAAAACAAAATAACATAACTATATATATATATATATATATATATATATATATATATATATATATATATTAGTATTTTATATTTCCATCTACTATATTATTTAGAAATATATGATTTCTTTTAAAGGTTATTAAAAGGTTGTAAAAAAGCTTTTAAAATGTTGTTACAACTCTAAAAAAACAAAAAGATGAAAAAACTATAAAAAAATCTTTAAAATGTTTGTAAAAAGTTGTAAGAGTAATCTATAAAAAAAAACTAATTTTAGGATGAATTTATAATACACAATTCCTAACAACATTTAAAATTTTGATCATGTTTACAACAAATTTTAAAAAAATAACATGGATCAAAAGTGTAAGATTGAAGTATGACATACTATTATGGGTACACGTGGAAATATAAAACTTAGAATTACTTGTTTTTTATAATATTTTTTTAGTTTTGTAGGCAGCTTGAAAATATTTATAATAATTTATTTAAAAAACAGTGTTAACATTTTTAGTAATATTTTCCACTATATATGTTTTTTTATGTTTTTATAGAATAACTAAACACTTATTCTCACAAATATGAAATTTTTTATAAAAAAATCTTTTTAAATTTTCATTTTAAGCACACTTCATAAGTGATATTTGTATTATTATTTTTATCAAATATATAGTTAGAAAAAAAGGAGAGAGATGATGTTAATATTATAATCAATATGTTTTTTTTTCATATTTGACATTTGTGTTATTTTAATCTAATTAAAATTTTAAAATTACTTTTTCCATACAAGTATTAGTTTTATATTTTATATATTAAATTAATTATCTAAAAAATAACACAGATATAAATATAAAATATTATTAAGAGGATAAAATAAACATGTTATCTAGATAGGGAAATTATATATAATATTATTATAGATAAAAAAAAGTTGTTAAAAATATTAAATGATCAATGAATAGTTGAAAAAATCATCTAATGATATCGAGTATTAATAAAATAATAATAAATAAAATATAACATCCCGTTTCGAGAAGTTTTAGATTTCGGTATTGTGGGCTATAAATGGATTGAGTAAAGGCCTTGAGATTAAAAGGAATGAGGTTTAGACCTTATTGGATGATGAATATCTTGGTTAAGTTATCAAAGCCTTCGATTTGTGCTTGCAAGAAAAAGGATAAAATGGGAAAGTAATATATCGGGCTTCTTGCATTGATTATGATTTTCGTTCAACATGTATTAAGTCAAAATTAATTAAATAGGGTTATGGGGCTCTTCGATACCTTTTCATGCATATAAAGATCGCCGAAAACGTATTTGAAACAAAGAAGTTATGAATATTTGAAGTTATAATGGAATTTGGTGAAAACCCGTTCTCACGAGGTGAGAAGTATATTCTCACAACATGAGAACTGTGTGCCCAAGCCCACAAATTTTTAGGGTTTTCAAGGTATTTAAAATTAAGGATTCATGTTTTATGTTATTTTCTTAGCCTCTATGATATCTAGTACCCCTTGGGAGATCCCTAGCCTCCATTTGCAAGATTTGAGTCTCCCCTTTCCTCTCTTAAATACTTTTGGAGTTTTTGGTGGTTTTGGAGCAATATTTTCATGCAAGATTAATCCTTGAAGCTTGGTATTTGAAGATCTCAACTTTCATCTACCTTCTAGACCTTTGTAAGTTATAAAGTTCCAAGCTTTATTGCATTTCATCTTGGACCTAAATATATTTGGTGTTTTGGTCCATTTTAATGAGTTTTGAGTGAGAGTTGGGAATAAAGTTTGCACCTTTATTACTCTCCAAGGTCCCAAGAACATTTTATGTTTTAGATCTAGACTCCAACATCTTTTGATTGGTTTGGGATGCTTCTTGGACCTTATGAACTAGGAAAGTTATGATCTTTTGCTTTCCCTTTTAGCCATGCATGTTATCTTGGTCATTTAGGTCATTTTGGTGTATTAAAGTTTGGATCTTGAAAGTTTGAGACATTATTATGGATAAAGTTGGAAACTTTATCCATCTAAATATCATGTTGATTCAGATATGAAGGTTGGAGACTTGGACTTAATGGATTAAGTTGAGAAAGATTCATTCTTGGCCCTTTTGAGACTTAAAGACTAGATCTTGGTTGTTTAGACCATCCTAAAGGATAAAGTTGGATACTTTATCTATTATGAAGTTCTTTAGGATCTATACATGATTTAATGGGCCTTTTTCTGAAGAGATTAAGCACTTAATGAAGATTTGGCTTTTTTACCAGAAGTCACGATGTGACTTAGGATGTGTCATGATGTGATGGTGCCTAAAATCACGATTGTTTTTTCCTTGCATCCTCACCACGTGACCAAGGAATGGTCCCGACATGATGTTGATGTTGACTTTTTAACCAATTTGACTTTTGGTCAAACCTGGGAAGAATTGAGTACTTAACTAAGGACTGGTCTCGGTTTGGCTTAGGTAGCTTGGATTGGTTCTTCTGTATCTGGGGTAGCTATTGAGCTTCTGTTGAGAAGTTGAGGTGAGTCCTCTCGCTATACTTGCATGTGTGATAGTATGTTCATGTTGACCAGATTGCTCTTATCTGTCGGTAACTATTATGTGTGAATTGAGTAGATGATAACTCTTGGACTGGTGAAAGCCCATGGGAGTACTAATAGTCCCTAGGGTTGTTGATAACCCGGACAGTATATTGTTAATCCACAAGGCATGTTGTTAGCCCACTGGGACTGTTGATAGTCCCTAGGGTTGCTGATAATGTGACATCCCCAAAATCTCGGCCAGAAAAGACCGATTTTCATTTATGCTTTTAAAATAATTTCAGAGTAAATCCTTTTGATTTGAAAGAGTTGCGGAATTTGTTCCCAAAAAAAAACGTGATAAAACAATGTTTACCAAAGCATTTCATAAAAGAAATGTATTTTCATTATATAATCAAAACTCGGGATGTCACGTTCCGATACAGACCATAAAGCATAAACGATAACATTACAAGTCATTCAACAAATATATACATATACAGACTTGTAAACAAAACAACTTGATGGTTCATCCATCTTATGCCCTTGCACCACTTCCTATAATACAAATAAAACTGAGTGGGTCAGGCTTAGGAGCCTGGTGAGCATATAGGGTTTTCAACCCACAATAAATAATTATATTTAATTCCACCAATCAACAATAACCTAATTACCTATTCCCGTTATTCTCACTTTACGTCCCTAAAACAACTAACACAAGGGACCTAGTCTTAGAATATTTCATCGGGGCGACAACACATGCATTCAGGGGTTTCCCGACAATATATGTCAAATAAGGCAACCATGAGGGGGATGGAATACAGCGAATGAACACCCAAGTTCATTAACACCTACAGGTTATGAGCATGCTAGCGTTCCACTGGACTGTCTAGAAAAGTCCGTGGTCGTCATCTAAATTCCGCTAGATGACTGGATCAAAACAACATCGAGGCCTCTCATCTGTTTATTACACACCAACTATCTACCCATGTTCTACCCAACATATTAGTAGATAAAACATACATTTTTATACATAGTTTCAAAACCTGTATAGCATGCTCAATCAATACATTTTCCACCTAATAGATGAGGCACACACACATAACACGTATTTCATAGAGAAATAATCAGATCTATAAGATAGAAGAAAGTGAATATACATTCACACACATAACAATAAAATATACACATAACACGTATTTCGTATAAAATACTTCATAATTATGCGTTAGAAGAAAGTAACCACACACTCACATGATCAGAAGATGATCGGACAGCACTACGGCTTGCAAAAGTAGTAATCCTCAGCAGATCTGGAAGATCTCTACAAAAATCGAACTTTTCGCGGGCAGAGCTTCGGCTCGGAAATCGCACTTTTCGGGATCCCGGGAGCGTGAAACTTCCTTCTTAATTTGGATATGAGATCCGGGGTGTCAGGATGGCTTCGGGGGTTTACTCGCAGAGCTTCAGCACAAAGAGGAGAAGAAATGAGCAAAAATACCCGGAACCCTCGCATCCTATTTATAGGAGGCTGAGCCTCGCACGTACGCTGGGCGTGCAGCCTTACGCGAGGTGTAAGCCTCTGAAATCGTCACTGCATGCGTCATCTGAAGAACTCGAGTGCGAAGGACGTCACGCTTCGCTGTACGCCGGGCATACAGCAGTACGCTGGGCGTACATCGGATAGGCTCGGTGACACCCCTTCGGATAATACCGGATTTTAAAATTAAATTTTAATATTAATTATTTAATAAACTTTGAAAATTTATATCTTCTTCATACGAACGCCGTTTTCGACGTTCTTTATATCCACGTGTAGGTGAGACTACGATCTACAGCTTTCATTTAGACTCCGTCGGCTAATTTTGAATTTATTTTTATTATTTATTTTTAATAGGCCCGGACAGGAAAACTTCATTATAAATTCATAACTTCTTCGTTTGACGTCCGTTATCGCCTAACTTTTCATCGCTTCGATACCAACAACAAAATCTTCGATTCTCGTTTAGATTGCTTCGGCTAAAAACTGCTCGATCTCAAATCGAGTATTTCGGGCTGCATACCGCTAAGTCGAAACTTTAATAAATCATAACTTCCTCATACGAAGTCAGATTTTGGCGTTCTTTTTATGCACGCACTCGGTTTAACGAAATCTACGACTTTCGTTTAGATCACTAAGGCTAAATATCTCTCTAACATAAATTTCACTTTTTATGTCATTCAGCGTTGCCGGTTCTATCGCGAAACTTCGCCAGGTCATAACTTCTTCGTTATAACTCGGATTTCGGCATTCTTTATATCTTCGGAATCCTTGTTTCGACCACGACATCTTTATGCAAAGATATTGGGATTATCCCACACTTCAAATTTGACGCTTATTTTATTCTTAATTCATTAAATTATAATAATTAAGAAAATAAACACATAATTCACATAATACTCAAATATTTCATCATTAATACTTCAAAAAGAGTTACAAGGGTTAACCTAGACTATTACATCAATGATAATGCCTAGCCTGGAAACGCGGGGGTTACAATTCTCTCCCCCTTAGGATGATTCCGTCCCCGGAATCACACATCAACAAACAAATGCGGATAGCGACTCAACATGTCACTCTCCGTTTGCCAGGTGAGATTTGACCCATTCGTATGTTTTAAACGGACAAACACTAATTCGACCATCTTGTGTCGAAGCTTCTTAGTCGTTCGGTCAACAATTGCCTCTGGTTCTTCAATTAACCTCTTGTTTTCATCAATTCTCAATTCAGAAATTGGAATTATATCCGGAACTTCTCCCGTGAACTTTCTCAAATAACACACATGAAAAGTGTTATGAATACCATTTAGTTCTTCGGGTATTTCGAGCTTGTAAGTTTGGTTCCCAACCCTCTGAAGAACTTTAAACGGTCCAATAAACCTTGGACTTAGCTTTCCCCTCTTACCCAAATCTTATAAGTCCCTTCCACAGTGAGACTTTAAGCAAAACCGAATCTCCAACCTTAAAAGTCATCCGTCTTCGCTTCTTGTCAGCATAGCTCTTTTGATGATCCTGAGCTGCTAACATTCTTTCCCTGATCACTTTCAACTTCTCAGCAGTTTGATGGACCATCTCGGGACCCATAAACTGCTTTTGCCCAGCCTCAAGCCAACAAGATGGCATACGACACTTCTGTCCGTACAAGGCTTGATAAGGTGCCATCTTTATGCTCGAGTGGAAACTATTATTGTAGGAAAATCCTACCAAAGGTAAATGTTCATCCCAATTACCTAGGAATTCTAGGGTACATGCTCTCAGCATATCTTCAAGTGTTTGTATTGTTCTTTCACTCTGACCATCAGTCTGCGGATGGTAAGTGGTACTTAAACACAACTTGGTACCCATTTCCTCTTGTAGACTTTTCCAAAACCTTGAAGTGAAACGGCTATCACGATCCGATACAATCGTTAATGGAACACCGTGAAGCCTCACAATTTCCTTCGTGTAAGAATTCGCAAGCTTTTCCATAGACCATTTCTCATTGGCTGCAATGAAATGCGCACTCTTAGTGAATCGATCAACGACCACCCAAATCATGTCGTGACCATTCTTTGTTCTGGGTAGTTTAGTGACAAAATCCATCGCAATGTCTTCCCATTTACCCATAGGCACAGGTAAAGGTTCTAAACTCCCGTATGGTTTCTGATGTTGTGTCTTGACTCTCGCACAAGTCACACACTCGGCCACATACTTTGCAACATCGAGCTTCATCATTGGCTACCAGTAGTAGGGTTTCAGGTCCCTATACATTTTAGTGCTACCAGGATGAATCGAGTACATGGTTTTCAGAGCTTCTTCCATCAAAACATCCCTAATTCCTCCTGACTTAGGTACCCAAATACGATCTTGGAATACCTTCAGTCCATGATCGTTTGTACCAAACACCAACGTTTTACCCAAACGTTCCTCCTTTCGGTCATTTTTCTTAGAAGCTTCCTCTTGAGCTTTCTTTATACTCTCCATAATTGTCGAGACAACTTCTATTCTCAACGCTCTTGGCCTTTTTCTCTCAACATTGACTTTCCGACTGAAAGCATCAGAACCAACATTAGCTTTACCGGGATGGTAAAGTATCTCACAGTCGTAGTCCTTGAGTAACTCTAGCCAACGTCGTTGCCTCATATTTAACTCTTTCTGATTGAAGAGATATTGGAGACTCTTATGATCAGTGAAAAGTTTGCACTTCGTGCCATAGAGGTAATGCCTCCATAGTTTTAGAGTGAAAACTACCGCTGCCGACTCCAAATCATGAGTCAGGTAATTCTTTTCATGCTCTTTCAGCTGTCGAGACGCATATGCTATCACCTTTTCTCTTTGGGTCAAAACACAACCCAATCCAACACCAGACGCATCGCTATAAATAGCGAAGTCTTCAACTCCATCGGGTAGAGAAAGTATTGGTGCCTCTCATAGCTTCTTCTTTAGCTTCTCGAATGCTTCTTTATGCTTATCATTCCAAGCATAAGTAGCTCCTTTGTGGGTCAAAGCTGTCAATGGAGTAGCGATCGAAGAAAAGCCTTGGATAAACCTTCGGTAATATTCGACTAATCCCAAAAAGCTTCGGATCTCCGTGGGACTTTTCGGTTGTTCCCACTTCATCACAACTTCAATCTTTGCTGGATCAACCATTATCCCTTCTTGGTTGACCGCGTGACCCAAGAATTGGACTTCTCGAATCCAAAAATTTGGAGAACTTTGCATACAGCTTCTCCTTCTTCAAGACTTCTAACACTTCTCGTAAGTGTCTGCCATGCTCCTCTTGGCTTTTTGAATAAATTAGAATATCATCTATGAACACTATCACAGATTTATCAAGGAACGGATTACAAACCCTATTCATCAGATCCATGAATGTTGTTGGAGTATTGGTTAGTCCAAACGACATAACCAAGAACTCGTAGTGTCCATATCTAGTTCTGAATGCAGTCTTCTCGATATCTTGCTCTCTTACTTTTAGCTGACGATATCCTGACCTTAGATCGATCTTCGAGAAATAACTCGAACCTTGCAATTGATCAAACAGGTCATCAATCCTTGGCAACGGATATCTACTCTTTATTGTTGCCTTGTTCAGCTCTCTGTAATCGATGCACATTCTCATACTTCCATCTTTCTTCTTCACAAATAACACCGGAGCTCCCCAGGGCGATGAACTAGGTCTAATGAAACCTTTGTCCAATAACTCCTGAAGTTGCATCATCAACTCCTTCATCTCCGTCGGTGCTAATCGATAAGGTGCTTTTGCTATTGGCGTGGTTGCTGGTAACAAGTCTATTATGAACTCCACTTGTCTATCATGTGGTAATCCAGGAAGATCTTCGGGAAATACTTCCGGATAATCACACACCACTGGAATACTCTGCATCACCTTCTTTTCCTTCTTAGCATCAATCACGAATGCTAAATATGATGTACATCCCTTGGTCAAACACTTTCTGGCTTTCATTAGGGAAATGATTCCAGAATTCACTCGGCGTTTGTCCCCGTACACCATAAATGAATCTTTCCCTAGCGGGTTTACTTTAACTATCTTCTTCTTGCATAATATCTCGGCGTCATTGGCGCTAAGCCAATCCACTCCTAGAACGACGTCGAAAACATTAAGTTCAATGGGTAATAATTCCTCGTGAAACTTATTCCCATTAAGGTTGATTAAGATGTTTTTCATACGATGGCTAACAAGTACAAACTTGCCACTAGCAACTTCGACTAATAAAGCATTATCTAGTCTATCAATAGGCAAAGCTAATTTTCTACCAAACTCATGCGAAATAAAGGAGTAGTTGGCTCCAGAATCAAACAAAATTTGAGCAGGTAATTTATTTACGAGAAAGGTACCCGAAGCGACATCAGCTTCATCTTTAGCAGCCTCAAGTGTCATTTGGAAGGCTCTCGCCTTCGGCTTTGGTGGAATGTTGGGCTTAGCTGCCTCCTTCTTCGGACAGTCTTTCAAAATATGCCCCTCTTCATTACAACCAAAACACATCCTTTTGTTGTTCGGACACTCATTGGCAAAATGACCAACCTTTCCACACTTGTAGCAGGTTACATCCTCGCTACATTTCCCAAAGTGTTTTTTCTTACACTTATCACATCACTTCGCTTCGCCTCCTTTTCCTCCAAACTTTTTCGAATCAGATTTCGAAAATTTGCTTCTCTTACCGGAACTAGATGTTCCCTCAAAATTTCTCTTCTCACTAACCTCAACCTTGTCGGTGGTTCTCCCCTTAATCATGTTCTCAACAGACTTGGCAGCCCAAATAGCTGCCTCTAGAGTAGGTGCCTGACGAACTGGCACTGCGTACTCCCATGAGAGTCCCTTTGCATACCGGTCAACCTTTGTCAACTCATCTGGAATGATGCGCAAAGAAAACTCCAATTTATCGGTAAAGTTATTAGTGTATTCATCAACTGACATGCTGCCTTTCATCAATGTCAGAAACTTGTTCTCTAACTCCAACAGATTTTGGGCCGAACAGAACTTGCACTTGAACTGCACCAAGAATTCTGCCCATGTCAATTGCAGTGGCTCATTAGGGCTTAAAGTCTTCCCTAGAGTATTCCACCAACGAACTGCTCCACCTCGGAATTGATGCACTGCATAGATAGTCTGCAACTTGCCTCTGCAACCACAAGTCATGAAGACCAATTCCATTTCTGAGATCCAATCCATAACTCCAATCGGATCCTCCTTTCCATTGAAGGTCGATGGTTTGCAAGTTAGAAAGTCCTTGTACTTGCATCCCATTCCATCATTCCTTCCGTCATGGTTGTTTTGCCTAACTATCGGTGGGTTGGCTTGACCAACAGACCCACTGAAGTTTCCACCTTCAGAGTGCCCTTCATTTAATTCGGGCTCTTCCACACGAATTGACAGTTCTTCATGATTATGTTGAAGCAACCACCTAGTCTCCTCCATTTGACAATCCAACATTGTTTGAATCATCATTTGTACACCAGCCATTGTTATCGGCTCAGGTGCTGCTGCTACGATAGGTATTTGCTCAATCACTGGTGGTTGATTCCTGTTTTCATCAGCATTTCCAACTCCACTTCTTGTTCTCACCATTTTTGATCTACAAACCGAATAAGGTGAAATTAGATCCTCATTCACGATAGATATTCAAAACATCCTTATCACTCCGAAACGTTTACATGCTAGTTCTAATATCGTAGACGTACGCTTAGAATCCTACACACATAAGGTTTCTAGATCCGGTCAGCAACAGACCATAGATCCGAACAAATAATATCATATATGGCAACATATAACATTTAGCACATAACAACATTTTAGGCAACTTTCCTAAAATAAACTAGTGCTCGTGTCTAAAACATAACCGGCACATATCTCAAAACTTCACTTAGCATTTTAAGTTTAAGTCTAGAAATCCTACAAATTCCTAGTTCGCTTAAACTAATGCTCTGATACCAATTGTGACATCCCCAAAATATCGGCCAGAAAGACCGATTTTCATTTATCCTTTTAAAATAATTTTAGAGTAAATCCTTTTGATTTGAAAAAGTTGCGGAATTTGTTCCCAAAAACAAAACGTGATAAAACAATGTTTACCAAAGCATTTCATAAAAGAAATGTATTTTCATTATATAATCAAAACTCGGGATGTCATGTTCTGATACAAACCATAAAGCATAAACGATAACATTACAAGTCATTCAACAAATATATACATATACATACTTGTAAACAAAACAACTTGATGGTTCATCCATCTTATGCCCTTTCGCCACTTCTTGTAATACAAATAAAACTGAGTGGGTCAGGCTTGAGAGCCTGGTGAGCATATAGGGTTTTCAACCCACAATAAATAATTATATTTAATTTCCACCAACCAACAATAACTCGATTACTCATTCCCGTTATTCTCACCTTACGTCCCTAAAACAACTAACACAAGGGACCTAGTCTTAGAATATTTCATCGGGGCGACAACACATGCATTCAGGGGTTTCCCGACAATATATGTCAAATAAGGCAACCATGAGGGGGATGGAATACAGCGAATGAACACCCAAGTTCATTAACACCTACAGGTTATGAGCATGCTAGCGTTCCACTGGACTGTCTAGAAAAGTCCGTGGTCGTCATCTAAATTCCGCTAGATGACTGGATCAAAACAACATCGAGGCCTCTCATCTGTTTATTACACACCAACTATCTACCCATGTTCTACCCAACATATTAGTAGATAAAACATACATTTTTATACATAGTTTCAAAACCTGTATAGCATGCTCAATCAATACATTTTCCACCTAACAGATGAGGCACACACACATAACACGTATTTCATAGAGAAATAATCAGATCTATCAGATAGAAGAAAGTGAATATACATTCACACACATAACAACAAAATATACACATAACACGTATTTCGTATAAAATACTTCATAATTATGCATTAGAAGAAAGTAACCACACACTCACATGATCAGAAGATGATCGGACAACACTACGGCTTGCAAAAGTAGTAATCCTCAGCAGATCTGGAAGATCTCTACAAAAATCGAACTTCTCGCGGGCAGAGCTTCGGCTCGGGAATCGCACTTCTCGGGATCCCGGGAGCGTGAAACTTCCTTCTTAATTTGGATATGAGACCCGGGGTGTCGGGATGGCTTCGGGGATTTACGCACAGAGCTTCGGCACAAAGAGGAGAAGAAATGAGCAAAAATACCTGGAACCCTCGCATCCTATTTATAGGAGGCTGAGCCTCGCACGTACGTTGGGCGTACACCTGTACGTTGGGCGTACGCCTGTATGCAGGGCGTACGCGTCCGAAATCGTCACTGCATGCGTCATCCGAAGAACTCGAGTGTGAAGGATGTCACGCTTCGTTGTACGCTGGGCGTACATCGGATAGGCTCGGTGACACCCCTTCGGATAATACCGGATTTTAAAATTAAATTTTAATATTAATTATTTAATAAAATTTGAAAATTCATATCTTCTTCATACGAACTCCGTTTTCGACGTTCTTTATATCCACGCGTAGGTGAGACTACGCTCTACAACTTTCGTTTAGACTCTGTCGGCTAATTTTGACTTTATTTTTATTATTTATTTTTAATAGACCCGGACAGGAAAACTTCGTTATAAATTCATAACTTCTTCGTTTGACGTCCGTTCTCGCCTAACTTTTCACCGCTTCGATACCAACAACGAAATCTTCGATTTTCGTTTAGATTGCTTCGGCTAAAAACCGCTCAATCTCAAATCGAGTATTTCGGGCTGCATACCGCTAAGTCGAAACTTCAATAAATCATAACTTCCTCATACGAAGTCAGATTTTGACGTTCTTTTTATGCACGCGCTCGGTTTAACGAACTCTACGACTTTCGTTTAGATCACTAAGGCTAAATATCGCTCTAACGTAAATTTCACTTTTTACGTCATTCAACGTTGCTGGTTTTGTCGCGAAACTTCGCCAGGTCATAACTTTTTCGTTATAACTCAGATTTCGGCATTCTTTATATCTTCGGAATCCTTGTTTCGACCACTATATCTTTATGCAAAGATATTGGGATTATCCCACACTTCAAATTTGACGCTTATTTTATTCTTAATTCATTAAATTATAATAATGAAGAAAATAAACATATAATTCACATAATTCACATAATACTCAAATATTTCATCATTAATACTTCAAAAAGAGTAGTTACAAGGGTTAACCTAGACTATTACATCAATGATAATGCCTAGCCTGGAAACGCGGGCGTTACATATAATGCAAACATACTATCAGACATATCTAGATGCCCGACCTACATCTCCAGTCTATTTCAACTGGAAACCGTCGAGCATATCTGGATGCTCGACCAACCCATTCGGTCTATCTTGATCGGATACTGCCAAACATATATGGGTGCTGACCTATCCCCTTCGGTCTCATTCCAACCGGTAACAGGGACTATTTCACCCTTACCACTGCCACATAATTTTTGGATTAGTGTCTAAGTCCATAACTATATTTGGTATGTACTTTACCCGGTTGTGCATGGTCCTTTTGGGTTGCCTTCACCAAAGCAACTTGATTGGAGGAATAATATAGAAATATGTGATTATGGTTTGTTAATATATTATAAGAGTAATATATTAAAAGAGAAATCATATCTGTTTAATTAACATTAGTCACTAACTAATTAAGAATTAGTTTTGTGATCAAAAGAAGTTAATTGAACTTAAGGGGATGAACTGTAATTATGTGATAGTTACAAAGTTGGGCAAGGAAACCCTAATATATAGGGTGGACGAATTCTAGGGATAAAGCCTTAAGAATTCGTCCATGATAGGGATTCTAGAATTATCTTATGGGCTGCTTGGTGGCTAAGTAAACAGATAAGAATAATGACTGAAACCCTAATTCCTACACCTATATAAAGGACCCCTGGGCATGGGAATTTCGGCCACTTGAACCCTAGAAGTCATAGAGCCAAAATTCTCCTCCCTACCTCTCTCTCTCTCTCTCTCTCTCTTGCTTCCTCCAATTGCTATTGGTGTTTGTGATTCATTAGAGGCACAACACTTGAGGTGCTAAAGTTCTCAAGGTTTCAAGATCTTCAATCAACAACAAGGTAAACATCTAGGCCTGCTTTGTATGTAAATTTTGATTATATACACTAGATCCAGGGTTTGAAAGTCTTGGATGAATTGCATGTACAATAGAGAAACCTAGATCCAAGCATTAGGGTTAACATGAGCACATAGGATGTTCTTTTGGCTCAAACCCATCAGTGGTATCAGAGCTTTGTTTTGTTTCTATTGTATTGATGCCTTGTTTGTTCATTCATGCTTTAAAATTGATTTTTGGGCTTTCTGTTTGATGAACTCGACGAGTTCCATTGAGAACTCGACGAGTTCCAATGCGAACTCGACGAGTTTAGCTGTCAGACGGAGAGATTTTCGGGATTTCTTGTTGTTTTGCTTAAGGATAATTACCTAAATCGTTTTTGACTAATAAAATCCGAATTTTATTACTGTTTGATTATTATCCTTACCAAATCAAAAGATAATTACCAATTGTTTGAATAATAAATTCCTTATTTGATAATATTTGATTATTTGAATTAATTGTTGAATTATCTTGTAAATAAATTGATTAGGTCAAATTTAGATAATCATTAAATTAATTGTTTGATTTAAATGATTTGCTATTTGATCCTTTGTGTTTTGAAATATTCAAAACTTGTCCTCAAGTTTTGAAATTTAAATTTTATGATTAAAAGTTTAATTTGAACTATTTAAATTTCAAACCCTAGAATTTTATAAGTTTAAAATTCAACCTTATACTTTATAATATTATAAGATTAATATATATATATATATATATATATATATATATATATATATATATATATATAACTTAAATGCTAGTCTTACCGTTAGTATGTCTCATCCACGAAGCCGATCTATAACGGAGGTATAAAGTTATGACCTATAAAATGGCCTTTTACTGGGTGTCCACTCTCACGCACCACTTCCTTAATTGGTGGAGGTTGTTAGCCGAACGGATAGGATAGGATAACGTTTTCCTCATTAATAAGTATAATGAATTATAAAAGTAACTAAATGTTTTTCCAAAATTCTCAATCTTAGTGACTTTAAGAAAAAGTGAAATTTATACAATTCCAAAAATATATTAAAATTTCAGAATTTTATAATTTTGCGTATCCTTTGGACTCCGATTAGATTTGGTTCTGGATCCACCACTACCCATATCACTACCCATATGCCTGAACATTCGCTTTTGCCACCATTTTATCACTTTCCATCACACAATTACTATCTCTTTTACTAGGAGATGGAGTTTTTTCAGCATACATAATCTCTACATCATGTGAATCACTAACTCCATCCTCAATTTTATTTTTCAGCCCATTAACTTCCTCCATGTTGCTTAATATTTCCTCGTGAGTATTTTCATCATTTTCATAGTTACATTGTTCTTTTTGTATGGATGGAGTCCAACATGAATTCTCTTTGACACATACCGGGTACATTTTCCTAGCCACATTAACCATTGTCTTTTCAGTAGTTAACGATTTTTTTTTGTTGAAAACACATAGCCGCACCTTATCAATCTCTGGCCAAACAAGCCTTTCTTTTATAACAATTTGATTATCCACCTATCGAAATGCCTTAAATAAGGACTTAAATACCTCATATTGGTTAAACTTTTGGCACACACTTTTGTTGAAAACTCAAGTAATGCCTTATTGATAATTTCATGGAGTTTTTGCCCTCTACATTCACATTCTCCACAATTATTATTCGTAGAAACAACCACACAATTCACATATATGTTTGTTTGCTTCAATGGTACCTTCTTCTTCACAACCATCGGTCAGTTGCCTACTTCTTTCACTAACACTTTTGGTGACTGTTTGTGTTTATCACTTCGTGTGAAGATTGCAACTAAAGTCTAAAGAGATGTTAATTGTCATTTGTCAATCCAAAGTTTACATAATTTCACAACAAACTTTTTCAAGTCCTTCACTTTAAGAAATCACAAGAAAGCAAATTGTTTCCTCAATTTTGACAATTTTAGTGTAATATAGACAACTGCATCATGACCTAGATTTGCACATATTTTCCATAAGTCTTGTGTTTCCATATGAATGGGAAAATTTATTACGTAAACTATAGTTGATACCTTCTCCACCGATTCCATGACTTGATTCCTTCTTGTATTGTGCGTATTCGATTCCTGGGACTATTGGGCCATAGTCCATAGCTTTCCCATTACTAATAACCTCCTTTCTAGTTTTGTTAAACGTCCATGTCCATTCAACATGGTATACTTTTGATTTGAAAGTCCCCATACTCGATTACAATCTCCAATAGGACTACAACTCCATCCTATATGACTATATGTTCAAGAATAATCCAATGATCCGAGTAAAGAACGACCCAACCCTTAAGATACGATGATAAAGAATCTTTAATTATAAACTACGACAACGACGTTAGTTTTCTTTATATAATATGTATTAATTTAGTTCTAAAAGGTATAATAACTTCTTTTATCTATGTAGTAGTATTATATTTATAAAAGTCAAAAAGGGAAAAGAACATGATATCTATTCTAATAACGTGAGCTCTCCTTTATGGTCCAAAGCTTGTGGTCCATTTTGTCAATTTGGCTCATAATTATTTTATGACCTATAAAAACTAGTTTGACCCAAACCAAATATATAAATGTCATTTCATTATTTAAAATACGTGAAGTAATATGATATATAAGTTCTAATTTTATACAAAAAATGAGACACGTAAAACAAATTATAAAGTTCATGAAAGAAACAAGTTACTCAATATAGGACCTTATTTTGCAATCTAATACATCTTATAACTCAAAAATCAAAATCACATAATTATTTTATAATTATTTTATAAAAGTTAACAATAACCAAATAGTTGTATATTTATTCATTAAAATCATTAGATTGAGGATTTAATACATAAAGATAAAGATATAGGATTTATAATTCTTTGCGACGTGGGTTTTGGCCAAATTTGGTGGGGAAGGCGTGCAGGAATTTTAAATAAAGTTCAAAGTTTTGGCAATTGTCAACTTGCAAGCAGGCACCCAATTTAGTATTGATTTGGACATTTGGTCAACTGTATTGTTTGAGCCTGCAATTTTCGAAAAGTAGTAAAACAATATTAACATGAAAATTTAAATATTCTTTTATTTTTTTCCTATTTAGTTACATGTGAATGTAAAGATAGAAGAATATTTCATTTGTCTAATATGAATCTTAAGTAGTGACTACCGAAAGTAAAAGGTAACCGACTATTGAAAGATATATTGCTGGATGAATAACTGAAACCTATTTTTAGAAAAAGGTGGTCGACCACTAAGATATATTTTTTAAAAACATTATCTTCATTATAAAAAAATTTATAATGTTATATTTTATTATGGAAAAAGAGTAACGATTTAAGATTTTGTTTATAAAAATAAGGATTAATTTTTTTTTTATTATATATAGTTATTTTATTGAATTCGATTAAAATAGTTCAATACATATCGATTGAATGCAAACAGACAAGAAACTGCGCCGCTAGCCCTTTCTAGATAGCAAAACCAATTCTTTTGAAAACAACATTTGTGGATCTAGGAGATATGACATTAGAATGCATGATCTGTTGGACTATGTTGAGGAGCTCCACCGCCTCTGGTGTGAAAAAACCAAATGTATCGAATACAAAAGGTACAAATACATGTTGAGTTTCTATACATGCATTCTCGTGCTTTACCACCTTGCACGCAGCGGCTTTCAAAGCGGCATGTCCTACTGTGAAACCCCCGCTCCCCAAACCAACGAGAGGAGAGACCCCAATAAGATCCACGCACGCATGCTTCCCTCCTATCCATCCAAAGACCAAAATGTCAGTCGGTCTAAGTGTGGACCTTCCATCCTGCGGGTCCGTCAAAAAATTCACTAACGCTTCTTTCTTCGCAGAAATAACAACACACCGACAAGCATCAAAGAGAACATCCTGAACCACATATATTATTAGCCACATCTTTAAAAGAAGCAAAGATGGGTAAGAAAAACAGAAAACTTACAAGATGTTAAAGGGGTTACAACACCAATTAGCCCATGTACAATACCATAATTACCCATATATTTAATCCAACTAAACACAATAAAGATAATATTATCCGCCAAGTTCACCGCAGAAATTCGCGTCTAATTGAAAATTTTATCGTTCATTGCTTTCTAGCCACACCACAGGAAACAAAGTAATAGCAAGATGGGTTTTCTGTTTTTTTCGGTCACCGACCCCAATGAGCAGCAAATAAGATGAGCTCCTTAACATAATTGAAGCGCTGAAAAGGGATATTGCACCAGTTTAAAATCCATCTTATGGAGTCCGTCATAAAAGCAGAATGTGGTTTGTATCATCCTTCCCCTTATCGCACATATGACAAGATGTATTCGAAACATGAATTCTTCTCCTTGAAAGTGCAGTCACTGAGGGGATTCTATCTAAACAAGCTCGCCAAACAAAACAATTAACTTTCAATGGCACCACATGAATCCAGACAATAGGTTTGCTTACTGGGCGAGTCACTTTTAAATTAATAAAGGTTCTAAGGTTGTGCACGTAGAAGAACCCATATGTGGAAAGCTTTGAGAACAAAGAGTCCTCGTCACTTGAAAGATAGACCGAAGAGATAATAATATTAAGAGTGTATAACTTCATAGTTTCCGGTGGGTCCATATTATCCTTTTTCCAAGCCTAAGTATGGTTGCTTTGCGAAAGCCTTTAAGAGATGAAGCAATTTTTCATTTTGTCCATTCAAAAAGAAGAGGGAATTTCAATGTCATAGGCCCATTCCCATACCGGTTGTTGTATCAGAACAAAATATTAGAACCAGTCCCAATACAAAACTGAAGATAGAAGGCAGCGATATACCTAATTCCTCCAATTCAAGGAGAATCTTCACAATATCATACCAAATTCCAGGAAGGGTTTTCATGCCCAACGATTCGAATGGTTTCCTGGTTAGGTTATGAACTCCACAAATCACATGACTCCAAAGGGCAATAGGTTGAGACTTGTATCTTCACAACTACTTAAAAAGAAGGGCCCGACTTAGAGTATATAGAGAATCAACACTGAGACCTCCAAATTCTTTGACACCAAGGACAATATCCCAAGAAACCCAACGTATTTTACCTTTTTCTTCACTTTCACCCTAGAGAAACATTCTTCTAAGCTTTTCAAGTTAATCTAGAATAGATTTAAGACCCTTTAGTAAAGAGATATAGTAAGTTAGGAGACTACCAAGCACAACTTTTGTTAATGTTAATTGGCTTCCAAACGAAAAGCATGTTAGCCTTCCATATGGAAAGTCTCTTTTGAAATCGCTCAATAATCGGTTGCCAGTTCCTTTTCAGTGACATATTGGCGCCAATTGTAGCTCTTAGGTACTTAAAAGGAAAATCAGCAGCATTAGATCCAAGAATACAAGAACAACTGGTGATTTAATTATCAGAGATATAGATCCCGTAAACCTTAGATTTGTGAAAGTTGACTTTTAAACCAGGCAAGGGGTGGAAACATCTCAGAACCTGGGCCAGAATTTCAAAGTTGGAGCAAGTATAATCTCCCACAAAGAGGGCATCATCTGCATAAAATAAATGAGAAATCACGGGGGCCTCCCTTGGAATCTTGACACCTTGAAAAAGCAACAATTGACAAATGAATTTTATGGTAGCATAGATACCCTCCATTGCAATAATAAACAAGAATGGGGAGAGAGGGTCTCCTTGTTGCACACTTTTGGTAATTGGGTATTCTTTAGTTGTGGATCCATTTATCAAAACCGAGGCTCTAGAGGAGGATAAACAACCTTTTATCCAGAAAATCCATTTCTCACCAAATCCCATTTGAGACATGATCGAAATCAAATAGTTCCAATTGAGAGAATCGAAAGCCTTGTTAAAGTCGACATTGAATAAAAACGTCTCATTCTTATCATGGAACCATCAAGAATATTTCAACCTTCAATAAAGGCGGTTTGAATGTCTTATTCTTATCATGGAAATTATTTTATACACACATCCGATGAGGCTAATAGGGTGAAACTCATTGAGAGAAAGAGGATCCTTAATCTTAGGCACAAGAGTGATGAAAGAAGAGTTACTTCCCCTAGAGGGACAGGTGAAATCTTCAAAATGCTTAACATATCTCATAATTTCGTCTTGCATAATGGGCCAAAAGTGTTTGATAAATATAAAGGAGAAACCGTCAGGTTCATGGGCTTTCTCATTTCCGCAATTCCAGATGGCATTTTTAATTTCAGCCAATTTGAAAGGATCGATCAGAAAACTACGATCTCCATCGCTAAGCTGCTTGGGATTAGAGTTTTGGAAAATGGGGCAAACATGACAATTTTCATGAAATTTAGTGCAACGAAATTCCAAGTTTCCTATTTAATAGTGTTAACATCAGTAATCCATATTCCATTCACCATAAGACCATGCAAATTATTTCATCTGTTTTTATTTTTGATGGAGTTATGGAAGAATCTTGAGTTCTTGTCACCATCGCTGATCCATTTGATCCTAGACTTCTGGATCATAGCCTCACCATTTTCTCAATTTCAAAAAGTCGCTGCTTGCTCTCTTTCCAGTTCACGATCTTCGAATTTGTTAGCGGTTTATCCTTAGCAGCTATGTCATGGTCACTCAGATTCTTTTTTAAATCAATTAATTCCTTGTTTTCGTTTTCGAACTCCATACGTCTCCATGCTTTCATAGAATATTTGAAATAAAGAACTTTATCAGAAAGATATCGGTTAACATACCCACCTCCATTGAAGCCATCCTAAGCTTGTTTGACCACATGATCAAAATCACCTCTACATAACCAATAATTAAATAACCTATAAAGAGGAGCGCCAAAGTCCATATAGGAATTATAAAGAACAATTGGGGAGTGATAAGAGAATTCTCTCGGGAGGGCAGTAACGGATGCTGAAGGAAAAGCCACCATGAAGTTAGAGCAGACCAAAAAGAAATCAAGCTTGCTAAGTTTGCATATTTCTTCACAAAAATAAGTGAACCTTCTTCCTCCCATATTGAGGTCCAGTAATCCTGCTTTCCTGATGAATTTATTGAAACAATCAACAATTCTTGGGAAAAAGGTCAGATTAAAACGTTCTTCAGCTCTCCTCACAACATTAAAACCTCCAAATAACACCCAATTGTCGAGTCTTGACTTCATCAAGTTGAAAAGATTTGCCCAAAGAATATTTTTTCCGAAGGGGGCTTGCGGGGCGTATACGTTTACAAGGATAGTCACACCGACAATGCCATTGCAGTAACCAACAATAGCTAAGAAGTGTCTATCCTTGATTATTGTGATGTCATGGAAATGGCTTTTACCCTAGAAGCAAATAATAACACCTGAGTTCCCATTTGATTCAACAAAATCAATGCCCAAATTCGTGGAACCCCATCAAATACCAATGTCGGCAGGATGAGAAGAGAGTTTAGATACTTCAATACTACAAAAAGAAATTTTATTTTCCATCTTTAACCTTCTGAGCTGATCGGTTTTATGGGATTTACCCAAACCCATACCCCTTATATTTAGAGAGAGAAACTTCATGAGGGTACCTTTTATCACCTCCACCATTTACAGCTTCCAATAGAGCAGCACACCCTCTATCAATTTGGAACCCAATCTTGTTACTGTTAGCCTATATATTATTAGCCTGCATGTTTATGGGCCCTTTAGTCTTTAGCCCATTAGGGTTTTTGTCTAGCTAGTATTTATTCTCCATTTTATTCTTTGTAGCCTTTATGCTTTTCATTGAGAACCTTGTAATTTATCTCTATCATAATCATATGGAAATGTTATCATGGTATCAAAGCGGAGGTTTGATATGTTGTTATAAGACTTTGTAGCAGTCATCTGTGGCGCGGATCGAACTTCGCAATGAGTTCGTTGTTGATGTTTCTTCGTTGCTGGTATTCGTTTGTTTTTTGGTATTTGTTTGATGTTGTTGTTAGTTCATTGTTGCTGATCGATCTGTTGATGCTCGATTGATTGCTTCCGTTGTTCGTTGTTGCTGATCGATCTCTTGTTGTTCGATTGATTGCTTCCGTTGGTTTGTTACTCATCTCATTAATAGATTGCTTATCTATTATTGTGGTTATTTATTCATTGCAAACATGAGTGGAAAGGATGATTCCATTTAGTCAATCAGTACTCGTCTAGATGGAAATAATTATATGCATTGGAGTTATGTTATGAAGAACTTCCTTCGTAGGAAGAATATGTGGGGCTATATCACTGGGACTATAGCCAAACCCTTAATGCCTCAAGCTGATAATTTCAATTTGTTGGTTGATGCTTGGGTGACTGATAACTCCAAGGTCATTACTTGGATTAATAATTATGTTACTCAGTCTATAGGTATGCAGTTGGCTAAATATAACACAAAAAATAAAGTTTGGAATCACTTGGAGAGACTGTATATTTAGTCCAACTTTGCCAAACAGTATCAGTTAGAATATGATATTCGTGCCCTTCAACAAAATAACCAAAGTATTCAAGATTTCTATGCTGCTATGTCTAATTTGTGGGATCAATTAGCTCTTATTGAATCTAAAGAGTTAAAATATTTTGAGCCTTACATTGCTAGGAGGGAAAAACAATATTTGGTCCCGTTCTTGATGGCCTTGCATTCTGATTTTGAAGGCCTACGTGGAACGATTCTTCATCGCTCCCCCTTCCTTCAGTGGATTCTGTTGTTCATAAGTTGATTGCTGAAGAGACTTGTATCAAGTCTCATATGGATAAAGGGTTTAAAGATTCTTCATCGCTCCCCCTACTTCCACTCCTATTGTGCTTGTTGTTTCCTTTAATCAGTCTCAAAAAACTTCAAGCGTTGCTTATGATGAGTGTGCATTCTGCAAACAAAAAAATCATTGGAAAGCTCAGTGTCCATTGTTAGTCAAAAAGGGTAAATCTATTCAGCCTTAGTCGGGACAACAAAATAGGTATGGTCAACAGAAGTTTCAGCCATGTTCCTCTGGTACTCCTCCATGGACACCTCGCCCTACACAGTTTGTTGCTGCTGTAACACCACCAGTTGACACAAAATTCGTTGGAAACATGCCACCATCTACATTGGATCCCAATGTTTTTGAGAGTTTCAGACAATATTTGTGTATGCATCTATGTCTCATTCTAGTTGTACTTCATCTGGTACATCAGGTGTTCTCGCATCTATGTGGATTTTAGATTTTAGTGAAACCCATCACATGACTCCTCATTTTTCATCATTTACTTCTTTGTCACATGTGTCCTTTATTTATGGTATGCCTGCTACTGATACATCTATGCTAGTCGAGGGTGTTAGGTCTGTCTCTATTTCTTATATCACTCTCCTTGATTTTATTACATTCCCAAACTTACTTTGAAACTTGCCTTAATCAGTCAGTTGTGTAAGTCTGGTAATTGGGTGTTCTTTTCTGATTTTATCTATGTTATACAAGATCAACACACCTAGAAGGTGATTAGGATCGTCCGTAGGGTAGGGGAACTGTCTGTCTTGGAGGTTCTTAAAGTATTTATTGTTGATGCCTACAACATTGATTTATCTTCTTTTCGTTTAAATCCTTTGTCATCTGAGTTTTATCTTTGGCATTCTCGTTTGGGATATGTGCCTGTATCACGTTTGAGTTTTCTAGCATCTAGTGGTGTTTTGCGTCATTTGAACACTTGTGATACTTCTGATTGTAGTGATTGTAAACTGTCAAAATTCTCTGCTTTACCTTTCAATAAAAGTATGTCTTGTTTTACTGCTCGTTTCGATATTATTCATTCTGATGTGTGTGGTCCTACACCAGTATCCACAAAGGGTGGGTCAACCTATTATGTAGCTTTTATAGATGATTATACTCGATATACATGGGTTTATCTTATGAAACGCAGATATGATTTCCTTGGCACTTACAAAAGTTTTAGAGCTCTTGTTAAAACTCAACATTCGGTTGTGATTAAGTGCTTCATGTGTGACTTAGAGGGTGAGTATACCTCTAATGATTTTTCTCAGTTACTAACTTCTGATGGTACCATACACCAGTCATCGTGTACTGACACTCCTCAGCAAAACAGGTGTGGTAGAACAAAAACACCATCATATTTTTGACATAGCCCGCTCATTGCTCCTGTCTGTTCAGGTCCATAGTGCGTTTTGGGGAGAAACAATCCTAACTGTTGTTTATGTGATTAATCGTATCCTTACTTCATTGAATTCAGTAATGTCTCCTTTTGAGAAGCTATACGACCACCTACCAGACTACTCTTCCTTATGTGTTTTTGGATGTACTTGTTTTGCTCTTCTTCCTCATGTTGAGAGGAACAAGTTAGGGCCAAAATATGTTATTTGTGTATTTTTGGGGTATGGTGTTGGACAGAAAGGATATCGTTGCTATGATCATGTGAGTCAGAAGTTATATGTTTCCGGGCATGTCACTTTTTTGGAACATATTCCTTTCTACTCGATTCCTGCTACAACCCACAATGTAACGGAGTCAGATCTTCTACATATTGATCCGTTTGATGAGGAGATAGAAGCTCGAGACCCATCTATGCCATTTGATCCTTCAACTCTTGACACACCAACTTCTTCAAAGAGTTCTACGACTCCTCCTGATCCTAAGCCTACTCCTTCGACTGTTGAAATTGAAGATCCACCTCCACCACCACCCCTCACGAGCTATCAAGTCCACTAAGCTTCCATATTTTGTGTACTCTACATACTCAGGACCATTTGCTTCATTTATGGCGAGCATCCATCATCTTTCTGAACCTAAATCGTATAGAGAAGTTGTTTTAGATCCTCTTTAGCGGAATGATATGGCTAAGGAACTCATTGCTCTTCATCAAACTCATACATGGGATTTAGTTTCTCTTCCTCCTGAGAATCATACGATAGGTTGTCGTTGGGTGTACAAGATAAAAACAAAAATTGGTGGGTTTGTTAAGCGTTGCAAGGCCAGGCTTGTAGCAAAAAGGTATTCCCAATAGTACGGCTTTGGCTATGAGGAGAAATTTTCCCCAGTAGCAAAGATGACGATAGTTCGTACTATAATTGCAATTGCATCCGTGCGACAGTGGAAGATCTTTTAAATGAATTTCAAGAATGCATTTCGAATGGTGACCTCAATGAAGAGGTTTATAGGACTCCTCCCCCAGGAATTCAGCACCAGTTGGGTGGCGTTTGTCAACTTCGCAAAGATTTGTATGGTATCAAGCTAGCACCTCGTGCTTGGTATGAGAAATCATCCATAATGATTACCTCTCTTGGATTTCTCCAGAGTAATCATGATTAGGCTTTGTTTGTTAGATGCTCGAGTGCAGGACGGATTCTTTTGTCCTTATATGTGGATGGCATGATTATTATTGGTGATGACCATAGTGGTATTGAGTCTTTGAAGCATGATCTAGGTCATCTATTTGCTATGAAGGATTTGGGCTTGCTGCGCTATTTCTTGGGTATTGAGGTAGCTCAGTCTAAGAAAGGGTATCTTCTTTCTCAGACTAAATATATATATTTGACTTGTTTACACGGGTGGGTCTCTTTGACAATCGAACCATTGATACTCCTCTTGAAACCAACGCATGTTATTCTCCTACTGATGGTCTTCCTTTGTCCGATCTAAATCTTTATCGAACTATTGTGGAAAGTTTGGTTTATCACACAGTTACTCGTCCAGATATTGTTCATGTAGTCAGTTAGTTTGTTACTACTCCTACCTTTATTCATTGGGGAGTTGTACTCCACATTCTGAGATATCTTTGTGGCACTCAATTTCAGACCCTCTTTTTTCTGAAGACATCTTCTCTTGAGTTATGTTCCTATAGTAATGTTGATTGTGATCGTGATCATCATGATCGTAAATCCACCACCAGATTTTACGTATTTCTTGGAGAGTCTATCGTTTCATGGAAGAGCAAGAAACAGATCATTGTCTCTAGATCTTCGAATGAGGCGGAATATCGTGCTATGCATGTGACTACATGTGAGATTATCTGGTTACGGTGGTTGCTTGCGGATATGGGAGTTCACATTTCTTCACCTACTCCCTGCATTGTGATAACAAAAGCGCGATACAAATTGCGAAGAATTTTGTTTTCCATGAGAGGACGAAGCACTTTGAGATTGATTGTCACTTTACCCGTCATCTCTTATAGCTCGGGACCATATCACTTTTGTTTGTTTCATCAATCTTGTAGCTTGCGAATATTTTTACAAAGGCTCTATCGACTTCTCGTTTCGGTTCTTGTGTGACAAACTCTCAATTCTTATTGTTGTGGAATTGTGAGTTTGAGGGGGATGTTAGCTTATATATTATTAGCCTACATGTTTATGGGCCCTTTAGTCTTTATCCCATTAGGGTTTTATCTAGCTAATATTTATTCTTCGCTTTATTCTTTGTAGCCTTTATGCTTTTCTGTCACACCCCCAAACCAGAACGGCGGAAACGTTCGGGATCGGAGGACGTCATGTCAAGTATCACAACACATGCATTACAGTAATCAAAGTACAAACAACCATTGAATTAATAATATATAAGTTTTTACATAAGTTTTTAAACATTACATATTCAAACATCAAAAGTAGATATAGTAAAAGATAAAAGACGCAGCGCGGTATTAGGTTGTCTTCTCAAAAGCTCTGGGAGTGTACCTGTCTACTGGATTCCTGAGAATACAAGTTATTTTGAAAGAGAGGATCAACATTTAAGCTGGTGAGCTCATAAGTATTAGTTATTGTTGCTTTAGTTTTAAGAAAGTGATTGATTAAGTTTCAAAAAATCCTATATTTTCTGCTTTACAACTGTAGAGTAGTTTTAATCCCATAAAAATGTTTTGTTTAAGTATTATTGTACATATAATATAGTTTAACATAATTTTAACTCTCCATAAAATTATAAGAAGAATTTTTTCTGTTTTGTTTGTGAAAAGTAGCTTTAATCCCATAAAACCGTTCTGTAAAGTAGTTTTAATCCTATAAAACCATTCTGTTTTGTTTGTGGAAAATGATTAACACAATAGTATTTCTTAAAAATACACTACCGGTGTAATAACTACCCTATAATTAAACAGGTTAATTAGGGTTAAAATTTGATGTGGTTATAACCATACTAATTGACTAGTATAAACACAATGACCTTCTGATGTTGAAACTAATGCGACATTTGTCACCCCTTGGCTTGCCTGCCGGACTATAACTAATAGTTGGGATATAGGATTGTCAGTCCTGTATAGATCTATACATACAATGTCCGCTCTCCCTCTAAGGGACTCTGGTTACAAAACACGACATAACAAGTATATTGCAATGTCGTGAAGTAGTATCTCACATTTTTGGTTTATCTAGTTTCAAGTACAGATTGAACTATACCCTTCTCTTAACAAAGTAGTTTATACATGGTATACTTATCTAGTAAAAATAGATTTCTCGTTTGTTCATAAATTATACCTATTATAATTCATATGTTCTATCTGGTTAGCACGATCTCTCATGAATGTACCCCTTTGCTCAACGTGATACAAAGGTAACAATATTGATGGAAGTAACCTTTTATATTCCTATATGTATAATATATATATATATATATATATATATATATATATATATATATATATATATATATATATATATATATATATATATATATATATAAGAAGGAACGGCCTTCGGACAAATAACCCCACCTTACGCCCACATCCAAACAAGGAAAAGGAAATAAGGCAACTCATTAGTCATAAGCCCTTTAAGTCTTATTTATATGCCTATAAATATATGCACATGATTTTAACAAATATAAGATAAAAGAGTTTATAAAACATTTTCAAAGAGTTTAACAATATTAAAAAAGTTAAACAGTATTAAAAGAGTTTAAAAGTATCAAAAGAGTTTAACAGTGTTTAAAAAGATTCTACATGACTTTAAAGAGTTTACATGACTTTAAGTCATTTTGGAAGTATTTGGTAATCTTTTATTGTTAACACAATATTTAAAAGCATAATAAAACCTTTTATGTGATTGATATCACAAGTAAATACTAACACAATTTAATTGCATTCCACCCCTTAAAAGCATTTAAAACCATTAAAAAGGTAGCTTATAGGGGTATGAACTCACCTTTTGTGAGTGATTCGATTGAAGATTGGGATAAGAGTGTTACTCATACGAGTGAAGTTTTGGAGCACAAATTAGTCCTAAATAGCATATAATGATACATATAGGCATGATATTAGTGATTATAACCACAAAGGTGTGAGGGAATCAACCTATGATGCAAGAACAACTCTCTACAGGAGGTTGGAAGCAAGTTAAGAAATTCAATGAGGGTCCACGACCCTAAGGTGTGATCATGGCCCAAGAACAAATGAAGTGTTCACGGCCCACATGAAGGGTTCACGGCCCAATATGAAGGGTTCATGGTCCAATGATGAATGGTTCATGGCCTTAAGCTTGAAGATCTTGATTTTCAAGATGTAAAGATAATGAATTAAGATGGAAGGTAAAGGGCTTTCAAGTAACAACAAGAAGAGGGGTGAGTTACGTTTTTGAGATGATAGAAGGCCCTTTTGTGGATGATACTTGAGAGAGAACTCAAGTTCACGACTGGAAAAAGTAGAAATGAAGAGAAAATGAGCCAAAACTCATATATTTGGCATTAGTTCACGGCCCTACGATGGGTTCACGGTCGTGAACCAAGTTTGCGGCAATGAACCACATTTGAAGGTGTTCCTGGCTCGATTACAACTCACTGTTCTCGAGCTAACACTTCCTAACACTCAACCCTTGAGTGTACTAGGCTTAGAAACTCTGAAACAGACCCTTAGCACAGTAAAAAGGTAATAGAAACAAGTCTGACTTTTGATTGATTAGATTGACTTACAAGATAGCGATTTCGGGTTGTCACATTTCCATTGAGAACCTTGAAATTTCTCTCAATCATATTCATATGGAAATGGTATCAGTTACCAACTTCAATCGTGTGATCCAACTCAATTGAAGATGTGGAACAAGAATGTGATGGTGAGTCTAGTCCAACCATTCCTTGGTTTGAATGTTAAGACCATGCTTACTTATTAAGATCAATGGTGATTTGAGGAACTGACTCCATGCAAATGTCGGTATTCAGAGGAACATGCCTCAAAGCAGGTGGATTGCGAGATTGAGTGCCAAATTGATCTCCCCTCTTTTTTTTGCTTGGTGCGATGTCTCTTAACAGTTGAGTCACCAGGCTTAAATACTAGACTGCTAGCATTTAAATTTTATATGGGGCTAGAAATGTGTTCGACAATACCGCGCCCAACATTAGAGGATCCATCATTCCTGATGCATGCATCGTGGGGATTATTTGATCCAAGAACAATAATATTGGGATCACCTAGGGATTCACACACACTATTAGTCCTTTTTTTGGAATTAATCCCCACCGAAATACCAAGACCACATGCACCCATATCCTCATGCGTCGTTTCGAGATTCTCAGCATGAAACTGTGACTCTTCCCCTTCCACTTGACCACGAGAGTCAAGAGTGCTAGGTACGGGCAACGGGAGGTTGTGTTATTCCGACGTGGAATGCTAAAAACGCCGGTATAACGCGGGGAACACCGTGCCGGCTTCACGTTTTTTTTGGTGTTATGTGGTCTCGCGTTATGGCGGTGACGGGAGAAAACGGGCTTGGTGATTGGTTGATTTAAAAATCCTACCGTTTGCAAACATTACCGTTTTCAACGGTCACAAACTTAAAAATAATAATAATAATAATAATAAAATAAAAATAATTCTGTATATATATAAATAAACCACATTTACCCTCATTTTATTTTACAAACCAAACAAATCCTTTCAATCTATACATCCTTTCAATTTCATTTTTTCCTATTGAATGTTAAAAAATGGATCCTTTTGGTATCTAAATGTGGTTTTATCCTTAGTTGTAATTTTTTTAATGTTGTTTTTAATTTAGGATTTTTATTGTTATCGTTATTTTTAAAAATGTTATTTTTAATTTAAGATTTAATTTGTATTACATAATGACATAAATAAAAAATATATAGAAATTCGAAAATATAGAAAGTAAAAACATCAAAAAAAAAAATTAAAAAATCAAATAGAAAATAAGTGGTGTTCTTAGATGTTATTAGGTGTTCCATTTCCACCTTTGGTGTTATAACACCCATTATGACTAGGATGATGATGCGGTAACTTTTTGGTGTGGTAACATCTAATAACATGTTGCCCAAACATAGTAGCCTAATCGAAGGTATCGGGGAAGCTCCAATTCCCTGGCCTGAAAATTAGGATGCAATCCGATCTCGCCATCTTCTAAATCCATCCCGCCATATTTATGTGTATCTGAAATTCCATCAACATCCTCTTCATCTTCCTCATAATCAACATGCGAACCCGGTGAAAAAAGATTTGAATGAAACCCATTCGTCATCAATTTCAAAAATGTCAACTCAGTGAGTTGCCCCAGCAAAGTAAATGCTTACTTCATCGTTGATTTTTCTCAAATTTGCAATAAGGATGCATAATTCCCGTAAGAGATGTCAAACTTGTTCTAAAAGGAACTGATGTTAACCAAAACCTTTCCAAAGTTCCCTGCAATAGCAGCAAAGTTTGATTCGTCCCAAGCAAGAAACAGGAGACTGGTGATTTTTATCCATCCAATCCTTTCAAAATGAACACTCTTATCTCCAAGGAAATCAATCCTACTGAACCATTTGAGCCATAAAAGTTTTTTTGCTTTTTTCATACTCGAACTTGACTATAATCTGCATGCCGCCAAGATATTTTGTTTCAACAACATAGTAACCATCCAACGTCAACATGGAGGGGAAGTTACAAAGCGTGTAGAAACATTTGACTTCTCCCACAAGAACGGATTTTCCAGCCCAATCATACAGTTCCTGAATACATAAAAGCATGATAGGAGGAGGAGGAGGAGAAGGCGATAGAGTAGCGTTCACCCTTCCTTCAGTTACATCGACAAATGAACGAGAATCTCTGGTGGTCGGTGGGAAGCTTCTGGGAGCACCGATGGCTGGTCTTGAAGGCACCACCCTAGGATTTGGGTGGCAGGGATGTCTAGAAAGGTTAGCTGCCAACTTCCTACCGCTACACGAAATTTATTCAGCCTTTGTTCGATTTTCTCCGGTCTTTCAACATTTGAGAATTTCATGGAATCAAAGAAAGAGCTAGTGACATCCTTTCTTCCTACGATGTAGATGTCCACAAGTTTTCCCAGGTAGGTGCACATTTCCGGGAAGATTGGAGATGAAGAAAGAGGTGAGGGAAGAATCATCAACCCCACCTGGAGACCTTTTTTTGGTCTCACTTCTCTCCACTCTTTCACCATTTCTTGCTAAAATGTTAATTTACCGAAGAATATTTTGTTTGGTCTGTTTAAAATAAGGTAATATTACTAGTAATTACCGGTAATATTACCATATTATGAAAAGTTCAAACATGTTTATTTTTCAAACGTGTACGGAAAAACATGGTTACTTACATATGGACAAAAACCACAGTTCTTTACAAAAAATCGTAGATTAAAAATGTAAACAACTATTATGGAATGTGTGTATATTATTTCCAATGTATGTTTGTAGGTGATGATGTTAGGTCCATTTACGTGACCCAAACAACATGAAACACTTTTTGGCAACATAACATGACTAACACGACGTGGCATCACCGTATGAAAGAATCGTCTGACAACATTGTATACCAACACAACCTATCCTTGCTAGTTGGGCCTGAACTAGGCTAACCCAAGACCTGACCTAATTTTCCCTTGACCTAGCTCTATAAATAGGATACATCATCCTCCATGAGGAGGATCTTTCATTCACATACATAACCCTCCACCGTATACATATATTCTTCCCACCAACACAATTTTCTCTATCCATGAGAAACCATTTCGACATACACATCGATATAAGTTGATCGTCGGAGTCTGATCCCAGAGCACAATCCATGGGGGTGGTTCTAACTGTTTTGTTATTTGATAGCAGCTAGAAATCAAATCAAGAACTCGCTAACATCACCTACTCCAGATCTATGATCCATATCCTACACCAAGACCTGATGACCCGATTTCATGTCACATCAGTGAGTCTTATAACAACTTAGACTTAGCATAAAGAACCCAATATTACCAAAATAGATAACAAACTTTTTTTTGTTCATATTTAGGTAACCATGTTTTTTTCATACACGTTTGACCTGTAAATTTGTTTAATCTGTTCAAAACAGGGTAATATCACCGGTAGTTACCAGTAATATGGTCCTATTTTAAACAGATCAAACAAGTTTACTGATCAAACATGTAAAAAAACATAGTTAACTAAATTTTGACAAAAAATAATTGTTACCCTCTTGGATCATTAACCCTAAAAACAAAACAGATAACACTTAATTTCCTTTATATCTACGATTAAATATCCTTATAACAATGTTTCAACAAAGTTAATTTTATTTTTCATTACTGATTATATATTTTGATATCATCTTTTTAGATGCTAAAACAATGTACAATTTATATGTATTGTAATTAATACTTCAACGTTGAATGTCTCAAAAAGGGGTTATTGTCATTATAGTCCAACGATGTTTAGTATATTGTTTAAAAGGTCCCTTGTGACTTTTTTTTGCGTTTTAGGGGTATGTACTTGTGTTTTACCTGCTAATAAAGGGATAGACTGTATTTTAAGTCGGTTTTACCAGTTGCTTTTCATTTTTCTTTTTAAAACCTCAGGGCCCATGTTTTTCTTTGTTCTACTTTTGTTGACCACTAAACACAAAAGTTGAATAACGATGGTGATGATGAACACCTCTTTCCTCTCGACAACTCCTTGACAACATTTTCTTACTATCTTTGTCCTCCCCAAAAATCAACCAATCAAACACCAAATTCGACTCAAACAAAACAAGATTTGCAAAATTGGAATCGAATACGGGTTATGCGAGAGTTCCACGGGGAAGGGAACCGAGAGTTAAGACTAGACGATGTTTTTGGAGAGTTTATCGGGACAGTAAGCACATATTGTCATAATACTAGTCACCGAAAAGTAGCCGAAGGAGGAATACGATGAAGAAGCAATCTCACCGCCAACAAAGTTTTTGGAAGATGTCGTGCCTGAATCCGTCAACAAACATGAGCTTGGAGGGCGTTGATGCCTCCGGCATCCTCTCCGAAGCCACCTCTACCGTCATCAACCTGAGCGGCAAACCCAAGTCGTACGTACACCTCTATTTCTCTCTCTCTCTCTCTCTCTCTCTCTCTCTCTCTCTCTTTCTCTCTCTCTCTCTCTATGTGTGTGTATGTGTGTGTGTGTTTGTTTGTTATGGATGTGTGTGTTTTATGTACTTACTTCGAATTTGAATGTTACTTGATGACTTGATGTCATTATAGCTTCAAAAATTATCCAAAGAAAAGAAACCCCCTTACTAATCAATCCATGTCTTGCTTTTACGAGTGGTTAATGTTTCAGTGTTCATGAGTGATTTTCAATTTCCTTGGGGTAGAAATGAATTAGGCAGTGGTTATGAACTTATGACAATATCACTTGAAAACCGATTGTAGTGATTCTAGAGTCAAAGTTAAGCATGGGATCTATGACGATGGCTTTTGGAGGTTGCGAGCAGCCAGCAACATATGGTGAGCTAGTGTCCATCGCATATTTGAATCCTGGTGTAAACAAGAAACTAAGTGTTGCAGTTGCTGAGATTCTTAGCTCCAAGCTCTTTGTTCTCAAATCACAATTCTTCCTTAAATTTTTCGACTTAGAGGTAACCTATAGGACTCTCACTTCTATCTATTTTCTTTATCACTATGTATATGTTTTGATTTTGATAGTCTTTCTTTGTTTTGATTTTGATTTGACAGAGCTCAATTGCGGGAACAAATGTCTTCAAACTCAATCTAAGGAGATGAATTATAGTAACATCACGGGTAGTTTGGACCATTTCAGTTGACCAAATGCAACGCCACATATATTATATATAATTTTTTTTATTAATTATTAATATATTAAATATTAAAAATAAGACAAGTTTCATGAATAAAAGATGAATAAAATACTAGAAGACAAAAATATTGATTTTTTGTTATGTTTAACTTTGAAAAATGGTAAAATTAGATAATTTTAAGAAATTTATTGTTAATTACTATTGATTTAACGTTTTTAAGATATTAATTGTTTGTGATTTAAGTTAATTGTCTTATATCTTATGGTTTTTTTATCATTATAAGTAATATGTTTGAATTCTTAAAACTGTTTGAGCTCTAAATTGTGGTTAAAAACCACACAAAATAACCGCACCAAATTCATGCGGTTAATAACCGCAACACAGAAAAAACAAAACTGCACCGCAAAAATAACCGTCTAACCGCACCGCAAAAATAACCACACCAAACGGTTTTGAAAATTGATTAATCGCATTTGCGGTTAGTGGTGAGATTTTACCTAATAACCGCACCGAAACGCACCGCGCTCACCTCTATAAAAAACATTAATTACGAAAAATATTACCATAATTAAATATGAAATGTATTTATTATGGAAATTATTAATGTATTTCACATTTAATTATAATGATATCTTTTTAATTAATACATTTCCTATTTAATTATAATAATATTTATTATAATTAATATTTTTTATACGTAACTTAGAATATATATAAACGTAATTCAATGCAACACTTTTTGAAGTGTGGATAAGGTATCTCATCACCTTTAACAAGTATATTTTATTGTTGTTTGAAGCATAACGTTTAGATAAATTGGATTGATATCATTTACTATATTAGTAAGACAATTATAATGATTTCATTCCACCTAATACCATATTTAATTTATATAAAAACGTTAATGTAGAATTTTTTTTTAATCGAAAACTTAACATATTAAATTTGACAACACTTATTTTATTCAAATATACCCTTGTTAAAATCGGGGTGTTTATTAGGCTATAAAAAATATATATAATCGTTTTCACGACATCAACGCACACCGCATAACATGATTTATAATTTTTGCGATGCAATTTGTAATTTTTTTAAAATGCATTATGCTATCAAGTTTGCGATTTTTAAGTGCAAACTTGATATTAGTATATTCAAATTGCCCATAAACAAAAAGTTAGCATGTTCACCTATATGCAATTAATCAACTCACAACTCAACTAATCCCGGATCAAATTAAATAATTAATAATAAAACTGGTGATGGAATTTACTATATTATGAAGTATTCTTGGATCTAATGTTTTTATTTTTATTTTTATGAAATTAAGTAAATATGTTGTAGTTGTAAATCAATTTAAGAATATTAATATATATCATTTTAATAATTGTCTAGAGTAAATTACATGAATGGTCCTTATGGTTTAGGGTAATTTGCGCATTTGGTCCTTAATTTATATTTTTAACTCAGAAGGTTTCTATTGTTTGTTTTTGTTACGCGTTTGGTCCCTGTCATACATAAAAAGACTATTTTACCCTTGATTTTTTAATCTATTTAAATAAACACACCTCCAACCCCACCCCTCTCACCTTACCTTACCTGCCCCATCATTTTTTTCTATTTAAATAATAATCGTTTTGGGTAAGACAGGGACCAAGCGTGTAACAAAAACAAAAATTAGAGACCAAGTGCGTAACAAAAACAAACAGTAAGGACCTTTCGAGTTAAAAAAATAAGTTAAGGACCAAACGTATAAATTACCCCAAACAATAGGGACCATTCGTGTAATTTACTCAATTGCTAAAATCAATAATTACCCCCATGGTATTAGGGTTGCAAACAAAGTGGGGCAATTGGGGTTCGATTCAATAGTGTCATGGTGCGTTCTTACTTTGATTTGAAGAATCATTTATGAATGTTTAAATGTAAGAAACGTCATGTGTTATAATACTAGACGTGTTCAACTTTGATAAGGAAAGTATTATGTTGTATCATAATACATCGAGTTAACTAGAAAAAGGAAAATTACTATTTATTATCTATTCAATAAATTCTAAAAATCTTAAAATATACTGTATATTAATTAGAAAGTGCTTATGAACGGTACATTTTTTAAGAGTTTTGCCAGAAAGGTTTTTATTTTTAAAGTTTTGCCACAAAGGTTTTGTAATTTGGCAGATTTAGTCCTTATAGTTTTATATTGTACAGAAAAGGTCCATGTGAAGTTCTTTTTGTTACAAAACAGACCATATGTTTAAGATTTATTTAGAAAATAAATTACAAAATTTATTTCCGTAATTTACAAAAAAGGTCTTTGTGCAGCTTTTTTTACAAAAAAGATCCATGTGCTTAAAAATTTACAAAATTGATCCCTACGTAACAAAAAATTCGTAGAATACGCCTCCCCAATGCCCCCACAATTTATTTTTCATGTTTCGTCCATACACGTTTTGATTTCACTCTTTCGCCACATGACTTTTGTATATTTGCAATTTTACTCCTTATACTTTCGTTGTTATGCAAATTCACCCCCCCCCCCCCCCCACACACACACACACACAAACTCGGGGTATTAACTTGCTAGTTGAATGAATCAAAATATAAGTTATAAAGCTGAAGAACTCATCAAGTCTCACAAATTGCATTCAAACCATACAAGTCGTTCGCACCAATTACATCATATAATGGGGTATAAAACCTTCACGATGAAGCGTACAATTTTTAAAATTTTCAAACTGCACATGCGGTGCGGTTTGCAGTTTTGGCCTTAAACCGCACCACACTGCACCACAAACACCTATAGTTAAAACCAATGTTCCAAGTTGTATCCAATATCCATTGCCCTGAACATTGAGTTTAAGTGAATTTTCATAAACGTGTAAGATTGGCAGAGAAATAATAAAATATACTAGGATAAAGGATGACGAATAGATGAATAAAGATTTAAGATACTTTTTTTTTAATGATTGAATAAATCATTAATGGAAACTAACAAGACGTTAGACGAGTAACATAGAGAGAAAATTAAAGTGTAAGCTACGAAGAGCACTCCCTAGTGGGATCACAACACCAACTAATCCAAAGAAAGAAGTTTGTTTTTGTTGCCTTTATGAGAGTTTAACCCATAAAAATAGATGCTTTGGATTTTGGATAAGAACACCTGATTTAGTATATTCAAATGTTGAATATTTTCTCGTTTCTGAAATTTCAGATGACCTAGAAATATATGTGTATGACAATTTGAAATGCATCGAAAACCCTACCTTTTATACCAAAAGGGACAGACCACTCAAAACAACACATAGTAGGTCAAAAATAGGAGGGGAGGTTCCACTATTTTTATATCTCCTGGAGTGTTTGGATCAAGTTGGGGGACATGCAATTGACTGTATAGTATATACTACCCACCTCTTCGAGCTAAATTATATTAGTTGTATATTATTAGTTGTATATTCCTAGGGTATTTAATATATCACCTAGTCAAAATATCCCTCCTAAATTAGAATATTGTAATTCCCTATTTTACAGCTATCTCCCTGTATATATGTAAGATTCTGTTGTGGAATGAAATCGAAGGAGAATTCAATCTCGTTCATGGTGTCAGAGCCATCGCTCTCTACCTAAAATCATTACATGCAGATCAGTTCACGATCTGAACCTCCTGATATTTTCTTTTCTGTGTTGATCATCATCCTTCTGCTCTGACCAATTCTCATGACTGAAAAGTTGGAAGCCTCATCCACTGAAATCGATTGAGAATTCAATCTCGTTCATGGTATCAGAGCCATCACTCTCTACCTAAAATCATTACGTGCAGATCACGATCTGAACCTCCTGATATTTGCTTTTCTATGTTGATCATCAGCCTTCTGCTCTAACTAATGTTCCAAGTTGTATTTGATATCCATTGCCCTGAACGTTGAGTTTAAGTGAATTTTCATAGACGTGTAAGATTGGCAAAGAAATAATAAAATACACTAAGATAAAAGTTGACGAATAGATGAATAAATATTTAAGATATTTTTTTAATGATTGAATAAATCATTAATGGAAACTAACAGGACGTTAGACGAGTAACATAGAGAGAAAATTAAAGTGTAAGTTACGAAGAGCACTCCCTATTGGGATCACAATACCAACTAGTCCAAAGAAAGAAGTCTGTTTTTGTTGCCTTTATGAGAGTTTAATCCGTAAAAATAGATGCTTTGGATTTTGGATAAGAACACCTGATTTAGTATATTCAAATGTTGAATATTTTCTCATTTCTGGAATTTCAGATGACCTAGAAATATGTGTATATGACAATTTGAAATGCATCGAAAACCCTACCTTTTATACCAAAAGGGACAGACCACTCAAAACAACACATAGTAGGTATAAAATAGGAGGGTATGTTCCATTATTTTTATATCTCCTGGAGTGTTTGGATCAAGTTGACATAATTGAAAATAAGGTGCTTTTTAGTTTCCTCCTAAGATGTACATAGGGGACATGAAATTGACTATATACTGCCCACCTCTTCGAGCTAAATTATATTAGTTGTATATTATTAGTTGTATATTCCTAGGGTATTTAATATATTACCTAGTCAAAATATCCCTCCTAAATTAGAATATTGTAATTCCCTATTTTACAGCTATCTCCTTGTATACGTACGATTCTGTTGTGGAATGAAATTGATTGAGAATTCAATTTCGTTCATGGTATCAGAGCCATTGCTCTCTACCTAAAATCATTACATGCAGATGACGATCTGAACCTCCTGATATTTTCTGTTCTGTGTTGATCATTAGCCTTCTGCTCTGACCAATTCTCATGACTGAAAAGTTAGAAGCCTCATCCACTAACATCGCCAAAACCATGCACCTTATATATACAGTGGCCAATATTCAACACAAGGTCAGGCTTCTTAATGGCTTGAAGGTATCTTACTCATCATGGGTTAAGTCATTCCAGCTTCATGCCAAGGGCTATATAGTCACGGCACATATTGATGGTACTAAACCACCAACCAAAACTGATCCTGAGTATGAATCATGGTTTGAAATCGATGCAATCTTCTTGAAATGGATTTATAGGACACTAACTGGTGACTCGTGTCCTTGAAACTCATTTTATGGCTCGTGAAGCTTGGTGTTGCATTCAAACAATATTCCTCAATAATAAAGGTTCAAGGGTTGTAGCCCCTGAGAACGAGTTCAACAATCTCACCATGAAAGCCATGTCATCTCTTTAAACATATTGTAAAAAGCTCAAGGAACTAGGTGATAGACTCAATGATGTGGACTGCCCTGTCAATAATCAACGATTAGTTATTCAAAATCTTCTTACGTGGGAGACGACTGTGAGTATGTAGGAACTCGAACACCAAAGGCAGACATCCCGTGAGACCCTGTCCCCACCCACATCCATGGCTGATGTGCAATCTGATCCATCTACTCAACTTAATCGACGGCGCCAACGCAACAAGCGCAATGGTAAGCAACCTAATTCTCAACAGAGTAGTTCTTCCTCTGCCCTAAGACACAACCTTGCGAATCAACAGACTAGGTCTCAGCAGGTTCAGCAAGCACAAGCATAACCTTGGTTTTCCTCAAATGCTCGTGCTCCCTAGTGGGCTTATTGGAACCCACCTCCCTCTCCTTACCCAATAACTGCAGGTTGCACCTCTCCATGGAATTGTCAACCATACCAGACTTTGACTCCTTCTGCTCGTAGGCCTACTTCTCGCACCAATGTCCCAGCAGACAATTAGGCTCATCTCACAGCTTATGACCCGATGGAACCTACTCAAATAGGTGAAGCTTTTCAAGCGATGAATCTGGGAAAAAAAAAACCCAATAAACATTGGTACATGGATTTAGGTGCCACTGATCACCTTACTAGAGACCAAGGTAAATTTTCAAATCCCTTGTTATCTTGTCCAATTGGTTCGATATTTGTAGGTTTTATCCAGAGAAAAATAGACTTACATAATCTCTATTACGAATCCTTTGTGTACCTTAGTGTTCCTAGCTATCCACTCATTTTTATCAATCTACTTTAGGGTAATACATATGGTAATAGATAGTAAAAACCCCATAAAGTTGATCTTTTGAACCCGCATCAAGTTATGATCACTAATCAATTAATCTTGGGGTAAACAATCTCTAATACTTATGTTTACTTTTCTTAACTCTTGTACATAGGAAATGAGATTCAATCTTTTACTGCAAATTGATAAGCCGTTTCTTTCACTCATATAACTATCTGGTGCTCGTGTGCTAGTGCGAGGATCAAGTCACTAATCTTTTCAAACACCCACCCAAGACTTACACCTTAAAAATATTCTTTACACCCAAAATATCATTAAAATCCTTATTTCTGTTAGAAAATTTTCAATTGATAATAAGGTTTTTGTTGAATTTGATCCATATGGGTTTTCTGTGAAGTATTACCAGACGGGTCGGATGATATCTTGCTACAATAGCTCCAGTCAACTTTATCCTATCACATATTTAGTCACAGGTTCCACCTTTCTGTTCACAAGTGCTCAATATGTTTGGCATAACCGTTTGGGTCATCCTGGCCTCCCTGTTTTGGATTTTCTTAGTTCAAATAAAATCATTCCATGTAATAAATGTTGTCGAACTTTAGTTTGCAATTCGTGTCAAATTTCCAAGCATAAACGTCTACCTTTTTCTATTTCTACCTCCTCTACTATATTTCCCTTTGATATAATTCATTGTGATTTGTGGACCTCACCCGTAACAAGTAAAATTGGATATAAATACTACATGGTTTTAATTGATGATTACACCCAATACACATAGGTATTTCCGTGAAATTTCAAACCCGAAACCTTCACAAATTCTCAACATTTCACAAATACATTAAAACCCAATTCAACTTACCAATTAAATCCTTCCAATGTGATCTAGGGGGTGTATTCGACAACCATTCTTTCAAAACGTTCACAGACACGAACGACCTCCAATTCTGGTTTTCTTGCCCCCAAACATCCCAACAAAATGGGAAATCGGAGCGCATGGTTCGAAGACTTAATGAAATCATGCTTGTCCTTCTTACACATGCATCCCTTCCACCACATTTCTGGGTCGAGGCTCTACATACAACACGTTATCTCCATAACATCCTCCCGACTAATCTCCTCAATCTTCACACTCCCATGTCAGCTCTTTACCTCCACCAACCTGACTATGGCAACCTACGAGTGCTTGGATGTGCGTGTTATCCCAGCACCCCGTTCAATCTCATTCAAATTATACTTGGTTGAGAGCCTCCTATGTTATACTTTCCATGCCAGAACAATTATTTTCCCAATGACTGATTTCTTCCAAAGAGTTTGACTCGCTAAATCTTTTTTGAGAAGCAAGTCATCAGTAGCCTCTCACATATGTTATGTGTAGATTTGTGTGATCTTTCAAATGCCCAAGATATTAACCTATCCGAATCACCTGATAAGTATTGAAACAAAGAATCAATCATTATGCTGAGAGTGTTTAAGGGTTTCAGACATTACATACATATGGTGTTCCAGACTCTAACAAGTTCTTGTTAAATATAAACCTATTTATGGTCCATGGAAAATCGATATAACTCATTTCATAGGCCTGAGTTGCTTTATTTGTATCTCTACCACCATTTGGTTACCATGGATAACTTTTGTGTTGTGATACTCGTGGCCTCCAAGTCTTTATTGTTAAAATTGATGAATAGACAAATATATAATAAAATATATTGGGTTTAAAACTTATGAGCAGACATAGAGATTTAAAGTATGTCAGGGTTAAGATTATTTTTTGATAAATTGGCTAAAAAGTTAGTTGATTAAAAATAATACTTGATAAAAACTAACTGATAAACTAACTGGGAAATATAAAATATCATGTAGAAAGATATTTCACTAAATTTTGGCATTTTTGTCAATATTTTCCATATTTTTTTCAACACCAAGAAATAAAATATTATATAGTTATTTCTTACAAAGTTGTTATATTGTTATAACTATAGTTGTTTGTTGGACTTCTTTCACCAACTATATTGTCCTCCTGCTATCAACTTGCTTAAATTTAATGGTTGGGTAAACGTAATTCCCTATGGTTATGAAAATTGAAATTTGTATGAATGAGTCTAATTTTAGTCATCAACTTGGATTTTAATAACTCTATCATTTATAAGGTTTTAGTTTGATTTTAATTAATGTATCTAGACACCAATTAATCGTCAATTTAAGTAATTAACTATCTTTGCATGCATATATATATATATATATATATATATATATATATATATATATATATATATATATATATATATATATATATATATATATATATATATATATATATATATATATATATATATATATATATATATATATATATATCCATTTGCAATTGTAAAAAAACTATTCGTCAATTTAATTGATTTGGAATGAAGTTAAAATGCTTTATATAAGAGGTATGATTGATATGAGAATGAATAGAAATTGGTTTTCTATATTTAATAATTAGTACGTATATATGTAGCCTTTTCTAAAAAACAAATTATAAACTGATTTTTAGAATATAAAAGCTTTACCACCTATAAAAAAAAATAATAGATAAAATGACCATATTAATAGCCAAAATTAAAAAAAAAAAAAATTTACCATAAAATAGTCAAAAGAAAAAAAAAATCACAAATTCCAAAAATACCAACAAATTTCATAGCTGATGTGTGATTTTTTTTTTTTTTTTTTTTTTTTTTTGCAATTTTTCTTCGAAAGGCTTGTATTGTTTATACATTTTGTATTGTTAAAAGACATGTTTTTAGGTATATTTTTGTATATTACAGTTACGAAAATCTAATTTTTTTTTTCAAAATTTGAACATTTATATATGTAGTTTTCATTGGTTGTATGATAAAGTATATATTTTCATAGTCAATGTGTATATTTTTGTGGTAAAAATGATATGACAATTCACTGCGGACATGAGAATTAAATGCATGTTATATGATAGAGATTATATATACATATTATAATAGTATATTAAAAATCCAAATTATTATCCAAATATCATTACCTTCCTAAACAACATACAAACATTTGAAAAAAATAAGTATCCTCCTACTTATTATTTCTATCATCACTACAAGAAATGTGAGTATTAGCGGTGACCTGACGCCGCTAAAGAGTTGTCGCTGTTGCTTCGTCGTTGTTGCTCCGCTTGTCGCTGCAAATACGGTCTGTCGTCAGTAATACATTTGTGACGCTTCTAAAACATTTTATGTTTTTTTTTTGTTTTGTTTTTTTAGTGTGAATAAAATTATAAAAACTACTATAACATACATACAAACTACTACAAAACTTTATTTTGTTGAAATATTAGTCCATACACAAATAGTCCAAATATTCATCCAAATAAAGTACAATATATCCAAAATATTAACTAAAACATATATTTCATAAAATCCTAACAAGTAGGTACTCGTCCTCATCACTCTCATCATTACCTTCGTTATCATTTTGTGGCGACAATGAACTAAACTAGTCTTTCAGTGTTGCAAAACATGTCGGGTCCTTTAGTATTGTTTGTAGCATTTCCAACTACAAAGAAAGCGAAATACATTACCAACATATCATAATAGCATTGTACTTTCCAAAAATTATCAAAATAAAAAATACCAACATATCAAACTATAACCAACATATCATTATAGCATTCTACTTTCCAAATACACTTAAACATACATCATGCATAATTATAGCATTGTACTTTCCAAAAAATTACCAATCTACAAAATACCAAAATATCAAACAATAACCAAACTACACGATACACAATATTGCATATACATTATAGTATTGTAATTTTTTTTCCATTATAGCATTGTACTTTCCAAAAATTACCAACCTACAAAATACCAACATATCAAACTATAACCAAATTACATGATACACATTATTGTATATACATTATAACATTGTATTTTTTTTTTCATTTTTCCATTATAGCATTGAACTTTCCAAAAAATTACCAAACTACATGATACACAATATTCCATATTCATTATAACATTGTACTTTTTTTCATATTTCCATTATAACATTCTACTTTCCAAAATTTACCAAAATACAAAATATGCATATATCAAACCATAACCAACATATCATTATAGCATTCTACTATAAAACCCCGTTTATTTATTAGTTAAATAAATAAATTAATGAACGAATGGTAGCCTGAAATAAATAATTATATATGCAGAGTGTTAGGTTCGAGGAGTTAGTTGCCACATTTTAGAAGTCGGGGGTTAAAAGCGTGAGTTTGGGACTCATTTTATATTATTTATAAAGTCAGGGACTCCGTAGTAATTAGTTGAATTTAATTTAAATGGAAATTAGGATGGAGGGGCTGTTAAGGTAAAATATGGATCTATTTCTTATTTATTTGGAGCTGGAGGGACCATTTTGGTCATTATGGCAAACTTTCATAATGGATCGGGTATATAAGGTTATGTAACCCTCACCTTAGCCAAAAACCCTTGTAGCCGTCATCTCCTTATGCCCCCTCCTCCAGCCGCCGGTCTCGCTTCTTCGTCCTCCGGTCGCCGCCAGCTCCCGTTCCCATCCTCCCTTCGCCACAACAACCCAATCGTCGCTAGGTGCCGCCTCATCGTTGTTGCTAGAAGCGAATGGGAAGCCGAAAAGTCGCTGAGAGAGGCCGAGATCGTCGCAGCTGCCACCCATGGTTGTCGGATCCTGTTATCGCTACTCCTTCGTCACCGAGGAACCACGACATTGCTGCTGTTGGGTTCTAGTCGGAGACTAGGCGCATTTTGCTGTCATCGTTTACTGTTGTCGTTCGGAAATCACTACACCCCGCCGACGCCTCCATAAGCCACCTGCCACCGTGAAATGGTGGCTGGGTTGGTGGTCTCGTGAAGCTGTGTGTGTGTTGCGATGTTGTGCACGAGTATTGGGATGGTTTAGAGCTACAGAAGCATTTTCTGGCCGGAGATCCGAAGAAAACCCCACCGCCACCACCATGAGGTGGTGGCTGCCACTCGCTACCGCCACTTGCCGCCTCAAGGTGGTTGCATGTATCTATTTTATTTGTCGTGTGTTATTTCTGCGATGTAAGGTTGGGTTTGTGTGGCTAGAAAACCAAGAAGGCCACTACCACCACCGTGAGGTGGTGGCTGCCACCATACACCGCCATGTATGTGTGTTTACATTAGTTAGGGTGTGTGTGTGAGCTTTGGTATTTCATTGTAAATTGTAAAAGAAAATGGAATAATGAGAAAGAAACCATAACCACCACCGTGAGGTGGTAGCTGCCGCCTCCTGCCGCCACCGGCCGCCGTGACGGGTGGTGGTGTGCTTTGATGGTGTTTGGACTCGTTTGGATGATTGGACAAGGGACTAAAACCCTAATGGGCCTTGAAACCCTATTGGGCCTAACGAAGCTTAAGGGACTCTAATGGACCCAATAAAACCCTAATAGGCTTAATAAGATTTTAGTGGGCTTATTAGGCCCAATAAAGCCCTAATTGTCATAAAAGGCCAACAAATTGATAAATGGGTTAATATTTGGATTGGAACACCATAATGCCAATAAAACCCTAATTTGTGGAAATTGCTTAGGACGCACACGAGAATTAATTATTAAATCTTAAACAATAATTAATAATCATTGGCAAACTAGCGTAGGGAATAATGGACTTAATGGATTAAGTCCTTAATGGGTTAAGAAAGAAACATTGAACCTTAATCATCATTTCATGTGAAAACTCTAATTTGGGAATATGCGCTTGGACTTATCGAGACCCACATTTGGGCCATTGGAATGGAATTGTGTGATTAAGCCCTATCACACCATATGACTTATTTAAAAGAATGATAGACTTAATGGATTAAGTCCTTAGAGGAATAATTCCTTAATGGGTTAACTAGGAAACTTAACCCTAATCGGCATTTTATGTGAAACCCTGACTTCATGTGGGTTTATTGTTGGACCTTTCTATTGGGCCTTAATAATTAGATTATTAATGGGCCATCCAAGAATAATTATATGGGCTAAAATAATTTAATGGGCCTAGGGTAAGTCCCATGTAAGGGGTTGGGCCCAATTTGGAAAATTGGTCCATAGTTGGGCCTTAATGATTGTATTATGCTGGGCCATAAGACCACATATATGCATGGGCCCAATTTGGAAATTCGGGCCATATGTTGGGCTTTGATTCCTAGTTTGCTTTGGGCCTATGGTTTGGGATTTGGGTTTGAATAAAGCCAATCTTAGGGTAATGTAGTAATTATCCAAGTATGTATTTATGGTTATGTGTTGGGACCCAATTATTAATTAGGTGTTATTTTGGTGTTGATAGTTCGGGAATCTGTCATCTAGCAGCTGGGGTTGAGTCTGCGGGACTTCAGCAGTGTGGGGTTGTGTCTACGGACTTCAACAGTATGAGGTGAGTTACCTTCCAGTAGCGGTGGGTCTAAGGCCACAATGCCGGCCCACCAGTAAGAGATGTATGATAGATGATTGTCTTTGTGATATCATCTAGGTTTGCTACTACCTGATATGTTATATGCTAGCATGATATGTTGTATATGATAGTAGTAGAGTTCGGTTGTTAGGACCGAAGGGTAGTCAGACACCCCAGATACGTCTGACAGTATGTGATGATATGTTTGCATGCTGGCTTGTTATGTTATATGCGATAGAGGTAGTAGGAGGGGACTAGTCCCCGAGTTTGGTTGTTAGGACCGAAGGGTAGTTCAGGCATCCCAAATATGTCTGATATTATGTTTGTGTTATGTTATATGTGATGGTAGTAGTCGGGGGTGAAATAGTCCCCGAGGTTCGGTTGTTAGGACCGAAGGGTAGTCAGCACCCCAGAATCGCTCGACATGGGTAGGTCAGCGCCCCAGAATGGCTTGACACGGGAAGGACGGCACCCCAGAATGGACGCATGGGTAGGTCGGCACCCCAGAATGGCCATACCAGGTAGGTCAGGCACCCCATAAATGCCTGGCAGTATGTATGTGATATGATTTTATGGTATGTGGTATGATGGGGGAACTCACTAAGCTTTGTGCTTATGGTTTTCAGTTTTGGTTTCAGGTACTTCGTGTCTAAAGGAAAGGAGCCGGCTTGATCGCAGCGCATCACACTATGGTTTTCCGCACATGAGATCTTTGGGATTACACTCTGATATTGTTTTATGATAACATGTTTAATTATTTCTACTTTGGTTTTGACATGACATGACATTACAAATGTTTTATTACACTGTTGGTTTTATAATGACATATTTTAAAATGAAAATTTTGGCCTGTATTTTTGGAATGTTACATCTACTTTCCATTATAGCATTTTAGTATATACTAAACAAACAATTACTAACATATCATTATAGCATTACACTTTTCAACTTAAATTAACAATTACTTGTGATTGTGGTGGTGGTTGTGTCATCGGTTGTTCCTGATCGTACATAGACACAACCGTAGGAGGTTTATGTCCAATACCTCTGATATGTCCGCGTCGAACACCCAATATTCTTTCAAAACAATTTTTTATTTCACTTGGTGTTAGACCGTTTGCTTCAGAAGAAAATTGGGTTTGTTGATTGATCTCTTGGACTAAAGCCAACTGTATTTTCAAAAAATGATAAACAACATAAAAATTAGAATACTAAATACCTCTTGACGATATAAACACTTATATGAAATTACAAATTAATCACTTACAAATTGTTGCTCGACTACAAGACTACTAAATACCCCTTGGCGATTGGTATTTGTAACGCCCGTAGATCCGGGCTAGTCAATTTAGAGACGATAGGCGTCAAAAATGGATTTTTGATGGAAGATTATTTAGAATGAATAATCTTAACTAAGTTATAGTATATGTTACAAGGTTTCCGTGCATATAAAAAAAACACCGAAATCCGAGTTATAACGAAGAAATTATGACCTGTCGAAGTTTTGCGACAGAATCGGCACGACACAGCGCGACGTAAATAATGAATTTATGTTAGAGCGATATTTAGCCTTAGCGATCTAAACGAAAGTCGTAGAGTTCGTTAAACCGTGAGCGTGCATAAAAGGAATGTCCAAATCTGACTTCGTATGATGAAGTTATGATTTTTCTAAGTTTCAGCTTAGCAGTATGCAACCCGAATACTCGATTTGAGATCGAGCGGTTTTTAGCCGAAACAATCTAAACGAGAATCAAAGATCTCGTCAATTGTAGTGAAACGATAAAAAGATAGACGAAAACGGACGTCAGATGAAGAAGTTATGAATTTATAACGGAGTTTTCCTGTCCCGACCTACTAAAAATAATATAGTAAAAATAAAGTCAAAATTAGCCAACGGAGTCTAAATGAAAGTTGTAGAGCATCATCTCACCTACGCGTGGATATAAACAACATCGAAAGCGGAGCTCGTATGAGAAAGTTATAAATTTTTGAAGATCGTGGCATGCATACCAAAGCTTATCCGAAGATTACGCCCAGCGTACTCCAAAATTACGCCCAACATAATCCCAAACCCAACAGCCTATAAATAGAAACTAAGATTAGCCAATTCTTTTGACATTTTTCTTCCTTTCTCTCTAGTTTTTTCCTCGATTTGCGTGCCAATTATATCCGGAAGCCCCGATATCATTCCCGAGCCCCGAAGCAAGTTCCGAAGTCCCGAAGATCCCGAGAAGTGAGATTCCCGAGCCGAAGCCCTACCCGCGAGGAACCTGGTTTTTGTGAAGATCTTCCAGATCTACATAAGAATATTACTTCTACAAGTCGTAGTGTTGTCCGATCATCTTCTAATCAAGTGAGTGTGTGGTCACTTTCTTCTTACACATAAATATTAAGTATTTGCTATGAAATACGTGTTATGTGTCTATATATTATTGTTTATTTGAGATAATTGCGGAATGGATAAATTATATATGTTTTAATGAGTTAAACCGTATGCGTATTTTGTATCTACGAATATGTTGGGTAGAGCATGGGTAGATGAGATTCTTGGTATGGGATAAAAGATGATTTAGATCATAAGATATAAGGGTAAAGAGATAAAATTGTTATAGATTCGGGAGTATGGATTCGATCAAGAGATTATTTTTAAATTCGAGAGTATGGATTAGGTAATGAGGTAAATTTTAGATCCGGGAGTACGAATTATGTATTTTTGAACTAAGTGTTCATCCGACAGGGTATCATGTGCATAGTCCCTTTCATGGACATAATTTTAATACAAGTATTGATTAAAGTGTTAGTTATATATGTATGTGAAGTATTTGTTATTGCCCGAAATACGTGTTATATATATATATATATATATATATATATATATATATATATATATATATATATATATATATAATTGATGATATACAACGTATGTACGAGTTATGGTCCCATATGTGTTAAGATGTGTATATATTACTTAAAACTTTGTGTTAAGTATACTCGTAGTTAGCGTTTCCAAATGGAGATAGTATCGAAAATTGATTATAGGCATTGTAGGCTTGCCTAGTGATGGGTTAAGACTTAAATATGGATGTTTAGTTCCATTAAGTTTGGACATTGGGTAGCCTCTTATTAAAAGTACGTGTGTTGTGAGATTGATGATCGGTGGAGTACGTCCTACGTACAGAAGTACATTTTATATACGAAGTCCTTTTCAAAGCTCTGTGTCTTGGGTGCTGCTTGTGCTAGAAGTACTATCATGTACAAAGTCTTTTGACAATTTTATGTGTCGGTTACGGGAGCGTACGGGAATACTCTATTAGTATTTCCCCATACTTTTATTTTGAGAGAGCTTTGGAGTCAGCGTTTCTTTTATGAAGTGATCGACCGAGCTTCATATGTCAGCGTTTTCTTTCACGAAGTAATTAAAGGAACTTCGTAAACTGCCTAATAAAGTGTGTCCGTAATAGACCACTGCTAGGTATGTCTGGTGTTATATTGCTGGATAGGGTGCGTCTGGGGGTGAAATACCTCATGTATTCAGACCACAGCCTAGGCATTAGTCGGTGTTTCCATTTCCGATGTCAGATAGGGTGAGTCTGGGGGTTCAGACCACAACCTAAGCATTAGTCAGCGTTTCCATTGTCGGATAGGGTGCGTCTGGGGGTTATATACCTCACGATATTCAGACCACAGCCTAGGCTGTGGTCTGAACCCCCAGAGGTAATCCAAGAACCTTTGCAACACTAGATATCATGCCAGTTCCTTAGGGAAATCCTTAGGAATGAATGGGATAAGGGTAATTGGTTCTTAGGATAAATCTTTAAGAAATAAATTGAGATAATGGGGGTGGGTATTTGAATTGATTGTTTGATAATTAAATATAATAATTATATTATTGTAGGTTGAAAATCCTATATGCTCACCAGGCTCCCAAGCCTAACCCACTCAGTTTTCTTTGTATCACAGGTATCGATACGAAGATATATTTCACGGAGAGATTAAAGGAGATGTAAAATCTTTAGTGTAAATAATGTAAGTTCTGTTTATGCTTATGTGTCTGTATCGGAACATGACATCCCGAGATTTTGTTATATAATGAAAATACATTTCTTTAAAGAAATTCTTTGATAAATCTTTGTCATAATTTAGGAACAAATTCCGCAACTGTTTTCTTTAAAAGATTACTCTGATTTTTAAAACAAAGCATAAACAAATCGGTTTTTTCTGGCCGTGAAATTGGGGATATTATAGTATTAGCCTTACAAAATGCTTCGACTCGAGATATATCATATTTAAAATTAAAAATTAGATTAATTATACTTTAAATGAACCGTTAAATATATCATAACCTACTTCTTTGAAACAAACATTGCTATAAGAGGTCGACCCCCATATGTTTACAACTTATTGTTTTGCACGAACTTCTTTATTTGATGCCGAACGCCTTAAAAATTTAGGCGCTTGAAAATGTTTGACTGCCTTCGCCCAATTTTCACGTGACATACTATCGGGGGGATTGTTTAATGCCATTGGGATATTTGCAGGCCCCCCGGTATCTGTAAAATAAGCATCGGCTTTACTTTTCCGCCCTTTTTAAATTTTTTCAAGACTCGCATTAATGCTCCGCAACAACTGAGCACGTTCGGGATCCAAGTTAACCTTATCCAAATCAAACTTATTCTACAAATACAAAAGGTTAGCTAATTAAATATTAATCACAATTAAACTTAAAATATTAACAAAGTTACCTTTAGATGCACAACTGTTGCATTTCTTAATGCGGGGGAAACATTGTCTTAACCAGATACGTTGAAAGGTATGATCATCCACATATACCTCCCAATATAACGTGAAAACCAATTAGCACGCTTCCGACAGAGGAATATGTGATCTCCCTGTCAAAATCCATATCCACGGGCTTTACCTTGTTTGCCTGTATCAACTTTCCCAGCTCAATGTTTTTAGATAAACCCCTTCTTTTCTTTGAAAGATCAGTTGAAAAATACAACTAAAAATATTAGTCACGATAATTTATAATAAATTATAAAAAAAATAGCTAATAAATATATTATAATAAGACTTACCATCATGTTCATGTTGACCACGACCAAATCCAACCAGAGGTGGTGGATCCCCGGCTCCATCACATCCATGTCCGAGGCCCATATCATCGGTCATCATGGTAAAGAGTATCAGCCAACTAAACATCATATGCAGCCTGTAAAATTACAAGATGTATAATATATAAATACAAACAATAACATCTAAATACAAAAACTATAACTTATCGATTAAAAACTTTATCACTTCATCTTATCTACACCAAACTATTAATCCTAAATATCATATAATCATACATGTATACAATGTATTCAATCCAATTTACATTTCATTTTAGACATACAATACGATTTTCATATTCCAATTTCATACAATTAAGTATACAATTTCAAACAAATGTATACATCCAATTTTAATTTCATACAAATGTATACATCTAAATACAAAAGCAAACAAATGTATACATCCAATTTCAAATTCATGCCAAATTTCATTTTTAAGTCAATACACCACATTGGGCATAAACATAAATATGAAAAACATATACAAAATGTTGTATAAATCTGAAATTTATAATCCCATAAAATGCATAAACACTTTCATACCTCAAAATACAAATATAATCAGTCAACCTAACAAAATCTCAGAATTATACTACCGATTTATCACCCAAATTAGCACTAAAACAAAACAATAATAGAAAATAGGGAGGAATTCAACCTTCAATCATCAAAATTTCGAAACTGCATCTAGGCCGCCGGTAATCGAGCTCTAGGTTGCCTGTAATGGAGGTTTGGTCGGCGGTGGATGGCGGTCTTGTGGCGGGAACAGCGACTGGGATGTTGGATGGTAGATTGTAGCTTGGTCGTCGGCTTGGAGATTTCACAATGAGAGAGGTGATACACAGATACACAAGAAAGGAAGGCGACAAAAAAAGGAAGTTGATAGGGGTTATCTGTAAAGGCCTTTAGTGGCGACGTGTAGGCAATAGCGGCGACGAGTAGCTATTAGTTGCGACACCCTGGAGGGAAAAGTCAGCGTGTTTTTTCATTCGTTTACAACCCTTGGATTGAAAACAAATCAAACGGATGGAGCTCGTTTGACGTGAATCGCTATTAGGTTGCCATTAGAGGTGATGCCTTTATCGGCGACGCATGGCATGACATTAGCGGCGACATGTAACGTGTCAATTACATGTCGCCACTAATGTCATGCGTCGCCGCTAATTGCAATATTTCTTGTAGTGTATACTATCATTTTTAGATTATGACAAGTGTAATAAAATTTTATTAATTTTATTAAATATACCAATTGTCATAATTTTAAGAGTAAATTACACAAATGGTCCATATGGTTTAGGTTAATTTGCGCGTTTGGTCCCTAACATATTTTTTTAACTCGGAAGGTCCTTATTGTTTGTTTTTGTTATACGCATGGTCCATGTTTTACCTAAAAATACTGTTTTGCCCTTTATTTTTTTAATTTATTTAAATAAACACACCCTCAACCCCACTCTTTTCACCTTACCTTACCTACCCCAATCTCTCAGTTTCTGATTTGAAGGTATCATTAAACTTTGAACAAGAATAACCATAAAACCCAAACAAAAAAATAACTTAAAGCTTGAACGATGCTCAAAAACAAGGGAAAAATCAGCATCGATTACTGAAATCATAAATCTCAAATGGAATAATCAAGAAAAAGAAGAATTCATTAAGACCCAATTCACAAGTCTAAAATCCAAGATCAAATGATTAAGAAACAAAAGAATACACAAACATCCACTTCAAAAATCCTCAATCGATCGAACAAGCTAGAAACAAGAAAACCCACAAAAATCCAATCGGAAGATCAAGTACATCGCATCCTCATCTCTCTCATTAGAAAAATACATCGCACCTAGATAGATTACAGTAAAAAACACAAGACCCATTTCCTCCAACCCGATTCTCTATGAACACTCCTATGATCTGGACACGGACCCATTTGAGACACCTCTTGCAAAAGGTTCTTGTACACCCCTATATGATCGTCCCTTTCTCGAATATCTGCGAGCAAGCCTTCACAAAGAAGTGGTTGGTACCTCCCGCATCTCTGAAATTGTCTCTAGATCAGAATCGATTTCCAGATGAAGATGAGTGATGAACACCCAAGAATCGATTTCCAGAAATTTAGAACATGCACACACACACTTAAATTGCTTTCTAGAAACACAAACACACACGATTTTAGTTTTTTTATTCAAATTTATAAATCTGATTCTTAAGTTACCCTTGAAAAAAAAACTCACAAATGATTTCCGTTGAGTTATGATTTAGAAAAACCTCAAATGAAAACGAGATTGGAAATATACCCAGATGAGAGAGAGAGAGAGAGAGAGAGAGAGATTTGGCTTTTTTAATTTTTCTTTTAATCAGAAAAATATTTAAATAAATATAAAATTAAAAAAAGCAAAAAACAAGGGTAAAATCGTTTTTTAAAAAAATTCAAAGCAAATCAGACCAATTTGCAAAAAAAATAAAAAATTTAGACCTCTGGTGCTATTCTAAACATTTTTTCCAAAGTGACAATCTTCAGCTAGCCCTAATAGCCAACACTTTGCAACAACCAAAATTTTAAAACTTAGCTATATTACGATCACTAGGTTATAACCCGTGGACACCACGGATTAGAAAATAAAAAATAATTTTATTTAAAGTGATACTTAATAATTAAATCATGATAATAAAAATGTTAATAAGTAATAAATATATAAGTTTTATCGGTAGTTTCACTATGATATGATGATTCGTCAAAATTATGAAAACATAGTGGTTTGAATATCCGATCGGCAATTTGTATTTGTAGATATATTAAAAAAATATGATTTTTGTAGAATTGAATCAAAATTTAAATAAAATATACACAAAAATTGATATGAATAATAAAATTTAACAAAGTTTTTACAAATTTCTAAAAACTTCTTTATACACAACATAAGATGTTTTATTTGTTTGTTTTATTTGTTAGTGTGTCATCCATATCTAAACTTAACAATTTTAATTTCAAGTATGACTTTTTATTTTTTTTCATCACTGTTTAGCATTCGTGACATCAATGTTCTTCTCTAATAAATAATGAAAAATAATAAAATAAAATTATTAATAATTTCATAATAGGATTAGAGACTATTGGAAACTCCTATAATTCATTTAAAATATTTATGATAGTTACAAAATCAATATTGACATTATACCAAATATTAATTCATTTATATATTAATGGTACTGAAAGTTAAATATATAAAATAAAATAATAATAAGTTTAAGTCTATACATACATTAATCCCTCCACCCACCAAACAGACACCATCTGCCTACACTATAACACACAAACACGTATATTAATCATACAACCCAATATGTTGCCCTAACCCTATCACCGTAACCCGCCAATTTACTTCTCGGTCACCACCGCCAACCTTTGTTCCTTCTCTATTTTTCAAAGCAAACCCAATCTCCGCATCGGCCGATCAAACATCAGAAGCAGAGAAATCAAAGATTTATATTTGAAATACATTCATTAAGCACCTTTTGCACAATTGATTACAAATCATGACGAAACTTTTGAGATTGAAAGTGATTTGGGTCTAATGGCGGTAAGATTCAACAAATTACTCCAGGAACTGAACCTCTTTGTTCATTATTTTAATATCTTTATAAAAATTTACATGTAGTAAGTTACATGTTGAATCTGCAGGAATTATCTCTTCGACGATGATAGACACATAAAGTAGAAAGATAAAATATTGCTAAGAGCGAGTATGAAAGAAATTATTAGGTACTATTAATTTAATTTTTTCAGCAACTATAACTTGAAATTTTGGGATTCGATATTTCTAAATATTAGGCGATTTGGTTCATGGTATTGTTTTGATACATTTCAAATAAATAAGAATTTGATTTTACTATTTTACCTTCCATATTTAATAAAAAGGGTAGCATTGTTCTTTTTCAATTTAAAAGAAATCATGGCAGTTTTTTTCATAAGATAACTTGGTAATTGCAAACTTCAATGTCAAGATTAATATGAAATAAAGTTAAATCGTAAATATAGTTTAGATTAATATTAATATTATAATTTTACTTTTTATATTTATAATCAAACACAAACACACACGATTTTAGTTTTTTTATTCAAATTTATAAATCTGATTCTTTAGTTACCCTTGAAAAAAAAACTCACAAATGATTTCCGTTGAGTTATGATTTAGAAAAACCTCAAATGAAAACGATATTGGAAATATACCCAGATGAGAGAGAGAGAGAGAGAGAGAGAGAGAGAGAGAGAGAGAGAGAGAGAGAGAGAGAGAGAGAGAGAGATTTGGCTTTTATAATTTTTCTTTTAATCAGAAAAATATTTAAATAAATATAAAATTAAAAAAAGCAAAAAACAAGGGTAAAATCGTTTTTAAAAAAAATTCAAAGCAAATCAGACCAATTTGCAAAAAAAATAAAAAATTTAGACCTCTGGTGTTATTCTAAACATTTTTTCCAAAGTGATAATCTTCAGCTAGCCCTAATAGCCAACACTTGGCAACAACCAAAATTTTAAAACTTAGCTATATTACGATCATTTTCTAAAAATAATAGCCAACACTTGACAACAGCCAAAGATCTCTTCAATCTTCAATTTTACTTCTTTCAGTCATCAATAAAATAACGTAGTTGTACATTTTTCATTAAAATAAGTGAAAAATACAGCGTTTACTTTTTTTACATAAGTAATGATATGTTTTTATAATTTTCTTTGTAAATCATCAATATATAGACATTTGACAAATATTAATATGATTATCAAGCATTATCTTTTAGTAATTATCCATTAAAAGAATCTAAGGCCAAGTTTAACATATAGTATAATTTTATGAAGATTGTTTGCACAAAAGAGGTCAAACCCTTAGAAGATTCAACACAGTTTCTAGAGAACACAAATTGTTGTGTTATGTTATTTAATTAATTCTTTTTGTATGACTAATTATCTTATAATATTTCTTCTAAAAGCGTTTCATATATATGTATAATGCATTAATGCTTATTGAGTAGAAGGCTTAGTTTATCGTTTTACATAAACTCCTAAATTACATCAACTAAAATAATCACATACCATTTGCAGAAAATAGGAGAAAAAATAGAGTAGGCCGCTGTTGACAATCCATTTTTCTCATTTATTAATATGCTTAATTAGAATGGACACTTGAACAACCGAAAAGACTAGATCCCAACTGCATATATCTTCCAAATGCAACAAACAAAATTTACTTGTAATCACAATATCCCTTATTATATTTAATAATCAACTGTTTCAAAAAAAAACATATCAACCACTAGTAAAATGTGATCAACATGGTTTAGATATGGATTTATTATTGAATATTAAAGAATATATATATATATATATATATATATATATATATATATATATATATATATATATATATATAGCATAGGAAATATGTGGCTGTCATGTACCTAATGTTAGATATAAAACCATAAAAAAACTATATATTTTTAACAAAATATCATCGAATCTCTCTACTATCTTTCTTGTATCCTTTATTAGAACTTATGCTAAGCTTTGTATATATTTTTATAGAATTTTATAAGTTTGATTTTGCACCACAAACCATATATAAGAGCACCACAAACCATATATAAAAATATTTTACCAACTATTTGTAGGTCTTCTAATTGAAATTTAATATAGAAAATACATTGAAAGATTGAAATTATTCATTAAAAAAACTCAATAAACCGCTTTCCATAAGACATCATAGAGAACCCATACAAGTATACATAAGATAGGTATTGAAGGAAGTTATGAAACCTATTAAAAATCTAATAAAAAACACATTTGAAATGAATAAATATTAAAGATAAATCACGAAATAAAATATAATATAAGTTTAAAAGCAATAGGAAGCTAAAAATTAAAGAAAAATGTGTTTTTTAAACAAAATAAAGTCGATTTTGATTATTCTATATCTAACATTACATACATGATAGCCACATATTTATTTTTCTCATATCTATATCTATATATATATATATATATATATATATATATATATATATATATATATATATATATATATATATATATATATATATATATATATATATATATATATAATCCAACATTAATCTATTAACTTGTTCATAATTATTATTGAATCCAACAGAAAAGTAGAGAATATTTTTCAAGTCTTTTTTAATCTTACAAGTTAACAAAAATTGGATATACACAATCTTCTTTTTCTTAAAACCGGAGTTAAAGATTATCAACACAAATTATTATTTTGTTCTATATTCGACGACAATATCAATCAATATGTCTGTCTTTCAAATGTCAAATCTTCTAATATTAAGCAATATCAAACTTGCTAAATTTATTTAAATCCAAATCTCTTTACATTTAGCTATATCAAATCAAAATTTCAGTGGACAATGTAATTTTATATCCCTAATGTAAAGAAAGATATTATAGATATATCATGAATAAATCAATCTCCTTGAATTTTATTCTTCAAAACCAAATTTCAATTATATATTCATCCAATAATTATTTTCAATTCAAATATTATTATATGAGTTTTTATGTTTTCATATATTCTATGTAAATAGCTTATATATATAGTTTGTATACCCTAAAATTTTTAATAGTCGTCATTTTGGTACACCGGATTCAACATTATTTTAAATTTCTATACATTTAAAGTATTATTTATACATAAACATTAATTAATGTTTATCAATATACATACTATATATAAATATATACTTGCAATTTACCGTTAAATAATTTTTTATTATATAAATTTTATTATTGTAAACAGTATGCTATCCGGATTATAACCTAGTTAAAGAATATAAAAAACCAAACATTAATGTGTTAACTTGTTCATAATTATTATTGAATCAAACAGAAAAGTAGAGAATATTTTCAGACTTTTTTAATCTTACAAGTTAACAAAATTGGATATACACAATCCTCGTTTTCTTAAAACCGGAGTTAATTAAAGATTATCAACAAAAATTAATTACAAACTTACAAAAATCAGTACGACTTCCTGAGATACTTGTAATTTGCAGAATCAAAACAATCTAATTTATTTTTGTATTGATTCATCAACTTCAGCATCTCAGTAGCCTTCACCTTCGTCTCTTCACCGCAGTTGACCTGCAACATGAGCAAAAGCTTTTGAAAGGCTCCAATATGAAGAGCTTCCACCAACGTATCTCCATCGCCATTGTTGCTGAGCTTCCACAACATTGAAACACAGAAATCAGTAGCTAAAGAAGACACTCTCAGTATCTTCTTTACTAACAATGGCACAGATAATGCATGTTTCTGCACTCTTTCCCTCCCTTCTTTTGAATCAGAGAGACAGTCTAATACGCCTAACGCCATTTCACTCAACCCCTTATTATCGGCTTCCACAAGAGCTTCTAAGCTCGATTCAACCACACCCAATTCGATGAATCTTGATGAGACTTTGCTGCGGGCTACAGGTATTGAAAGTATGTAATATATGACTGCAAAAGAAGATTTTTTGGCTGAAGGGCAATCGGGTGTGGTTATAAGTTTGATCAATGCTTCTAGAAGGCCGTCGATGTTGATTAACGTCTGCGCATGGGTTTTATCGGTGGAGAGAAGTTCTTTTAGGGTTAGAACACAACTTTTCTTGAGCAACAAGTCATCTCCTGACAAAAACCATGTCATGCAACGTAAAGATTCTGTTGATCCAAGCATAGATCGCCCTTCAATCCCTAAAGGAAACATCCATGTTAACAAAAACATAATCTCCTTTAGAAGATCTTCATGTTTTTCATACGAAAGACTCGAAAACGACTCAAATGAAGCCGCTAACACATAACCGAGTCCATTATCTTTAATGAGATTCTTATTATGTTCGCTTTCATTAGCCCAAACATGTACCTTTCCTACCAAATCAAGAAACTTCTTTTCATCGCCTTTTGAAGCTGCACCCATCATTTTAGAACAAATCTCCACTATATCGAATGAGGTTAAGGGGGTTCGAGGAGTTGGTATTCTTTCAATGCCATGAGCGCGATTCTCCACACACCAATCTTGAATCATTCTTCGGATCATATGATTTGGTATTTGATCAAAACTTGTGAGGATTTGATTTGTAACCGGACACGTTTGATTCCCGTCTTGTATCCACTTCTCTATGCTCTGTCGATCGTAAGTGATTCCTGTCGACAAAGTCACCGGATCTTTCATCAGATCAAGAGATATGGGGCACCTGAAATGAGTCGGAATGGTGAGTTCTAGCTGAGAATTTTGCTTCGAAAGAAGCTTCTTGCCTGCTAAGCGACTAGCTCTTTGTCTCTTCCAAAAAAATGTCATTTTATGAATCGAAAAACCAGAACCAATGAAGTGGGTATGAATGATTTGGAGAAATAATTAATGGGTTTTATAAATCTTTGATGATTAGAGGTTGTTTATATATTCTCGTGGTTCGGGTCAAAGGTAGCGGGGGGAAAAGAAATGTTCAAGTTAAAGATGACGGTGGAGTAGGGATTTGAATATTGACCGTTGAAAGTGAGAGTCAAAGATTGAGGTTAATGCCGATCGGGGAAACTTTTTTTTGATTATTTTATTGGAGTTTGAGTAGTTGTAGTTGCAGTAACTGAACAGGTATAATTTGGGTCCGGTTAAAGTTGGATCAAATTTGTGATCCACGTGGTCAAAGGTCAATCTAGTTGTCCTCAATGACCGTTGTCCACTTCTCTTTAAAAGACCCGACCCGACTAATGTATTTTTTTTCTTCTTTTGTATCCTTAGCCAGGTCTCGTACGTTTGTACTAAAGTTGCACGTACAACCTAGCCCAAGATTGCTTCACCAAGCCCTTTTTCGGCCTGTAGCATATTTAAAAGTTTGAAATTTTTTGATAGAAAAATGGAAGGATGAAAGAAAGCAAAATAGACAGATTTTAAAAATACGTAATTTTTTTTATTTGTAGGGAGCTTATAGGGAAAAAAAATTCGAAGGGAGTGTTTGGATAAACTTAATTAAGCTCATTTTTAGTTTATTATCAAAATGATGTTTGGATATGAATTAAATAAGTCAAATTTTATAAGTTAGACACCTCTAATTTATCAACTTATAAGTTAGTTATAAGCTATAAGTTAAAATGTGTTTATGATTTTTCATAAATCATAAGCTTAGACAAATACTCTCTAAATGGGTTGAAGCTCGTGACTATTACTAATTGAAGTGAATATATCTAGCGAAGATGAATTCCATGTGGCCGACTTTCAACCTTAATTCACGTTTAATTGATCAATTAAAGGTACAATAAAATTACCAAATATTAAACCTAGCTAGTTATGACCAACAAAGTCAGACCCTCTAATGTCTAATATATATATATATATATATATATATATATATATATATATATATATATATATATATATATATATATATATATATATATATATATATATATATATATATATATATATATATATATATATATATATATATATATATATATAAGAAATATTTTTTTCTTTTAATATACCCATTTGAAACTCCTAACCATTCAACTTTCTAGCTACCTTATATATTATATTTATTAATATAAGTATATTATTACATGCAAATTAGTATCATATTAACTGTGAATTTTTTGAATTATTAATATAATATATTTAATTTGTTCATTTAAATACGATGTTAAATCCAAAACAAAATTCAAAATATCAAATAAAAAAAATAGTCAAATACTATTTTAAAAATAGCTAAAAAAATGTTTGAAAATCTATATAAAATTTTGAATTGACATTTATTTAAAACTATATAACTTTACAAACAATTCTTAATATTTCAAATAATCATCATGATCAAAATTATAAAAAAAAATAATAATACAAGTAAATTTTAAATTAATTACTCATATGAGTAGTTGAAATTAACACAAAACCAATATTTATATTTAATTGCATTAACATCCAAATCCAAGTCACGCATAGATGTTATTTAATATTATGATAATCAATTTGGTGTATTGATTATTATTTCATAGTTACCATCAATAACATAATCATTTTTTATATAATATATTTGTCAGAATATTTATAACATAATTTAACATGTTACGCATATATGTCTAGGTATACATAAATATAAAAAAGAAACACGAACAATATAGCAATACATAAAATATACATTAGCACATCTCCATAAAAATTAAGTTGTGAAGATATGATCCAACATGAGTTTGGAAATAAGAAACTCCAAACGGGTAGGAGAGTGTGTCTTGGCGAATATATCATTCGTCGAGAAAGGAGATTAATTATCTTTTTATGATATGTTGATTCAGGACCGATTCTGAAAAAAGAAATATTCTTAAAGGATCAGAACGAATAAGAAAAAAAAAAAAGGTTCTTATCTTTATTATAATTTTGTATTTTTAAATAAAAATATTTAATAAAAAAAATTAGGCCCTGTGCAGCTATCCCCTATGTTTTGATTAAAAAAGTGATGGATGCTCTCTGCATGTTTCGTTTGTTCATGATAAACATCGTTATTTGATATTTGAATGCCACTGTGGTTAGACTATATAGATGTAGGAAGATGCTAAGGACTGTTCATGGCTTCCAGATGGCAACGTAGCCAAATTGATTCCTAAATTGTATCAGCTTGTGCCCATTATTTATATGTAGTACTCGAATTAACGACGAATGATTGTTTCTTATTCCTTAAATATATAAGAGAATTATAAAATGCAAGATCCATGGATAACTAAATTGAGGGAGTGATAGAGGAAATTAGAGAATTTTTTTTGTTCACATGAAATTTCAACACCAAATTTTACATATACATTGGATATGTCTCGTATAAGAGAACTATAAAAATTTTGAACTTTTTTTTTGCGTAGGTCAATATATACAAAAAAAAATGTATATGTACAAAATTTACACACAAAACATCTGTATAGGTGTGACACACCTAACACACCCTTTCTTTTAAGTAAGATGTACTTAGAAGCTAGGGTTTGGTGATATGAGATGGGAAATGTATGTCTTGATATAACTATAAATTGATACATGCAAGTGAATTTAGTGGTGATTTTTAGTTTGATTTCACCTTATTGTGATAATCTTGAATGAATTTCTTTATATAATATATGGAAGGGTAGGGCTAGGGTTTAGCCTGGTGAAAGGGGTGATTATAAATCATCAAACATCTTTCATTGAGTCTAATTAATATATTATTGTGTATAGAGATGTAAAATGACTCTTAAACCCATTAGATGCACCATAATCATGCAAATCTATATGGAAACTGAATCCGTAATTAGAGTAACGATGAATTAGACCATTTTGGGTAAAGTTGTCATTGTTAATTGATATTATAAATTATATGATTAACTTGTTCTTAATAAAAAAGGTAAAAGTTATATGATTCACTAAAGGGAACTATGACAACCCGAAATTTTCATTCGGTCAAACCCTAAAAGTCAATCACTTTTTATTATAAGTTAATGTCATGATTTCTTATTTTTAACAAATTTAAAGTTCGTTTGATTATTTTAATATTAGTCTTTAAACGAACGGTAGAAAGAAAGTGTCGTCTCGGGTTTTGAGATTTAAAAACCGCAAACACCTCGTGTCTTAGAAGTTCACTACCAAACTTTTATGTTTGGGCCGAAAAATCATTCAAAAATCGTGAACTCATGCATATGCATGAGTTTACTCCCCAAAAACTAATCATTTTGTGTTTACTCCCCAAACACCAAAAGAGTAAACTCAAGAACACTCTCAAGTATTATCTAATATTTAATTCAAAATCATCAAACTTGTAAGTGTTCTAGCCATTCCAAGTTGATATAGCACCTAATCTAGTGTTTGTGCATCTATTCATCCATTTATTTGTGTGTTTTGATTAGATTTCCAAAAACACCAAGAACACACACTAAGTGTTCTTGGACTTTTAGCATATTTCAAGCTTCCTTAAAGTAAGTACTTCCATCCTTGAGTCTTATTAAGCTTGTAATACATGTTAGCATCAAGAAAATATGCCAAGAACACAAGGAATAAGGTGTTCACGGTCCAAGAAGGTTCTTGGGTCGTAAACACCAAGAAAGGCACCAAAGTGTGCCTAAGTCCCTTATTTAGCCCTAGTTTGATGTTTAAGCCTTTCCTTGAATTGTTTAAACCTTACCTTGATGTGTTTAAGCCTTGAAAAACACCAAAGTCCACCATTTTTATGTGTTTACGGTTTGGGGAACTCCCAAAACCGTAAACACCCTAAAGTATGTTTATTTGGGCCATATTTCTTCCTTAGGCCTAAAAACTAACCTAGACAATTACCTAGATGAGTTAAGGACTTGAAAACATAGAAATACCATTTTCCATATGGGTTTACGGTAGTAAACCCAAAGGAAAATGACCAGCAGGCCGTCAACTCCTCAAAGGAGAGTTTTGTTGCCCTAGTCCCTTCCAAAGGCCAAACCACCAAGTAGAAATGCTTCAAAGGACTTGTAAAACCTCAAAACAACATATGGTCATAAGGAGTAGAGTTTACGACCGTAAACCCTAGAGTTTACTGCCGTAAACTCCTTGGGTAATGGTCATTAAAACCGTAAATTCCAAAGGAGTTTACCCTTGAACTCCAAACACTCTAGCTTTGCCCTACAAACATTTGGATGCAACCCTTGTGATCTTTAACACTTAAAACAAAGTGTTTTCATGTTCTAGGGTGTCCCAACTTAATTTATTAGTTATAAATGGGATAATTAGTTATATATATGTTCATTATATGATAACTAGGCTCGTGCGTGTGTACAAGTCTCCATTTTTCACCTAGCACCGTATCCGACACTTCAATCCAATCCACTCACTGCAGGTGAGTTCATACCCCTTTAACTAACCTTTGAAATACTTTTAAATGTTTTAAATGCTTTTATGAGGGGGGGGGGGGGGGAATACAAGTTGAATACTTATAGTTATTACATCAATCACATGTGATTAATAACTACAAAACCAATGATTTTCTTACTGTTCAAACTGTTTATCAAAGTATTTTGCTTCAAGCTATTTTACAAACTCTTTTATTTATCAAAAACATGTACTTAAGCTTTATTATACTTCTATAAATTGCATGCCCATGTATGTATAGTTACATAAGTAATGTTTAAAAGGCTTAGGAAGGCCTGCCCGCCCTATTTCCTTTTCACCGTTGAGATGTGGTCTGGTGGGGTATTAGGTATCCGTCCGAGGGTCTTTTAAATATTAGTTATATATCACGCGTACATATATAGTCAAAAAAGTTCTTCCATATTCATGCGTACTAGTTACATCATTAGTAAGTTACCATAGGGGTAGCACATGATAATACTTATACTATTGCTAGAACAATGAGATGTTCAAAGAGTCGGTTCATTCATGAGTCAATACTTATTATTATGAGAACATATACATTATATTACTATGAGAACATATACATTACATTACTATGAGAACATAGACAACTATTCTAAAAGAAGAACATATACAACTATACTAGAAAGAGAACATATACAACGATACTAGAACGAGTAACAATACTTTACATATACACTAATACGTTAACATAATTGTGATCCACTGTATCGGAGCATGTCTTCAATTTCATGGCCCGAGTTGTAGCCAGAGTCTCTTGGAGGGAGAACGTGAGTTTGCGTATAGATCTATACTGGATTGACTATCCTACACCTTGTCGCTAGCTACAGCCGGACCTGCAGGTCTGCGGGTGCCAAACGTCATACCTTTTTACGACTTACATTGTCGTGTTTCAAAGTCGATAGTATGGTACAATTAATCACATAATACCTTGATATAAATCCGGTTTAAGGTAGTTAGTACAGCAGTAGTTCCTATAATACAACACTACAGTACTACATTAATTTACCCTTTACATATATTTAGTGATCATTTTCACGTAAACATTATTGTACAAACTATATTTTGTTAATGATAGTTACAAAGGGAAAATTTCACACTTTTACAAGAAACGAACATACAAAACAGTTTTGCCTTGGTAGAAGGCTACTTTTAGTAGAAAATATAGGATTTTCTAGCAGGTTCAAACTTTCAGAAACACTTACAAACATTCACATACTTTTATCACCAATATTTACAAACTCGTACTTCAAACCACGTTCAAACGTTTTGATACAAACACCGACACTAAAATACTTATGAACTCACCAGCTTTAATGATGATAAACTCTTTCAAAATAACTTGTATTCTCATGTCATCAGTAGACAGGTACCGAGGCCAGCTTTTAAGAAGATGGAGCGTATTCAAGACTCATCTTATTATTTTGATTTACATTTTGGTGTCTATAACTGTACAGAACACGCTTGTATTAAAATTATATATTTAATGCAATGGATGATATTGTTTTCTTGTTTACTGTTATACTGTGTTATGATACTTTACATGACATCCTCCATCCCAGAACATTTCCGTCGTTCTTGGTTTTGGGGTGTGACAGGAACTTTATTAAGTTTTATCCAAATCATAAGTAGCTTGCATTTGTGCTACTAAATTTGAATACTTTTGAAGGCAATAAATATCTAAGAAACGAACATCATCAAATCCCAACTCATTATGGTGAGTAACTTGTTATACTTACATCTTTGAAATGTGCACACACATACACACACACACACACACATATATATATATATATATATATATATATATATATATATATATATATATATATATATATATATGTATGTGTGTGTGTGTTATAAATAAGGACAATCAGATGATTATTTACAATGACATGATAACCCATGAAGGGTAGGTCATTGATGGATTTATGATGTGCCACTTAGATTATACCCTTGCTGGAAAGAATCAATAGAAAAAAATGTGTAGTTTGATATAAATGATGATATGAAACCACACGTATTCCTAACACTTAATAAAGGAAAATCATTAATTCATGTTCATATTTAGTAAGGATAATGCTCGAGTGATATTATACAAGGTAAAAGACTTATAGTTATGTCAATCATACATAGAATAAATTAAGGAGTTAGTAATGGTAGCACGACATAGTAACTTAATAGATGCCTAATTGGTGATGTGTTGTTATCATAATTGTACATAATGGTACCAAATTGGGTATACATTCACATTGTTTCCCTATTGAGGATGTATTCTTATTTTTTATTCTAAATTAGGAATGTATTCATATTTGGTATCATGTTGGGGATATATTCTTATCAGTTCCGAATTAGGAATGTATTCATATTGGTCACATATAGGTAGGGCTGTAAACGAACTGAACGTTCGGCGAACCGTTCGTGAACTGTTCGGCGGGAAGTTTGTTTATGTTCGTTTATTTAATAAATGAACGAACATAAACAAAAATTATCGTTCGTTTAGTTAAATGAACGAACATGAACAATGGTCTCGTTCGTTCATTTATGTTCGTGAACGTTTGTTTATGATGTTCATTTACGTTCGTTTATGTTTTTTCGTTCAAGTTTATTTATATTCATCTATATTGAATTATTTTTTATTATATTGCTATATTATATGTTCGTTTATGTTCATATATGTTCAATTGTGTTTTTTTTTTATCTTTGTTCCTATATGTTTGTTCGTTTATGTTCGTTTAGCATGTTCACGAACATAAATGAACGAACATGAACAAATTAATTTGTTAAACGAACGAACATGAACAAGAAAATCTCGTTCGTTTATCCGTTCGTGTTCGTTTGTTGTTCGGCTAACTTAAACGAACGAACATGAACAAGACCTTGTTCGTGTTCTTTTGGTTCGTTTACAGCCCTACGTATAGGGGATGTCTTTTTACCAGTTCTAAATTAGGGATATATCTATATTGGTCCTCCATTTTGGGATGTACTTTTATCAATACGAATTGGGGTTGTATTCATATTGGTCCCATATTGGGGATATATTCTTATCGGTACCAAATTCAGGATTTATTCATATTAGTCTCGTATTAGGGATGCATTCGTATCACTCCTGAATTGTGTATGTATTCATATTTGTCTCATATCAGGGATGTATTCTTCTTGGTCCTGAATTATTGATGTACTTATATTATTCCTAAGTTAGAGATGTATTGTTATTGGTCATAAAAGGTTATGTGTTTATGTTGGTTCGAATAGGGATGTACTTCTATAAGTCCCATATGGGGATATTTCCATATTGGTTCGCTCGGCAATGGTTGCATACGAATTATTGGAAACATAATCACAAGGAAGCTACACATAATGAGTAAATACCTTATTGCTGGTATAACTATGTTTATTTTATCAAGTTGATATGATATAATTCTTATAAGTTGTTATATATGAACTTATACTTGTTATTCACTAAGCTATTTATAGCTTAATGTTGTTGTCATTCTTACTAATTTCAGGTATATGTACTAGTAAGGATTAGCTGACTTTGAGATGATGTGAAAGACATATGTGTTAAGTTCTTATGTTGTTTTATATGGTAGTTACATAACACGTGTTGGGACAATATGATAGTTTTGTACTCTACATATGGTTACTGGCATTACTTATATTATTTATGAGTTTAACGTACACCAATTATTTGTATTGAAAGTAAAAAATGGATGTACCTTATACTAGAATTGTTGAATATGTATATTATCATTATCATTATCATACATACTTATAAAGCTAGCATTTTTTCTTGAATTTCATGCATTTGAACCCCCCATTCTTTTTTCCTTTCATCACATTCATTTGAAACTCCCATGACTTTTCAATTTCTTTATAATAATAATTATAATTTGGTAATTAGGTAAAATAAATATCAAATTTAAAGTGTAATCATATATAAACTAAATTTTAATATTAAAATAATATCTTTAATTCTACTTATAAAATTATGTTTTTTAACTTTTAACATATTATACTTAATTTATTAGTTTTAATATATTGTTGGATGTAAACCATTATCATTTTAAAGGTATAATTTTTTAACAATTTGTATAAAATACTTATATTATTAATTAAAATATAACATTATAGGCTCAACTTAAATACAAATTTTATTTAACTTAAACAACCCAAAGATTATTTTCTAAATAGTTAAAAGTGATAAATTGTAGTGTATTTCTAATAATGATTGTAAGTTGGTTAATAAGGTTAAATAAATATCAAACCTAAAGTGTAATCATAAATAGACTAAATTTCAATTTTAAAATAATATCTTTACTTCTATTTATAAAGTTATGTTTTTAAATTTTAACATATTATACATAATTTATTAGATTTAAAATGTTGTTGCATGTAAACCATTATCAGTTTAAAGTTACAACTTTTGAATAGTTTTGACAAAATACTTAAATTGTTTATTTAAATATAACATTGAAATGTCAACTTAAATATAAATTTCAGCTCCACTAAAAAACCAAATAATATTTTGTATATAGTTAAAAGTGATAAATTATAGTGATAAATGTAAAAACTAAATTGTAATATCAGTCTAACTAAAATATTTCCTAAATATGTTTATATAATCGTTAAAAATTTTCATATAAGTAGCTTAAAATAACTTATAATAACAATAGTCAAAAATAACTCTATATAAATGATTATATTGTTACCTTTAAAATCAAAAAATAATGTTTGATGTTTTAAATAATTATAATGATAGAAATTAAAACATTAATCAAATAAATTTAAACAAATTATTTAAAAATAACAACTATAAACAATATTATACCATATATAATATTTGATTGTATTGATGTGTAACTCGCGAGTAGAAGTCATTCAAACGATTGATATTATGGCATTATAATAAATGTATATATTATCATATAATTCAAAATAATCAATATATTATATCAAATTAATATACGAATTATTAAATCAATTTTAACAACAACGTTAGTGTTATATTTTAAAAAATATATATTTGTAAAGACTTCAACTATATAGGCGCATTACAATGTCAACTCAAATATAAATTTCAGTTCCATTTAAAAAAACTAAAGAATATTTTATAAATAGTTAAAAGTGATAAACTGTAGTGATAAAAGCAAAAACTAAATTGTAATTTCAATTTAACTAAAATATTTCTTAAATATATATTTATAATCGTTAAAAGTTTTCAAATAAGTAGCTTAAAATAACTTACAATAACAATAGTTAAAAACATTTCTATATAGATGAGTATATTGTTAGCTTTAAAATAAAAAAATAATGTTTGATGTATTAAATAATTATAATTATAGAAATTAAAACATGAAGCAAATATATTTTTAAAATTTAATTAACAATAAAAATAACTATAAATAACATCAAATCATATATTATATTTAATTTTATTCATGTGTAGCTCGCGGGTAGAAGTCATTCAAACGATTGAAATTATGAAGTTATAATAAATGTATATATTATCATATAATTCAAAATAATCAATATATTATATCAATTTAGTATATACAAATTATTATATCAAATTTAACAACAACATTATTGTTATATTTAAAAAAATCATATATTTGTAAAGACTTCAACTATATAGGTATTTCTGCACAACGCACGGACATTTGCCTAGTATACTTATAAAGGAAACATTTTTTCTTACACTATATTCATTTGAAACTCCCATGTATTTTTCCTTTCACCACATTCATTTGAAACTTCTATAACTTTTCAGTTTCTCTCTAATAATAATAATAATTTGGTTAATTAGATTAAATAAATATCAAACTGAAAGTATAATCATAAATAAACTAAATTTTAATATTAAAATAATATATTTATTTCTACTTATAAAGTTATGTTTTTTTAACTTTTAACATATAATACTTAATTTATTAGATTTAGTATATTGTTGGATATAAACCATTATCATTTTAAGGATACAATTTTGGAACAATTTGTATAAAATACTTAAATTATTAATTTAAATATAACATTATATGGTCAACTTAAATATATATTTTAGTTTAACTTAAACAATCCAAAAACTATTTTTTTAAATAGTTAAAACTGATAAATGGTTGTGTCTTTATAATAATTATTATAAGTTGCTTAATAAGGTTAAATAAATATCAAACCTAAAGTGTAATCATAATAAACTGAATTTTAATTTTAAAATGATATATTTACTTCTACTTATAAAGTTATTTATTTAACTTTTAACATATTATACTTAATTTATTAGATTAATATGTTGTTATATGTAAACCATTATTAGTTTAAAGCTACAACTTTTCAACAGTTTAGATAAAATATTTAAACTGTTAACTTAAATATAACATTATAATGTCAATTTGAAATATAAATTTCAATTCCACTTAAAAAACCAAAGAATATTTTGTAAATAGTTAAAAGTGATAAGTTGTAGTGATAAATGCAAAAATCTAAATTGTAATATCAATTTAACTAAAACATTTCCTAAAGACATTTCTATAATCGTTAAAAATTTTCAAATAAGTAGTTTAAAATAACTTATAATAATAATATTTAAAAATAACTTTATATAAATGATTATATTAGTACCTTTAAAATCAAAAAATAATGTTTGATTTTTCTAAATAATTATAATGATAGAAACTAAAACATTAAGTAAATAAGTTTTAAAAAATTAATTAACAATAACAACTATAAATAATATTAAGCCATATATTATATTTAAATTTTATTCATGTGTAACTCGCGGATAAAAGTCATTCAAACGATTGAGATTATGATATTATAATAATAATTATAATAGATGTATATATTATAATATAATTCAAAATAAACAATATTATATCAATTTAGTATACGAAATATTATATCAAATTTAACAACAACGTTATTGTTATTTTTTAAAAAAACATATATTTACAAAGACTTCAACTATATAGGCGTTTCTGCGCAACGCTCGTGTATTCGCCTAGTATATGTAAAATCATAAAAAGGAAACTTCACTCACAACCTAATTGTACTTTCCTTATTAACTACCTCATATGAGATACATCAAAATGATATAAAATGAGAATGTTCTTCCTCATGATTAAACTCTCCATTATCCATAAATACAAGCCTTTTCCTAGCAACACATTCATCTTTATCCTCCATGGACTAAATTTATTTATACTTGTATATATCATAATCTAAGCGTCATTTCTTCAATGTGTTGTGATCCCTAAAACATGAAAAATAATTCTTGCAATACATTTTCTACCACTTAGAGAGCACATATACATAACCCTATGTCTAAGATATGACTTACAGAAAACTTATGACATAGTCGGATGTCCTTGAAAAAAGTAAGCTATAAAAATTGATATCGTAAAAGCCATGACTAGGTAATTTAACCCTACAAACCATTTGAAGTTGCATTCCCCAAAAAACAATTGGTGTTATGTGTTACCATTATATAGTTAGGCGGTCACCCATATGTAACCATATTTAGGTGGTGTTTGTTTTTTGTCCGCAGATCTTCATGGCATTTTCTGTCTGCACGGCGCATACCACGCGCAGACATTAATTTGCCTTCGCAGATTGTTTGTTTTTTTTGAAAACTGCAGACCTAAAAATGTATGCGCGCCCTCTTCTTGGTGCAGATGTGGACCAGATTATTCTAACATCTTCAGACATCTTCTTGCTTAAAAAAACACATATACTTTATTTTATTTTATTTTTAGTTTTTTTGAATTTATATTTATTCCAACTTTATTAGTGATAAACAATTTGAAAAAGAAATTACAATACTTAAAAAAAAAGTTTGACGACACAAACATGATATTTTTGACAAATTTATAAATAAAAGTTTATTATAATAACGGTCGTTGAAATTGTTTATATAAATATAAATATATATATATATATATATATATATATATATATATATATATATATATATTCTTATATTTTTGTACCAAATTTTATAAAACATTATTTAATAAAGCATCGTCAATTTCTTAGAAAAAATATTTATGACACGTTTTTAATTGATTTAATTGAAAAAATCGAAGTTTATTTCCATTCATTTATATATCAAATTCTTTGATTCCTAATTACAATGTTTAGGCATAACTTTGCAACCAAAATTGTTGGTTTTTATCAAATATATACGTTAACTTGTACCATTTTTATTTTCACTTTTTATACAATAATACATAAAAGTTGATTTAAATTTATTAATTATTTATAACAAAGTCATAAATATATTAAAAAATCACTTTGTAGTTTAAGAAAATCAGTTTATTTAGATTTTTGTTTATTTTAATAGCATGCATATGTTAAAATAACAAATAATCTTCTTTTTTCAGACTTCAGACGTTTGGTCTACCTCTTCTGCTGCAGAGGTCTACAGATGTGGTCCGCAGACTGCATATATTTTTACCACAGAAAAAACAAAGAGCACCTTAGTGTGTTGCAACTATTATTCTTGGAAGAAGATTCTTGGAAACAAATTCTATGAATCAAACAAATTATGAGTTGATGCTTGTTCTTGAGCTTTAAGAAACTTATGATCTCATCGAAGACTTATCGAACAAGTTATGTACATGATCCTTGACTTCACATCAATACATACTTCATTTACAAAGGTTTCCTAAAAGGTCGAAGCAAACCAACCCAATGAAATTCCAATAAAATTGGAATTGTATGCTAAATGCATTTTGTGTATGTTATTACCATATTTTCGTAACCCTTTTGCATCATTTTATGTGCATATTCACCTTTTTTTTTCTTGTATTGTATAATATATTGAGATTGTGCATAAATATTTTATGTGAGTTACTATGGTTGCTATGTTATATTTTTATTTCCAGATAACATAACATAAAAAATAAACAATAAACGTGGAAGCAGAGGATTTAGAGATAAAAGCAATGAACAAATGTTAGGACAACGTCTGATGGATACTAGAAGTCGAAAGTAAAAAAGAGGCATTTTCCAAGATAAGGAATTATCGTATTGCCAACTATGTACACATTGCGGTCATGCCAAACTAAAAATAACATTGTACTTTATGATGAGTGGTCATGTCACTTATTGTCTACAAATTGGTGAACATGTGAAATGTCAAGAGCAACCAACAGTGGCGGAGCCAGACTCAAAGCAAAGGGGTATCCTAATTTTTTTTTTCCGGGTATCACCGCAACGGCTGAGCATGGGGCGGGTCGGATCAGTTTTGACCTAAAATCAAACCCAAATCTGATAGCCACGGTTTTGAAACTTTTAAAACCAAACCAAACTCAAACCCATCAATTCGATGTTATGGTTTTCAGCTTGTACATGAGTTTCCTCGTTTGGTTTTGGTATTAAACTCAAACCTTAATAGAATCGTTAGCTAACTTTAAGTCTTGTTATATAAACATAAAGTTGAAGTATTTTTTGATACTTGAATCAATGTGGGACTCAAAGTTGATATAAAATGAATCATGATGATAAGTTTTTATAATAGATGAAAACAACTGAGTTTACATGTGTTTTGCGATGTGGGATAGAATAGCTTAGAAATTAAAAGAGAATAGAATAGTTGGAAAAATAAAAGAAATATAAACAAAGGATTTGTAGGGAATAAGAATTGATCTTAAGACCTTTGTTTTAATAACTCAACACCTTAACCAATAGACTAGCTATATGTTTGTATTTATAAGTGAAGGGATGCATATATATACACTAAAAAAACAAAAAATTTCTAAAAAAATTACATTACCGAAATTTTTTTGAGGGGTATCCCGGGATACCCCTTGGATCCGCCTATGGCAACCAATGACACATCTGTGTGACTAAGCAGTCGTGTCACTAACCAATCAACCAAAATAAAATGCTGAAAATGCTTAATGAATATAGTTTTTGTCGATTTCAGAATTGCCAAATTTTGAGATGATTTTTAGATAAAATTTTGAAGTTGTCTGTTTGGAGCATCAAAATAGTCGTTTAATTTGTTTTGTGAGTTTATTTCTTGTTACTGATCACATCATGTGTTGCCGTGTCAGTGTGATTGGTTTTGAGATTCGACATTTGATTTGTAATCATGTGATTGGTTTTGAGATTCGACATATGAAGTTGTTGATTTGGTTTTCTTCACATTTTATCCATGTTGCTTGAGTTTGAACTAATTACGATGGGGCCGCAAGTGCCTGTTTAACTAGAGTTTAGATAATTAAATGCTAAATAATTACAATGAAGTTGCAAGTGTCTGTTTAATTGAGCAAAAGGTGGCGAGTAATACACTCGATTTCATAGAATATTGAATTTCTTCTCATTTTATCCATGTTATGTCAATTTGAACTAATTACAATGGAACCGCAAGTGTCAATTAAATTAGAGTTTAGATGATTAAATGCTAAATAATTACAATGAAGCCACAAGTGTCTATTTAATTGCTCAAGGTGGCAGAGTAGTACACTCGATTTCATAGAACATTTTGGTGTAGTACTATGAAATCATATTGATATGTGTATTCTTTGAGTGCAAGAATGTTCAACATGGTTGCTATTTGCACGCTAAGTTATAAGTTTTTGAATTTAGACTAGCAAAGTTAGAGCTCGTTGATGACGACCGCCAATCTTAATTACCCTTAGAAAAGCATCGACACAATTAGACTCGAAGGAGTGGGAGAGAAGCTTCCTTCATTTTTAGTGGGTCATATCCCTCTTTCCCTCACTCTCCTTTCCCTCACCTAAAAGCCAAGGAATAGGTGGGAAGCTCTTCCCTCATTTTTTTTTATATTAAATAAAATAATTTTTTTTGATTTATAATTTTTAAATTAATATCAAACATAAAATTTAATTAAAAATAAAAAGCATTTCATTAAGTAAAATAAAAATTACATTAACCCTAATATTTAAATCAGTAGAAAAAAAACCGCAAAAAAAAAAAATAAAAATAAAAAAAAGAAGCAACGACAACATAGTAAAAATTATTAATTAATATCCTAATTTTATTTAAACCTAGATACGTCACTCGGAATCATCATCTTCGTCATCGCCTTGATCATCTGCATCATTCTTCCCAGCGTCACTCTCGTCGTCGGAATCTTCACTCTCGACGAACATATCAGAATCCTCGTCTGATTCGTCAAACTAGGGCTGATAATTCTTGACACGACCCGCGCACGATCCGCAACACGACACGAAATAAATGGGTTTGGGTTGAGTTTTTTCAACCCGCCAACCCGTTTATTAAACGGGTCATATATGGGTTTCTCAAAAAATAAACGGGTTGATCCACCAACCCGTTTATATTCTCAATAAAAAAAATTATTTTATTTTTAAATGTATTTATATATCAAGTATTAATATTTAATAAGTATTATATAATATATACCATTGATTCATAGACCATTTGACTATTTTGACATTTTAACTCGTGGTGGATGGTCTAAGGTCGTAAGTCGTAACCTCTAAAGCTAAGTCTATAACATGTTTCTATAAATGTTTTTAATTTTCATTTGAATGTTTAAGACTTAAATGTCTAAAATTTGGACCCATTAACCCAAATCTAACCCACGAACCCGCCAACCTGTGAACCCGTATAAATAAATGGGTTGGCGGGTCATATACGGGTTTATGTTCCAAACCCGCCAACCCGTGACCTGTATATTTAAATGGGTCGTGTTTGGGTTGGCATATTTTGACCCGCCAACCCGCGACACGCCAACCCAAACACGACACGATTGCTAGGCCTACGTCAAACAAATCATCGTGAGATAACTCGTGCAGGGGCTCAATATGAGCCATATAAATGTGCTCCACAAATCAGCATGAAGGGTCTGATGAATGTCGCGATTGTGTACTTCTCTTCTATTTACCCTATACTCTTGTGTACCAACGGCTACTCCTTCGATATTTGGCAAAACTTCATTTTCGTTGTATCGGCATATCGTTCTTCCTTCGTCTTCAAGAATCATATTATGCAATATGATACATGCATACATTACGTGTTGTAACCTTTTAACCTCATATGACCTTGCCTCGACCGTTAGTCCTTGCTAACGTCTCTTAAGTACACCAAATGCTCGCTCCACGTCCTTCCTAGCTGACTCTTGCGCCTCTTTAAACTTTTTCCTTTTCGGGTCGTTAGGACATGTAAACGATTTCACAAAAACAGACAAGGGAGGATATATACCGTCAGTAAAATAATATCCACGCTTATATGCTACCCCATTTGCTTGAAAAGGTACATCGTGTGACTATCCAAGGTAGATATCGTTGAATACAGGCGACTGGTCTAGCACGTTGATGTCATTGTTTGCACCAGCTGGACCAAAGAATGCATGCCATATCCAAAGATCATGTGATGCGATAGCCTCTAGAATGATCGTCGGCTCTTTGTGGTCGCCCCTCATGTACTGACCACGCCATGGGTTGGAGCATAATGACCAACTCCAATGCATGCAATCGATACTACCTAGCATTCCAGGGAATTAATGTTTGTCTTCATGCACCGTATACAATTGGTGGATATCGTTGATAGTTGGTTTGCGCAAATATCGTTGCCCATAAACCAAACACATCGCTTTGCAGAACTTGTACACAGACTCCCGCACGGTACGCTCTGACATCCTAAAATACTCGTCCCATTTGTCTGCGCTCATGCCGTATGCTAGCTGACGAATTGAAGCCGTGCATTTTTGAATGGGAGAGAAACCTTTTTTCCCCTTGCATCCATTTTCCATTGGAAATATGGAAAGCAGCCTTCCAAATCGCCAACAATACATAAGAATAGTTCCTTCTCATCCGGAACCGACGTCGAAACATTACAACGTAGACGGCGTCATCTACAAAAAAACTTCTATAAAGCGATCGTGTACGGCTTCGTGATTTCTACGTAACCGCGTAACGGCGGCTTTCTTAGGTTAGGTCGTGCACGTGATGTTTCGCCTAGTCGGTTTTGATAGTATGCAACCGTTTTCGCCATGACGGAACCGATAAACTTAGTCTCCTCTACCGCCGTCGAATCGGATAATGAAGATAATGACATTTTGAGTAATATTTTTTAGAGAGAAATATAGATTATGAGTGCAAAAAAATGATAAAATAATTGAGTATTTATAGATTAAGAAAAGGGAAGGAAAAAAGAAATATATATATATATATATATATATATATATATATATATATATATATATATATCCGTTTGGAGTAAAAAAGAAAAAAAAAAACGTGTTACCCAATCGTTAGAAGAGAGAGAGAGCGGGACTCTCTCTCCCCAGCCTCTTCCCACCGTTCCTTTCCCGCACCCACAGAGCGGTGTGCTTAAGTGCGGGAACCGTTCCTGCATGTTCTCCGCAATCCACTCCGTCCGGTCTTATTATGATTTTTACATCTTATAGGTGAAAATATTTATTTATTATTTGGTGGTCTCGACATTTTAAAATTAGTTGTTGTGATCTCGACCGAAATACAATGTTAAAATGAAATTTAATCGCACACATTACTTCTCTTCACCCCGGAATGGTATCGATCACTAAGAAATCATAGCGGCTCACCGGAAAACACTCATCAACTGAAATCAACGAATTGTAGAGTTAATTGTAGAAAATATGAGAAGAACAGCAATGACTAGAATGTATACGTCTTGATTATAGAAGATTCTTCCGTATAAGAAGGACCAAGAAGAAATAGAGAGAACATTTTTCTATTAAAACCGGAACTCAAGTGTTTACAAAACCTATAGATACGCATATATACTAGTCAAAGTCAGGTAATCTTTTAAGTTCTTCTAATTTACATCACTAGTCCTTACACTAATTAAACTTTGATATATTATGGATTTGAATAGAAAATTTACGTTATCCTCTTTCTCATAACATTAACAATCACGACGGTTGTGAAGTAGTGTCCACTCTGAAATTGGAAATGAGAGAAAATCATTAAATGGACAAAAGCAATGGATAATTTTTAACAAAATAATAATAATTTTTATTTTTAATAAAACGAGCCATAAATTGTGAAGTAGTGTCCTCTGAAATTGGAAATTAAATAGGAATAAATGGTACTTCCTCCGTCCCAAAATTATAATTCATCTTTAATTTTTGGTTTGTCCCAATATAATAGTCTACTTTTAAAAATAAATAATATTTTTACCAAAATCCCTCCGTCATTATTACTTAACCAACTAAACATTTAAATGAACATTAAATGCAAAGTAAGGATAAAACTATCATTTTATTGTATAAAGTTAGTGGTAATTAATGTTTCCTTAATCTGTGTGTTTTTTGTCTGTGGACAATAATATTGAGATGGAGGGAATATATTTTATCAGGCTTAAACGTTGGGTAATATGTATGATCACTCATAGCCTATTGTTCTAAAGAGCCTAATGTGGTGTATAATATTAATATATAATCACTAACTAGATATAAGACCTATGTATTAAATAAGTTAATTTAAAAAATAAATAAATATGAAGGTCTGAAGATTTATGAATTTTGGATTTATAAAAAAATTAAGAAAAATAATAAATTATTATAATTGAATTTTTTTTATCTTTTAAATTTAAATAAATAAAAGAAAATAATAAGCTTTAATTTTGAGAATTTGTAATTAAAAGGTAAGTTAATTAATGCAATTAATATCCATTTATTAATATATTTGTTATAATTATTACATATTCTATGAAATTTAGTAAAATAGAAAAACTCATAAAATGATATGTCGAAAAAAAAATTAATTCAAAATAATTACAAAATGACATTTGGCAAATCGAATGAGAATATGACAAGTGACAAAAAAAACCTTTCATTTATTAGAGAAATATGTTTTTAAGAAAAAAAGATAAATTAAAGATACGATAAGGAACCAAATTCAAATGCCCCAATTTGCGGAATCAAATTCGAAGAATCGTAAAATCGACAACCTATGAAGTTATCAAGCAAAAATAGAATGGATTAGTCAAGTATGTTATCTTAATTCCTAAGTCTCAACGGTAAGAATTTCATTGAATATAAAATCTTATAAGCCATCGTTTATCACAAAAAACATTTTAATGGTTAGACTACTTTTTGTATGAAATATATGCTAGAGAAGATTGATTACACCATTTTCAATATTTTCTATAGAACATCAAAGAAATTAACTTCTTTGGATTCGAACTCCTGACTAAATGGATAAGAGGCAAATAACACAACCATTGAACCAATGTTTTTTTTATCCTGGTACTATTACTAATGATTTTACATTTAAAAAATTATAAAAAATATTTTTCCTTAATGTGATATATTTTTGTAAATTGTTTGGATATAACGTGTGAGTTGTGTCTTTGAGCGGATTTTTTATCTTTCTTGTGCTCAGTTCAAAATACATTTGAATCGATCCTGTCTCTTATTTAAGGTATTTTTAGGATTTTTTTTTTTATTTTCACATCAAAATGCATTACGAAATCTCTAAATCTCTTATTTAAGCCATTTTTAGAATTCTATTAGCGTTGTTTTAATGTTTTTAGTGTACTATAGTTATTTAAAATGTTTTTTTCAACCACATTTTTGCAGTACATTTATGGATAGTTTCGCATGTTGTTTTATATGATATATTTCTTTTTGTTTGTGTAAATCGTGTAAATATGGATGAACATATATAATGCCTTAATTTATGTTTAACGAATCTTCATGTGGACAAAGGACAATGTTAACAATTTTGTATTGCAAGCCATTGCAAAACTGTTGTTCATATTTGGTTTATGTGGTTTCAGTTATACCATCCCTTGTGAAAACATGAACAAATTCACAATATGAGCTACTACGAAACTATTCATATTTTCTTCAGAAAATTTTAATATATAAATGATAATTTTGAATACTTCATTTCATAGAGTTTTCATTGCTAGATTGGTAAACATTAATTATATTGTTAGATTGCAAATTGTTCATGTATGTATGAGTTGTAGTCGAATCAAGAAGAAGTGTTTCACGACCCTAAACATGATGTCCTAAATAATAGCCTCACGAGTCTTTGTACCTTGTTGTAAGTTATCATCAAACTATGAAGATAATGACATGCAACTTGAAGATTGTGTTAAAAATAATGCTTGTTCAAACTACTTTGTTATTGTTAGATGAAAGGTCAAACATCCTAAACTATGCACCAAGTTTTATTCAAATGACACCAAAATGCTTGTTCGGATCATTTATTTGGTAGATGGAAGACCCAAAAGAATAAGAGAAGAATAGGGATCCAAAACTAGAAAGAACCCGGAAATGATATCTATTATTTGGTTCGATGACAACTTAGATGAAAGCCTGTTAGAGACTAATATTTCAAACAAACGGAAGCCAAATCAAATCGAATTTGTTTGGAACTGAATGTTGGTTTATTACTGTTTAATATATTATACATGTAACCAATTTTTGAAAAAAAATTGGTCTGAAAACCGGTTTAAAACTTTTAAAAACCCGACTTTTATATGGTAAACAAATATCATTTTCATTCATCATGTTTTCAAATTGTTGTTGATACAAGGTTTTGGAAGTTTTTCAAGACTCGTTATGAACTCTTATACGATCCGACCCCAAATGCTCAAAAATCACTTTCTAAAAGTTCAAAGTAGAAAAATGTTATTTGAACCCCTAAACTATCCCAAATGGCCGAAAATATTTTATAACATGGTAAAATGATGAGTTTTGCTCAATGTTTTAAAACTCGGGTTTTAGTTGATCCGGTGTGATGAGCGGTTCACGGATCAACCGGTTCAACCCGATTTTTGGTCTTTTTCTATTTTTATATATTTTTACTTTCCTTCATAATGCATAAATATATAAAACAAATAATTTGATGTCCACAAAGTTTAAACATTGAAAAACATTGACGAAACCGCAAACGGCTCGTTGTTTTGGCGTTCACTACTTGTATCAAATTATCCAAATTCTATTAAAACGGGTCAATCCGGTTTTAACCGGTTCAGTATAAGCGGTTGAACCGCGGTTTAGGGGAAACCCGGCCGGTTTGATCCGGTCCGTATTTTTATAAAAAAAAAACGTTTTTAATTGATCCGCCTTCTACCACAGGTCACGGTCCAACCGGATGAACCAGCCGGGTCGACCCGGGTTTTAAAACTTTGAGTTTTGCTTATCTACGTGGTTCTAATCATACATGAAAATTTTATTTTATTCTTGCAACAATACCAAATTCGAGAAAAAAAATAGGGAAAACATAGGTTTTGTCAAATCGATGTGTTAATAAATATTAAAACTTTTTTCTGTTTTTATTTCAATTCAACCATAAGATTTTATTTATCAACAATTTTAATTTAAATCATTTCCAATGTAACATGTTGTATATAACAAATAAAATAAGACCCTAACTATAACAATATTTACGTGCATTAAAAACACAATTAGTCAATCATTAATCTAAATATCTACCTCGATAAAACCACCTCACTATGCAATGTCCCATTTTCCATTCTAATCCATGATTTCAGGGTGAAAGGTTCGCCGGAAACCTCCAAGATTCTAGCACCTCGATCCCAGCTTCCATAACCACCGTAGCCAGTATGCCTCGCATAGCACAACCACATCTTCTCATACGGACAACACCAATCAAGCCCATGGTTATGACCCACGAACACCGCCTACACGCCACCATGAATATACCTTACATCTCTTTCAAATTAAACAACAGAAATCAATGTAATCCTTACTTTAACTGAAGGTCTTTCTGTAAGAAGCTTCATCATTCCCATTTCAGCTTCTTGAGCTGCAACTTTCTCCTTGAACATCGAACCCACGCATTGAGTTCGTCTTCGTCTACCTGCAACTTTCTTAGCCACCTTCTCATAAGCTTTACTCGGTATATGCCAGAAAACTATCTCCGGGATGCTGTAACATATAACAATTCGTCACATATGATTAAAGTCGTGATTCAATGATCAATAGAGAGACATTGATTGCTAACCTTGAATCAGGGTTTACTTCGTGAGATTTGTTGCGGAACCATTCGGATTGGATGTTTGATATGACTTCTGGGTATGATCCGCCACCGGAATCCAAGAAATACATGAACATTAGCGGCGATTTGTGATCTGTTTTGGGGGATAGAAGAGTAAGAACGTAATTTGATACACTAGGCCATAGATTTTGAGGACCAAATCCAGTGTATGACAATGAATTATGCTCTATCTCGTTTCTCATCAGCTCCAAACGCGAAGTTCCTTTGAAGCTACACTCATCTCCCTCTGAAAAATTCATCCAACACCAAAATAAACGGAATTCTGATTAGGACAAATGTGTAAGCACCATGAATTTGATGATTACGATAATCGAAGCATTTTGGGGCTAACCGGAACAATTGGAAGGACATTGAATTTGAGGAATCCTGGAAGATGAAAACCAGTCGATAGGCCACTCAAATGGTGCATCGTCATGGTTACCAAATAAACTAGCCCATGGTATGTTCCTTTCTCGAGTTGGAGAGATTGCTTGATTCCAGTAGAAGCTAGCATTATGAATCGGTAAATTGTTAGCTGTGATCACATCTCCAAGATAAACTACAAAATCTGTCACAAATTTGGGAATGTAACACCATAAGCGTTGATTTGATCACATTAAAAGCTATAAACCAAACCGCCATGTTTACGAACCTGGATTTTCTGAATCGAGTATGGTGGACATGACTTTGATGGAGTTCATATCTTGTCGTGGACCCCAATCAGTCCAAGCATTCTCTCCGAAATGCAGATCGGCGAATAGAGCCACCTTGAACGATGAACCCTCGCCGGCCCCACCTGCTACTCGAAGATAATTATCACTTGGCGTTTTCCGTAACGTGAGGCCGTCGGATTGCCTGTCATATGGCCGGGCAATGACGATATTTCGAAGGAGAAGAAGGAGAACGGTGATCGAACTCCATCTGTTTGATAATTTCGCCATTGATTATCTGCAACAAATTCGCTGATTCTCAGCTGTAGATAACGTGGGTTCGATAATTGCTTCAATTTTGGAGGATATGCCGATTGTGACTACGAATATCCAACAAAAAACCCTTCTTTATCACTTTGGTGGAATTTCGCTCTCGATTTTGTTTTTCAAGTGACTTCAAATGTGTCGTACACTCGTATGTTCTGAAAATCTGGATTATATTTTTTTTTGGAATAAGATGGTTATTTTGTTGCTAATGATCTAAGTCGTAATTATAGATCGGTTTGTTCTGTTTCCATACCAACTAGTGTGTTGTCTTTTCTGATTACTTTTTTGTTTGCTTGTGTTTTGTTATTTTTTCTTTTTATTTGGAATAGTGAGATGATAGTGAGGTGCAAATTGTTTTTTAATCAAAAAGTTTGTACTCTCCTGATAATATTTGTAAACTTTTGTAAGATAATAAGTGGATCTTTTAAATAAAAAGTTTGTTTGATATTTAATATTTAAAATAAACTAAAATCTAATTAAAATAATTAAAAAAAAACTAAAAGTTTTTTTTTATAATTTTATGACTTTATTATAGATAATTAACAAATATAAATTAATTTTTATGTATTATTGTATAAAAAATGAAAATAAAATTATAAGAATTATCGAACATATTTGATAAAAACCAACAAACTTCGGTAGTAAAATTACACCTAAACATTGTAATTAGGGATAAAATAATTTAACACATAACATGAATGGAAATAAACTTTGATTTTAAATGAAAATTTTCAAAGTTTTTATTTTATTTTTTCAATTAAATCAATTAAAAAGTGACCATAAATATTTCTCCCAATAAATGAACGATGTTGTATTAAATATTTTTTTATAAAATTTGACACAAAAAAATATGACAATAATTTTTTATAAAATTTGGCACATACCTTTTTTGGTCTGCAATATTAAAAAAAACAAACAATCTGTAAAGCCTAATATTTGCGCGTGCTCTGCGTAACGCGGACAGAAGAGGTCAAGAAGATCTGCAGACAAAAACAAACAACACTTAAAACTCTATTCGATTATAGATATGTATCCATGTCTTTTACGCCATTTGTTTGCTATCTTGCATCTACATCATACTAATTTTGATGCCTTCTATTCCTGTCAATGAACCAATATTATAAAGGAGCAGCTAACATGTAGCACCTGGTTCCTGGTATGTAAATCTTAATTGAGTATTTTCCATTTCAAGCCTTGGACTCGGCGAGTCATAGGTCCGACTCGCCGAGTAGGGACGGGACCCGGGACACGTTTAAGTTGGCGACTCGGCGAGTCTATATCCTGGACTCGGCGAGTCACCACTGTTGGATGAAACCCTAAGTTTCAGGGGTTTGCACCCTATTTAATCCCCCCTTTTTGCCCCCAAGCCAGCCCCCATTCACCCTCAGAGCCATATACCTCGTTCTAAGCCTTGTTTTGTGGATTTGAAGCCATTTGGTGTGTCCTCTTGAAGATTGGAGTGAGTAGGGAAGGAGATCAAGAAGAAGAAGAGGAGGTCAAGCACTTGTGAGCCATTTCAGAGTAATCTCTAAGGTATGGCTCGTTTTCCCCCTTGTCTCCATGCTTATGGCCCCATTAAAGTCCTTCATGACTCATTTCCAAGTTTGTATGTGTGACATCCCCATTTTCACGGCCAGAAAAGACCGATTTTTGTTTATGCTTTATAAAAATCAGAGTTCTTCTTTTAATAAAAATGTTGCGGAATTTGTTCCCAGAAAAACATGATAAATACGTTATTAAAACAATTCCAAAGAAACATACTTTATTCATTTTAAAACATTTGGGATGTCATCGTCAATACAGGAACATAAGCATAAACAGAACTTACATTTATTTACACTAGTGATCTACATCTCTTTAAATCTCTCAGTGTAAAGTGACTTCGTATCAACACCTGTGATATAAATAAACTGAGTGGGTCAGGTTGGGAAACCTGGTGAGTACATAGGGTTTTCAACCCACAATAATATAATTATTATGCTTAAACAATCAAACAATCAACCCAATTACCCATCCCCATTATCTTCTTTAGTCTTAAGGATCTACCCTAAGAATCAGCTATTCCTCGTTTATTTAGTCCTAAGGATCATCCTAAGGAATCGACATGAAGTCCATCATTACCAAAGCTTATAGAATATATCTGGTGAACACGTAGTCCGAAACATCTGGTAACACTTAGTTCAAAAGTAACTAGTGAACACACTTAGTTCAAAATACCTAGTGAACACACTCAGTTCAAAGATACGTAGTGAACACACTCAGTTCAAAAATACCTTATGAGCACCTAGTTCAAAAATACCTACATGTTACGAAACTGCTATCGTTCCACTAGACCGTCTAGTATCGTCCATAGTCGTCATCTATACTCCACTAGATGACTGGATCATTGACAACACTGATGTCTCCCATCATGTTATCACAAAACAACTATTTCATCTACCCATGTCTTTCCCAACACGTTTTGTAGATATAAAATACGTATACAGTTTAAATCATTTAAAATATGTATAAAAATCGTTCACTCAGTATAGACAGTAAGTATTCAGACAATATGTACACATAGCACGTAATTTATATTAAAATACTTCATATCTATGTGTAAGATGAAAGGGACCATGCACTCATAACACATAAATTATATAATAAATATTTCATATCTATGTGTAAGATGAAAGGGACCATGCACTCACAGCACGTAAATTATATAATAAATACTTCATATCTATGTGTAAGATGAAAGGGACCATGCACTCACCTGAGAAGGTGGTGACTCGGTACTCGGACAACGCTTCGTTTACTTTAAAATAATTTCCTTCGACGAAACCTAGTATTATCACCAATAGATTTTAGTCTATTATTCACCGACACTAATTAATAGTCTAGCTATTATTACTATTATATAAGCGTTAAAAAAATACTTATATAACCCATAATAATAGCCCAAGTATTTATTATATGTTCTTAATAACGTTAATATAATTAAATAAAAACTATATTAAAAATAGCGTAGGCGTAACTCACTTACAACGGGTTTTATAGAAAACCAGGCTTTGCTTGGAGCAGCGTTTCCGAGCCGAAAAGCTCTTCTTCTCGGAGCCGTCGAGCACTCCGGGGCTTCCGCCTCGTGCTAGGGAGGTTCCCTAGGCTTTTCGGGGGATTGCGGGGCTAGAGAGAGGTTCTAGAGAGAGAGTAAAGAGAAGAAAGAATGGGAAAGGTGTGAAGAAAATGAGGGTGGGAGAGGTGGTATGTATAGGGTGAAAATGGCTGAACTTGGTGCCACATGTCACCATCTAGTGGCAAGACTTGGGGAGAAAGCAATGGCCAAGATTGTGCCACATCACCCATTTTCGCACAACACACTTCCGACTTCTAAAATTCGTAACTTTCACATACGATCTCCGTTTTTGACGTTCTTTATATCCACGTGTAGGTAAAAATGATATCTACAACTTTCATTTTGACTCCGTCGGCTAATTCTCGACCGATCTTAAATTTAACAGTACGAGGCGTTTAGACTGTTAAATGACCGCGAAGAATTCGTAACTCCTTCATACGGACTCCGTTTTCATCTGTCTTTTTACCATTGAGTTCCTATTAATGAGATCTTCAACTCTCATTTAGGTCGCATAAGCCAAAAACCACTCGAACTAAAATTCGAGTTTCGGGCTGTACACTGCTAAGCCGAATCTTAGAAAAATCATAACTTCTTTATACGAAGTCAGATTTGACCGTTCTTTTTATGGATTTTCTCGATTTAACATATTCTACGACTTTCATTTAGATCACTAAGGCTAAATCTCTCTCTATCGTAAATTCACTTTTTACGCTTCCCGGTGCCGTGCCGGTTCCATCGCGAAACTTCGACGAGTCATAACTTCTTCGTTATAACTCGGATTTCGGCGTTCTTTATATGTACGGACACCTTGTGACATATACTACAACTTGGTTCAAATTATTTATTCTAAATAATATTTTGTCGAAAAGTCATTTTCGACCCCTATTATCTTTAAATTGACTAGCCCGGATCTACGGGCGTTACAGTATGTGCATCATATTTCAAAATAAGTTGATTGGTCTCTAGATCTAAGCATAGTTGAGCTCCAAGAGCTCAGATCCACTACCTTTATGAACCCATATTGCATGAAACCCTTAGATCTACTCTTTTGGTGCATTTTGAACCCTAAAAACCCCATAGATGGATATTTACACGTAAAGTTAGAAACTTTAAGTGTTATTCATGCTCTAGGAACCCAGTTCTACGAATGGAATGGACTGGATTCGAGCAAAATCGCATTTTTAGCTCTTGCATGGAGCGGACTCAGCGAGTCGCTCATCTGACTCGGCGAGTCTAGTCGCGAGTCTCCGAGTTTGTCCCCTTTTTGCTATGTCGAGTTGTATGGTGAGTCCAGGAGGGACTCGGTGAGTTGGAAGCCAAAACTCACCCGCAGTGGAACTCGGCGAGTCGATGTCCAAACTCGACGAGTTCGAGGTAATCTTCTTAGATCAAGATCAGACTCGGCGAGTTGTTCATACAACTCGACGAGTCACAGTATAACTTGTTCATCGGATGAAGATGAACTCCGTGAGTTGTTCATACAACTCGGCGAGTAGGATGAAGGACTTGAACATTAGTTTGGAAGGAGAACTCGTCGAGTCGACGCCTAACTCGACGAGTAGAAACATAATTTCGGTCAGTCATTTGGACATGGACTCGGCGAGTTGGTGAGCCAACTCGCCGAGTCGGGTCAACTGGAAGTTGACTCTGACTTTGACTTAGGGCATGATCAGGGGTCAAATGGTCATTTTACCCAAATGTCAGTTAGCAGTTTTTGACTAAGTGTTTGGTGGGAATTACAGCCGGAGGATTTTCGGAACAGCAGCAGCAGCAGTCAGACTATTCCCACGAAGATCAGCAGCTACTCCAAGGTGAGTTGCCTTCCAGTAGCGGTGGGTCTAAGGCCACAATGCCGGCCCACCAGTAGGAGTTGTATGTTAGATGATTGTATTTGTGATATCATCTAGGTTTGCTACTACCTGATATGTTATATGTTGGCATGATATGTTGTATGTGATAGTAGTAGAGTTCGGTTGCTAGGACCGAAGGGTAGTCAGACACCCCAGATATGTCTGATATTACGTTTGTGTTATGATATATGTGATGGTAGTAGTAGGGGTGACATAGTCCCCGAGATTCGGTTGTTAGGACCGAAGGGTATTCAGCACCCCATAATAGCTCGACATGGGTAGGTCGGCACCCAAGAATGGCTTGACACGGGTAGGAAGGCACCCCAGAATGGCCGCACGGGTAGTCGGCACCCCAGAATGGCCGTACCGGGTAGTCAGGCACCCCAGAATAGCCTGGCAGTGTGTATGATATGTATTGTATGGTATGTGGTACGATAGGGGAACTCACTAAGCTTTGTGCTTACAGTTTACAGTTTTGGTTTCAGGTACCTCTTCATCGAAGGGGAAGGAGCTGGCTCGGTAGCGGCACATCATGCACACACATTGGTTTCCATATTTACTAGATTTCTCTGGGATTTATACTCTGACATTTCGATTGGTTGTATGACTTGACTTTTGAACATGGTTTATGTTGTGATGTAGTTTGGTCAAACAATGTTTTTATTTATTAATATTTTCTAAAGTAATGTTTTAAAAACGAAATTGGGTCGTTACATAACAAATCTCATTTATTAGAGAAGTCCATCGGTCATAGATTAGTTCATGCTCTTTCATCCCCTTGTTCAAGGAGTCGGAGATGGCTTGGCAACAAGCGTAGTGGCAAGCAAGCGATATGATGTTACATGATAGACTTTACTAAAACTAGTGTGAAAAATGCTATGACAGCCTCAAACCCTCGGTCCCATGGGGAGAGTTTTCTATTTGATTTTCTGAAAAAGAAAGGAGAACGGACTTTTGAAGCTTGTTGAGCAGCATTTGGGCCCATAGATAGAGTCATCCCATCCAATGCCTTTTCTTTACTGCTCTGTGACTCTGTGAGGGACTTTCTGGAAGAAAGGTGTTAGGTTCATTAGGGTCAAAATCAAACTTGCTAGAAAATAATCTCCACATCCTATATGACTATTTGGAACGGTAAAATGCACATCTAACCCTTTAAGTTATTCATTGACATGACATATACTCGAGGCGGTATTCTCTAAGCCTTAATGATGTTATTAGCCTTCCATGTAGGATCCTTCATTGCATGGAGGACCCATACCGAGCTCCCTTAGTGGAATTTAACTCAATCAAATTATTATTTTTAATGTATAAATTACATATACTCTAATCTAATCATAAACCCTTAATCTGTTGGATAAGAAATACCTTTTAACAAAATTTAGTTAATAATATAACCACTTGTTTTACAATCATGGTCGCTAGGAAATATAATGAAAAAATTAAAATAAAAATTGAAATTTACGATATAATCATATCTCATAAGGGGCTAACAAAATAACACACTATTTTTATTTAACAAAATAACCTCATATTTCATAATGATTACCAAGGAAGTGCTTTTTTAAAATCAATTATTAAATTTTCAAAAAACCAATAAGTTAAAAAGATGTTTAGTAAACACCAACTTTTCAATGAAAATAATGTTTTTTCCAAAAAAAACCAAGAATTTATGGCTTTTCCAAAAAAAAAAAAAAAAAAAAAAAAAAAAAAAAAAAAAAAAGCAATTTGAGAAACAATCCCGAACACGACCCAGTACGATTTCCAAATTGAAAAAAATCGTCACCAAACTATTCAAGGATTTTTTTTACCATGTTACTTTAATTCTTACGTACCTAAGCTAATCCAAATTTTTTTAAAAATATATTTTTGTTATCACATAAGTTAGTAAAAACTTTATCAAAAAGTGCTTATTAAGTTAATCAAGCAATCTTATACGCCCTCTAAAAATTTATTTCGTTATTTAGAAGGTTCCATTTTCCAATGTCTTCAAAGTAGGTATATTTTGGTATTCATATATGTTTTTGCAAGCTTGAGATTATTTATTGATTTATAAAACATTTCGTAGTGTAAGTTTTATCTCTTTTATTTTAACAATATCCGACAAAACAATTTATAATTATATCGGAAACTACCCTAGATATTTTATAGTTGGAAATTGGAATTTTATAACCTTTATCGAACTATTTGTGAATTTTTACATTGCTTAAAGATTTTCGCAGTTGATAAATATATTATTTCATAGTGCGTGCTTACCTGTTTTGTTGTGGTAATAATAATGAAAACATTATATAATACGGAAAAAAACACCCTAATTTAGTTGAAAAATAGGGATTTTTTTAGAGGAAATTAGAAAATAGTCAAATCCCTTAATTATCTATTAGGTTTTAGCCAAAAAGTAGCACTTAGCTCAAAATAGCCCACAAAACCGTAGGTAATTAAGGATGTTGGTGATTTTAGTGTCACCTGATATTTTGTATAATTGGAATTAACATGTGAACTAAGGGACTTGTAACACCCGGTTTTCCGGATCAAACCAATTTAGGGCTTCAAGGAGTCAAAGGCATGACTTTTGGGAAAAAAAACCAAGGCTCACGACGAGAGAAGGGATTTAATGAAGATTCCGATTTAATTGAGCTCACAACGTGAGGTACGCTGCAGCCCAAGCCCACGATCTTTTACGGTTTCCATCGTATTTAAACCCCATAAACTTCATTTTAGGGTTCCAAACCAGCCTACTTCGTCCCTAAACTCAATAAAACCCTAACCCTAGCCTCTCATTGTGTTTCTTAAGCTTTTGGTGAAGTTTTGGAGGTTTGAAGAAGAATATATCACCATAGAAGCATGGTTGCAACTTGGAAGCTTCATTTGCAACCTTTAGTCACACTTTTGGACCAATATGAGTAATCAAGATCCAAGCTTTATGTTTCCTTATTGCTAGATCTAAGGTTTTATGCATATTTATCCAAGATGTTAAGAGTTAGAGTGTTGATACTTCATAAAGTTGGCAACTTTATGGGTCCTTAGGGTCGTTAGATGCTTATATGTCATGGATCTCAAGTTTGAATGATGTTTGAGTTCATGCATGAGAATTTATCTTCTTTTATCCATGAATGACCTAATTTGAGCCCAAGTCTTGTATTGGACATACAAGACCTTAAAGCATCGATTTTTATGATCCTTGGAGTGTTAGGAAGACTCTTGGAACATATGGGTTAGTGGCTTATTGGATTAAGAGGTTTTTGGATCAATATGGCATTCAGACGGACCTCACGACATGAAGAGATGCATGTCACGTCGTGAGGGTGGTCAGACTCAAGTATTTTATCATGTAGTGGCTCACGACGTGAGCCATAGATGGTCACATTGTGAGGGTTTGCTGACCTTGACTTTCGATTGACCGTTGACTTTTTGACCAAGTTTGACTTTGGGTCAAAATTGAGGATTTTGGGATATTGATTGAGATTCTATTTGGTTATGGTGTTAGTGGATTTGCGGGAGCAAGCAGTGCTGAAAAGGGTTCGTATCGCAGTGTTCAGAGTTCTTTGATTCAAGTGAGTTTCCCCTCATTATACCGTAGGTCGAAGACACCAATGTCGGCCCACTATTTTTGGTTATCTGTTAGTAGAAGGATGCCTTAGGGACTATATATAGTCATGTAGGATAGACTGAGGACTCTTGGTCTAGGCTTTCTTACTTGTTCTTTTTTTGGTTGTGGTTCTAGAGTAGGACCACCTGTCTGGGTGGATATCTCACCTCTGAATATATATATATATATATATATATATATATATATATATATATATATATATATATATATATATATACAGTCATGCATTCCTTGGATTATTGATGCTTAGTATGTTGCTATATTGTAGTGATATGTTAGATCAATATCTTGTTATATAGGATGTTGTTATGTTGTAGTGATTTGTTAGATCGACATCTTGTTATATAGGATGTTTCTATGTTGTAATGATCTGTTAGATCGGTATCCTGTTATATAGGATGTTGTTATATTGCACTGATTTATTAGATCGGTATCCTGCTATATAGGATGTTGTTATCTTATAATGCATTTTTGGATTTCTATGTTATCTATAGTTACTAGTTATCATCTAGTAGATTGCCCTAGGGACTATTCAGTGGTCATGTAAGATAGCCTGAGAACTCCTTATCTAGGCTTTCTTGCATATTCCTTGTTTGGTTGTGGCTCTAAAGTAGGGTTATCTATTCGGGTGGCTATCTCACATCTGGCTACTTATCATTATGTATTTCATGGAGGTTATTTAGTAGTGGGATTGTATGCTATGATATGACTAGTAGGCAGTAGTGAATTATATGATTAACGTTTTCCTATATTATGTATCCACTTGATCCTTGATTGCTTATATGTCGACATATGGTAGTGGTAGGTTGAGGCGGTCCTGCTTTATGTTGTAGGCCAAGATTCCCGATGGGGGCCAGTTGTAAGTCGAAGGCATGAAGGCTCGCGAAAAGCGGTTAGGTTGAGGTGGTAGGCCAACAAACCCTAGGTATTCCATCCCGATGATAACTACTAATATTCTTTACACATCCCCATTCTCGCACGACAACATAGTTAGATATTCTTTAGACATCCCCATTCTCGCACGACAACATAGTTAGATATAACCGCTCCACTACATCAGTCAACAGAGGAGTCAAGGAAGATCAAAAAAATTGACCCATAATGAGAATCCCGAGAAGGTAACAGGAAAGGATCAAAGAATTAGAGAAATCATCAAGGGCATGTTGCGTCATACTAATAACTAATATAACCTAGTGAGTTAGTGATTACACTACTCACACTACGTGTTAGGCTTAATGCTTTTTCCGACATGACAAGTAACAGTAAATCGAATCACGAAATTTCAATTGAGGATATCCAATATCAAAAATTCATAAGTTTATTTTATATATAAACCTTTGTTATGAATTGTTTGCAAAACACTTTCAAATCATGATGCATTCAAAGCTAAGATAGCCAAGTTCTTATGACATTCGATATATAACCATTTCCGATATCTTACCAACCTTTCATCTTCTAACAAAAGGATGCCTCCTCGTAAATATAACAGGCGTAATAACAACACGTCCACAAATCCACCACCGCCTCCACCACATTTTGATGTATCCACGATATATATATATATATATATATATATATATATATATATATATATATATATATATACAGACACACACACACACACACTAACACATTTGCGTTGTGTGTAAAATTTCTTGTTTATCACTCCAATTCATAAGTTTATCTATTTATAGATATAAACTCTCATTATGAATCAAACTCAAAACCATGTTTGGGTCAAATCCAATTTGTGAAATGTTTAATTGGCTAACAAAGCTCTATCGATTTGTACCGACAAACACAGCACAACTCCCAAACTGTTCCTAGTTTCAACATCCCGTAGCACTCATGTGAGGAGTTTGCAACCTTCCCGAAGTATTACCGACAGACTATTTAGGAATAGCACACGTACGACGAGTTAAGTTCAAACCCAGAGGCTAGGAATAATTACGAATAACCTATCATTATAAGAGTATATACGACTTGTATGCAAAAGATAATGATAGACGAACCAGACAAATAAATCCCAAATCCACAAGACCGCTACAGATCAAAACAACATACAGGATAGTGAAGGTTCACTGGCATGCTAAGCGAGGACCCGAATTCACTTAGGAGTGAGGAGATCAGATAAAACAAAAGTACCCGCACCTCTTCTCTAGTCCATAAATACTTATTGTAGAAATAATTTCGGGACGAAATTCCCTCTAACGGGGGGATGATGTAACAACCCGATATTTCAGGTCAATATAATGTAACACCAGTCAAATTTAGGTCAAAATTTAACCTTCCTAAAATCTTATTTGGGTTTAATGAAGTGGTAGATATCCCAAAACCGTGAACATACATAAAAAGAACGCCCAAATCTGACTTCATATGAGGAAGTTATGATTTTTCGAAGTTTCGGACGTATCAGTAGACAGCTAATGTCACACCCCAAAACCAAGAATGGCGGAAACGTTCTGGGGCGGAGGACGTCATGTAAAGTATCACAACACAGTAAATGTAAATAAGCAAACAACATCATCCATTGCATTAAATATAAAATTTTAATACAAGCGTGTTCCGTACAGTTTTAGACACCAAAGATATAATTTAAATCAAAATAATATGATGAGTCTTGAATGCGCTCCATCTTCTCAAAAGCTAGCATCGGTACCTGACTACTGATGACCTGAGAATACAAGTTATTTTGAAAGAGTTTATCAGCATTAAGCTGGTGAATTCATAAGTATTTTAGTGTCGAGGTTCGTTATCAAAACGTTTGAACCTGTCGCAAGTATGAGTTGTAAATGTATGTAAGTGTTTGTAAAAGTTTAAATCTCTCAGAAAAACCTATATTTTCTGTTAAAGTAGCCCTATACCAAGGCTTAACTGTTTTGTATGCTCGTTTGATGTAAAAGTGTGTAATTTCCCAAGTGTAACTATCATTTAACAAAATATAGTTTGTACATTAAAGTTTAAGTGAGGTTATCACCAAAATGTAATGGGTAAATTATTGTAGTACGGTAGTTTTGTTTTATATGAACTACTGCTGTACTAACTACCTTAAACCGGGTTTATATTAAGGTATCGTGTGATAAATTGCACCATAATATCGACTGGTAACATCGACAACGTATAGTCGAAAAATAAGGTATGATGTTTGGCACACGCAGACCTGTCGGTCCCACTGTAGCTAGCAGCGAGGTGTAGGATAGTTAATCCAGTATAGATCTATACGCAAACTCACGCTCTCCCTCCAAGAGACTCTGGCTACAACTCGGGTCATGTCAATTAAGACATCCTCCCATACAGTGGATCACAATTGTTAACGTATTCGTGTATATGCAATATAATGTTACTTGTTCTAGTATCGTTGTATATGTTCTCTTAGTAATAAGTATTGACTCCTGAATGAACTGACTCGTTGATCTAGAAATTGTAGTAGTATGATCCCGTGTTACCCCGATGGTAACTTACTAACGAGGTGCTGATAAGTATGAATATGGAAGTACTTTTATGTCAATACATGTATATATGATATATAAATAATATTGAAACGACCCTCGGATGGTCACCCGAAATTCCACCAGACCACATCCAAATCGAGGAAAAGGAAATAGGACAGGTGGCTTTCCTAAGCCCTTTAAACATTATTTATACAGCTATACATATATGGGAATGCAAATTTATAGGTAGTAAAACAAAGTTTACAATAAAACATTTGATAAGTAAAAGAGGTTGTAAAACATTTTGAAGTAAAACAGTTTGAACAGTGATAAAATCATTGGTTTCCTATTTATTAATCACATGTGATTAATGCAATCACATGTGATCGAAGCAATAACTATAAGTGTTTAACGTGTATTCCCCCCCCCCCCCCCCATAAAGTATTTAAAACATTTAAAAGCATTTCAAAGGTTGAATAAAGGGGTATGAACTCACTTGGGAGTTTGAAGATAGCGAGATCGAAAACCGGGCAGAGTTTCGTCTCGGGAAACGGATTTTTCTCAGGATTCTCGGGAATCTCGGGAGTAAAATCGACTCTCGGGACTTGAGCAAAAAGACCAGAGCTTCGGGTTTGATCGGGCACGGAAATCGAGGCAAGATCGTGAGAGAAAGAGAGAAAATGAACAACTTTTTCGGAAAGGCTCGCATCCCTTTTATAGGGGTGCTGAACCGCCTCCGAACGCGGGGCGTACGGGTGTACGCAGCGCGTACCCGTACGTCATCGCTTACGTATTTCGGATGGAGAGGGTCGGATGGGACGGCGGGTTGGGTAGCTTCGCATAGGGCGACGTGGACGATCCGAGGCCGTGCCCTCGAGTACGCGGGGCGTACGAGGGTACGCGGCGCGTACCTCGGCCCTAGGCTGACTCCTCTTCGGATAATACCGAATTTTTAATAAAAATTATATATAAATTATTTATCAAACTTCAAAAATTCATATCTCCTTCATACGAACTCCGTTTTCGACGTTCTTTATATCCCCGCGAAGGTGAGACTACGATCTACAACTTTCGTTTAGATTCCGTTGGCAAATTCCGAAATTATTTTTATTATTTATTTATTAAAATGACGTGATTAAGGAATTTCTTTAAAAATTCATAACTTCTTTATCTGACGTCGGTTTTTGCCAGACTTTTTACCGTTGAAATACTATTGTCGAGACCTTCGATTCTCGTTTAGGTCATCCCGGCCAAATGTCGCTCGATCTCCGTTTCGAGTTTTTAGCTGTCTGTTGCTAAGCTGAACTTGGAAAAATCATAACTTCAATATACGAAGTCGGATTTGGGCGTTCTTTTTACGTAAGATCATGGTTTAATGAGATTTAAATATAGAAGAATTTAAATAGAAACTTTTTGGACATTTTATTATCAAAGTTAATTTTATTAACTCAAAAATGTTTACAATACTTGACCTATTAGGCAATTACAAAGAGTTGAAATATCGGGTTGTCACAGCTAAAAACTCGAAATAGAGATCGAGTGACTTTTTTTCAACATGACCTAAATGAGAATCAAAGATCTCATCAATAGTATTACAACGGTAAAAAGTCTGACGAAAACGGACATCGGATGAAAAAGTTATGGATTTTTAACAGACTTTTCCTGTCTCGACCTATTAAAAATATAATATTAAATATAAAGTCAAAATTAGCCGATGAAGTCTAAATGAAAGTTGTAGATCTTGTTTTTACCTACGCGTCGATATAAAGAACGTCGAAAAGGGAGTTCGTATGCGAAAGTTATGACTTTTTGAAGTTCGGGGTGCGAAACCCTATGCTATCAGGTGACTCACGAAGTGAGCATTAGTGGGTCACGAGGTGAACAGATGATGGACGTCTTCCAGGGCAAGTGGCCATGCCGAATGCAATGACGTATCGAGCTCACGAGGTGAATATTAGAAACTCATGAGGTGAGCCAGTTCACGAGGTGAATATTAGAAACTCACGAGGTGAACCCAGAAAATTCACCCTATAAATAGAAATCAAGGGTCAGTCGAGTTTGGTTGCTCATCTCTTACTCTCTCATTCCTGATACTCTCTTTAAGCCCTATTTTAACCCCCCGAATCCCCGGTATCATCCCGAGACACGTCGCAAGTCCCGAAGTCCCGAGATTTTCGAGAAATCGACTTCTTTCCGGTCGAAGTGCTGCCCGAGCAAAGCCTCATTTTCATCAAATCGTCACTCCTAACAAGTGAGTTCATACCCCTATAAATACGTTTTCAAATGTTTTGTAAATGCTTTTATACACTTTTAAGGGGGGGGGGGGGGAATACAAGTAAACGCATGGTTAAAATCGTGTGAAACACCAATCTTTTGCTATACTTTTTGTACTGTTATTTTAACTATCATATGAAGTTGTTATCATGCAAAACACCTCACAACACAACTTTACCCTCTTGGGATACAATATGTTTTATAAATAGAAATATGTTTTATTTATACGTTTGCATACTACATCATATCAAGGGTAACCATTTCAACTATAACATGATGCTTTTACAAGAAAACTCAACTCATCTTCACGCTTTTGTAACACGGTAGAAAAGGAAATCATTTCATACAAACGATTTTTCATCATATTACTCGTGAACATGTTGTTAACAATCATGTGATGTTATATAGCTTTGTTTGTACCAAACGAAAGTCCCCACCTATAACCAAAGTCTCTTGGAGGGAGAGCGTGACAAGTGTGTATAGATCTATATGGGGCTGACAACTTCGCACCCTGACTGTTAGCTACAGTCCCCGGGGTGACAAATGTCAACATTAGGTACTGCGTCTAGTATGGTTATGAGGAACTCACAACATGCGGAAACAATGACTTATGGACGTAGTAATACACAATTCAATATGCTCAGGGGGTAATAACTATATATTCTAGGGTATTATCGGCATGTTCAAAATTTAGGATAAACACTTCCACAACTAGTTTTATTTTAATAATAAAACTATACATTCTCAGTTTAAGTATGACATATTTACTTACATTCATGGTCTTGGTTCATATAAGACTACACCTCACTTTTAGGAAAATATAGGATGTTCCTGGTTCAAACACATTCATTTGGTACAATAACGATTTACAACATCATTCTTTTGAGCATGTCATAGTTGCTTACAGGTTACAGTCTTGGTCATTTGAGACTGCATTCCACTTTAGGGAAATATAGGATTTTCCTGGTTCAAATACATACAATTTATACAACAAACACTCATACTCATTTCATACACTCATAAGAAAATATCGGATTTTATGGAAAACGAACATGAACTTTCGAATGGCATACATTTTATCAAAACACTACTTATGAACTCACCAACTTAAATGTTGACACTTTTTCTTTGAAATAACTTGTATTCTTAAGAAATCGCTAAACCAGGTTAGCAACAGTTTTTGAAGACTTACGCTCATGCGTTAGTTTAATCTTTTGGACATCATAATGTAATTGACTTTTGCAAACATGTAATACTACAATCATGTAAACTTTTCAATTATGTATATGATGGTTGTGTGTACTTTCTTTACTATTTATTTGTTATGATACTGTACATGACGTCCTCCGCCCCCGAACATTTCCGTCGTTCAGGTTTGGGGGTGTGACATGAGGTATGTAAATTTCTCCTCTAATGATGTTACTATTGAAGAATATTTTTTAAGTTTTTTTTTTTAATGTTAATGATACCACTGGTAAAGGGCTTTTTGACATCACACACGATGAATTAAAATCTCTTGGTCTTGATACTGATGATATGCGGGGGTAAGGGTATGACAATGGATCAACCATGAGAGGAAAACATCAAAGAGTTCAAAAGAGATTTTTGGACATAAATTCTAGAGCATTTTATATACCATGTGGTTGTCATAGTCTTAATCTTGCACTGTGTGACATGGATAACAGTTGTAGTAAAGCTAGAGAATTTTTTGGAGTCATACAACGAGTACATACAATATTTTCTAATTCTACTAAGAGGTGGCAAATTCTGAAAGAGAATATCAAAGGTTTGACTCCAAAGTCATTGTCTGCCACTCGGTGGGAAAGTCGTGTTAATAGTGTGAAGGCTATTAGATAACAACTTCCGGATTTAAGAGAATCTTTACTTGAAGTTGTGGAAAAAGACAACGATGCTAAAATCAAAAGATAAGCTTCTCGATATTGCTATTAACGAAGTGAATATGCTAATTGGGTACTTCAAGGAGTTTAGAGAAAAAGGGTTCTCCAAGGCGATTGATTATGCGAAGGAACTTTCTGTTGAAATGAATATTGATTCGATATTCTCTCAAAAGCGGTCGGTTAGTAGAAAAAAACAATTTGATGAGAATTCAAGTGATCAAGATGTTGTATTTTCAGCCGAAGAGAATTTTAAAGTTAATTACTTTTTATATATTGTTGATCAAGCGAATGCTTCTCTTAAAACAAGATTTCAACAATACAAATAGTATGAAAATATTTTTGGTTTCTTGTTTCCAAAAAAATAAAGGAATTTGATGACAAAGATCTCAGGTCATGTTGTAGCCGTCTCGAAGCCACACTTAACTCTGGTGAATAATCAGATATCGATTTTCATGAACTTTATATGGAGTTAAAGTTGTTTGATATGTTCTTAACGAGTGAAATTACAAGCCCTATTGATGTCTTAAAGTACATGAAAAAAATTGATTGTTTTCCTAATGCAATTATTGCCTACATAATCTTGTTGACTATTCTCGTAACGACCGCATCTGCGGAAATAAGTTTTTTCAAAACTAAAGTTGTTGAAGTCCTACCTACGGTTCACAATGTCACAAAAAAGACTTAATGGATTGTCGATAATAGTTATTGAGAACGATACATTAGATACTATTGATTATAAAGAGTCAGTAAACAATTTTGCTTCCAAGAATATTAGAAGAATCTCGCAATTCATGTAGCAGTGTAAGATTATCTATTGTATGATCGTTCTTTTGTTTTGCTTCATATTATAACAATTATGGAATAATTAATGAAATTTTGGTATAAGTAAAAAATAAATATATATTTTGTGGCACATTTTTTAGTTTCTCACCCGACCTAAAATGGTTATGTCTTAATGTTTTGACTATTTTTTGAATTTTTTTTTATATAATTTGACTTTTTTTCTCTATTTTAAAATTATAACTTTATAAGTATAGTTTACAAAATTTATAATTTACATGTGATTTTGAAAAAAAAAAAAAACAAAAAAAACAAAAACAAACACAAAAACAAAACCTACCATCATTTTCTTTTGTTTTTTAATGCTCACCGTGTGTAAAAAGGGTGCGATTGTGAAACATTTGGTAACAGTCCAAATCTTCCTCAATACGACGAGATCTATATTCTCTACTCTCCCTCTCGAGTCTTGCCTCGCCGGATCCACTTGGCTCCTCTCTCTCGATCCACCACCACCACCGTAACTCGCTCATTTCTTGCAGCCGGCGTCCAGAGTTAAATGCCATTTCCGCATCTCCTACCACGGTGACCTAAGTCCCATCTTCTTCGTTATCAGGTAATGTACAATCACAATCTCTCTAATCCTCGCAAACTTATATAGATTATGAATTTTGCACGCGATCTTTCTCAGAATTATCATTTTGTTATCAGTGCGTTGCAATTCAGTTCTTTCAAACTGAGCATTGCTGTTTAATTGTGATTTCGCATTGTTTATTTCTGCATTCGTGAATCTGTTTATCAGATGTTCTCATAGCCTTTCACGCATTGAATTTACGATTTCCTTTCGCTAAAACAGATAAACAGTTACATAATTGGAGATTGTCAATGGTTCGTCAGGATCCTCTTCCTGCATTGTTACGTTTTAGGGAGGCAAGATCCACTAGCTTATTTGATTTATCCTTGGTTGCCAGGGGTCTTTTGATCAATCTAAGATTAAGATGTAGTACTTGGATGTTGATTATTCTGATGTTGTTTTACAACGATGTTCCTAATCCATCTATTTATTTGTAATGCAAGTTATAATCTATGTGCTATTTGTTGATAAATCATTGATTATATGTATCCATTCAATCTCTATTTACCACACATGTTTAAGCTACTAATATCCCCAACCATGTTTGAGTTATGTGCTTCCAATCTGGCGTAGATCCATATATGAACTTCAAATTTCAGAGGTCTGATTTAAATTGCATATCGGATGGCATGTAAGAAATATGATACTAATACATACTTTTCCTTTTGAGTTTGATGCCCAACATTCTTGCAAACTTATGTAGTGTCTACACTGGAGATGAACAATTTGGATGTGATTTTAGCTATATGAGTTATGATTACTGCAAATAACACATACATTCTAGAATATTATAAATAAACCTTCTAATGTTTTGGAGTTGATGAACTAAATATAAATCTGATCATTTGCAACAGAAACTATGGAGAAATCTTGCACTCTACTTGTTCATTTTGACAAAGGAACACCAGCACTTGCCAATGAGATCAAAGAAGCTCTTGAAGGAAACGATGACATGGCAAAGATAGAAGCCATGAAAAAAGCTGTCATGCTTCTACTTAATGGTGAAACACTACCACAGCTTTTCATCACAATGGTTCGATACGTTCTTCCTTCAGAGGATCACACTGTTCAAAAACTTCTCCTTCTTTACCTCGAAATCATTGAAAAAACAGATTCAAAAGGAAAAGTCTTACCCGAAATGATCTTAATCTGCCAAAACTTAAGAAACAATCTCCAACACCCAAATGAATACATCCGTGGTGTTACCTTAAGATTCCTTTGTCGAATCAATGAAGCAGAAATCATCGAACCCTTAATCCCTTCTATATTAACCAATCTTGAACATCGTCATCCATTTGTTAGAAGAAACGCCATACTTTCAGTAATGGCAATCTACAAACTCCCACAAGGAGAACACCTTTTGGTAGATGCCCCTGAAATGATTGAAAAAGTTCTCTCAACAGAAGCAGACCAATCAGCAAAAAGAAACGCATTCCTCATGCTTTTCACATGTGCACAAGACCATGCGGTAAATTACCTTTTAACCCATGTCGATAGAGTCTCAGAATGGGGAGAATTGCTACAAATGGTGGTGTTAGACTTGATACGCAAAGTTTGTAGAGTGAAAAGAGGAGAAAAAGGTAAATACATAAAGATCATTATATCTTTACTAAATGTCCCTTCAGCTGCTGTAGTTTTCGAATGTGCTTCCACATTGGTGTCACTCTCATCTGCTCCAACTGCCATTAGAGCTGCAGCAAATACTTATTGCCAACTTTTGTTAACTCAAAGTGACAACAATGTGAAACTCATTGTTCTTGATCGATTAGATGAGTTAAAATCTTCACATAGAGAGATCATGGTGGACATGATAATGGACATACTCAGAGCACTTTCAAGCCCAAATCATGACATTCGAAGAAAAACCCTTGATATTGTTCTTGACCTAATTACCCCTCGTAACATAAACGAAGTTGTTCTCACTTTGAAAAAAGAAGTTGTGAAGACTCAAAGTGGAGAGTTAGAAAAAGATGGAGAATATCGCCAAATGCTTATACAATCCATCCATTCATGTGCAGTTAAGTTCCCTGAAGTTGCAGGGACAGTTGTTCACATGTTAATGGACTTTTTAGGTGATAGTAATGTTGCTTCAGCTATGGATGTGATTGTTTTTGTAAGGGAGATAATTGAAACAAATCCAAAGTTGAGGGTGTCAATTGTAACTCGATTGTTAGACACTTTTTATCAAATTCGAGCAGCTAGGGTTTGTTCGTGTGCTCTTTGGATTATAAGCGAGTATTGTCTTTCACTTTCTGAAGTGGAAAGTGGAATCATGACAATAAAACAATCTCTTGGAGATTTACCTTTTTATGAAGCTCCAGAAGAAGGCGACAGTGAAAACAAGTCACAAAAAGTCAACTCAATTACTGTTTCTTCTAAACGCCCTGCGATTCTTGCAGATGGGACTTATGCGACTCAAAGTGCCGCTTCTGAGACTGTTTTTGCTCCGGTCAACAGTCTTCAGTCAACGTTGACTTCCGGGAACTTGAGGTCTCTTTTGTTGACTGGTGATTTCTTTCTTGGTGCTGTGGTGGCATGCACGTTGACTAAACTTGTGTTGCGTTTGACTGAGGTTCAGATGTTGAAAAGTGAAGTGAATAGGGTGTGTGCACAAGTGTTGTTGATTGTTGTGTCCATGGTCCAACTTGGTCAATCTTCGTTTTTGCCACATCCGATTGATAGTGATTCTTGTGATAGAATTGTTGTTTGTTTAAGATTGTTGTGTAATCGAAATGAAGAGATCAAGAAAATATGGCTGAAGTCTTGTCGTGAAAGTTTTGTTCAAATGCTTGTGGAGAAACAGATGAGGGAAACTGAAGAGATAAAAGCTAAGGCTTTGGTTTCTCATGCTCAACCTGATGATCTCATTGACTTTTACCATTTGAAGAGCAGGAAGGTAAGTTTCTTTTTCTTTTTTAAAATCTTTGGTTAATGTTTGGCATGTCACATCTAGTTTATTTTTCAAGGTTTTTCAGGTTGTCATGTTTGGCAAACCAAAAAATAACTTATTAACTAGCTTTTTAAAAAGCTACTCAGATTAGCGGTTTATTGAGCTATTTTAAACGAGCTTATTGAGCTATTTTAAAGCTACTCAGACTAGCTTATTAGCTAGATTTTTAAAAAGCTACTCAGATTATTTGCTAGCTTTTTTAAAAGCTACTTAGTTTGTGTTTGGCGCGACAGAGCTAACTGATTTTTCGAGCTTTTTTAAGTTGTCATGTTTGGCAAGCCTAAAAGTAGCTTATAAGTTAACTTTTTAGGAGCTTTTTTTAAAAAAATTTCCAAATATACCCCTTAATTAATTATAGAAACACATTCATTTAAATGTCCTTTTATGTCATTTTATATCTTTTAGCTAGTTTTACCAAATGCCCTTTTTTGTTTGCTAGCTTTTCAGCTATCAGTGCTAGTACGCCAAGGATAGCCTTAGACTAGCTTATTAGCTATAACTTTACAACGAGCTTATTGAGCTATTTAAATTTTTTTCCAAATATGCCATTTATCAGCTATAAAAAAAACTCAACATTTTAAACACCCCTTTATGTCATTTTACATGTCAGCAAGCTTATCAGTAAGTTTACCAAACGCTATTTTTTATCAGCTACCTTTTCAACTATCCGCTAGCTGTTATATTTTATGAGCTAACTTTTCAGCTATCAACTAGCTTTTTAGCTAGTACGTGAGACATAGTCTTAATAATAATAAGATTGTGAACAACACACATAAGATATAATATATCATGTTTGACTTCGACTCGGTCAACATCTCAGGGAATGAGCCAGTTGGAAATAGAAGACGAAGTTCAAGATGACCTAAAACGAGCAACAGGAGAATTCATCAAAGAAGGAGATGCTGCAAACAAACTCAACCGAATTCTCCAACTAACCGGATTCAGCGACCCCGTATACGCAGAAGCATACGTAACCGTTCATCACTATGACATTGTCCTCGATGTAACTGTCATCAACCGAACCAAAGAAACTCTCCAAAATCTCTGTTTAGAATTAGCCACAATGGGCGATCTTAAACTCGTTGAGCGTCCGCAAAATTACACTCTCGCCCCTCAAACAAGCAAGCAGATCAAAGCCAACATTAAGGTGTCGTCAACCGAGACCGGGGTCATATTTGGGAACCTCGTTTATGAAACTTCAAATGTGCTTGAACGAAATGTCGTTGTGTTAAATGATATTCATATTGATATTATGGATTACATATCTCCAGCTGTTTGTAGTGATACTGCTTATAGAAACATGTGGGCTGAATTCGAGTGGGAAAATAAGGTATCATTAATTCATAGTTTTTTTAATAAATTATTAAATTATAAATTGTGAATTTGTGATTGGTTAATCTTGTGTTTGGGTTTTTCAGGTTGCTGTGAACACTGTGATTCAAGATGAGAAGGAATTTTTGGATCATATTATTAAATCAACCAACATGAAGTGCCTTACTCCACCGTAAGTTATTTATTTTATACGGTTTTCAATGCCTACGTGGCGGTTTTATTGAATCTATCTTACGTGGCTAATCAATTAAATTTCTTCTTATTTTTTATTATATATTTATACTTTTAGGTCTGCCCTTGAGGGTTATTGTGGGTTCCTGGCTGCTAATTTGTACGCGAAGAGTGTGTTTGGGGAGGACGCTTTGGTAAATTTGTGCGTTGAGAAGCAGGCGGATGGTAAGCTAAGTGGATACATTCGGATTAGAAGCAAAACCCAAGGGATAGCTTTAAGCTTGGGTGACAAAATTACCCTTAAGCAGAAGGGAGGCCCCTAATCGATTTCCTAAAACAAAAGGGTAAAATGGTCATTTACTCTCACTATTCATTCCGTCCAAAAAAAAAAATTTATTCATAGAAATATATCATTTAACCAATAAAAGGTTTTGGTTTTGGTTCAGGTTTGGGAGTGTGAGTAGAGCAGGAGGGGATTGAGTTTGACTATGCGGATTGTGAGTTTTACATTGTAGATGGCTTTATTATATTTTCCATTCATTTAAGATGGATGACAAAAGAGATTATTAGTATTACTACTTGGTGGCTTTGAGATTGGATTTTGGCGTTGTACATGGCTCTTTTATATTGTTTATTCATTTGGTCGAGGAATTCTATACATAATCTTGAGAAAAACACAAATCTAATAAAAAATATTAAGCTTTTTCCAAACTTTAGGTAATAATTATGTCTTTCACAAAATTTGTAGGAATACCTTGTGAAATTACTGTTGGTCTGAATAAATATTTTCACCATTTTGTAGTGGGGTCCACCATTTCACAGGATTCCATGTGAAATAGGCCTTTTTTAATTTTTTTAAAAAATACATAAAAGAAAATTTATTAAAACTTTACCAAAAAACTCGGTTTTTTAATAAATATTTTGGACTTAATATTAATATTAAAACTACACATAAATTGTTATTACCAAAACTCAAGAAAATATAAATTTATTCATTTTTTGTTATTTAATAAAAACCCAATAAAAGTTATAAATTCTTCGATGTAAGTCTTTACTTTTTATAATTTTGATTTTTCACATAACTTCTAACATTGATGTTACATGTCTCACCTAACATCTTTTTACAATTTCTATATAACAAGGTTAAACCATAGTATAACTTACCGAAAGCTAATAAATTTTCTACCTCTTTATTATAAAGATGCCTAATAGTCGATTTATCAAGTTTTAACAAGTCTGAGCAAGGTAAATCATTTGTAACCTCAACCAATATGTATGGAGGTTTTATCAATTAAAATGCCGAAAATCCATCTGAACCCTTTCCCTGGATATTCCAAAGACAAAGAATTTCCACGTAAAATGTCCAATCATACATTCAAAGTTATGAAAGGTGCCGGAGAAGAACAAAATAGGAACGCATAAAGACAGCGGATACTTTGTGGACATATAAACTATAAAGACTATTTGAAGAGTGCAAAAAAAAAAAGTTTTTAAATTTAATTTTTTCTTTATTATTATTATAATTTATTTATTTTAAGTTTTATCATGTAAAATATTAGTTGAAAACATTTGTGTACTTTCTGGGACCTATAAGTAGCCCAACAATTTTGATCAATATAGTTAGAAATTATTATTCAATAATATATAAAATGTTGAAGATTCTTTTTTATAAAACTAACATAATATATTGGAAATTGTTGACATATTACTTCAATAATTTTTATCCCAAATATTTTATCATTGAGAAATATCTAGTTGAAAATGGTACGAAATACGTGAAAGAACTGACGATGATGGGCACGAGGGTTTGAAGAGGACACACTGGTCAAATTTTAATATTATGAAAGTAGCCATAAGCCAAAAACCATAAATAAATACATTGGATTTGCTAAAAGACATATTATTTTACCATTTAGACAACCATAATTAATAATATTTTTATTGATTGAAATTTCATTGTTTTTCGAAAAAAATAATTATAAGTCCGATTCCGATGCTATTGGTGCATGTGTTATACGAGTTTGAAATTAAAAAAAACTATAAATAAGAAAGTTTGACGTGACAAGTGAGGGTTGATTGACAGGGTACTAATGATGCCTTTCGAATAAGACAACGTGTTCCCATGTGGTTACTCACAGGCTTATGTTCACTCATGCAATTACATGCTGCTCTTCTCTGGCAGGATATTATATAAATACATTTAGACAAAATTACATAAACAGTACTTGTGGCCTTGTGGGTGACACCGTCGATCAACGAGAACTAGATGAATATTTTGCATTAGATGGACTTTTAGCTTTTAAAAACCTTTAAATACCGGTCTTTTGACTAATGATGATGGCTTTTTCATTTAAATTCAACGTAAAATAGCATATTTGTTCTTTCGTTATAAGGACTATTTATGTAATTTGTTCCTTGTGTTTTTGTATTATTTATCATGGTTTTTATTTAATCTATTTAGGTTTTTTAGATTTTAGATTTTTTTATTCGAATAATTTTTTCTACATATTTTTGATGTTTTGTTCAAATACATTTACTAATTTATTTATTTATTTATTTTTTACTTTTTTTGGAATATATTTTTCTAATTTTTCACCTTTTTTGAATATATTTTTAATGTTTTTTATTTGATTTGTTCATATTTGTTAAAGATTTCATGGTCATTGTAAAGATAGTTTAAGCTAATTAATTTGTTTTTCCTTGTTTGTCTTTTAATCTAAATAAGGTTATATAACTATTATTTTATTTTATTTTTGAAGAAAAAAACTTTCAAAAATTATATATAAATAGGTTTTTTAAATATATTTTCTTTATATTTCTCATAAAACTTTTTTTTCACCATTAACAAACATTCTTTACACTTTTTTACAAATAAAAAACATTTACAAAAATAATAATTATACATCCATATATGTGTTATATTGTTTAATATTATTAAAAAATAATAACTATATAACCTTATCTATATCAAAAGAACAACAAAGAAATGAAAACCTAATCGTAAGTGAATTAAGTTGTGAATTAAGATTACAGTGATCATAAAATCTTTAACAAATATAAACAAACAAAACGTAAAAAAAAAAAATATTCTAACAAAACGTCAAACAAGTAAAAAAAATATATAAAAAAATTAAACAATGTATTCGAACAAAATATCAAAAAAATATAAAATCTACAAAATATAAATTTATTAAATAAAAATGATAATAAATAACATATAATATTAAATAAATTGTCCAAGGAAAAATTACATAAATAGTCCTTACGCCAGATGTACCATTTTATATAAAGCTAAATTGAAAACATCTAGCTAAAAGGATATTCTTTGCAAGATTTAAAAAACACAAGGATCATCTATACATAAAATTTGTCATAAATACTAATATTGATTGATTTTGTCAACAGCAATGATTTACGTAACTTTGTCATTTTTTATATTTAATGAGACTTTAGCCATAGTTTTTTCCACTATAACATTGACTCGATGCCTAAACATGTTATCTTAAAACAGATAATTAGAGTTCAAAGCTAACAAAAAGAACAAATAATTTCACAAAAAGGTTAACAAATCACATCTGCAAGCATGAGAATTTACCATAATGCTACAACACTTAATACAACATTTTAAGTCCATATTAGCACATCATAAGATCAACAGATAAACATAGAAAACAAAAGAATATATTCCGTTTTTTAACGTGGAGCACAAGATATAACACGTAAGTGATCGTCTCTACACCAAGTCACCACTATGATTTGAGAATGCATATCCAACCAAACGATCTTTATATTCTTTGGCATTATAAATTAGGCATATATTAAACGTTCTTTTTCAAGTATCACATACTAGTAAGCCTTTCTTGCTTACTGAGCCAAACACAAACGATCTCATGCAAGAGACTTCCAAAAACACTCAAATATGGAACTCTTCTCATCGAGCACTCACCCTCGTCTATAGTTGTTATTGTGTTGCGATATAGTTTCAAGTGTGATGCTAAAGGAGTACATACTGGTTTGGACTCATGTACAAAAAATGATTGACATACTTTCTCAATATATTTTTATTGTGAAACATATAACTACCTCACTCATTTTCCCTCAAATTATACATTTTCAGAGGTTTAAAAGACAAGACGCCTAAAAAGGAGTTCATTACAAAGAGGTCTTGTCTAGAGTTCATTACCAAGAAGTCTCCAAGAGTCTATGTAAATTATCTTTCTATATTTTAAATATTTGTTTTATGTATATATTTATAAAAAAATTAGTATAATAACAACCGTGTGTATTTGTGTTATTTTTTCACAATTATGGGAATGAAAAATTAGTATAATACAAGATTTTTTGTAGTTAGATTGGTTTAATGAAATCACTTGATGTGATATTATCTATTTTCCAAAAGAAAAAAAGAAAAAAAAAACTTTTCTATACGTTGTCAAAACTATGTTATATTTGTTTGCAAAAAATCTTAGTACAATAAGACATTTTTTGGAAACCATCTCATTTTATTAAAATATCTTGAGTAAAGATGTTATTTAAAAAAAACACTTAAGGATGTCATAATCAATACATAACATAAGATACAGCATAAAGACCTAACGGTCCTGGACACTATTTGTAACAATGAAGTTTTGGTAAGGTTCTCTTTAAGTCTCCAATGCAAATTTCTTTCAATTTGGTCCCTTGGTTAGTACGCGGAGCGTACTCATTGGGTATTCTTAGCGTACTAGCCATAATCTGGTCACAGGACTTAACCACGTACGCTGGGTATACGCGAGTCTGAGACAAGCCTTAGTTTTTAGGCTTGCACCCTATTTAAGGACCTTAAGTCCCCCAAGCCCTTTACCTCTCCAGCCTCCATTGCCCTTGTTGTGCAAATCTCGAACCATAAGCCACCTTGAGTGCATTTGTGAGCTTCCTTGAGAGTTTTTGGTCTTCTTTAGAGTCTTTGAAGAAGAATGAAGCTTGGGAAGAAGCAAGGACATGGGAAGAGCTTGTAGATCCAGAAGTTTGGCACCATTTCTGACCCACTGAAGGTATAAAGTTTAAACCTTGATCATCGCTTGCTTAGATCTAGGTTTAGGGTAGAAAATGGTATATTTTGGTCCCATGGTTTGGATTCTTGGAGTTAAGAAACTTCAGACCATATGAGCTTTCCTTTTTAGCTCTTGAGGGTGTTTTGAGTCATAAAATCGGACCTTGATGGTTAAGCCTCAACCATGCAAATGTTAGGAACCATCCAAGTGTGCATATAGACTTGATTCATGTTTTGGGCCCCATCCTTGCATGCAAAAGCATAAAATTTGCAACTTTATGGCTTAGGACGTTTTTAGGGGCCTCAATCTAAGTTTTGAACGTTGGATCATAATGGATTAAGACATGGTAGTGCATATGGATTAGGATACCAGTATACTATGCATACTCCAGTGTACGCTGCGCGTACTGGGTCAGTGCCTCGACCCCTGGTCAACACCAGCATACGTTGGGCGTACAAGCCAAGTACACCGTGCTTACGCAATCAGTAGGCATAGAGGTTTTGGGATCATTTAGTGTTGGGATTTGGACTTGAGTAAGTTGGGCCTCGGGCCCACCTGAGTGTAGCAAGTCATTCTTTGGGCCTAAGGCCATGCTTGCAGTTCTTGGGCCATATCGGGCCTTAAAGGCCCTAGAGTGGGCTTGGATGCCTTTTTGGGTTTTTATGAATATGGGCCTTGGAGGAAAGGAGGCCCAATAAGGAAAAAGTGAAGGATCCTTTTGCCTTCAGACAAGGATTAGGGTTTTGGACTTTTAGGTTAGATTGTGACCTAATTTCTAATTAGGGGTTTATGCATATATTTGCTTGTTGAATTTGTGATTTCGGTTACAATATTATGTGGTACTAGTAGGGGTAAAATAGACCCGATATCCGATTGAAATAGACCGAAGGGGATTGCAAGCACATAAATATGCTTGATAGTATCCTGTTGAGATAAACCGAAGGGGTAGGCAAGCACCCACATATGCTTGGCAATATCTGGTTGAAATAGACCGAAGGGATAAGCCGACACCCATATATGTTTGGCAATATGTTTGTTTAGTATGCGGTATTTTGGGGGAGCTCACTAAGCTTTGTGCTTACTGTTTTTAGTTTATATTTTAGGTACTTCCAGTTCGAAGGGGAAGGACCCGGCCTGATCGCACCGCATCACTCTATGTTTTTCCTCACTTAGTGATTTTGGGATTTGTACTCTGATAACATGTTATAATATGACTCTTTCGAATATTTGATATCGGTTTCTTATGAATTTAAAAACAAAATTTTTATTTGTATTTTTTTGGATGTTACAAGTTGGTATCAGAGCCTTGGTTTGAGGGATTCGGGCATACTCTTGGGTGTGCCTGGACTCAAATCAAGGATTTGGTAGTTTTTTCACAAAAAGAAACATTTAAATCTCAGGATTTTAATAAAAGGCAAGGGGCGTGATGCGTGTAATCGGTAGAGCTCACGTAAGTCTTCCCAAAATACCCATACAAGTTATGTTTTATGCTATGATATGATAATTGCATGCTAGATTAAGGGCTAAGGATCTACTCAGGATTGCATGATAGAATGCTAGGAGAGATGCCTTTATGTGCCTATTTATATGAGCTTTTAGAAATGCATTCTAGTATCAGATCAATTACTTGTTAGGATGGCTTGTATGTGGTATGTTTTGAGTTGAATTGCTTGATGCTTGAATGTTACATGCTTTGTGCTTTAGGAAGTTCTATTGGTACTAACTAACTAGTGATGAATAGAGAAATCAACAAAGTCCTTCAAGTATTAAATATGGAATTATGAGTATAATCAAGGGAAAGACAATAAATGAACAAGCAAAATGTTTGATATAGTTTGATTTGAGTGAAAAGTGAAAGTGAAGTAAATTCGAATATAACTATCTTTGGAGCAACAATCTATCATTTATTCTTGTCATTAAACACTCCTTATATAGGAAAAGGAGGTAAAACTTACAGACCAAAATGCATATAAAGGACTGGATAAAGAAGTTACTTCTGACACTCTGATTATCCCATTTGACAAAAAGACTAAGTCCTATGTAAGGTTACATCAAACAAAATACAAGAATAGTTAATGTACAGATGGATACACTATCTCGGAACATCTCTTCACTTTAAACCATAAACTCTACTACGGAGTTCAATCACCATCTCATACCATAACCATTTCGGATATAAGCCTGACTTCAGAACTACAAAGGTTAGAGATTGCTATAGGTTCAATTCCAGGTTCCAACATTTATGGGTTATATGTCCACACTAGCAATGTAATTTACAAGATTGTCTAGAATGATCAAGTGTTGTAATCTTACTCTGATAGATGACCAGATATACCTACCCGGATGTCTGATACAGACCTACCATTTCTGACTGTCTAGAAAGAGGAGGACTACTACACTCCGCTTTAATATCAAATCTTATCCCAGAATGAGACTACCCAATATCTAGCTTATTTGATCTAAGCATCCATTTTAAGTCTTAGTTTATAACTAGATGTAACACCTGTATCCTCAGGTATGTTCTTTTATTATTCTTGTTATTTAAAAGCTTTAACTTTAGAATTTTGGTCCTATGCAGGGCATAGGATAGACTCTTAGGCTGAACGTAGGAAGGAAGTTGGATGCGTACCAAAGGCTACGCACGACGTAGGAGCGCTGGATCCAAAACCCTAATTTTGAGGGTTGTGAGCCTATTTAAAGGCCTAAACTCCTTGAGGCCCTCTCCATACTCAACCTCTACCCTCTCATCCAGTCACCTTTAAACCCTAGCCTCTTTGTTTGAGTTTGAAACCTTAAGTGCGGTTTTCTGTGCATTTTGTGAAGGACTCCATTGGAGAGGCATTAGTAAGCTTCAAGTTTGTAGATCTAGACTTTTCTCTTCTTTAACATTCTCCAATAGGTATAAAGCTTTCATCTTGATGTTCATTGTGATAGATCTAGTTAACTTTTGAGTTTTTAGGCTTTTTGGTCCCCTAACCTTAGTCTTAATGAGTATGAGCTACTCCAGACCTTATGAGTGGCATTTTTTGTCTTTTCTAAGCTTGTAGAATGATAAAAATGGAAACTTGATCACTCCCATCCATCCATGCATGAGCCTTTGGGCATTGGAGTGTGTTTTGGACTTAGGGTTTGGTATTATACTCTTTTAAGCTATGCAAATGCATAAAGATTGAGACTTTATCACTTAGGACGTTCATTAGGACCAGATCTAAAATTTGGACATTTGGTCCTTGTGTATTAAGGACTTAATAAAAAGTTGGCAAAACAGAGTAATTACGCTGAGCATAATTTTGGCTACAAAGGGCGTAGCCTGATTTTGTCCCGCTTCCCATCAGAAGGCTCTATGATGGGTGTTAAAACATGGTTTTATGCATGACGTAGCTCCAAAAGTTTGATTTTGACTTTTTTGTTTGTTTTTCTTTGATCTTTTATTTTTAAAATCTAAAAGTTATTATCCTCGTCTTAATAACTTAACTATGTATCGTGTTCTAGAAAATAGTTTTATTTATAAATAGTTTGAACGAAAAAATAGCACATTAATATTCCGAACGAAAAAATAACACATGAATATTTCCAAAAAAAAATTATTTAAGAATAGTCCGAATAAAAAATAACACAAATAGTCTAAACGATAAAAAAAAATAACATAATCATAGTATGAACGAAAAAACAACGCATGGATGATCCAGCTGAAAGAACAACAAAGTGGACCAAGTAATTAGGGAGAGAGAGAGAGAGAGAGAGAGAGAGAGAGAGAGGTTTGTTATTGAAGAATACATTTTTCTTTATTGTAGTGCATGGTGTACGCCATGACGCATCACTCAATTATTATTGAAGACATTCTTGCATTCACGCGTCTTTTCGTTGTGGAAGGATGTATTTTATAATATGTATATTATCTTATTTGTTGGTATTTGTTGTTATTAGTAGAACACGTGTCATGCGTTGTTAGGTTACATATAATGTGTCATTAAATATCTAGAATATGACGTAAAGTTTGTAAGATATAATATATAAAGTGTGTAATCCTAAATAGTCTAGAGGTTATATTGTAAATATGCTTGTCGTCTTGCAATAGGGGCTATAAAGTGTGTAACCCTCAATATGTAACCAGCTTTCTTAAGCTTATAAATAAAGCATTTGTCCGTATGGAATAAACAAGATATGTTTGAGTGTTTTAAGATTTAAGTTGATCTCAAAGTTTTTCCTTTGTTGAAATAGTTGTTTTATTTTTGAATAGCAGAGCATTTATTCGAATTATCCAAAACCATCCATCTAATTATCATCAAGATTATTCTGATGCATCATTCAGATATAATCATCCACTTTTATCGTGATAATCGTTAATTATATCATGTCTTTTTGGTATCAGAGTGAAAAAATTATCGTTAATTATAATCCGTCTGAATTTTTATTTCATTAGGTATGCATGATTTTAGAGAAATTGATAGCTGCATAGGATATGGATTTTAGATGATGATGTAGTGGTTTAAAAAGATTTAACTGCATTGTGGAAATTTGACATGCATAGGAAGGTGAATAATCAATCATGTGTGTTGAGCTATTCGATGTTATTCTTTTATTTCCAATATTTGCAACAATCATTATGATGAATTCTTTTAAAGATCTTTATTCTTTATAGACTTGTATTCTAATTTGAATTCTTTTGAAGATCTTTATCCTTGAAGCAACATAATTATTCAAATGAATAATTCTAACATTATATTCTATAAAAACAATAACCAACCTCTTTCCTTGATATTTTTCAAACACAATAATAATCATCACATAAAATATCAAACACCTTAAAACAAAAGAACTTGTTTTCTTTCAAGTAAATCTTTAAGTGGGTTTGCTCATATCAACAACTCCCAGCTCATAGTCCATGACTCCATGTTCCGTAATCATTAAACAGTTTACATACGAGCGAAATGTCAGTTTTACCCTCTTCCTTTCCGACCTCAAAAGTAACACATGTTCAATTCAAAATCCATTACCAAAAAGCCAAAAAAAACACAAGGCAAAGCACTTCCTTCTTATTGTTCTTATCATAGAAAGAATTTAAAATAATAAAACAAAAATCAAACCCCACCACAATTTCAACGTTACAAAAGGACTATTCTAATAAAATATTGACCATTTGAATCCCTACACATGGAAAAGCACAAGTTCTTTCTAAAGTTACATACTTTACAACAAGAACTCAAGATTCACAAAATAATTCAAACCACCCTAAAACCAAGCCAAAAATCACCCTCCAAAAAATCATGAATTAAAATTCCAAATCTACCCCTCTCATCACCTCCCATCCAATGAAGTAAACGATTCCGCAAACCCATAAGGCCGAGTCGGTATGCTCGTCTGCGTGTTGTCCAAACTTGGAAGAAACGAAGAAGACGAAGCATCCATTGTATGACTTCCTCCTTCAAAAGCTTGCCATTTCTTAAGGGCTTGTGGCAAAGACAAGTCAAGGTCAATTCCGTAAATATCCTCGGAACTTTCGTCAGAAGGTCTCCACATTTCAACTAGGGAAGACAATACGTTGACTGCATGGCTCATGTCGGGCCTTTGATATGGCTCGCGGGCACAACAGTGGCCCGCGAGTTCAGCCGCCTTGCTAACACTGGCTAGGTTTTCTTCGGTTAGGTCTAGGGTTTGATCGATTGACTTGCGGAAAGTATCCTTGTTGAGGTGCATTCTTCTAAACCATGTTACTAAATGCATGCTTTCCTCGGGTTGGCTTTCATCGAGTGCTTTTCGGCCCGTGATAAGTTCCATCAATATCACCCCAAAACTAAACACATCTACTTTTGTCGTCACACGCCCCGTAACTGCAATAAAAGATTAGCCAAGATAGAATTAAAAATACGCATTACTGCAAAATTCTTTCAGCAACCCTGAGCTGGCTCACACCATCCCACCCAAAAGCATCATGTTAAATGTAAATCAGATACACATCGGTCTGCTAGGCAAACTGACTCCTTGTGGGCACTACTTAAGCGCCTTGCAGACTGGCATAAGTAGTGCCCACAAGGAATCCAATCCACATTGGAATTGAAACTCTCAGATAGTAATAAAATGTAATTAAAAACCGTACTTGCATATTCGGGGGCTAGATAACCGAAAGTTCCGGCGATTCGTGTTTCGATTGAGCCTTTCCCTTCAGGAGCAAGACGAACGAGGCCAAAATCTCCAACTTTCGCCCGCATATCATCACCAAGTAGAATATTAGAAGGTTTCAAATCCCTATGAATAAAACTTTGTTGAGCCAAACCATGAAGATACTCAACACCTCTAGCCACATCCAAAGCAATAGCCAACCTTCGGGTCCATTCCAACGGGTTCAACCCTTCTTCGGGCCAATTAAACAAATGTCGACTCAATGTTCCTTGAGGCATATACTCATACACAAGAAGCTTCTCATTCCCATCAAGACAATACCCAAGAAGTGCCACAAGATTCCTATGCCTAACTTTTGTTAAAACCGCAATTTCTGACTGGAATTCGGCTAACCCTTTTCCCGTAATCACACCACATTCCATTCTTTTAACTGCAATCTTTGTTCCATCATGTAATTCGCCTTTGTACACAGTCCCGAATCCTCCTTGACCTAATATGTTTTCTTTACTGAAATTATTGGTCACCGATTTCAAGACTTGGATTGAAATTACCATATTGCCCGCTTCCACCATCTGGATATCGTTTCCTTCGGTGGCTTGGATCGTATGTGTCTCGCTAAGTCCACCTACACTAACACTCGACCCCGCGACTGTGATTTTTACACTTTCATTATCGGATCCTGAGTTTCGGGGGTGAATTACAATGGCATGGGGGCTTTGTACTCTGCTAAACTTCTTTTGCTTCTTCTTGTAAAGGCATAACGCCAGGATAGCGATCAAGAATATGACGATTATACCCCCAAGAACCGAAAACAAAACCACCCCAAGCCAGTTTTTTGACTTCTTTTTACCATTTAGCGAAACCCCAGTTGAATTTGGCGAATTTGAAGAGTTGGGTGAATTTGGATCGCTGGAATTAGTGATTACCTTTCCGATATTGGGATTTCCAGCTGTGTTTAGATCCAAATTACTCTTGAAAACTGGGATTTTGCCAGAGAGATTGTTGTTGGCGAGATCTAATTCGGTAAGAGCGGGAAGAGTGGTGAGCTCTTCGGGAATCGTGCCAGTGAGATTGTTGTTAGCAAGAACGAGTCTTTGAAGCGATTTCAAAGCTGAAAACTCAGGGGAAATCGTACCTGTGAGCCCCATTCTCTGAAAGTTAACAATGGTAATGTTGCCATTGTTGCACGTAATCCCAAACCAATCTGCACATGGATCGTTCCCTTTCCAATTATTAGCAAACTTTGGGGAATAATCCATTGATTTCGCGATTAACAACAACGTATTAACTCGAGGATCACAGTCACCAGGCTCAGGCAAACAGAAATTATTCGTATCCTTCGCCATATCTACTTTAACTGAATCATTAAACTTAGGCATGGGTCCTTGAAGCATGTTATTAGTCAAAGCAACAGATTTCAAGGATTCAAGATTGGTTAAAGACACAGGAACAGGACCTGTGAATGAATTGTCCCTAAGATTCAAGACCTCCAATCCTTTCAAACCCGAAAAATCAGGCAATGGACCTGAAAACGAATTGGAATGCAACCAGATCTCTTTCAAGAATGTCATGTTTTGTATAACATCGATCTTTCCACCGAGTTTCTGCCCGTTAACCCATAAAGATTCAAGTTGTGAGCCTGATAAACTCATGGGTAGTTCACCTTCCAATTCGTTGAAAGCCAAGTGCAAATTAACAAGACCCGGGAAATCATCCGGCCCAAAAAAATCGGGTATTTTACCAGTTATGTTAGCAGAAACAGCAGAGAAGTTCTGAAGAGTTGAAGCACTTTTGAGGCTTTCGGGTATGACCCAACTCGAAAACGGGTTGTTATCGATTTCAACAGATTGTAGAGAAGACATACCAGCGAAGAAATCAGCAGGAATCGAAGTAAACAAGTTGTTGCTAAGCATTAACACTTGTAATGAGCTTAACCCGTTTAAAGTGGGTAAAGGACCCGAGATATTGTTCCATTGGAGCTCCAAACGCTCAAGCTGAGTAAGATTCGAGAGGCTTGCGGGAAGTGTTCCTTGAAGATTTTGATGACCGATTTGGATACGGGTTACCCGCTTCTCATCTGAGCAACCGACACGGGTCCATTTGCATGGATTCGGATCAGACCAATCGAGATCTGGTGGCGGGTTGAGGGCCTCCTTGAGTGATAACATAACTTCAGCATCGTTGGCGTCGGATTGAGAGTATCCATGGAGGAAGATTGACGATAGTATTAGAACGATGGTGGACAAAAGCTTCAATCCCACATGAGTTCTCATCTTCTGTTAGAGAGAGAAAGAGAAAGAGAGAAATGTTCAGTTAGTGTTTGGGAGGTTGAAGAAGAAGCTGAACATGGCAACCCAAGGAAATACAGAGTTTGTGTGTTCTAATAAGGTAAATATTTATTTAGTCCTTAAACTTTCAGAATGTTTCAAATTTTACCCTATTTCTTTTTTGACCAAAAAAATGTCAACTTGGTTTGAGTGGGTTGAACACAAAGAATACAGCGAACTTTGTGTTAATTTTTTAATCTGATTATCAAAGAAAAAGCTTGAATCTTACAAAAAGTTTAAGCAACTTGATTACTATTACATTATATAAACTTTTATATAGTTTATAATATTTGTATTTTCATCGTCAATAAATTTTATATTAAATGTATGTTTAATAACACTTACTGAAAATTGAATGTAATAACCCGATAGCCGGTAGCAGAAAACTTCCAAAAACTATTAAAAGTTTCATACCAAAAATGCCCTAAAATACAGTTGATTGTGAATTATTATTACCAAACAATTTTTTTTTGCAAATACAAACACTTTGTGTTTTGGATTGTTCTAAAAGAATAAATAATTCAAATTCATTACTTTTTTTTTTATCTGATTTATCATTTAGCTATTGTAGATTTGTAGTCAATGTTCATCATGGCAATATTGATGTTCCATCAACAATTTTGTTTGATTTTATTTGTATATGAACATATAAACTTTTGATGATAAAGACGTGAATTTGTAACCCTATGGTTTCAAATCAATATTCTTTATCATATCTTGAAGTAGTGCATCTTAAAAAAAGCAAATACTACTAATTTTCGTCACCTTTCAAATTATTGTAACTTTTCAATGGATGTCTTAATTTGTATTTTATAACCTTTTATTTCGAAGGTTACAATAATTCTATTTTTTCTTTTGGATCGTGTCATGCTAAAAATATATAGTCCTTGTTAAATTAGTGCGAGATGTTAAGAGAAACTAAATACAAATATTTATAGATTTTTTCACATATTTAAATTCATATTTCTATGTTTTATAAACTCATAACGTTTTCAATCAAATTTCAATTAAAATATATAATGTAAGTCATCAATGGAATTGTGATTGTCAATATTTTCTTTATTGATTTCTTCTTACTTCCATCATGTCCCAATTGATGAATTAAATAGTTAAATAAGTCAATTTGATTAAAGTTAAAGCAAGTAATAAATGTAATCATCAAAGTATGAATATTGTATTAATAAATATATTTTTGTTTTATATAATGAAAAAGTTATGAGATCTTTATTTATGTGTCCAATAAACTACTAAAAAAACAAAAAGAAAAGTTTTTAAATAGCGAATGATCGTATTCTTCATTTACCATCGTAATTGATAATATATTAAGCTCTAATTTTCATGTTACATTAGAGCATACCACCAACACATCATTTAATTAATAATAAAAAAACGTAGATATGATATAATACCATTATAATTTTAAGGTACAAATTAAGTATTATAAAAACAAAGATAAAGAGATCCTCACACCACAACCACCCAAAAATAAAAAAAAATACATTGACAAATACAAGCCACAAGATGGTTGTGCATATCCAATTAATGATGACATTAAATTATTAAAACCAATCATGAAACGTGAAAACTAAAAGTCGTGGGTATAAATTGTGAACAGAAGAAAGGTTGAGTGGGGAAAATGTAAATTGGGTCTATGTAGCACATGGGGGTTGGAGCCCACTTAAAATATTTTGATTCTTGTGAAAACATGGGCCAAAAAGGCCTCATAAGAGCCAGGTTGGAGTTTTGATAGTTGCTTCTTTTTATGTATTTTTATTTTTATTTTAGTTTTAGCCTTTTCTAGTGCCAACTCCTTTCCCCAGGTTTCCCTCACCAACTTGTAATTCCCAAAATACCCCCACTCTCCAAATCTATACTCACCAAACTACCCTTGGTTACTCCATTCTTTTTCTAGAAGATATTCGATCTCCATTTATCCATTTATATGGTTTAAATGTTACTCCAATCTTTTTATAGACCGGCTGATATTTTGGTTTTTGGATGGATAGGAGGGAAGCATGCGTGTGTGGATTTTACTGGTGTATCTCCTCTCGTTGGTTTGGGGAGCAGAGGTTTTGCAGTTGGGCATGCCTCTTTGAAAGCCGTTGCGTGCAAAGTGGTAAAGCACGACAATGCATGTAGAGAAAATCAACATGTGTTTGTTCCTTTTGCATTCGATACATTTGGTTTTCTCGCACCAGAGGCGGTGGAGTTCCTTAACAGAATCCAACGAGTCATGCACTCTAATATCATATCTCCTAGATCCACAAATGTTGTTTTCAAAAGAATAGGTTTTGCCATCCAAAAAGGGTTAGCGGTGCAGCTTGTTGCCCGTTTGCCTTCAATCGATATGTATTGAATTCAATTTCGAAATTTAAAAATTAAAAAACTATTTGATTAATATTTTTAATTTTAATATTAAGTTTTTCTTCAAAAATATTTTGGTAGTTAGTAACAACAAATTTTATTTAATGTGTTATAAATGTGAGCTAGATACAAATAAGGTAGTAATAAATAAATAAATAATACTGTAAGTGTACGAACCGAATCATCTCACGCAATATGAAAAAACGCCATAGCACAATAAAGAATAGAGAGTAGTGTGAACAAATGATAAAAGAAAAAAACGTATGTGCAATAGAGTTACATAAAAGGGGTAAGGTTAAGCAACGTAAAATTATGTAGTAATGCCCCTAGTTTTAGGTAACAAATAACTACAATGAAACACTGTATATAGCACATGGAGAGATCAACTGAGAAAGATATGGTCAGGAAAAGATCAAGATGAAGGGGAAAGGAGGGGGGTGGAGCACAAAATATGTGGTATCTCTTTTTGAAATATATTGAGAGACTATTAGGCATATCTACTCTAATAAATGAAAATGACTTTGTCACATGTTCTTCTTTCATAAAATTAACCACATGTCATTTTGTCATAATTTGAGATATATTTATTTTCCACTTATCATTACTTTAATTTTCATTACAAATATATCATTAATTTAGTTTGCATAAATCAAACCTAGCATAATGACTATTAATTTCAAATTTTAAATTTCAATTTCAATTTCAAATAAATTTACAGTTTAAACCTTTATGTTTAACATTTTTTATAATTAACCCGTTTAGTACACACTAAACACAAAATTTTTATTTATTTATTTTTTGCATGTTTTTTTTCTGATAATTTTCACTTATTTCAGATTCAAATTCAAATAAATTTTCTATTTAATCGTTTGTACTTAACATTTTGTTTTAATCAACCCGTATCATATACGGGTCTCACAACTAGTTATAATAACAATTATTAGATTAGGAGGTTATTATCATTAGGAAATTTTCCTTTATTAGGCTTATTATTATAAGATTAGGATGTTATTATTGTCAGGAAAGTTTCCTTTTGACATATATTGGGATTCAAGAGACTCATATATAAATAACTATAGCATTTAATGAGAAAGACATGCATTGATTCCAATAACTATCATGGTGTCAAAGCATAATGTTTTCTCCCTCTCATAAAAGCTCACCCAAAGTCACTCCCCTCTCCTCTCATTCTCACAGAAACCGATTATATTGGCATTGGGTCCGATATCCTGACAGACGATGATCCATTTTTAGATACTGTGTTTTTATAGGAGACAACGTCATACCATGAATCTCTAACGTTGTTTGTGTGTTGGATTTGAAATTTATCCCTCCAACTCTCTTTACGTATCATGAGTAGTGAATCCAAGAGTTTTCTTGATTAGGGGGCTAGCAATTAACTATACGTTCGGGTCGAGACAAAATGGTCAAAATGATTGGGTCGAGTAAAAAATATCAGGTTTGATATAAATAGTCTACTTTTCTAGTAGTATAAAGAAAAAATTTACAAGTAATATACATTTAAACAAGAAAGATGTGTGATTAAATGGTACAATTATCATTTTATAAGTTTAAAAAAATCATATAACATACTATCGAACATAAGATTTCAAAGATCAGACAATTAACAAAATTTATCAATTTAACAAAATTTTAGTATATGATTGACTTCGGAGTTCAAATAAACATATGCCCTATAAACATAATTTGAAAATAAATATATAATATCTCTGGAAAATCAATTCATTTGGGATTTTAAAAATCATACAAAGAAAAATATAATTAAATTTGAAACTTAACTGACAAAATCAAGTCAATATCTTTGATTTAATGGGCCAAAGCATTGCGGTCTAAAGTTATGTAAAAGAGAAGATATAAGAACAGTTTATATGTAATGAATCAATTTTATATTTCTGTGTATTCAATGATTCAATTACATGGAGGTATTTATAAGTAATATATAAGAGAATTTAGCCCTTAAAGTAAATGATATAACATTTGTCTTTTTTGTAAGTTCAACTTTATCTTCTTTCTTTTCCATTAAATATAGTTGAAAATACAAAACTCCACATATTAAGCAACTTATTTCAATGTACAAGAAAACTTCAAAGCATTCGTAAACCAAACTTCGGTGTTTCAATTACCAAACACAAACATAAACCCAAAAACCTAGAAACAAAGAAAAAAAAACAAAATATTTCTCAAATTCAAATACAAGTTTACAACTTACCCATGAATTAAAAATTATTAAATTACAACCCTATTGGACCAAAAACGTGTATACGTGTACAAAAAAAACCCATGTCCAAATACACCCCCTGTGCACCATTTTTGCACCTTCATAAATACTTTGTTTTTCACAACAATCACATCCCCCAAAATTCTTTCCCCATTAAGACCTTTTTCAAGCCATTAACATCATAACATGATAACACACTGAATTGAATCTTGAATCTCGACTCTTGACCCCATCACACTGAAATTGTGCCACGTGTCTGTATGGCATCCTGTAGGCACTTAACAGCTCCATCATAATTTAAAAATCCCATGTACCAAAACTCATGACTATCCACTGATATCACCTGAATATATTTCTCAGATGAATTTGCCCTACTTGATGATGGGTTCACTTCCTTTAACTGCTGTAATGGTATTATCACCTATTAATATTTTAAAAAAAAAAAAAAATTAGTCTATTTAATAATTATAATATGTTTTTCAGCTACATTGCCTGAATATATATTGTACCTTATAATAGCTCCATTCGGTTTTGTCATTGGATTTATATGACAATGGGTTGTCACTACAGAATGCAAGTTTTGCAGTGGATACATATAAGACACCCATGACAGGGCCTGCTGACGTGGACAGGTAGCAAGCATATGAATTTTGAAGAATCTCTTCTGGAACTGTATCAAATGTCTGTCTGAATATCTTTTCATAGCCTCCTTCTGCTAGAACTTTAGTTCCCTGTGCTATTCTTCCTAATGCAGCATCTGTAAGACTAGGAGCCGTTTTCACTGATATAAAAACAAGAATTTAATGAAGAAATGTCATAATACATAGTTCTTAATGTATTGTTTTCAATAAATCAATTTGAGAATTAACTTTTCGGTTTTGTTCATAATATTGGAGTTGCTTCGAAAATGAGATTCGCCATTAGTCTCCTCAAATGTTTCATGTATTTGAAGCCTATCATGTTTAGTGTTATATGCAATTTGATAGGTTCCTTTTTTATACTCAAGAAAACTATCAGCATCATAGGCTATACATATTCCTAAATGCAGTTGAAAGGATTTAAAATTGGGGAATATTTTGCAATTTATATCAACTGGACTTATTTGATAGTTGTCTTGATCATATATGGTTTATCCACAATGACACAAATAGATGAATGAAACTAACTTGAAGGAAAAAGAAAGGCGAAGAAACATACAAAAAGAAAAGGTTAAAAACTTACAATGTTGCCAAGTATTGCCGGCGAGATCCTCTGCTTTTTTTGTAGCTTCTCCGACCTTCTTTCTCCATCTACCAAGAGCACCTTTAATATTGTCCATAGAATCTGTAAAACGCAGAAGAAACTGTGAATCTATGAACATATCGTCTGTTCTTATTAGTTGTTGTCCAATTACAACTCAATCCATGAACACTATTATATAAACTTCGGGAAAAGAGTAACATGCAAGACAAGAATTTCAATTTTTGCATACAAAGTATAACCTGAGAAGTGGAACTACGATAGGTATCCAAAGGCAATTTGAGAAATAATAAGTTTTTGCAGGCTTGGAAAGTAAGACAGGAAAAAACCTAACTGTTGATGTTGAATGCTGGAGAATTGGATGATCCCTGAGAACGATTAACATAAGGATTAGATGAATCGTAATCGTCATCACTCTTCTCCAGCGGTGGCAACGTCCTCTCCTCCACCAAATCATGACTCCACCGAACCGATTTCTTCGATCGGATAGCCGTCGGCGACGGCGAATAAGTTCCCGGTGTTGTTGTTGACGAAGAATGGTCATCAGTTATCTCAGCATTGTCCCTTTCAAGGGAAACCGGATGGGTTTTCGGGCTCGGATCCGGATCCTGAGCCAGCTTAACATGAATCGGGGAGTGATCGCGATCCGATGCATCCGATTTCTTCGTCAAGTTCTCTTCTCCTGTAGAACCGTTCGGCGATTCCATCATCTGGACAGGCTTTTTGATTGATAAAGCTTTTTAGTTCTAGCTTTTGAAGAACGGATGGAATTCGACGGCGCGTGAGGTGGCGCGTCAAAAAACGGCGCCCAACGCGGGATGCGAATGAAATCGAGTCTCTTTGTTTTCTATTACGATTTTCAGGTCCGACATTTTCAATATATTTCGCAGGGGAGATGAAATGGATTCCTCCTCCTTTCCTCTCTTGGGAAAAGAGATTCGATCTTGAAGTATTAACTAAAACCAAGTCTAACCCCTCAATTTCGAACTTCTTTTAACTTTAACCCTTGATCTAAAACTTTTAGGGGTAATTCTAGAAAGACTAAATTTCAAATTTGGCCCTTGGGGTTAGTAAAAAAAAAAGACAATAGATAAAAGTGAAAAATTGTCCATGTGGTATGTATTTTTTTAAGGTTTTAATCAAACTCCAACTTTTTTAGCTTCATGGTCATTTTGATCATTTTTGTACGTAAATTTGGTCCCTCGTAAAATTAAAATGACTGTAATGTTCTTCTGATATATTTTTTTATGTTTTTTTCTGTTTAATTTAAATGAAAAAGGAAATAAATAATTAATTTGTGCCTCTTTCTCTCTCTTTCTCTCCCCTCTCTCTCTCTCTCTCTCTCTCTCTCTCTTTCTCTCTGCCCTGTGCAAACCCATTTGCGATCCAACCCTTGTTCACAATCGATTCCAGCATTAGAGATGCAATTTCTTTCTTACAAACATTCGATTCCACCATCAAAGATCCGATTTACCATTCTCAAATAATCGATTCTTGCATTTGGATTGTATACCCTTCACCCTATTTTATTTCTTTCCTTTACTGATTGTGTGAGACACACACGTACACTGATGGTGGGCATATCCCCATTTGTCCGTGATGGGATAATCCATGATCAAGACATTGTGTCATTCATGTATTATGATCAACCCATGCAAGATGCAAACCAAATCAATCTATTAATTTCTCCCTTCATAAGGTATTACGTCAAGTTTGCTCCACTCCACTCAGATGATGATCCTCAAACAATCATCAGAACCAAGAGAGAAAGATTGAAGACATTCTACTCCGTCAATGCACAACCTCAAAAGGAAGTGTGGTCTCGTAAGAGAATCAAAAAAATTACTGGTTTCTGACGAAAAGTTCAGAGGAAGTTTGACATGAACTGCATGTTGTACAGGTACTACATCAATTGGAACAAAACAACCACCATCATCATTACGGATGAAAACTTTCCTTCCATCAATCCAAATGATGTTCTCACGATTGCCACCTACTTCTGAATTTGCCAGAATGATCAAATGAGCTTTATTGCTTACAGTGCCACAATGAACTTCCTCAAAGACTATGTTGCTGATTTATGCCGATGTGATCTCCAACTTGCACATCTGTTCGGAACTGAAAAACTTTTGGCTAAGATCGACTATAAACTGCCTGAAGAAGAAATTCTGGCAGAAGGACCTATAGAGGAATCAATGCTCTAATATGTCTTCCAAAAGAAGACCAATAGAAAGGATTTCTTTCGAGTCCTTGACAAACACCTCGTTCCCTCCAAGATCCTCCAAAATCTCATTGCCAATGTAGCCAAGTCTGATGCTCCAGATCACGTGAATAACAAATTCATCAACCATCTCCAATGGTACCTGGAAGTCCGAAATTGGCTCTACAGAGCTTACATGTTCATTAATGAAGAAGCCAACTAGGTTGACATGATTGCTAAGTTCACTTAATGGGAGATTATTGAATCATGAAAAGTGAACCTCTAGCAATCCCAAACAATCAAGTTCCGATATCAGCTGATTCTGAGATTATGGTGAAGTTCTGAGATGGAGATCAATCTGAGATCGAGATGTTCCGAGATCTGAAGTATGTTCACACATTTAATGCATTTTATCTTAACTTTGATGTAACAGTTCATAGGACTTACTTTTGTGTATCTTTTAGATACTAGTTTGTCAAACACTGATTATTGTCTAGTCCAAAGAATGTTCTTTGATTTGTACTATGTTCCTCCTCCACTATATATGGAATGAATGTTTCACCATTTAATGATATGTGAATAATTCAAGTTTTACTCCAAAAATTGCAAATATTATCTTCACATCACTTTCACTTTTCTTTCAAGTCATAGTTCTTCCAATACATTCTTCTTTTTCTTTAAATATCTTTACATTGATTATACTCTAAGTATACTTCATTTAATACTTGAAGGTTTGAGTGGTTTTGATGTGTTTTACTCTCCATTCTAATCCATCTTGCATAATTTTCATCCCTTTCAAATTATGAAATTGAATTCCTATTTTTATGTGAATAAAGACATGGGTTTCCAAATGAAAATTGAAATGTGGATATTGCAATAAATTAGATATGTAACTTACAAAAACAAACATACTATGTTTCCGTCACAACAGAGAAGACACCGACGATGAAAGGTGGAATTAAAAGAAGTTTAGGAAAGCAACACCGGGATATGCGTGAAAGAGAATGTGACAACCCGAAATTTTCATTTGTACGAACATCATCTATTCAATAGAAGCTAGTCCAATTTCTGTAAATTTCAGACTTGTCCGAACAAGTTTGTGTACATTAGGGTTTACGTTTCTGGACATATCCGGAGAATGGATGCTCCAATGATCGTGAAACTTGAACATTGTAAGTTTCACAATGTTATAGTCCGACTTCCGGAATAAAAATATTTTCTGTCAAAATATTCCAGGACTATAAATAGTTTTCTGAACTAAATTAATTCATTATTTACAATTCCAACTAGAGAAAAGCCAATTCTCTCTGACGGATCTTCGGGTTTTCATCCCGGATTGTGATTCTACTTTCCTAAATATGTTTTAATACTTGCTATATGCTTTATAACATCATTTATATGTCCAAAAACACAAGTTAGAGGAGTTTACGGCCAAAGAACTCTTGGGCCGTAAACCCCTTTTTAATGGACAAACATGCCCTAACTTGCCTCCTTGAGCCTTAAGACTTTAACCACTAGTACTTGTGCTTGTTTTGGACTTGAAAACACTTCAAAATGATAGAGTTTTAGGAGTTTACGGCCAAGGAAGGGATCTTGGGCCGTAAACCCCTCTTTCTTATGTAAAAATCATTCCAAGCACACCTAAGGCCTTAAGACAATTTACCTTGCATACTTGGGACTAGAATGGAGAGTAGAACACATCAAAACCACTCCTTGAAAGGAGTTTACGGCCAATGAACATATCTTGGGCCGTAAACTCCAAGTGATGCCCCAAAAGTGTGCCTCTTGTCCCCATAAGCCTTAGATAAATTCATGGAAGCCATCCTTGATGTTTAAGAGCCTCAAAACAATTAAAAGCCATCACCCCATAGGAGTTTACGGACGTAAACTCTAGGGTGAGAGGACTTTGGGCCGAAAACTCCACTAAGGAGTATTCTAGAGCCTTAAACTACTCCATAGGTTATTCCAACAAAGCTAGGAGTGAGCTAGGACCAAGATAGCACCATAAAACACCCAAAACCAACCTTTGAGGAGTTCACAGCCATAAACCCATGAGTTTACGGCCGTAAACTCCAAGATGTGGGGTTTGTTGGGTGGTGAACTCCTATGCAAGGCCATTTGATGTTTCAAACCCTTTTGCCTTGTCCCGTAACAACTTAGATGCAACCATTTGAACCATAAACACTCATAAGAGTGTTTACATGTTCCAAATTGTATTAACTTACTTTGTTAAGTTATTATGTGGCTAATTAGTTATATATATGCTTATTATATGATAACTAGGCTCGAACGTGTGAACAAGTCTCCGTTTGACACTTAGCACGGTACCCGATACCTCAATTCAAACGACTCACCACATGTGAGTTCATACCCCTTGAATCAACCTTTGAAATGATTTTAAATGTTTTAAATACTTTATGGGGGGGGGGGGATACAAGTCAAATACTTATAGTTATTGCTTCAATCACATGTGATTGCATTTAATCACATGTGATTAATAACTAGGAAAACAACGATTTTTACCAATGTTCAAACTGTTTATCAAACTGTTTCACTTCAAATGTTTTACAAACTCTTTTTACTTATCAAATGCTTTTATTAAAATTTGTTTTACTTCTTATAAATTGCATGCCCATATATGTATATATATAAGTAATGTTTAAAGGGCTTAGGAAGGCCATCCGCCCTATTTCCTTTTCGCTTCTGGTGGGACTTCGGGTGACCATCCGAAAGTCGTTTCAACATTAGTTATATATAATATATACATGTATAGACATAAAAGTACTTCCATATTCATATTTATCAGTACATCAATAGTTAGTTACCATCGGGGTAACACAGTACAATACATATACATATACTAGAAACAATACATATACAATGATGCTAGAAACAATACATATACATATACTAGAAACAATACATATACAATGATGCTAGAAACAATACATATACATATACTAGAAACAATACATATACAATGATGCTAGAAACAATACATATACATATACTAGAAACAATACATATACAATGATACTAGAAACAATACATATACATATACTAGAAACAATACATATACAATGATGCTAGAAACAATACATATACATATACTAGAACGAGAAACAGTAGATATACATGAATACTTTATTATTGTGATTTAAATCGGAGCATGACTTAACTGTCATGGCTCGAGTTGTAGCCAGAATTCTCTTGAAGGGAGAGCGTGAGTTTGCGTATAGATCTATACTGGATTGACAATCCTACACCTTGCTGCTAGCTACAGCCGGACCTGCAGGTCTGCGGGTGCCAAACGTCATTCCGTTATTACGACCATTCATTTGTCGTTGTTACTAGTCGATAGTATGGTGCAATTTATCACGTAATTCCTTAATATAAATCCGGTTTAAGGTAGTTAGTACCGCAGTAGTTCTTATAATACAAAGGCTACAGTACTACATTAATTTACCCATTACATATTTTAGTGATAACCTCACTTAAACGTTTATGTACAAACTATATTTTGTTAAATGATAGTTACATTTGGGAAATTACACACTTTTACATCAAACGAACATACAAAACATACAAGCCTTGGTAGAAGGCTTCTTTAATAGAAAATATAGGTTTTTCTGAGAGATTCACACTTTTACAAACAATTGTAAACTTTTACATACATTTTACAAACCTACACTTGATACAGGTTCAAACATTTTTGAATGACAACTTACGACACTAAAATACTTATGAACTCACTAGCTTAATGTTGATAAACTCTTTCAAAATAACTTGTATTCTCAGGTCATCAGTAGACAGGTACCGAGGCCAGCTTTTGAGAAGATGGAGCGCATTCAAGACTCATCTTATTATTTTGATATACGTTATTTTTGGTGTCTACAATGTACAGAACACACTTGTATTAAAATTATATATTTAATGCAATGGATGATGTTGTTTGCTTATTTACATTTACTGTGTTGTGATACTTACATGACGTCCTCCGCCCCAGAACGTTTCCGCCGTTCTTGGTTTTGGGGTGTGACAGATTGGTATCAGAGCATTGTTTATAGTGAATCAAGTGTATCAACCCATAAAAGATATACTAAACTATAAACCCATTTGGGGATTAAAACACTCTGACCAAGAGTCTATACTTAAAATACTAAAATATTTAATTAAGTATACTAGTTTACATTCATACTAAAACCAGTGTCACAACGACAAGAACAAAAGTATTACGTTTGTTAAATATCACAGGTAAGCTCGGGGATATATGGTCAGTCCTGGGAATGGCATAGCCTGATCAACTATGCTGGTCCGAGGAGTGATTAGCATATGCCCTAGAATGGTTGTGATGTGTTAACAAATCTAAAAACTTACCAACAATACCACAAGAAGATTCAATAGAACCTAAACTTAAAATACTATAGGTGTATTTTGTACTCCCAATTACTTGTGTACTATATCTTTATACCTCTCTTCTCGCGTAGATTTAAATGGCTGGATTCCATCACGGCGACCCGTACTTTCCAAATGAAGACAACGCAGGATGGCTCGAAGCAGAGTCTGACGATGAACACCCAATTCCATTGGATGATCATCAAGATGAAGGCTTCTCAGGTGGACCAGACTCTGAGCCTGAAGTCAACAACCTACCTCCAGTAGGTCAAGCCCCGAACAACAACCCTCGACCAACTTTTCTAGGTCCCACTCCCTTGTGGGTAGATAACTTGAATCGCTGGAGTGACGAACAGGGTCAACCCTTACCATACTTTGGGGACCGAACCTTTTACAACGTCAGCGATGGTGGCTCTGCTGACCAAGCTCTACCTGTCCTTATCCGTAGGATATCTCGTAATGTCGAGCAAGGTCGAGCAGCCATCGACCGAGTCGTGGAGATTGATGCCAACTCTGGTGTCAACACAGTCCGCATTCTCCGTCTCGAAGAAGATATGGAACGGACCCGGAGAGCCAATGAAACTCTGCAGCAACGTCTGGTTGCCTCTCAAGCTGAGGTCATGGGACTTCGAGCTCGTCAAAGGGCTCATGAACGACACCTTCAAGAGGTGGTACGCCAAATGAGAGACCTCAGGGTTCTCCCAAGGAATACTCATCGCCGTTAGATGATGTCTAGTACATCATTATCTTTTGGGTTAAGGATTAGTCTTTTAACATCTGTGCTCTAAGTAGCACTTATCTGTAAAATATTCCTAACTTTCAGTACTCTAATTAGGAATCTAGGAACTGTCAAACTTTCTGTATGGTATGATGTAAGACCTACTGTTAGGTCAATTTTCATTGAACTCGTTACATCAGTAATACCAGTATTATTGACAACTACCTACTCTGTGGGATGAATCTTTACATTTGGATTTTCCTACACATCTTTCTGATTATTAACACAAACACTCATTCAATTGTTGGGCTATGGTTAGTTAGTCCATGGGTCATTCGCACATTGCTTACAAATTGATTCTTACCACTTTTCTCATCTTTATAAACTTATAGTTGAAAGATGCCTCCTCGCAAATCTCCTAGGGCTAGGAATAATCCTGTACCTCCACCGCCTCCTCCACCTGCAGTCATCGATACTGCCGCTCTGAACGCTGCCGTAGCTGCAGCAGTGGCAACTGCCATGGCTCAGTATCACTCATCAGATGCTAGCAGAGGTGGAACCCCGGTTAACTCCATTCCGGTTGAAACTCCTGTGCGCTCGAGAGAGTGCTCTTACAAGGATTTCACCAACTGTAAGCCGAAACCCTTCCATGGGACCGGCGGAGTCATTGCTCTTTCGTAATGGTTCGAGAAGACTGAATCTGTCTTCGAAATTTGTTCTTGCCCTGCTGCGTGCAAGGTCAAATATGTTGCATGCACCTTCGAAGGGAAGGCACTGACATGGTGGAACAGCCACGTTAAATCTCTAACTCTCGTCGTGGCCAACGACATAGGCTGGGATACGATGAAAGACCTCATGATTGAGGAATACTGCCCGAGGGGCGAGATCCAGAAGTTAGAACATGAACTCTGGAATCTGACCATGAAGGGCACCAATGTGATCGCTTACACTGCCCGCTTTAGCGAACTGGTGGCCCTATGCCCTAACATGGTTCCCACTGAAGGGAAAAAGATCGAAAGGTATGTATGGGGGCTAGTGCCTCCTTACCAGGGAAATATCTTAGCATCCAACCCCGCTACCTTCAACAGTGCCAAGCGTTTGGCACAGCGACTCATTGACCATGGAGTCAAGACCCCCGTAACCACAACAACCCTAGCCGTCTCAGAACCATCCAAACCCGCTGACACCAAGCGGAAGTACTGGGATGACAAGAAGAGGCAGCGAGCTGCCAAGAAGCAACAAATTGTGGCTGTACATGCTGCAGTAACCTCTGCTGCTACTGCACCGACGAAGCAGTATGTTGGAAGTTTGCCGAAGTGCAACAAATGCAACTTCCACCACAACGGCCCCTGCCGTGAAATGCAGTGCTCTAACTGCAATAGGAAAGGACACACCGTCCGTTTCTGTAAATTCCCGGCGCAACCGATCACGCAAGTCCCTGGCTCTGGCGCGAGCCCAACTTGATATGGATGTGGCGAAACAGGCCACTATAAGAGGGACTGCCCTAAAGCGAGAAATGCTGGAGGAGCAGGGAGGGTACTAGCTATAGGCCACGGGGAAGCAGTCGCTGACCCGATAGTGGTGACTGGTACGTTCCTCCTCGATAACTCCTATGCATGCATTCTGTTCGATAGTGGAGCGGAGCGAAGCTTCGTAAACCACAAATTTGCTCGCATGCTTAAACCACAACCACACGCACTTAAAGAACAATTCACAGTAGAAATGGCTAACGGCAAAACAGAAAACACCAGTAGCATATACTTAGGATGTATCGTAACCCTAGATAACCACTCATTCCCAATCGACCTCATGCCGGTCTCAATAAAAAGTTTTGACGTCATCATCGGCATGGATTGGTTGAGTCTTCATCGCGCCGACATCATGTGCTTCGAGAAAGCAATCCGACTAAACCTTCCGTCTAACGAAACTCTTATAGTCTACGGCGACAAACCTGGTGCGAGTCTTCGCATTATATCAAGTATTCAAGCACAGAAATATCTGCGCAAAGAATACCACGCATTCCTTGCTCACGTCGTCGACACGAACCTCGAAACGAAAGAACTCAAGAACATTCCTATAGTGAGCGACTTTCCCGACATTTTCCCAGAAGAACTACCGGGATTACCTCCGCAACGACAGGTCGAGTTCCGAATCGACTTAGTCCCAGGAGCTACCCCAGTAGCCAAGTCGCCCTACCGATTAGCACCAGCAGAGATGCAGGAATTATCCGGTCAACTTAACGAACTACTCAGCAAGGGCTTCATAAGACCAAGCTTCTCACCTTGGGGAGCACCAGTCTTGTTCGTTAAGAAGAAAGACGGATCATTCCGTATGTGTATCGACTACAGAGAACTCAACAAACTGACGGTCAAAAATCGTTACCCTCTACCTCGCATAGACGATCTATTTGACCAACTGCAAGGGGCGAACTATTTCTCCAAAATTGATCTAAGATCCGGATATCACCAGTTACGAGTGCTAGAGGAGGATGTTCCAAAGACAGCCTTCCGAACTCATTACGGACACTACGAGTTCGTGGTGATGCCATTCGGATTGACCAATGCGCCATCAGTTTTCATGGACCTGATGAACAGAGTATGCCGACCTTACTTGGATCAGTTCGTCATCGTTTTCATTGACGACATCCTGATCTACTCCCGAAGTAAGGAAGAGCATGGCGATCACCTCCGACTAGTTTTAGGAACTTTACGAACGGAGAAACTTTATGCGAAGTTCTCGAAATGTGAATTTTGGATCCGAAGAGTCGAATTCTTAGGACACGTGGTAAGCGAAGAGGGAATCCACGTGGACCCATCCAAAATTAAAGCCATTGAGAACTGGTCAGCACCGAAGACACCGACAGAAATTCGTCAATTTCTAGGTCTTGCTGGCTACTACCGTAGATTCATTCAAAACTTCTCCCGAATAGCGAAACCTCTTACAACCCTGACCCAGAAATGCGTGGCCTTTGACTGGGAAGAGAAACAAGAGAGAGCGTTCCAAACGCTCAAACGAGCCTTGTGCACTGCGCCAATACTATCTCTCCCCGAAGGGATAGAAGACTTCGTAGTCTATTGCGATGCATCGAACCAAGGGTTCGGGTGTGTTCTGATGCAACGAAGTAAGGTCATCGCCTACGCCTCCTGACAGTTGAAGACACACGAAGTTAACTATATGACACACGATCTTGAACTGGGAGCAGTGGTGTTTGCCCTGAAGATATGGAGACATTACTTGTATGGAACGAAGAGCACTATCTTTACCGACCACAAGAGTTTACAACACATATTCGATCAGAAGGAGCTCAACATGAGACAACGACGGTGAGTCGAGCTACTCAGTGATTACGAATGCGATATTTGTTATCATCCGGGTAAAGCCAACGTAGTAGCAGACGCCCTGAGTCGGAAAGAATATTCTGGTCGCAAGGTCAAGTCATTATCAATAACCATCCATTCACACTTGTCTAACCAAATTCAGGCGGCCCAACTTGAAGCCATGAAACCGGAAAATGTGACGAGTGAATCCCTTAGAGGAATGGACAAGAATTTAGAAGCCAAGGGTGACGGAGCCTTATACTTCATGAATCGGATTTGGACACCGAAACACGGTGGTTTCTGAGACCTAGTCATGACCGAGGCGCACAACACTCGGTATTCCGTCCACCCAGGTTCAGATAAGATGTATCTGGATCTTAAAAAGTTATACTGGTGGCCTAATATGAAAGCAGAGATTGCTACCTTCGTAAGTAAATGCCTTACTTGCGCAAAGGTAAAGGTCGAGTACCAGAAGCCCTCTGGTTTATTGCAACAACCAGAGATTCCAGAATGGAAGTGGGAGCGGATCACTATGGATTTCATGACCAAGTTGCCCAAGACAACGGGTGGACTTGATACCATATGGGTCATCGTTGATAGATTGACCAAGTCTGCACACTTCCTGCCTATCAAAGAAACCGACAAGATGGAGAAACTTACGAGAACATACATTAGGGAAATCGTACGACTACATGGTGTGCCTATAACCATTATCTCCGATTGAGATAGTAGGTTCACCTCAAGATTTTGGCATTCACTACAACATTCCCTAGGAACAAGGCTGGACATGAGCACAGCCTACCATCCACAGACTGACGGACAGAGTGAGAGGACAATCCAGACTTTAGAAGATATGTTGCGTGCTTGTGTAATTGACTTTGGAAAAGCGTGGGATACTCATTTACCCCTCGTCGAATTTTCCTACAACAACAGTTATCACACGAGCATAAAAGCAGCACCATTTGAAGCTCTCTACGGCCGAAAGTGCAGATCCCCTCTGTGCTGGGCTGAGGTGGGTGATACCCAATTAGCGAGAGGGCAAGCTTCCGACAGTACTCTCACTGGTCCGGAAATTATTCGGGAAACGACAGAGAAGATCGTTCAGATTCGTGAACGATTGAAAGCCTCTAGAGACCGACAAAAGAGCTACGCTGATAAACGCAGAAAACCTTTGGAATTTCAGGTGGGAGACCGAGTCCTTCTCAAAGTCTCACCCTGGAAGGGCTTGATACGCTTCGGTAAGCGTGGGAAGCTTAATCCTAGGTACATAGGGCCTTTCGAGATTCTCGCAAGAGTCGGCCCCGTAGCTTACAAACTTGATCTACCCTACACACTTCGTAACGTACATTCTACATTCCACGTATCTAACTTGAAAAAGTGTTTGTCCGACGAGACTCTCGTAATCCCACTCGACGAGATCGAGATCAACGAGAGCCTCAACTTCGTAGAAGAACCTGTAGAGATCATGGACCGTGAGGTCAAGCAGACGAAGCAAAGCTGTATCCCTATCGTGAAGGTTCGCTGGAACGCCAAGAGAGGACCTGAATTCACTTAGGAACGCGAGGATCAGATGAAACTGAAACATCCTCATCTCTTCGCTTAGTTATTTGTAACTTCTTATTTGCTTAAATTCTAATTTCGGGACGAAATTCCTTCTAACGGGGGGATGATGTGACAACCCGAAATTTTCATTTGTACGAACATCATCTATTCAATAGAAGCTAGTCCAATTTCTGTAAATTTCATACTTGTCCGAACAAGTTTGTGTACATTAGGGTTTACGTTTTTGGACATATCCGGAGAATGGATGCTCCTATGATCGTGAAACTTGAACATTGTAAGTTTCACAATGTTATAGTCCGACTTCCGGAATAAAAATATTTTCTGTCAAAATATTCCAGGACTATAAATAGTTTTCTGAACTAAATTAATTCATTATTTACAATTCCAACTAGAGAAAAGCCAATTCTCTCTGACGGATCTTCAGGTTTTCATCCCGGATTGTGAGTCTACTTTCCTAAACATGTTTTAATACTTTCTATATGCTTTATAACATCATTTATATTTCCAAAAACACAAGTTAGAGGAGTTTACGGCCAAAGAACTCTTGGGCCGTACACCCCTTTTTAATGGACAAACATGCCCTAACTTGCCTCCTTGAGCCTTAAGACTTTAACCACTAGTACTTGTGCTTGTTTTGGACTTGAAAACACTTCAAAATGATAGAGTTTTAGGATTTTACGGCCAAGGAAGGGATCTTGGGCCGTAAACCCCTCTTTCTTATGTAAAAATCATTCCAAGCACACCTAAGGCCTTAAGACAATTTACCTTGCATACTTGGGACTAGAATGGAGAGTAGAACACATCAAAACCACTCCTTGAAAGGAGTTTACGGCCAATGAACATATCTTGGGCCATAAACTCCAAGTGATGCCCCAAAAGTGTGCCTCTTGTCCCCATAAGCCTTAGATAAATTCATGGAAGCCATCCTTGATGTTTAAGAGCCTCAAAACAATTAAAAGCCATCACCCCATAGGAGTTTACGGCCGTAAACTCTAGGGTGAGAGGACTTTGGGCCGAAAACTCCACTAAGGAGTATTCTAGAGCCTTAAACTACTCCATAGGTTATTCCAACAAAGCTAGGAGTGAGCTAGGACCAAGATAGCATCATAAAACACCCAAAACCAACCTTTGAGGAGTTCACGGCCATAAACCCATGATTTTACGGCCGTAAACTCCAAGATGTGGGGTTTGTTGGGTGGTGAACTCCTATGCAAGGCCATTTGATGTTTCAAACCCTTTTGCCTTGTCCCGTAACAACTTAGATGCAACCATTTGAACCATAAACACTCATAAGAGTGTTTACATGTTCCAAATTGTATTAACTTACTTTGTTAAGTTATTATGTGGCTAATTAGTTATATATATGCTTATTATATGATAACTAGGCTCGAACGTGTGAACAAGTCTCCGTTTGACACTTAGCACAGTACCCGATACCTCAATTCAAACGACTCACCACATGTGAGTTCATACCCCTTGAATCAACCTTTGAAATGATTTTAAATGTTTTAAATACTTTATGGGGGGGATACAAGTCAAATACTTATAGTTATTGCTTCAATCACATGTGATTGCATTTAATCACATGTGATTAATAACTAGGAAAACAACGATTTTTACCAATGCTCAAACTGTTTATCAAACTGTTTCACTTCAAATGTTTTAAAAACTCTTTTTACTTATCAAATGCTTTTATTAAACTTTGTTTTACTTCTTATAAATTGCATTCCCATATATGTATATATATATATATATATATATATATATATATATATATATATATATATATATATATATAAGTAATGTTTAAAGGGCTTAGGAAGGCCATCCGCCCTATTTCCTTTTCGCGCACTGAGATGTGGTCTGGTGGGACTTCGGGTGACCATCCGAAAGTCGTTTCAACATTAGTTATATATAATATATACATGTATAGACATAAAAGTACTTCCATATTCATATTTATCAGTACATCAATAGTTAGTTACCATCGGGGTAACACAATACAATACATATACATATACTAGAAACAATACATATACAATGATGCTAGAAACAATACATATACATATACTAGAAACAATACATATACAATGATGCTAGAAACAATACATATACATATACTAGAAACAATACATATACAATGATACTAGAAACAATACATATACATATACTAGAAACAATACATATACAATGATGCTAGAAACAATACATATACATATACTAGAAACAATACATATACAATGATGCTAGAAACAATACATATACATATACTAGAACGAGAAACAGTAGATATACATGAATACTTTATTATTGTGATTTAAATCGGAGCATGACTTAACTGTCATGGCTCGAGTTGTAGCCAGAATTCTCTTGAAGGGAGAGCGTGAGTTTGCGTATAGATCTATACTGGATTGACAATCCTACACCTTGCTGCTAGCTACAGCCGGACCTGCAGGTCTGCGGGTGCCAAACGTCATTCCGTTATTACGACCATTCATTTGTCGTTGTTACTAGTCGATAGTATGGTGCAATTTATCACGTAATGCCTTAATATAAATCCGGTTTAAGGTAGTTAGTACCGCAATAGTTCTTATAATACAAAGGCTACAGTACTACATTAATTTACCCATTACATATTTTAGTGATAACCTCACTTAAACGTTTATGTACAAACTATATTTTGTTAAATGATAGTTACATTTGGGAAATTACACACTTTTACATCAAACGAACATACAAAACAGACAAGCCTTGGTAGAAGGCTTATTTAATAGAAAATATAGGTTTTTCTGAGAGATTCACACTTTTACAAACAATTGTAAACTTTTACATACATTTTACAAACCTACACTTGATACAGGTTCAAACATTTTTGAATGACAACTTACGACACTAAAATACTTATGAACTCACCAGCTTAATGCTGATAAACTCTTTCAAAATAACTTGTATTCTCAGGTCATCAGTAGACAGGTACCGAGGCCAGCTTTTGAGAAGATGGAGCGCATTCAAGACTCATCTTATTATTTTGATATATGTTATTTTTGGTGTCTACAATGTACAGAACACACTTGTATTAAAATTATATATTTAATGCAATGGATGATGTTGTTTGCTTATTTACATTTATTGTGTTGTGATACTTACATGACGTCCTCCGCCCCAGAACGTTTCCGCCGTTCTTGGTTTTGGGGTGTGACAGAGAACATACCTGGAATCTAGAGGAAGATGATGTAGTGAAGCGTGGTTTTTGGTGAATTGAATGAGTTAGAAGCTAGACTCGTCGAGTAGAGACGGGATTTGCACACGTTTTAAGTGGGCGACTCGACGAGTCCATGTTCTTGGACTCGGCGAGTCTGCCAGTCTGGATGAAACCCTAATCTCAAGGGTTTGCACCCTATTTAAACATCTTATGTGCCCCAGGATCGGTCTCCCTCACCCACAAAGAGTCCCATACGAAACCCTAGCAATTCTTTAAGCAACCTTGAGTGTTTTGTGCTCTTTGAATTTTTGAAAGGAGAAGGAAGGAGGATCCAAAAGTGAAGAAGAAGATCCAGGTTTTTGGGGGTCAATTCAGAGCATATATAGGTATTAAATCTCCAACCCTGGATGTTCCTTCAATTGAATCTCCATAAAAGCTTAATCTAGTCACTTTTTGTGCCATTTCTAGAGCTATTAGTGAGTAGGGGGGATGTAGAGATAGAAGAACATCAGATCTAGTTATGTTTGAGCTCCAGAAGCTTAGATTTACCAACTTTATTAGGCCAAACGCTCATGCAAGCCCTAGATCTACACTTTTTGGCTTATTTAGGGCTTTTAATCCTCATTTGATCATGCATGCACGTAAAGTTGGAAACTTTACGTGTAAAACCCACTCTAGGAACCTAGATTTATGAATTGAATGCCTTGGAATCGATAAAAATCAACGATATAGTTATGTCATGCAAGCGACTCGGCGAGTTGTTCATCGGACTTGACGGGTCGAGTCGCGAGTCCCTAAATTTATCCCTTTGAGAGTTTACGAGTGGAATCAGTGATTAGGACGTGGACTCAGTGAAATGGGACACAAACTTAGTAATAGAGGGACTAAGGGAGTCTACGCCCTGACTCGGCGAGTCCAAAGCAATCTTCTTGCCTCAAGAACAGACTCGACGAGTTGTTCATACAACTCGGCGAGTCACAGACTAAACATGTTCATGAGATGAGGGTGGACTCGACAAGTTGTTCATAAAACTCGGCGAGTTAGATGAAGTTAGACTGGATGTTATTATCGAAGAAGAACTCGTCGAGTCTTTGCTAAACTCGACGAGTGGTAGCGAGTAGTGGATAAGAAGAGAGTATAGGGACTCGACGAGTTGATGCCCTGACTCGGCGAGTCCGGTCAATTGAAAGTTGACTTTGACCAAGAAGTTGACTTTGACCAGGGGTACAACAGTCATTTTACCTTGAGGACAGTTATCAGTACCTGATCTAGTGTTTTTGGGATTTTTAGCCGGTGAGTTCCGAAGCACCAGTCAGCCAATTTTAGAGTCAGTATCTCAACATCTAGCGTTACGATGTGAGTTTCCCTTCAGTAGGAACGGGTCTAAGGCACCAAGGAGGCCCGTAGTAAAATTAGTATTTCAGTGGGCGGGCCCCGAATCTTACTATGGTAGTTAGATTCAATGATTACTTGATGATATATTTGATTTCTATGTGATACCTGTATGTTTGTTAGACAGCGAAGTGTGGGCGGGGCCCGAATGTAACACCGTGATTTTCAAGGCAAAATTTTCATTTAAATAATCAATTTAATACTAAAACGCTTGTTTAAAATCTCATTCATAATTGAATTACAAAACATAGTTCCATTTTCACTTGAATAGAAAACCAGGATCCTCCAAGTACAACTCTTTCTTTGGTGTGTACAATCGAGCCGATGCCATCCCGTGTTACTGAAAGAACCTGAAACAACATAACATAAAACACTGTAAGCACGAAGCTTAGTGAGTTCCCCAATATACACCTTACGCACATACGCCTTTCCAGGCCCCGACCTTCCGGTCCACAGCACAATGCCTTCCGGCCCATGAGATAATCGCCTTCCGGCCCATAACGTGTTGCCTTCCGGCCCATAGCACATTGCCTTCCGGCCCATAACATATTGCCTTTCGGCCCATATAAACATACACAGCACGCGTAACAATTAACTTTACATATATAACACATATAGCACATAACATATCCGACCTTTCGGTCACATAACGTATTGCCTTCCGGCCCATAACATATTGCCTTCCGGCCCATAAACATACACAACACATGATACCTTTAACTTACCACATATAGCACATATATCATATTCCATATCCGACCTTCCAATCACATAACATATTGCCTTCCGGCCCATATAAACATACCTAGCACGCATAGCAATTACCTTACCATTTATAGCACGTATAACACATATCATATCCGACCTTCCGGTCACACAGTCAAACCCTTCCGGGTACAGTATAGTGAGAAGACTCACCTCGTGGATACTGGAAGTTAGCAACTCCTGAAATCACTTGCACTTGATCCGCCGAGCTACAAGCTCCCTGGATGATATATTCTCTGTGTCCCCAATCTTCAGCATGTGACTCCCTTGCTGTTCCTTTAGCCAAGACCTTCTCTTCCTTGCACAACAACTCCTTCACAATCACCCATGGCCTCTAACCTTGCTCCAGATGCACGTAATCGGTTTAGGGCTCCTCTCAGAAGGCTAAAAGAGAACAATGACGGCCAATGATCCCCTTTTATACGTCCCAAACCTGAACGGCTAGGGTTTTCGCTAAACAGCGCAGACTCGCCGAGTCCCTATCTGGACTCGTCGAGTCCAGTCGCGAACCCGCGACCAGGTCTGCGATCCTACTCGGCGATTCTGGCTCCAACTCGCCGAGTCCCCCCTTTAAAACACCCCAAAATGTAATTTTAACAATACTTGAGATTTCGGGCTGTTACAATTCTCCCCCACTAGAATCAGACTTCGCCCTCGAAGTCTCACTCTGAAAATAGTTCCGGATGCTATTCCCGCATCTCACGTTCCGGCTCCCCAGTCACTTCCGATCCCTTCCGAGGTTGGCACTGAACCAATACCAGAGGTACCTCCTTGTTCCTCAGAACCTTGATCTTCCGATCCCTGATGGCCACTGGCCTCTCAGCGTAACTCAGGCTCGCATCCACCTAATTGTTCTCTAGTGGAACCACTGCTGACTCATCGGCTATACACTTCTTCAATTGCGACACATGAAAAGTGTCATGGATCCATCCCAATTCCGTTGGCAGCTCCAAACGGTAGGCCACCCGTCCTACCCTCGCATTTTCACGAAAAGGCCCAACATACCGGGGCCCCAACTTGCCCCTCTTCCTGAATCGAATCACCCCTTTCCAAGGAGAGACCGTCAGGAGTACGAAGTCGCCGACCTGAAACACATGCTCGTAACGGCGTCTGTCTGCATAACTTTCCTGTCAACTCTAGACGATCAATAACCTCTGTTTAACCTGCTGAATCTGCTCTGTCGACTAAAGCACGATCTCTGTACTGCCCACCACTTCCTGTAACCGAGAATTACCCAAAATGCAACTCTGCTCCAAATCTCCACGATCACTCGACCCATAAGGGTTAGGAAACCATGAATCACCGGATCCCCGATCCAAAGCCCCCTTTATCCATTTTGGAACGACTGAGAGACCCATTCTCATTCTTAGAGCAACTCTCACGAGTCCTCCTCTTGTAATCGCATACACATGATGCACTAGTCCCAACATACCTTCCTCTTCCCTTACCTAGGGAAATCCGCTTGACGACCTTGCCACTACTCCATGTATCGTACATGCTCTGGATCTGCTCGCAAGGACTCTCAGGTCCACGCGTTACCTCTCCTCAGCAAATGAGGGTCCGACATCACCTCCTATGCAACAGCTCAAAGGGCAGCATACTAATGCACTAATGATGGCTGTTGATATGGGACAACTCAACCAAGGATCAATATGTACCACGGCTTCCTCCGAAATCTAATGCACATGCCCGAAGCATGTCTTCGAGCGTCTGGATCGTTTACTCTCTCTAAAGTGTCCTCAGATGTCATCATGATAAGCTCATTTCCCATATTCCTCCTCAAGACTGAGTACTAGATCAGCTTTTGGCTCCACATCTGAGCCCCCAACGGTCACCCATATCATGATCCAAATATCCCACTAACTTTCTCCCCGTGACCACTATCCCGACCCAGTGACACGCAAGTCACAAAATCCTCTTTTCCTCATGTGAGAAAATATAATCCAACCGTGGATCGTCCCGACTCAAATCTATGGTTTCTGCTGCGCATATTCCTTGCGTATCTCCCCGCATCTCCCGACAGAGACGGAGACCTCCGTCTCGCCCCTGACTCAACATCCAAGCTCCAAAGACTCAATACCAGGGCTACCCAAACTCAAAACTATTCCACCTCATACACTGCTCGAAAACATTCCAACATCGAAATTCTCTTGCCATCTAGTGAGTACTGCGACTCCACGCAGTATCACAACACCTTCTGAATAGTGAGTACTGCGACTCGAATATCCACCACAGACTATGGAGGCAATCAACATAACAAACTACCATCTTGCGAAAATCCACTCTCTCAAATAATCTCCCTGGATGCCCATACTCGAAGACTCCCCCTAGATCCGTAGATACTTGATATGCCACACGTTGATTCAATTCAGGATTCCCGAATAACTCCAAAATAAGGATATCATACCCGAATATCCCAGAATACTGCCACCACCACCGATCTCCTGCCCCAAGCATCATGTAGACACAAAATACATTCCTTCTGAACCCCATAATTAAATCTATATTTTTTCCCACTTTACAACTTCGGTGCATCTAATTTCTCGATTGGAATACGAGAAAACGCTGACGTTACGAAATATGCTGATAATTCTTCGAATCCTTTTTTCCCGACACTCAAAATCCAAACAAGGATGCGCATACCGACCCAATCATTCTCTATCTACTTGCAACGACACTAAACACCTGTCATGGATACATTCGTTCTCCTCCTCAAGTACTTCCCGCATTAACTCACTCTGACCCTTTTCCTCGATCACCGACACCTCTGGTCTCATGATTTCTTACAACATATCTCTATACTTCACTTATAACCACTCTTGACAAATCTTTGCCTTCCTACATACTGCACCCGGTTCTCCCCCACTTAGGGTTCGAACCATCACCAATTAGCACTCAACCAACCCACGACTATTTTTCACCAGCGAAATCGCACCTGCTCCGAGGAAGTGCTACGCATGCCCGATAATTCCCCCCTTAAGGAAGTCAATCAACCCTCTATACACTGAACCTCTGATTAACTCTCCAAGAACTTCTCATCACGACTGCCTCTGATCGTTCCAAATCCCATACCAATCTAACACTAAGCATCTCAACTGCTCAATAACATCCCTGGCTCATAGACTGCACCGCAAAATCATCGTTCCTCTCACCTCAACTCATCAACCCATGTTCCAACACCGGAATTGTCCCAAGGACAGGGACCCACTCCCAACATAAACGAAAACTCTCTGCACTGCAAAACTCGACTGAACTCCCCACTGCTACCACAATAACACAACCTACTATTCTCAATTAGGTGTGGTGTGGTTCTCAACTACCTCAGTCCCAACTGACTGTCTGCTCACGATAAGTCACTGCCTCGCGGCACACCTGCTACCTGATACTCTGAGGGAAATCATTATCGATAACGACCTGCAGGGTGTACTCCCAAATCCAAAACTGAAACATCAGGCCTCTCGTGTCTTGCACACGAACATAAATGGCACTACCCACCTAGAAGGTGACCTCTCCTCTATCGACTGATTGCTCGACTCAGACCGAAATTTTCCTCTCCCTTTAACTCCTTACCACAATACTCTGATAGGCCCTCGCCCTTCCTCTCGAGGAACGCCTCTCCATACTCAATCAGGGTCTACAGGCCGAAAACCCATAGTGTCCAATCTCTACCTCATCGATCATGACCAGATAATAAGATAATCACAAGCGTCATTCACTACAAACTATAGTGCTCATCCCATGACATCCCTTCTCAATCTGCTCCGGTGTATGGTACCTGAACCATAGCATTACTCCTCAGTCGGCTCCGATGTATGGTGCTCGAACCATAACATCACTCCTCAATCTGCTCCGATGTATGGTACTCGATCCATAACATCACTCCTCAATCCGTCTCGATGTATGGTACTCGAACCATAACATCACTCCTCAAGCCGTTCTTTAGGACCTTCAGAATGCTCCCTGTATCAAGTATGGGTCCTCTGCTTTCAGTAGTACGGGCCCATACTACCTGCCACATCTACCAATACTTTCCACACGGACCATCCCAGAGCTCCTAAGTAGCTGCTCGACCTGCTCTTTCACCAACCCCATCGCGCGTGCTCGCTCCCCAGCGAAATCCTCTACTCTACCAGCGTACTCATCTGGCTAGGTTTACTCCCTAGCCCCTTCTGTCGTCCTCCCACTTCTTTGCTATCAGCTGCTGAAGAGATCCTAATGATGCCAGCCATCTACCTCCTGAATATCGTCATACTCACTTAGTAGCTGACTCCCATCATCGAGAGTTCTACAAAGCACAAAGCAAGCAGCATTCGAGCATCAAAGAATACATAGGACTCCCTATCTGTGATAGCTCCACCTTCTCGGCTCATCCTCGGAAGTACCACTGAACTCTGTAGCTCTACCCCTCGTGCGTTCTAATTGGATACTCTCACTCATCACATACTCAAAAGCATAACGCACATATAACAACAAACCCTAGGCTAAGGCATCACAAATTAGGCCATTCTAGTCCTAAGATATGAAATACCTAGCCTGTCTCTAGCATGCAATAATATCTCATAAAGTGCATAATAGATATTTCATAACACAAAAGTAAGGGTATTTTGGGAAATCATCGTTTGGCTCTGGCTGATTGTACACACTGCTCCTTCTTGCTTTCTCTTTGAACTCTTATTCACTTTTAGAAAACTATTTATTTGAAAACTTTTTCTTACTTCCTCAGTTTGAGTCCAGATTTACCCGAAGGTGCGTCCGAATCCCTCAAACCAAGGCTCTGATACCAATTTGTAACACCGTGATTTTCAAGGCAAAATTTTCATTTAAATAATCAATTTAATACTAAAACGCTTGTTTAAAATCTCATTCATAATTGAATTACAAAACATAGTTCCATTTTCACTTGAATAGAAAACCAGGATCCTCCAAGTACAACTCTTTCTTTGGTGTGTACAATCGATCCGGTGCCATCCCGTGTTACTGAAAGAACCTGAAACAACATAACATAAAACACTGTAAGCACGAAGCTTAGTGAGTTCCCCAATATACACCTTACGCACATACGCCTTTCCAGGCCCCGACCTTCCGGTCCACAGCACAATGCCTTCCGGCCCATGAGATAATCGCCTTCCGGCCCATAACGTGTTGCCTTTCGGCCCATAGCACATTGCCTTCCAGCCCATAACATATTGCCTTCCGGCCCATATAAACATACACAACACGCGTAACAATTAACTTTACACATATAACACATATAGCACATAACATATCCGACCTTTCGGTCACATAACGTATTGCCTTCCGGCCCATAACATATTGCCTTCCGGCCCATAAACATACACAGCACATGATACCTTTAACTTACCACATATAGCACATATATCATATTCCATATCCGACCTTCCAATCACATAACATATTGCCTTCCGGCCCATATAAACATACCTAGCACGCATAGCAATTACCTTACCATTTATGGCACGTATAACACATATCATATCCGACCTTCCGGTCACACAGTCAAACCCTTCCGGGTACAGTATAGTGAGAAGACTCACCTCGTGGATACTGGAAGTTAGCAACTCCTGAAATCACTTGCACTTGATCCGCCGAGCTACAAGCTCCCTGGATGATATATTCTCTGTGTCCCCAATCTTCAGCATGTGACTCCCTTGCTGTTCCTTTAGCCAAGACCTTCTCTTCCTTGCACAACAACTCCTTCACAATCACCCATGGCCTCTAACCTTGCTCCAAATGCACGTAATCGGTTTAGGGCTCCTCTCAGAAGGCTAAAAGAGAACAATGACGGCCAATGATCCCCTTTTATACGTCCCAAACCTGAACGGCTAGGGTTTTCGCTAAACAGCGCAGACTCGCCAAGTCCCTATCTAGACTCGTCGAGTCCAGTCGCGAACCCGCGACCAGGTCTGCGATCCTACTCGGCGAGTCTGGCTCCAACTCGCCGAGTCCCCCCTTTAAAACACCCGAAATGTAATTTTAACAATACTTGAGATTTCGGGCTGTTACACCGAACCTCCTACATCGGAGTGTGGGCGGGGCCCGAATCTCCTAGATAACGGAGTGTGGGTGGGGCCCGAATCTCCTAGACAGCGGAGCGTGGGTGGGTCCCGAATCTCCATGAGAATGGGTGGGGCCCGTATCTCTTAGTTGCTTGTATATTTGTATGGTGTGTGGTAGTTTGGGGAGATCAAAGCTTCGTGCTTACAGTTTCAGTTTTGGTTTCAGGTACTTCCGCTAGCAAAGGGAAGAGCTCGGGTTGATTGCATCGCACACACCACAACTTCAGTTTTATCATGGGGGTTTTATTAAGACATTTTGTTATGATTTATACAGTTTTGTTTTGACACAGTTATTATGACTTTTGAGTACTACTTCTGTGGTTCTTGTTATACATGACATTGGATGATGTGATTTTTAGTAATATTAAAACAAAAATTTTTGGATCGTATTTTTAGGTCGTTACAACAAATTGGTTACATTCAGTGGCGATAAGTCATCAGAAGTGGATGTGAGAAACCGAAGTTTGAGCTACTGCGAGTGTCACTATGATGACTCTTTTTAGCACATCGGAGACTCCGTGTTTGATTGCTTTAAGGTGGAAGACGAAGCAGTAGGCGATGGAACCGATTTAGGGCTTGAAATAGTGTTGGAGGTAGGTGGTAGAAGGGGAGGAAACCGTCAGTATAGATCAAGGGTGAAGTGAAGAAATGAAGTTGCTTATCTGAGACGGTAAGGTAAAGAGGTGGAGGATCGAGCTGAAGTCGGTGGGAGATATCTGGAAGCATTCTATTGGACCAAAGAAACGTAGAATAACAAAGAGAAACACATAGAACGGACTAAAGTAATCAGGTTGAAGGAAACGACACATATCGCCAATAAACAGTAATGCCACCGACCCACGTTCAGGGAAAAATGCAGATTGTTGGAAAAACAAATTTAAAAGTGACCAATAAGATTAAATCACTGTTCCTAAATATTATATATATATATATATATATATATATATATATATATATATATATATATATATATATATATATATATATATATATATATATATATATATATATATATATATATATATAACCATGTGTATCTCATTTGTCTTCCATCCTAAAATACTAGTATTTTAAAATGTCTCAAGGTAACATAAAGTAGAATGGATTTAGTTTAGAAATAGAGTATTTGTCATATACATCTTGAAGATTATGATGTTGGTCTTTGAAATTAATACAATATACTTTTGCTTACAATTTATTTATAATTGATCAGATGTCCCTTGTATATTTTGATGTAACATTTTATTTAAAATGCCAAAAATTTATTCTGGATTTTTTGTAGCTGTTTAAATAAATTATTTCTTTCAGAGCTTAATATTATATTCAAACATGCTTTAAAAGTGATGTTATGTATTTTTAACCTGTAATGTTTCATTGTTGATCTTGTTGTTTTTTCGTATCATAAATGTTTTTCTTCCGATGTATATCTAACCTTACTATAAAACACCAACAAAATTTTGGCTCAACAAGAAGCCGACCATAACATAATTTGTCAAATCCTTTAGATGGTTGAACGTGAGCTTATACACAAGATTTTTTTTAGGTGTTTGAAATTCTTTTGCGATTTGCATATTTTCAGCGCTTACAATGTGTGTCATGCGGGTGTCATCATCTCAACGAACGTTTAATAGAAATTAACTTTCTATATGGTAATTTGATAAGAAACGGAGGATGGCTCGATGAATAAACAGAAGTAAAATAGGAGATACGAGTGGGTGGTGTGGTGTCGTTTAATTAGGCGACTCATATAAGACTATTGGATGTAGTGGATGTCTTCTTCTTAACTTCCAAAAATGATTTATTGTTTTTGTATTTTTCATTCTTGATTTACATTTCAAAGAATCTTGAGATGGCCACCCTGGGAAATGTCATTCGTTTTATATATAGTATATTATATATACCTTTAGTTCATATCCATTCAAAATAAATCTAATAAAATAATATATGTTAATTTCATATAACTCTTATTTTGGGACTCTATTTTTTATACTTGTTAGATGCATCTCATATGTTTTATTTATTTAGGGATTTTTATGTAATTTTATGGAACTAGTTGATTTGTATGTTTTTAATGGTTATCGGGTGGTACTAGGTTTGGAATATGCTTTGGAGGATAATAAAGAGTTGTCCAAATTTCATGAAGAACATCGCTAAATGAAAAAGACAAAATTTTATGATTTGACATTTTTTCTAGAAGATTATACGGCTGAGTCGAATTATGTCTTGGGTTTGACTCGATCTAGTCCACAAAAATCATGCATCGGGACAAAAAAAAGTGACTCGACCAAGTCACCTATTAGGAAAATATAACAGGAAAAGTATGAATGAATAGAAATAGTAAAACTATTTGTGAGGTTTATGTTTAACACAATGTCATTAACACAATTTCGCTTGATATAGGTTTTTTTGTTTCGCATGATACAACAATGGTAAGTGGTTTTCAAGATCCCTGAACCCTTATTTGGCCGGAAAATACCTTTTTGTAGCAATAGGAATAAACAAAAGTAGACGATAGAGAGAAAGAAGAGATCGATTCACTGGGTGTATCTCAATCAGTCATTGATGTGTTTTATTTATACTACAAAACATAATAGAATCTTAAATACCAAATCGTAACTGTCAAAATTAAAGAGCACAATTAATCAAAAAATCAAAACCAAAAATCTATGATTAATGACTTTTAATTCGGGTTTATAACCGATACAATTTTAGTTATGAGAAAGAAAATAATTGTAAAAGGTCCTTGAACTTTTATGGTCGACCGATGGTGCAATCGTACCCGCAGGACACATGCTCGCACACAAGTTTAGTGAATCCAAGCCCCACATTTTCACCCCTATACGCAGAAGAGTGAGCCTCGATTTCATAAGACTTACAATGCTGAGAAGCCATTGTAGTCACCAAGTTTCCCAACCTGACCCACTCATTTTATTTGTATCACAGGTATCGATGCGAAGACATATTACACTAAGAGATTAAAGGAGATGTAAACCATTAGTGTAAACGAATGTAAGGTATGTTTATGCTTATGTTTCTATATTGATAATGACATCACAAAGTTTTAATATAAACAAAATACATTTCTTTGGAAATGCTTTGATAATATATTTATCATGTAAACTGGGAACAAATTCCGCAATATTATTCTTTAAAAATGAATACTATAATTTTCAAATAAGCATAAATATATTTTTTTTAAATGTCTGTGAATTTGGGGATGTCACAAAATCCTCTTTGAAGATGGTAGCACAACTGTCGGAGGCATTCTTATTCCCACCTCGTTCAACATTTTTTAGAAGCCTTCCTCCTCCAAAGCTCATTTCATTTCGGACTCTCTTCATCCTCTGAAGCTTTGGATGAAAATGTTGAACTTGAGAAAAATGAAGTTGTTCCTCCTCCATAAAACACATTAGAAGGTCATCAAGACTCTCCTACTCAAGAAGCTCCACGTGATGAGGAAAAGAGCAAAGATGATGATGCTCACAAGTCTGAAAGTTCCCCTTCGGACATGAAATCCTCTAATTATAATATTGTGGAGTCGTTTTCCTTGTTGGAACTCCAAGACAACACTACTACAGCTAACTCCATGGTTGACAATGTCACTTCACAAGTAACAGGTATGGAGTCAAAACCTGACCTGATACTCAAATCTCTTTACGAGATCAAGATTGCCGCTCCATCCGACTTGATTGTGACAATCAACTGGACCAATTTATCTCGCTTCGCCTCAACCATACTCTAGAAGATGCCGTAGCACGTCACATGAAATTTCCCATTCATCTTTAATCAGTTTCGGACGTATGATATATCAAAACGAATGTATCATGGAGGAGAATGCAAACATATAATAATTTGTCAATTTTGATATTATTTTGGGTTTGAAATTTATGCTCAAAATTAGGAAAACCCTATTTTTAGAAATTGGTTAAAACCAATTTTCTAATGTTACCCTCTGGTGTAAATTTGACTTGGTCGAGTCGAGTCAAAAGTCAACAAAAGATTTTTTTTTTTCGTGTTTCTGGTCCTAGGTTACATGACTCGATTGGGTCACTTTACCTTTTAAAGTGACTTGATCAAATCAGGTTTTACTGAGGTTATAAAAATTATCTAAATATGAAGATCCGATCCAAAAATACAATGCAAAATTATCCAAAAGTTCATATCCAAAATTCAGATTTGAATTCGGATAATGATTTTAGAAATTTCTAGATATTTCAGATAACTAAAATCCAAAAAGATATACAATTTTTTTTTCAAATTTAAAGCGGGAGACTAAAGTTTTACTTTACTTGAATCCCTTTTCATTGGCCTCTTGAGTCCAAAGACTACCAAACAACTTTATTTGTCGATTCAAAGTGCTTCTTAATCTCACTCGTGTAAACTAATTCGGTTTAAACAAACAAGCTATGATAGTTATATATATCAAAACAATTTTGTTACCATGCATCATGTCTACCAAGTCAGTTAAATGAATCAAGCCAATTTAATAAGAACGAATGATGTGGTTTGTTTGTTCGAGGTTTGATAACTCCTAAACCTTCAATCATTTAAATTAGAATAAAGCCATTGATATGCATATGGTTTATATCTTATCATAAAAAATTCATATCCTAACACTCCTAAGACTTCAATCCATTTTTTCTTTAACTTGTATTACATTAAAATCAAACTAAATTCATTTCTCATGACTTGCGGTTATTAAGACTAATATGCCATTTACCACATTTTTTAACTTGTAACTATTAAATGAATTGATTTTTTGGGATATCCGATTTAGTACATCCTAATACATTATAATGTCCGAATTTTTGGATATCCGGTTAGGAACACCCCTAAGTTCCCAAGCTTTTTGAAACTAAAAATACAAACCCCAAATTATTTTCTCCTCATTTAGAGGCTGAAGAACGGTTTTTGAAGCATCAGAATGCTGAAGAACACATTTTGGAGTTGTTATTTGGTATTTTTGCCATTAGATTTGTAAAACCTCTATCAAATACATATTTTGAAGTATTCTTTTTTTGCCATGATCGGGTCCCCCTCCCCGTCTTCTGGTTCTAGTTCTTATTTCGACTATGTGTGGTTGATTTTATCGGGTTAATGTTGGGAAATAGACTTATTAAGGTAATTAACTTTTCGGTTTGTTCACATCTGGGTAACTTTTGTTTTCGTACACATCTATGTAACAAATTTTTTTGGAAGTGTTCACATATGACCATTATGATCGGTTATAACATGTTATATCCGGTTATAATGGTCATATGTGAACACTTCCAAAAAGTTCGTTACCTAGATAAGTACGAAAAAAAATAGTTACCCAGATGTGAACAAGCTGAAAAGGTAAGAGTAAATTACACGAATGGTCCCTGTGGTTTTGGGTAATTTATGTGGTTGGTCCCTAACTTATTGTTTTAATTTGGATGGTCTTTATTGTTTATTTTTGTTGCGTGTTTGGTCTCTGTCTTATCTAAAAAGACTATTGTGCCCTTATTAATTTATTTTTTTTAAACTAATTTTCTTATTTATGTATTTATATTTATATATTAAAAAAAATTAATAAACCCTACATTTATATATCTCTTCACCCTAAACCTGAAACCACATTTGGGAAATTTAACTTAGGTCCCACTAATCATCATCTCATCTCTTATCATTCTCAACTTCTATTTCATTTCCATCTTTAGTGACATCGACGTCTTCACCATCTCTTCTTTTTTCGGTCCTTCAACTTTGGCGAACCAACACCACAACTCACTGTCTTTTCATCGAATTTCCTACCACCACAACCCAATGCGTCACAATCCTTGCAGGAAAAGAAAATTGATACCAGAAAGAAAAATTGGAGAACCAAATCAATTAAAAATCATAACTTGAAATGCATATCAAAACCTGAAACTCTATTAACAACATTCTAACCTTTAACTCATCAAACAATGTGTTTTTTTATATTTTTTGTCTCTATTTCTGATACCTTTAGTCTCTAGTAAATTTAAATTTTAATATTTAATATTTTAAATAATATAATTATATAAAACGACGATGCGTTTTTTTCCATGTCAAATCTAGATTTTTTTTAACAAAGTAGTGTATTTTAAAAAGATATTTACCAAAATGGCGTGGTTTTAGAAATATTTACCATTTAGGTTAAATTTTATACAAAATCCAAATTAGAAGGTAAAATAAAAAAAAGAAAAGAAATCAACTTATCAGGGTAATTAACTTTTCGGTTTGTTCACATATGAGTAACCTTTTTTTTGCACACATCTAGGTAACGAACTTTTTAGAAGTGTTTACATACATTATGAATGGATGTAACCTAGTATAGCCGGTCATAATGGTCATATGTGAAAATTTTCAAAAAGTTCATTACCTGGATGTGTAAAAAAAAAAAAAAATAGTTACTCATATGTGAACAAACTAAAAATTTAATTACCTTAATACGTCTGTTTCTCATTAATGTTTTAGACTTGTAAACTAGTGATTTATGTTTTGATTTTAATAAAATACTTCGATTTATGTTTCCTTTTTCATGAATGGTCACATTAATTAAATTGATTAGTAGTAAATTTATAAGATGTGTAAGTGATGAATGAACACAAATAACAAGTATGGATTGGTTCTTAACTTAAGATTTAATTCACTATACACATAAAATCACTTACTTTTATGCTATCACACTTATGAAAAGTAGATTTAATTCACTATACACATAAAATCACTTACTTTTATGCTATCATGACTTATGAAAAGTATTGAGTGTTGTTAGGAAGCTTTTGAAAAACTTATAAGAAACTTAGTGTAACTTTTCAATCAAAATCTAAGACCTTGTTTAGATTATGATTAGTACACTTATATCTAGTTAAAAAGCTTATTTTAATTAGATAATTTGACAAGTAAAATGATATGAGAGCTTCTTAATATTACTTAGTACCAAATAGGTTAAAATTGTATACGCATCAATCCATAAATCAACTATATATAATTAAATCAAACACGAAACAAGAATTATCATAAAATTGATTTTCTTCTAAACCATAGCTTTATTTTATTTTAATGCTCGACAAGTGTAGTTTCTTTTTAGTTAGTTTATTTTAATTGTCTTTTATTTTTGTATCAAAGTTAATATATACCTCTTGTAAAAATATGTAAATCAATTTTTCTTGATCATGTTGATCTGATATTGTTGATTTGCCGAACTAAAAATTTGATGTTGTTGTTGAGACACGGTAATACTATTTTGTTTTATACCAAGATCTTTTGGTATAGATATTATAGGTATTGAAGAAACGATAAAGAAATTGATGAAGCAAGCCAAGCTTCGAAGAAGAAGTCATCTAGTTCCCGAGCTTAATACTAATAAAGAGCTCAAGTATTATTTAAAAAGAGAAAATAAAAAAACATATTAATTGTTTCTTATAAGCGTGTAAAAGTAAATTAATAGCCAATAGTCCGTATACGGACGAATATATAGAGTTGGTGAAAGGTTTAAACTTTTAAAAGATACAAATACAAGAAATTTATTTATTTACAAAATGCCAAGTAATTAGACAAAGACATACCACCCACCCATGGGATGGCTTTTCAAGATTTGCTATTTTTACAAATTGTTTTAACTCTCAATTTTGAAAGAGCAAATATCTTATTTTTTAATGATATTGACCATAAATTATCTATATTATATTTATATTTTTGTTAGAATTAGCTCTGATACATCAACAACTTCTTAGGAATATTATGTATTTATTTTATAGTTTGAGAGTTTACTCGTTCTACTATATATCATAAATCATGAGTTTTGATATTTAATTTAAAATATGTAATATAGACCAATACGTGATATAAAAATGAAAGACACTTTGCTTGCAATCTCCTTCTGGCAACAGCTGGTTTGGCCTCTCCATGCCTCATATTTGGTTGCGTTCAATTACCTTTTTCGTATGAAGTTTGAAAAACAAGCAAACATTATAATTTAATTATTTAATTATATATAATAAAATACAATTTATTTTATGTCTAAAGACGTTTAATTTTCGAATTATTGTCAATAAAATGCAACTCCTAATATCATGTAATAATTAGTCTCTAACATATTCTAGAGTTAAAAAAAACAATTTTGATTCTTATTTTAGGCATTTTTAAAAATGAGTTATTCATTCTTATAAAATTGAAATTTTCGTTGATTTTATATAAAAAAACACTTAGCATGAACTCATGAGTTGGCTAACTCACTAATGCAACAATCACTCATGACTTGGTCTAATCCAAATAATTGACTGCGTATAATTTGTGTCATAATTTGTAGCATCTTCCACGAATCCCACACTCATTTCTATTATAATTAAATTATATTACATCTATTTCGTTTTATATAAATATATACCACTTCTCTACAGTCTTTCATACACAAATCATCAACTCTCTCTATCTCTCTAAAAAGAAGGTGAGAAAACATAAACATGGGTTCTTCGACATTGTTCAAGTGCTTGATGCTCATTGCTGTCTTCATCAGCTCATGCACAGCACAAGCTCCCACCGCAACCCCTACAGTCTCTCCAACCGCCGCCCCTACACCATCTCCCGCTCCTACACCGGTTCCATCTCCTTCTCCTTCTCCTTCTCCTTCACCATCTCCAATGGCTGTACCCTCTCCTGCACCTTCTTCTGTATCCCCTACTACAGCTCCATCACCGGGTGGACCTTCCGGTGCTCCATCGCCAGGTCCCTCCACCGGACCACCAGCTGATCTTCCACCTAGCGGCACCTTTGTTGATGGCTGGGTCAACAGAGCTGTTATCGCTGGGACTGCACTCGCCGGAGCATTTTTTGCAGTTACTTTGATGTGAAGATGAATGCATGTTCTATATAATTAATTATACGGTCCACATTTGTTTTTGTTTTTCTCTCTTTTGAGTTAGATTCTCTTTTTCTTGTTATTCTTCAGATTATCATTCTTATATATATTACTTGTGTATTTGTGGGTAATTTTTTTCATAGATCGAACACTTGATTTCATTTATATATATATATATATATATATATATATATATATATATATATATATATATATATATATAGGTTCATTTGAAACCATTCTAATTTTGTGAGACTGTGAGACCAAATCTAAAAATAATTTTAAAATGCAAAATAAATGGAAAAATCTAAAAATTCTTTTTTCAAATATTATTTTCAGAATTTGAATTAACTAAAAAAAATAAAAAAAAATAAAAAAAAATTAAAAAAAATGTATTTTTTTTTTTAAAAATACGTGAAATATTCTAAATAGAATATTACACTGTACATATTCTAAAAATAATTTTAAAATGCAAAATAAATGGAAAAATCAAAAAATTCTTTTTTTAAATATTATTTTCGGAACATGAATTAACTAAAAAAAATAAAAAAAAATCAAAAAAAATCAAAAAATGCGTCTCACGGTCTCACAAAATATAGGTGGTCTCAATGAACCTAACCCTATATATATATATATATATATATATATATATATATATATATATATATATATATATATATATATATATATATATATATATTTATGTGGTTCAAAATTATAACTAGAGGAGCTGAAATCCAAACTTCAAAATAAAAAATGTTTTATGTGGTTCAAAATTATGACAATTATAAGTAAATTTTTAGTCATACTAAATTACTTCCATTTCGTATATATATCAACAAACAAGTAATAAGCATCTTGTAACGATCAAATTTAAGAATTATTTTAATGCTTATGTAGTTATTTACAGTTACATCTTACAAATAAATCAACAAACAAGTAATAAGCTCTTGTAACGATCAAAAATTTCAATAAAATTTAAACTTTTCAAAAACATCCCAATTCATTAAGTTATTACAAAAAGGTTTTCAATACATTTATTTATCAGAGTATTCCTAGGTCCATATCATAAAACATAAACATGAGGAGCGGAACGATCACGCCTTTGCCTTGCCACGGTCTCCTGAAGAACATGAAAAACATTAAACCACAACTGTAAGTCCGAAAGCTTAGTGAGATACCCTCAAAATACCAACCACATATACCATACACATAACATGCTATATCATATCGAATCACAGAACAGCCATGCATATCGGGTCTACTGTATGACTGGTCCGCTGTGTAGGGCCTTCAGTCCACCTGGTCCACCCTCCGAGTCCAGTCATGTCCCTCGAGTCTGCAATGTGGTTGGTCCGCCCGCACCGGGCCTTCAACCCACCTGGTCCATTCTCTGAGTCTACAGTATGACTGGTCCGCCCGCATCGGGCCTTCAGTCGGCCTGGTCCACTCTCGGAGCCTCGGCACGTCTGGTCCGCCCTCGTGGGGCCTACAGCCTATCCGGACCGCTCGATGGGCCTTCGGAACAACCGGTCCGCCCTGGGTATGTTGGCCTACAGCACAAAGCAGGTCCCGCCTCAACCCAACCCCAGTCAAACAACCATGTGCACATAACATACAATCATATAACAATTCATATTCAATCATACCGATCTAGCAGATCACGTAACACAACATACTCTAAGAAGGATACCGACCTAACCGGTCATTAGCATAGCATCATCCTATATACCAGGATACCGACCTTAACCAAGTCTCTAACGAATACCATCCTAACTACGAGGATGCAAACATAGTAAAACAACAACATAACAACAATACCCGGATTACAATCCGATAAAGGGTCGGCCTTGGCGCCTTAGACCCTGTTGATATAGTGAGGATAACTCACCTCGCAACTGTTGACTGAAAAGGATAAGATCACGCTACTGCAACCTCCGACTCGAACTCCACCACTGTTAATACCCAAAAGACTGAATTCAATAAATACCAATAATTACCAAATTACCCCTGGAAGTCAACTAGTCAACCCTTGGTCAAAGTCAAAGTCGAAGTCAACCTCCTGACTGACTCTACTCGCCGAGTCAACCCAATGACTCATTGAGTCCCCATGCTCAGAATTTCCCCAATCCGCAACTCAACTTGCCAAGTCACCCCGAGATTTGCCGAGTCTCGTAACTCTGAGTCTCCTCGCACTCAACTCACCGAGTCCTCCCTTGACTCGCCGCTTCATGACTCAACCAGAAGAATATTAGGACCTCACTACCAGACTCGCCGAGTCCAAGAACAGACTCGCCGAGTCCGAGGCTATCTTCAACCTACTCGCCGAGTTGTTCTTCCAACTCGCCGAGTTCCAGCCCATCTTCAAGCAACTCGTCGAGTACACCTTTGTGACTCGCCAAGTACGACTAGTTCTTAACCCATACAGAAGCTTTTCAGGCCATGCAATCGATCCAAAACATAGATCTACACTTCTACAACCCTTCTATTACGTAAAGTGGCAAACTTTACGTGAATCCAAAGAGATCTAGGCATTTTACACTCTAGGCTAGGGTTTGGGACAAGATGGCTTCACCAATCAAGCGAGCGGTGGGTGGGAGTGTACACCCATTAAGCGCCATTTTATAGGCCGCAACCTTATACCCACCTTATAGACCGGCTTCGTGAATAAGGCTTACTAACGGTAAGACTAGCATTTAAGTTATACATATATAGATATTAATCTTGTAATATTATATTAGTATAGGGTTGTATTTTAAACTTGTAAAATTCTAGGGTTTGAAATTTAAATTGTCTAAATTAAACTTTCACAAAACATAAATTTCAAAACTTGAGGACAAGTTTTAAACATTTAAAACATAAAGGATCAAATAACAAATTATTTTAAATTAACTATTAATCACATAATTATCCATATTCGATTAATAATTGTCATATAAGGAAATTAAATATTTTATTAATTGATAAATATCTTCAATTAGATCAAAAATATAGTCATATATATCATCAAATCGGATTAGGGTTGATCTAATGTGATTAAGGTAAGTTTCCATAAGATAAATATGAAAAAAATCCCGTTTTTGGCTAATCCTGACGCTCGGACTCGCCGAGTACCCACACTGGACTCGCCGAGTCAGGCCAACTTGCCGAGTCCACTATGGGACTCGCCGAGTCCATGACTTAGAAACACAAAAATTGAATTTTGCAGTTGAGATTCAAACATTCAAGCATCAATTTAATAGAAACCAATCTAGGCTCTGATACCACTGATGGGTTTTATACATAAGAACATTCCTAAGTGCGCATACAAACCCTAATGCTCGTATCTAGGTTTCTCTAATTAAACATGCTTTGAATCCAAGACTCCTAATGGCTAATTAGGTATAAGAACAATACAAAATCAAAGTTAGAATCATACCTTGAGACACTTGTTTGATCTTCTTGTTCTTGGAGCTTTAGAGTCACAATTGTCATTCCTCTAATGGCTTACAAACACCTACTATCAAACAGGATGATTTGAGAGAGAGGAGAGAGGAGGGAATTCGGCCAGGGGTTCTCTACTTTAGATGAAGTACCGATTTCCCTTTTCCATAGGGTCTATTTATACTTGTAGACTCCTTAAGTGTTACAGTTTAAACCCTAATTGGATAATCTTCTCTTAAAGCAATCCAAATCCATTCCTTAGATAACCTTAGACGATTTGAAGCTATCCATAGCTTCTAGAATCCGTCCACTATCTATCCAATATGGATTTACAGTCTAAAGTTTAACTATCAAACAATTGACAGTTTGTACCATCTTATTTAATTAATCTCCTTAAGTCACCAAATTAATACTAATTAATCTATGACTTATATTAATCAAATAACTATATTATTATTCCTTATATTATTCTCATAATATATTAATAACATCTATTATCTCACAATAAATCATCCTACCAAGTTGCTATGGTGAAGGCAACCCAAAAGGATCATGCACAATCGGGTCAAATACTTGCCTAATATAGTTGCAGCCTTAGACACTATTCCAACACAAACATGCTTAACCTATCAATGTGTGACTTCGTCTCTAAGACGTGTGCACACACAGGTTTCCCATCTTCATGTTTACTTGCCAAAAGGGCTTGAGTGATATTGAACTTTTAAATCCTTCAGTCTTGTGGGTTTGGGAGAACAACAGGAGGAGGTGGAGGAAGTGAAATCAAGCTAGTCCACATGGCAGGGATTGATCTTTCACCTTCATTGTGGAACAGGCTTTCACTTTGAGTAGGAATATCTTTTCCTTTGGATTTGGGAATACCATGGTTAGATTCAGACATCTACACAACGAGAGAAATCAAGTTAGTTGATTGAATCCTTAATAAAACACCCAAAAGAGATATTAAGGCTAGGATCCAATACAACATTCCACAAAATGGAAGAGGGATGCCGTAATCCAATTTGCAGAATATTTGAAGGTAGGTAAATGACGATTTACCAATTTCCACCATGAAAAACGAAAAAGAAGGTTAAGTTTTAAATGTATTGGAAACTCCTAGATCTTTTGAGATACATTGAAACTATTCAATGACATGTTTTAATCTCGGATTATGTTCTTCTATTTGTGACTGGGATGCCGAGGATCACAAACAAGATGTGAATAACCATGCAAATGTGCTTGGTAACCTCATTGTCTTTATCATTAACTATTGTTGTGCCGGTAAACCACACACGCTCCATCAAAATGACAATCATGAGATACCCATTACTACTCTTTATTAGTGTCTTTTAATGTGCCGGTTAACCACACACGCTCCACCAACGACCAATAAAGCATAATTTGCAATTTCATGGATTAGCATACTTTTTCACATTTTTTTTTAAAAGTAACTAGAGTTGGGATTTTGTAAAATAATGTTCTAGTACTTTATTTAATAACATTATACTTTTAATGAGATGTAGTTGTCCTATCAAATCCATTCTGCTAACGACCATCCACTAATCAAGGAATCGGTGGGTGAGAGTGGACACCCATTCAACTACCATTTTATAGGCAGTTTCCTTATACCCCCTTATGGATTAGCTTCGTGAATGAGGCATACTAGTGATCATACCGACCATAGTCTTATACATATAAAATATTTAACTTTTAATTATAATATATATATATATATATATATATATATATATACACACACACACACACACACAAACATATATATATATATATATATATATATATATATATATATATATATATATATATAAGGTGTGTTTTAAACTTTTAAAACTTTAGGGTTTATATGTAAATTTCGAAAATTAAGCCATTAATTTTAAATTTAAAATAAACCAAATAACTAGATTTAATATTTATCTATTAATTAACTTTTAATTAGTTTATTAAATCTTGTAAGGATTATCTAATCAAATTAAACAATTAATTTAATCCTAATCCTTATCCCTCTAAATTTCGAAAATATGGGGATACGATAACTTCCTTATTTTTATCAATCAAATAACTAGATTTAATATTTATCTATTAATTAACTATTAATTAATTAATTAAAACTTGTAAGGATTATCTAATTAAATTAAACAATTAATTTAATCCTAATCATTATCCTTCTAAATTTCGAAAATTAGGGTAAAGGATAATTTCCAATCAAGTAATAATTATCCAAAATAAGATAAAACCCTAAAATAACTAGCAAATTTCGAAATTAAGGGGAGGAGGCTAGGGTTATCCAAAACCCTAACCCTAATTCGATCAGGGTTCAAGGAGGTTAGGGTTTTTCGAAAAACCCTTTGAACCAATAACCCCAGAAATCGAAAATTTGGCCTTTTAGGGTTTAATAGCTATAAACCCTAATTTGCAATTCAACTATTATAGCAATTCAATTTAAAAAAACAATGGCTGTGATACCACTGATGGATTTTAGGTAAAACAAATAAACTAGAAAAACAATTCCTAAGTTCACATGCAACCTACTTTGGATCTATGTTTTAACTATTGAACATATAATTTTGAATTGCAAACAAGAACCCTAGAGGAGAGAGGCTAATTTCAAAATTAACAAACTGGGGTTTAAGAGTTACATACCTTTCAATTGTTATAGCAAACAATTGATAATCCTCTTGATCTTGATCTTGATCTTCTTCAAAACTGGGGTTTAAGCTTAGCACCACAAATATAATGCCTCTAATGGAATCACACCCAAGAATTAGCAAGAAGGAAACTAGAAAGAGAGAGAGAGGGAGGGAGTATGCAATTCTCGGCCTAGGGTTTCTTCAAAAGAAGGAGTGCCCAAAATGTAAGCCAGGAGGCTCCTTATATAGCTGAGGGATCTAGGGTTTAGGGAAAAACCCTAATGCTCCTTGCTTAGGGCCTAAGCAAACCCAAGGGCCTTATCCAAGCCCCCATGGAAGAAATCATTAGGGTTTCCCCTATAGATTTCATCCACCCTCTTCCAAGGGGGTTCTGGAGCCTTCCACTCAACTATTAGATAATTACAAACTAGTCCCTACACTTTATTATTAATACGGTTAACCCCAAAATTAATTCTAATTAATTTCTGGCCAACTATTAATTAAACATTATGATTTCTAATCAGTATATTAATCTTTTAACATATTAATAAATCATTTATATTAATTTATTAATCTTATAATAAATCAATATCTCTCCTTTTATAATTTCTTTGTTCAGTTGATAGGTTTGAGGGCAACCCAAAAGGACTTAACTGCTATCAATTCAAGTACATACATATTATAGTTATGGGCTTTGACACCTAATCCAACAATTACACCCTTTGTTTGCAAATAAAACGTAATATAATGGTAAAAAGGGATATTGATCATCGAGGAAATGGTTGTATTCAATCACCAATGCAATCCAAAAGAACTAGTGTAATTAAACTAATTAACTACAATTAGACTAAAAAAAGGGGGGGGGGGTGTTAGATTCATTGAAAACTAAAAAAAACTTGAATAATTAAAAATCTTGCAATTAAGCAAGTTGATGAGATGCTCAAAGGTTGGGAATAATTGGTTAACTATGGCAATTCAACACAATGAACATTTATGTGTTTTTCATTAGGATCTAATACAAAGCTTATCCTTCATCCCAAATTAGTTATAACAATCATGAAGCATGAGATACCAAGATTCCTCATAGGTAGTATGGAGGTTGGGGAAGCCCACAACGCACCTTCTTAATTAAGATCAAGGGTCAATTGAAGCAATTGATCCCAAAAAGTCAATTAGCCTTAAGAATGAAGGAATCCCCAATTCCTAGAGGATGTCAAATGCTTACACATCCATAAAGGAGTTATGATTCATAAGCTAGAGATGATTTCTACCATCATAAAGCTTTTGTTCTAGATAAATTCAATGATCCAATGCAAAATCAAAGAAATAAATCAACAATTTCTCACTCAATTACTAAGCTCATGATCAAAGCATCAAATAAGCATAAGAATTGCAAACTAGAATCATAAACATGGAATAAATTGATAATCAACATAAATCCTTCAAAACCCACAAACATTCATTGGTTTTCAGCCAAAGTCAACCAAATAAGAGTATTAGCCACTCATGGCAACAAAGTAACAAGAAAAATAATCTAATTGCATAAAGAAACTACCTAAGATTTGGAAAGATGAAAGGAAATGGCTTCTAGCTCCTAAAATCGCCTCTTGTAGGTCTCCAATGGTGAAAAATCGTCAATGTGCCTCTAGATCTGATCCCCCAAGGTTATGGTGTGCCAAATGATCAAAATGCCCAAACTGGGCAGTTGCACGGGTACTCGCGCGATGAAATTTTTACCCGTGCAAACACTGCTGTGTTACCATTGGTCCACCATTCCACTACCAAAGATTCCTTTGGTTCCCCCCTTGTCCATGTAATTTGAATCCACTAATCATCATTTAGCTACCAAATGGATGCTCCAAACCCAAAATTAGAAATTTATGATCCATCTTCACAAGCCCAAATAATCCAAGCCATCAACTTTAAAAGCTCAGTTCTTCTTTGATTCCGCCAAGCCCAACAATGCCTCGGGAGCCCACTAAGCCGTCTTCACTCTAATCCACAATCACAAAAAGCTCCAAAACCCTGCAAAATTCCTCATGCAACATAACAAGTCCCCGATACGATCCATGATAAAGAAATTAATTAAAATACAATGTAATACTAATAAAAAAAACTAAAAATCTAAAATAAACTAATAAAAAGAAAGAAATAAAATAAGCTATCACTTACCCAACGAATATAAGTAGTAGCTGTTTTGGATGTACGGAAAGGGCAAATTACAAAGAATGGTAAGGAACTTTGGTTATATATTAGGTAATTGTTCTCATTGGTAGGAGCTTGAGTTCAGATGCAAACGTTTTTAATGATCTTCGAAGGCAGTTTTCTATTTTTTATTTATTGGGTGCAAGTTTATTACTATATTTATCTATATGGGCCTATTTAGGTTGACTGGTGTGAATCCTTTTTACATTATCTTTGATGTTTTGATTTGAATGATGAAAGATAAAAGGCAAGAAAAAGGAAGGATTTTACTAAGGTTTGGTTTCTTAATTTCTTTTTGTATGTGGTTTCTTTTCGTTTTCATTTTTGAATATATATTATCTGATTATCTGATGTAGTTTTTTTATAAAGAAAATTAGATGCGAGATATCAGGACCTCTGCTGGATATAAACTCTATGGAAGGATACCTGATAAGATAATCTAATTTTTGAATATAATATTTGGTATTACACTAATCTCAACAAACTGTGAGTTTTGTTCATCTTCACACTTCAACTTAATTTATCTCACAGCTGAAGGTTTTGTTGTTTTCTCTAAAAACTCGATTGAATTCATAGGAAATTAGAGTTTAGGATCATCATATTCACATCAATAGTCCAATTACCTTGATTAGTTCTTGTAATGGTTAAATATGATATTGGACTACCTATTTTGTCATTTTTTATTTCAAAATATGTTTTTCTATTTAAACTTTAGTTGCATCTCTTTCTTTTTATAAATAACTCAAAAAGATCGTTTATAATATGTATTGGGTGTTCCGATATCAAGATTAAGATCATTTGGGTTTCTCTATTTTCCTTCTCCAATTTTTGCTCTCTATATTTACATTCAAGATTGATAATATCCACTTCATATAATTGATTGTTTGGGGGTATTGATATAGTTTATTATGATTATATTGAAAGTAATTATCATTGTTTTCCATTTTAAAAAAATGATAATTTGAAGCAATATTTTCAAATTAGAGCTCATGCTTTGATATCAAAAACAGGTATATGAAGTTGCAAATGGATGTCATATGTTTGAATTTGTTTTTATTCTGAACAAATTGTAGATTCTTCTTACAAATGGATGTTGGAATTTTTTTTATTTTGAATAAGTTGTAGAATCTTCTTTTCTGCAATTGTTTACTATTGAAGATAGGTGTTTCATTTCCCCAAGAAATCAATAGCTAATAATTTTTTATTAATGAAATCCCAAATAAATACCTAATGATTTTTTTATTGTTGAAATCAATAGCTAATGATTTTTTCTTTTGTTGAAATCGATAGCTAATGATTTTTTTTTGTTGAAATCGATTTTTCCTTTGTTTCGAATATGTAGTTCCATATAATTTTTTTACTTATCCTCATGTAATTCGTTCTTTCCCACTTCTTTTAATGCTTTTTATATAGTTTCCGAATTTTGCATGCAGAATGTTTCATTGCATTTGACTTTATCAGGGTCGGCCTGAGATTTCGGAGGCCCTATGCAATTTAACAAAATATAGGCCCTAAAACATAGAAACCTAAAATTTAAACAAACAAATTATAATTTTTCATATTCTATTGCAAAATACTCCACATAAATTAACATTTCATTCAATATAAATACACAAAAAATAAATTTGCTTATACACCAAAACAACCATCATTCTATTAATCATTGAAACTCAAATGCAAACTATAACACCTCTATCCTCTAAAAAAACTATAAAAAACAAATGAAATTAGAATTTTATAATAGAAAAAGAAAAACAAAAACTTACCTTCGAACTTTCAACGGTGCAAACATATCAAAAATTGAAACCTCTAAACCTTAAAGCTGGATTGAAAATGGACAGATTGTTCCATCAATTCTTATGAATTCTAGACAATATAAAACATTAAGAATGAAAAAAAAAGCCTAGTTTACTTCTACACAATATAAGAAACGTATCAGTCTATCAGATTGATAAAAAAAATGTACAATACCTTTGATTTTTTACACTTCAAGAAAATCTTGAATCAGAAACTTCTAAAACTCAAAGTTGGATCAGTGGGTTGATTATTTCTTCAATTTTCTGATTTTAAGAAAACAATAATTAGAAAGAATAAATAAATACTTCTAAACATCATAAATATACCAGATAGATAAAAAATGTACAAGACCTTTTGATTTTCATCCCTAGACCTGATCCAAGATTCTGATTTTTGAAACCTCACTTCTGATCTCAGTTTGCTTTAGTTTTTTGAAGCCTGGCTCTGAATTCCTATTCACTAATTATGTAAGATTTATGAACAAGTAATTAAAAAGAAAGAAACATAAACTAAACGCTTTGATTGAGTCATATCCTTCTTATTATCGAGGATGGTGGAGTAGAACACCGTTGCTGCTAGCCATCGTCAACTTGTTCTTGTCTTCCCGATGCCTAAATCGTAATCATCATTATCGAGGACCAAAACATCATTTCCTTTTCCCCAAACGTTTATAATTCTCGCTCATCTAATTTCTAATTCTCGCTGCCCTTGCATTGTTTCCTTTATCTCCTGATACATCGTACATGATCAGAAAACTGAAAATACCCTACTATAAAATATGAAACAAAAAAATGGGCCCTAGATTTTAGTAGGCCCTCTTCTTAAGCACACCTTGAACACCCCTTGAGCCGGCCTTGAACTTTATGTATTTCAAATGTATTACAATATTATGTATATTTGTTCCAAAACACGAATCGGATACCCGCTAAAAATATCCTAATAAAATCCAACCCATGTTGTGCATGGGGATATATTTCTAGTTTATATTATTAATATATGTACATACAAATTTAACAATAAAAAAAATACAAAATAAAATATATTTAAGTTTATGTTTAGAAAGCTAACTCGTAATTCTTAATTCCAACTTCTAAGCCTCTCTATGTAGATCTCTATCAATAAGTCGGAACTATAACGCATTTCATGATATATTCAACCTTGAGACAAACATGGTGAACATTACAAAAGATGAATTAAAGACAATTGCAATGGAAGAAACTATGACATGAGACTAAAAGTTCTTCTTTTACTTGTCATATATTGTTTTATCATCCCTAGCGGTTGTGATTCGTCTAACGGATCGCTCGACTTTATAGGTAATCAACCTCCAATAAATTCTTAGACTATCCGGAATGAATAGCTATCCACGCGTGAATGCCTGAGCTGGAGGGGCTAAGGACGCATGAACACCGTCCCCAGCCTCAATGGTTTGGGTGTGGCGTGGCCATAGACACGAACGATGACGTGGCATTTGATTGGTCCGTTTACATTTCCTCTCTTTATCTCTCTCTTCTTTTTGCACCTTCAACGCCTAACCACCGGTGAACACCACTCCCAACCTCGATGGTTTGGATGTTGAACTCCATCAATATCTTAGTGACATCACCTTTATTCCCAAACTATGCATGACCATTACAAGATAGCTTTAGGCTTGAGTGGCAGCGCTACTTACACTAATATACGGCCCCTTTAAGAAAAAAGAAAATGAAACCCCAAACCAATTCCATCAACATTAAAATATATAATTTTGTTAATAGTTCCACCTAAGATAACAAGATATGCAAATACAGAAGCTTCCACTTTTAATACTATTCGTTTCTGCGATGATCAAGGAAAATACAGATGTACATTAGATTGTTGCCGTCCACGGCTGTTAAATGCATATTCTTTAAACAATTAAAAAAAAAAAAAAAAAAAAAAAAAAAAAAAAAAAAAAAAAAACCACGATTCAGCACTGAACTTTAAAGAAAATTACCCTTAACTCCGTGTAGGTCTATTAGGTTGAAGAGCAACATAACTGCGACTCTTTCAACCATCATCAACAAAAGCCTAGTCCGCCATTCTTGCAATTCCCTATTTTAACATTTTGAAAACCATTTCATTATCTTATGAATGTAATAATCGAACAGAATTAAGACCAAACTCCCCAAATCAAAAAAAATAGCAGAATGTTTTCGTAATTAAACGAAGAGACAGAGGTTCACTGACCTTTGATTTCTTGGTGGCAGATGCTTGCAAAAACATTAGGTGTTTGGATAGGAAAAAAAAGAGTGTTTTTATTGCTTATTCTCACCCCAATAAGCTAACTTTTGAGTGTTTGAATAAAATTTGGGTGAGTTGTCCCATTGCGAATGAACCTCCGTGCTTCCAATCTGGTCATGCACTTCTTTAAGATGTGGAGTTTTATTAAACAAAATAAACTAATTTTAATAAACATCTCTTCTCATGTTTATTGCTTATTGCTTATTCTCACCACTAATAAACAATAAGCTAATAAACTAATCCAAACAGTCTTATATAGAAAGAAAACCTAACTGTTTTTATGGGGTAGAACCCCTAACGTGCTAAATGGCTTCTCTTTTCTCTTTCTGGGTATTTATGTAATGGGCCAACTTCGAGAAGCCCAAAAAATCATATTATGTTTTAATTCAGTTTTACTTCAAAATTTTGACGTAAGAATAACAATAAGTACAATTATGAACGTTCTAAATATATAGATGGGTTAATGCAATAAATACAATTATTTGAACAATTTTTTTTTTTAGCCATAATTCCTTTTGTTCTATAAAAGTCATTCTTTTTAATATTTTCTTTTAAATATTGGTTTTTCCAAGTTGTCAACATATTACCAAGTCATCTTTTGATGATAATACATTATGATTGACCGGGCTTGCCACTTCAATGATGACAACACATTATTGTTGATGTAATTTGTCACGCCATCATCTTCAAAAAGAAAAATATATAATTAATAATGCAATATAAATTCGCCATTTAACATACATAATTATAACATCCAAACGAATGTTTTTGTTTTTGATACGGCAATTAATATAGATTTTCTAAGTTAAATTTGTTTAAAGTACTTTAAGATTGCTACATGATTCAAGGAAAATGAAGGCATAAGACGACAATGACCATCAATAATTTTTTTTATTATGTATGTAACTATATTTTCTGATGACAACGTCTTTACCGTAAGATTTAAATAATCTATTTTGTGATACTTTTGTCTAATAAAACGGTGTTTATGATTGAAATTATGGATTTATTAGAATTGTATAATGATATCTTAATGTTTTCATTGTACTATTCTCATTACTATGATATTCAAAAATAAGCTTTTAAAGTTGAAGTTGCTATAGAATTATTTAAGGCTATAAATATCACCAGAAATAATGTTGAATAATTTGGTAGAAAATCACATCGTCTATGTTGAACTTGATATTATTATTATTAGGTGTGAAATCCGTGTACTATGATTAAAAAAACTATATATGAAGATATAAACATTAAGTATTATTTTAAAGAAAACATTAAAAATCAAAGTGTAAACATTAAGTATTTTTTAAAATAAAATTTCAAATTATATACAAACAAAATGATGAATAAATAAACAATTCAATTTATAGTAATAAAACAGAAATATCATTATATTTTGACCATTTAACCTTTTTTTAGTTTGTCAATAAAAAACAATAAAGTTTGATTGTTTTTTCTATATAAACTATTTTGCCTAAAATGATAATGATCTTTAAAATAAAAACATGTCAATTTGGAGTTATATATTTTGAAAGAAACATATTAAAATTTGAAAATATAAGCAAACAAATTAATGACACATTAATTACTTTTTATAACTTAAAAATTAGATAGTTATTTAAGAAAATAAAAAATTATCACAAAATGATAAATGAAAATTAATTTCTAAGAATTGCCTACAATATTACTTGTGTCAAAATGCATGAAAATATGGCATGTGACAAAAAGATTTTTATTTATTAGTATGAATTTTTATTTATTTTCATCATGATAGAATAAAAAAATTATTTTATTTTCATAGATGACTTTATAATTATATTTAAGTTATTATTTTGGCTTATACATGATGGTTGCTATTTATAAACACATTTCTAGCATCAATCGATAGTTTTTTTTTATTTCTTTAAAGAAATCTCTATTTTGTTTTTATCTTTTGAATCCAAAATATATTGGAAATAAGACTAATTAAGGTAATTAACTTTTCAGTTTGTTCACATGTAGGTAACTATTTTTTTTTTTTTGTATACATCTAGGTAACAAACTTTTTGAAACTGTTCACATATGATCATTATGACCTGCTGTAGCAGGTTACCTCTGGCTACAGTAGGTCATAATGGTTACATGTGAACACTTTCAACAAGTTCGTTAACTAGATGTGTACAAAAGAAAAATAGTTACCCAAATATAAACAAACCAAAAGTAAGAGTAAATTACACGAATGGTACCTGTGGTTTGGGGGAATTTATGCGTTTGGTCTCTAACTTTTTTTTTTTTTTTTTTTTTTAATTCGGATGGTCCCTAATGTTTTACTTTGTTCCGTTTGGTCCATGTCTTACCTAAAAATACTAGTGTGTCCTTATTAATTTAATTTTTTAAAATTAATTTTCTTATTTATGTATTTTTTATATGTTTAAAAAAACTAATAGACTTCACATATCTGTATCTCCTCACCATCCTATCTTTCATCATCCTAAACTTTTATTTCTTTTCCATATTTAATGACAATGAAGTCTTCACCATCTATTCTTTTTCGGTCCTTCAACTTCAGCGAACCAACACCACAACCCAATAAAGTGAAGAGACGATGGGTTATGGTGTTTGTTCGTCAGAGTTGAAGGATAAAAAAAAGGATGGTGAAGACTTCCATGTCACTAAAGATTGAAAGAAAATAGAGGTTGAAGAGGATGTGAGATGGGATGGTGACTGGTGGGACCCAAATTAAATTTCTCAAATGTGGTTTCAGATTTACAGTGAGGAGATACAGATATGTGGGGTCTATTAATTTTTTTAAACATATAAAAAAACATAAATAAGAAAATTAATTAAAAAATAAATTAATAAGGGCATAATAGTCTTTTTAGGTAAGACAGGGACTAAGCGCGTAACAAAAATAAACAGTAGAGACCATCCGAGTTAAAAAGAATAAGTTAGGGACTAAATGCACAAATTCCCCTATATCATAGGGACCATTCATGTAATTTACTATTACTTTTGGTTTTGTTCATATTTAGGTAACTATTTTTTTTGTACACATCTAGGTACGAACTTGATAAAATTGTTCACATATAACCATTATGACCTGTTGTAGCTGGATGTAACCTGCTACAACAGGTTATAATGGTCATATGTGAACAATTCCAAAAAGTTTGTTACCTAGATGTGTACAAAAAAAAGATAGTTACCTATATGTGAAAAACCCGAAAAGTTAATTACCTTAACAAGTCCTATTCCCAAATATATTGCACATAAACTATTCTTATATCTGACCTCACCTATCTTATCTATTAGTTGTGGAACATGTATATTACACATGTTGATTAAAAATTTAAATATAAATATCTAAACAGTAAAAAAATAAAAGTAATTTTTGAAACAAATACAACTGAAATGATGAATAAATAAGTATTTCAACATTAGATGTCTTATTGTTAAGTTTACTGTAATTGTCTAAAATTAAAATTTTTAATCCATTTTTACTTTTAACTTTGGACAATGCAACACACAACTACCCACAACTGAACACTGATTATCTCAAAAACTCCAGAATTTCAACAAATCTCAGATCCAATTAACAATTTCAGAATTTCGAGCAAAATTTTCATTTTTTACTTAATTGTAACAAAAAATTAAACAAATATAGTAAATGTGAACTATATACAATATTAGAGCATAAAATTAGACATTAGATTGAAAAGTTGTGACATTAAACACATCGAAATGGACATTTCATACAAAAACATAAGCAGGTTGATTTCTTTGGAAAAAAACAGAAAAGAACTCCAAAATTTAAAGATCAAATCCAAAATAGGGCATTTGAGAGTAAGTGACCATTTTTCAAAAACCAAAAAATTGTGGTTATTTTTTTAAACTCATTTATAATGGTTAGTTTCTTTAATATATATTTTTTAAATACAACAAATATGAATTTAAGGTTTTTAAAACGACATTTAACATTTTTCCATTTTATGTATATCTAAAGTTAATAATTTGTTCATATTTGGAGAAATAAAGCTAGTGTAATAGTAAAACCAAATTTAAAAAATATGTTAATATTAAGTCATTAAGATGGTTTATAAAATGTATTTTAAAAAAATATTATAATTCGATATAATTTATAGTAGATTATGTCATTAAACTAATTGATTATGAACTTGTTTGAACATACAAAATCAAAGATAAAATTGAATTTTAGCATGTTATATGTACTAATTAGGCTGGTGGGTGTCATATCATACTCACCACATTTTTTAAGTGTCGTATTATTTTTTACTATGGGTGTGTTCGGCAAAATTAGCTGGTAACGAGTGTAGTGCCGAACGTGACTTTTTGTTCAAAACGGAGCGTTTTGTCAAACGCTAGAAGCTAAAAGCTCTCAAACGCTCAGTGCCGAACACGCCCTACACCTCACAAAACTAATGTGTGTCATACCACACCTTATAACACCCACCACAGTACATATTTTTATGCATGAAATATAACATTTAAAAGAGTGCATTTTTTTCTATGTGGCAAATCTGTATCACAAAACACCTTTACTGCATTACTTTTTTGTCCTTCGGTGCACTCTTTACCGAATACTGTAGTATACTACGATATGCGGTAAGAGGCACACCACATGGTCTTAGTGGTTTGTAGTAAATTATATCATTAAACTAATTTAAGAATTTTAAATTTTAAAGGAAAACATTAATGAAATTGATGTCTTTTTATTATAATTAGTACATAATATTATTAAAAAAATAGAATGTCATGTGAAAAAGAATTAAAACAATATAAAATGATATGTGATAAAATGAATAAAAGTATTTAAGTATGATATATAACAATAAAAAAAAAACCTTTATTTTTTAAAGTATTGTACACATGAAATTATTAACTAATTTACAAATTATGTTTAAAAGTTGTAATTTTGTTTCGTCATTTTTGTTTAAATAAGTAATTTATATATAAAAAACTAGATTTTTGTTAATCTATATTTTCGAAACAAATATCTAAATTGAAATTTATCATGGAGTAAATTACACGAATGGTCCCTATGGTTTAGGGTAATTTGCGCGTTTGGTCCCTAACTTATTTTTTTAACTCGGAAGGTTCCTACTGTTTGTTTTTGTTACGCGCTTGGTCCTTATCTTACTTAAAAAGATTATTATACCATTGATTTTTTTAATTTATTTAAATAAACACTTCCCTAATCCCACCCTCTCACCTTATCTCACCTACCCCATCATTTTTTCCTCTTTAAATAATAGTCTTTTTAGATAAGACAGGGACCAAACATGTAACAAAAATAAACAGTAGGGATCAAACACGTAATAAAAACAAACCATAGGGACCTTCTGAGTTAAAAAAATAAGTTAGAGATCAAACACGCAAATTACCCCAAACCATAAGGACCATTCGTGTAATTTACTCTTCTATGTTATATTATAATAAAATAATAATATATTATTTAAATCAAAATTTGATTTAGTAATTTCGTTCAGATTATGGACTTTTACGATGGAATTATCAATTTAATCATTAACTTTGAAAATACTTTTTTTTTTAAACAATAATCCACTTAAAATATATTTTTACCAAAAAATATAAGAAAATCCGGACAATAACCAAAAAAAGGAGGTTGGTAGGAAGAAAATAACCTAGAAAAAACGGATTTCGGAAAATGATCAAAGCATTCACAGAGCACCCTCTGCGGATCTCTCTACAGCTTTGTGGATCCCTCTACAGCTCTGCGGAATGTGGGTTTTTTATTTTTTTAACTTTTATTTTTTTCATTTTTTCGTTTTTTTTGCGTTCATTTTCGTTTATTGGTATTATTATTATTATTATTTTAAATACACTCATACCTTATGTGATTATTATGTAAAAATTTGAAAAAAAAAAGGTTAAAATAATGAAATGTTTTATGTAATACGTTTGCTTCGGAGGAACCGGAACACCTCTACGAATCTTAAGTTTTTTAATTTTTATTTTTTCGTTTTTTCGTTTATTCTATTTTTTGTTTTCTTTTATTAATATTAATTTTTTTAATACACTATACCTTATATTTATGTAAAAAATTTGACAAAAAAAAGGTTAAAAACAATGAAATGTTTTATGTAATACGTTTGCCTCTGAGGAACCAAAACACCTCTGCAGATCTTGAGTTTTTTAATTTTTAATTTTTCGTTATTTCGTTTTTTCTATTTTTTCGGTTTCGTTTATTAATATTAATTTTTTTAATACACTAATACCTTATATTTATGTAAAAAAAAATTGACAAAACATGTTAAAAATAATGAACTTATGTTTAATATCAGTCCACAGAACTGTTTGTGAATCCACAGAACTGTTATCAGCGGATCGGTGTACACCTCTGAGGATCAGTTTACACCTCTGAGGATCAATGTACACCTCTGCGGATCTGTCTACACCTCTGCGGATCAATGTACACCTCTGCGGATCTGTCTACACCTCTACGGATCAGTTATAGACGTATTTTAGTGGGTTTTTGTGAGTTTGTGAGTTTCAACTACTAGTAGAAGTTGTTTTTTCATTGTGTTTGTGGAGAGTGATTTGTAAAATGAGTTTTATTATTTTGTGTAGGGGAGGGTCTTGGCAGTTAGTTAATGGAGATGAGGTTTACGTTAGAAATAATGTGAAAAACTATGGTTTAAATCTTCATCCTAACATTGACCATGAAATGTTATTACAAATTATTAGAAGTAAGGCAGGTGTGCTAAATAGTCATATATGTTTGTCTTGCAGATATTGACAACTAACTAGTTTGTCATGTGGGTTATGTGATAATGGTTTTAATGCACTTGAAAATTGATCATTGTGGGCATATGGCTATAGATGCTTATAAAATTAAAACATATCGAAGAACATATGAGTAGGCCGTATACCTTCTTTTAGAACTTAGTGATTGGGAGGTTCCGGATGACCTTATGGTTGTTAACCCTCCTGTAATGGAAATATGTCAAGCCGGTAGACCAAAAAACACCAATTGTATTTCCCCTCAAGGTGAGGAACCCAAAATAAGGTGTAGTAGATGCTATAGCAAAACTCATAATGCAAGGATGTGTAAGGAAATCATTTCAAATAGACAACACTGCAAGAATGGTCCCTGTGGTATGTCAAAAACTGCCACTTTGGTCCAAAAAAGTTTGGACTAGCACCAGAAATCCAAACTTTTCATTTTGTTGCGAGTTTGGTCCAAAAATTTTGAAACTTTTTATAATGATGAATTTGTCCCTTATTATTTTATTTTTTATTTTTCTTTTATTACATTAATTAAAAATAATACAAAAATAAAATACCTTAAACCCTCTCTCTCCCCCCCTCTCTCTATCTCTCTCTATACGTACAGTTTCAAGAAACATCCCTTTGCCTCTAACAAATCATCACCTCCTCCTTGAGATGCAATTTGCTTCCTTTTTCGGCCACCATTTATTTAAGAAACCTATGCCTTCAACCATTATTTACACATACTGCTTCAAGAAGAAATCGACTATTGGATGTATGGAGACGATCAAATCTTGAAAAATCGACTATCCCTCTCCTCCGATATTGGTCCCCTTCACAAACGGAGATCGGGCCTTAAACTTCATCGTCTTCTCCATTAGGATGATACAAACTACGATAAATAGTGCTGGATGTTGTTGTTGGAGATATATGAAACTGCCACCTATACAAACTCTAGAAAACCTAGCTCCGGCGACGAACAAACCCTAGATCCGATGAACTCCGATGGCCCAAGATTTGGTGAACTCCGATGGTGTTGGATCTCTCTCTCTCTCTCTCTATGTGTGTGTGTGTGTGTGTACCTAAGTCGTGACTAGAACCATTTTTTTTTTTTGGGGGGGGGGGGGGAGGGATTTAATCAACTTCTCCTATGAGGATCCTTGAGAGATATGATCGATCTAAGATAAGGAAAAGGGTTAACTACGATTGACCAGATGGAAGATGAAAGGAGGAAAAGCAAACACGCATATGGTATAAGAGAACAAGGGGGTTAATAAAGTCTGTCATTCTAAATTTTTGAACTTCTGATTGATTCTATGATTTTTTTTATTTTTAGAGAGTATGTGTGTTTGATTTATATGTATCGATCCCCGGTTATGTTTTTTTTTTTTAATTTTAATTTTTTTAATTTTCAGTGTGTATCTATATGTGAAAAGTGTTTGTGGTTTGAGTTAGAGGAAAAAGATAGGATGAAGAAGACTATGGGAGAGAGAGAGAGAGAGAGAGAGAGAGAGAGAGAGAGAGAGGGGGAGAGAGAGTGAGTGTGTGTGTGTGTGTTTTAAAGTATTTTATTTTTATTTTTTATTTCTTTTAATCATAAAGCTATTTAAATAAATAAATAAAAACTAAAAAAGCAAAAGCTAAGGGCAAAATCGTCCTTATAAAAAAGTTCAATCCAAATTGGACTAAAATTGCAAGAAAATGAAAAGATTGGACCTCTAGTGCTAGTCCAAACTTTTTTGGACCAAAGTGACAATTTTCAGCTAACCACAAGGACCATTTGTGCAGTTTTGTCTTCCAAATAACCAAAGTAAAAGTAAAAACGTACTGGGGCATCAGGGAGTGGGACGAAAGTGAAAGAAGAGGAACCGATGTAAGCGACCGAAAACCAATGGCAACATGAGCCAGAGAACCAATAGACGCAGCATACCGAACAACAATGGCAGCAGCAGCCAGACAACCAATCGACACAACAAAAAGAACATCAATGACAGCAGCAGTCAGACAACCAATGGACACAACAGACCGAACATCAATGGCAACAGGAGCCACATAACCAATGGACGCAAGGGACCGAATACCGACCGTAGGAAGAGCCACATAACCAATGGCATGGTTGCACCGAGTACCAATGGCAACAACAACCAGATAACCAATGGACGCAAGCGACAGTAAACCTAGGGACACAAGCAACAGAAAACTCGTGGATGGAATACGAAAACAAATCAAAGTTTCAATTCCGTGGTTCGATTTGAATGAATGAAGTTTATTTCATAGTATGTTTGTTTATTATGAAGGTTGTATGTTTATGTTTTCTAAAGTATGTTTTGTAACCTATAAAAAACATGGAATATTTGTATAATTTTAATTAAGTTATTTATATGCACCGGTAGCAAACGTATTACATAAAACATTCTATTATTTTTAACATTTTTTTGTCAAATTTTTTACATAATAATCACATAAGGTATTAGTGTGTTTAAAAAAAAAATTAATATTACTAAACGAAAATGAACGCAAAAAAAAAAAATTAAAATTAAAAATTAAAAATTATAAAACCTACATTCCGCAAAGCTGTAGAAGGATCCACAGAGCTGTAAAGATTCGGAGAAGAAAGGTGAGGACGAATGATTTTTAAGGGTTGAATGTTTCAGATTTGTGTTTGAGACATTTTAATATATTTTTCTATTTTTTTTTGTCATTAAATAGTTAGAAGTTTGAAAGTTTAAATTTTGGTGGATGTGCTTTCCTTCAAATTAGGAATTTTAGGTGTTCTCATAAATACTTTTTGTATTTTCTATTGCTGTGTTTTTTTGTTGCTTTCTAGTCTCTTCAACCATGTTTTTTTAATAACTTATAAATCATTCAATATATAAAAAGATATTACTGGAGTAGAAACCAGAGGGCCTTGGCCTCCCCTGACCCTAAAAGGATCCGCCCCTGTGTAGAGAGATCTGCAGAGGGTGCTCTGCGGATCCTTTGGTCGTTTTCCAAAATCCGTTTTTCTTGATTATTTTCTTCAAACCAACCTTCTTTTTTGGTTATTGTCCGAATTTTCTAAAAAATGATGCTAAATAAATTTATAACTTTTTCAAAATAAATTGTTATTTAACAAGTTTTAGTTTTTTTATAACAATTTTTAGTTACTTTAATCATTGAGTAAATTACATGAATGGTCCCTATGGTTTAGGGTAATTTGCGTGTTTGGTCCCTAATTTATTTTTTTAACTCGGAAGGTCCCTACTATTTGTTTTTGTTACACGTTTGGTCCCTATCTTAGCTAAAAAGACTATTTTGCTATTGATTTTTTAATTTATATAGATAAACACACCCCCAACCCCACCCCTCTCATCTTATCTTACCTAGCCCACCAGTTTTTCCTATTTAAATAATAGTATTTTTAGGTAAGATAGGAACCAAACGCGTAACAAAAACAAACAGTAAGGACTAAGCGCGTAATAAAAGCAAACAGTAGGGATCTTCCGAGTTAAAAAAATAAGTTAAGGACCAAAAATGCAAATTACCCCAAACTTTAAGGACCATTCGTGTAATTTACTCTTAATCATTTGAAAGAGGACAAGCGTAGTTCGTAACGGCTTACATCATCCCCAAGCCGCTATCATCTACCAACTGCTCACGACACTACGAGTAAAAGAGCACATGAATCCCCAACCACGGTGACACGTGTCAGCTTGTTTTACGTTTGGACTTCTCCTCTGGTGTGTTTTTGTTTGTCTGTTTCATTTCGAATTGCTATTTGCTTTTGTTTATCGAAACATTTACAAACTTAGTCCTTATTATTTTATCTTTATTTTCGGTTTTGTCCAAAAGTTTTTTGTAAAGAAGTTTCAGTTTTTGTTTTTCACAACCTCGACCAAGAAATAGCATTTTTATGTTAACAATCAAGTTCACTTATTATTTATAACTAAAAATTTCTGCTTATTTGTCTTTTAAGTGCAATGATTTGAGGTTACAATATGGCATATATGGGCTATGAAAACGTGTTAAAACAATGTCATTCCAGTATTTAGTATGTAACCTCATATGTAGAAATCAAATCATTGATAGAATATATTTTTCAACTTCTTGCTCGAATTTGACAGCTCATATTCTGTATCGATCAAAACATATTCAAGTTCCAAACAACAGTGAAAAAAAAAATCCCTCTCGGTTTATCAGAATCCGTATGTATATAGCAAAAGATTGAGTTAATTTCCGAAAAGAAGATATTCATTAGTGAACCCGGGACTTTTAGGTACGAACTTAACATCTTAATCAATTTAAAAATGTAATAGGTTATTTTTTTTTATTTTTTTTATTTTTTTTTAAAGATTTCCCTATGGTAAGTTTATACTATTCGACATTGAAGGTTGTGGAATATAAATCTCAAGTTCTAGATTATTCAAATGTGAATTGGATTTTAGCAAACAAACACAACCGCAACCTACATAAAATTGTGTGTTTCTCGGTTTCTCTTAATAAGACAAAATGAAGAGACTGCCATATATGGCTTAGAATACGAAAAGAAAACTGGGAAATACGTACTAACATATAATGAATAATCTAAGATAACTACTCATTAGTTAGAAGACAAGGTCAAGAAAATAAGAATGTGCACATAGTATCCATGCATTTATGCTATTGTATGAGAGTAGGTGTTGTGCATTTATACTCCATCTCAAAACTTCCTTTGATCATCATCTCTAATTTGTCATAGCTCACATGGATTAGCCCCATATTTCATAGATCAACGTTATGGTTTTTCTTCGTATTGTCAACATATATAGTTTCAATTGACTTTACATAAATTGATTTCGATTTACAACATTGGGCTATTGGTTTGGATGAGGCCTCATATTTTGTACATAACATAATTGTATGTAATGACATCTATGTACGATTTGATGCTTCTGAATATAATAAATACATATTAGTGTGAATTTATGTGTTCTTCATTTACTCAACATATTGGTATCAAGCCTGCGATCATGGCTACAAACGGAAACATATTGCAACCCCAATGACCAAAGTTAAACAGAAAAAAATTATTACCACTGGAGAATTTAGATGACAGTGTTGTACGTGTCCCTAGATCTTTGGAGTATCGTGGAGTATGGAATCAATGAACTTGCATATCCTACCGCCTTAACAACACAACAAATAATTGATTTGAATGAATCAAGGAAGAAAGACAAGAAGGCATTATTCTTCATTTACCAAGCAGCAGATGAAGTGATTTTTGAGAGAATCTCGACATCTTCGTCTTCAAAAGAAGCATGGGATTTGTTGCATAGAACATACAGGGGATAAGACAAGGTCAAAGTTGTACGACTGCAAACCTTAAGATGTGAATTCGATAATCTTCACATGAAGGACTCATGAACAATAGAGGAGTTCTATAATTGAGTAATCTTACTCTTAAATTAGTTGAGACTAAACAGGGAAACCATTGATGATAGGAGAGTTGTTGAAAAGATCTGAAGAAGCCTAACCAGAAAATTCGAATATGTAGTTGTTGTGATTGAAGAGTCAAAAGACTTATCCACATTTTCTCTCGAAAATTTCCTTAGGACGTTACAATCCCATGAATTAAGGATGAGACAATTTGACTTTTCTCACTCTGAAAATGCCTTCAAAATACATTCAACGACTCAATGTAATCCCAATACAACTTGTCAGAAGGACGAACGAAGTGAGACTTCTTCTAAAAGGAAAGGACGTGCTAAATCATTCTCACAAATTCAATGCAATTAATTCCATAAATTTGTACATACATTCAAAGTATGTAGAAAACGAATTGCAGATGAAAATAGAAACTCAATCCTTATGCTTCAAGAAGAGGATAATAAGGAAGAAACAATGTTCATGTTGTTTACTGCACAAAACAACTCACAAGAAGATACATGGTTCCTTGACAATGGTTGTAGCAACCACATGACCGGAAATAGAGATTTGTTTACTACTCAAAAAGATTCCAAGAAGAAAGAAGTATGTACCGGTGATGACAAATCACTAAACGTTCAAGGATGTGGAGACATACTCGTAAATACAAAGATCAATAATAAAGGATACCAGTCGTTTACTGTGTCTCTAGGTTTAAACATAATTTGCTAAGTGTTGTCCAATTGATTCTCAAAGGATATGACGTACACTTTAAAGACAATTCATGTGAAATCTGAGATGGAAGCAATAAACTGTTTCGAAAGGTACTCATGACCTCAAACAAAATGTTTCCTTTACGATTCTTAGATGATAATGTTTTGTCTTTTAAAGTCATAAGTGATGAAACCTCTTCTCTGGCATCAACTCTTTGGACACATTAACTATGGTTCACTCATTTACATGCACAAACATGACCTGGTTTGTGGTTTACCCAATATAAACAGAAGTGACAAGCTTTGTGAAGGTGGCATAATAGGTAAACACTTAAGGGAAGCCTTTCCACAAGAAATGGTTTGGAGGGCAGCAATACCTCTAGAACTTATACATGATAATGTTTTGTGGTCCTATGAAAAGACCCTCCATTGAGGGAAGTATATACATGCTTACATTCATAGATGACTTCATGTAACGTCCGTAGATCCGGGCTAGTTAATTTAGAGACGATAAACATCAAAAATGACTTTTTGATGGAAGAATATTTAGAAGTATATTTCACAAGGTTTCCGTGCATATAAATAACGCCAAAATCCGAGTTATAACGAAGATGTTATGACCTGTCGAAGTTTTGCGACAGAACCGACATGACCCAGCGCGATGTAAATAGTGAAATTAAGGTAGATAGATATCTATCCTTAGTAATCTAAACGAGAGTCGAAGATTTTTTCGATAGTAGTCCAACGATAAAAAGACAGACGAAAACGGAGTTCAGATGAAGGAGTTATGAATTTCGAATGGAGTTTTCCTGTCCCGGCCTACTAAAGATAATATATATAAGTAATATGCTTATAATATATTAAAAATAAAGTCAAAATTAGCCAATGGAGTCTAAATGAGAGTTGTAGAGCATAATCTCACCTTCACGTCGATATAAAGAACGTCGAAAACGGAGTTTGTATGCGAAAGTTATTAATTTCTGAAGTTCGGGATGCGAACCCCAAAGCTGTGTCAGAGACCACGACGTAGAAAGCAGTGCCACGACGTGGCAAGTCTCTTGACACCTCCGGGAGTTCCCCAGATGCAACTTGGGATGACGCATGCAGTGACGATCAAGCCCACGGCGTGGAAAAAGGTTCCACGACGTGGCAACGGCCAGTTTTGCCCTATAAATAGATTTGAAGGGCCAGCCGAGTGTGGTTGCTCATTCTCCCATCTCTCCCCATATTACATCGATTTACGTGCAAAGAAGTACCCTCGAAGCCCCGGTATCAACCCCGAGACCCGAAGCAAGTCCCGAAGCCCGAGATCCCGAGAAGTGCGATTCTCGAGCTGAAGTTCTGCCCGCGGGAAGTTTGATTTTTGTGGAGATCTTCCAGATCTACCGAAAAATACTACTACTGCAAGTCGTAGTGCTATCTGATCTTCTTCTAATCAAGTGAGTGTATAGTCACTTTCTTCTTACACATAGATATGGAGTATTTTATAAAATATGTGCTATGTGTATAATATAAAGTTGTTTATATGTGTGAGTGTGTGGTTACTTTCTTCTAACGTATAGATATGAAGTATTTGCTAAGAAATACGTATTATGTGTTTATACATTGTTTGCTTATTTGAGATGAGTGTGGAATGGACGTTTTATATAGTTTTTAAATGAGTTAAACTGTATATGTATTTTATATCTGCGAATATGTTGGGTAGAACATGGGTAGATGAGATAGTTGGTATGTGATAATATGAGGAGGTATGAAAGATGTGCCAAATAGAGATGTCATAATACTAGCAGATGCACTTAAGAATAATATTGGTAGATGCACCAAATAGAGATGTCATAATACTAGCAGATGCGCTTAAGAATAATATTGGTAGATGCACCAAATAGAGATCTCATAATACTAGCAGATGCGCTTAAGAATAATATCGGTAGATGCACCAAATAGAGAATGTCATATTACTAGCAGATGCGCTTATAGGATAATCCTGGCAGATGCGCTTATAGGATAAGGTCGGCAGATGCACCTAATAGTGAATGTCGTAATCCTGGCAGAGGTGCTTAAATGATAAAGTTGGTAGATGCGCCTTAAATAACAGTGGAAATTTGTGTCTATTCCTTAAAGTCAAATTTTAGGAATGAATGAATAAAGGATAGGTGATTCTTAGGGTAAAACCTTAAGAAATAAAGAAGATAACGGGGATGGGTAATTGGGTTGATTGTTTGATGATTAAATATAATAATTATATTATTGTGGGTTGAAAACCCTATATGCTCACCAGGCTCCCAAGCCTGACCCACTCAGTTTAATTGTATCACAGGTATCGATACGAAGCTGCTTTGCACTGACAGATTAAAGGAGATGTAAATCACTAGAGTAAATGAATGTATGTTATGTTTATGCTAATGTGTCTGTATCGGAACATGACATCCCGAGGTTTTATTATTTAATGAAAATACATTCACTTTGAGAAATGTTTTGATAAGTTTTTATCACATCTTTTTTTGGGAACAAATTCCGCAACTGTTTTCTTTAAACGATTACTCTGATTTATAAAACAAAGCATAAAAAAATCAGTCTTTTCTGGCCGAGAAATTGGGGATGTCACACTTCAGCAGAAAAACATGGGTTTATTTTCTTAAGTACAAATCAGAAGTGTTTGCATCATTTAAAACGTTTAAGACTTTTGTAGAAAAGCAAAGTGGTTTCATAATCAAAGCTTTGAGGTCTGATTGTGGATGAGAGTATACCTCTCATTTCTTCTAAGATTTTCTGAAAGACAATGGGATTCATCATCAACATACCACTCGTTATACCCCTAAAAAATGGGGTGATCGAAAGGAAAAAATAGAACCATTATGGATATGGCTTGAAGCATGCTACAAAGTAAATTTTTGGTTGATTTCTTCTGGGCGGAGGCTGTAACATGTGCAGTATACCTACTAAATCGTGGTTATACCAAGAGCCTCACCGGTAAAACTCCTCAAGAGGCTTGGTTTGGATTCAAACCAAGAATATCTCACTTAAAAATATTTGGATGAGTAGCCTATTCCCTTATTCCCGATAAGAAGAGAGGAAAATTGGACAAAAAGTCTGAAAAGGTGATCTTTGTTGGCTACAGTGAGAGTTCAAAGGCCTACAAGCTATATAATCCGGTCACAAAGAAGGCAGTTATCAGCAGGAATGTTATTTTCGACGAAAGCATGGAATGAAATAAACCTTTAGGAGAAATCACTGAAGATCATATTCAAATAATAAACGAGGAAGAAACTACAACATAAGATAATGATAATAGAAACTATGATTCACCACCACCACAAGACAATCATCAACATACATCATCGAAGGGTGAAACCTCATCTTCTACATCGCCACCTTATTTTGATTTACCTACAAGAAAAACAAGGAGTATGAGGGACTTGTATGGTGCTACTTAAAGGTTAGACTTCGATGAATATGTTAACTTTGCACTGTTTGTAGATGCAGATCCTATTACTTTTGATGAAGCTCTCAAACATGAAAAGTGGAGATTGGGAATGGATGAGGAGATCAAATCCATTACAAAAAAAACACTTGGAGCCTAGTTGATCTTCCAGATAATCACAGACCAATTGGAATTAAATGGTTTATAAAACCGAGATGAATAAAAATGGAGAAGTAGATAAGCACAAAACAAGGCTGGCCATGAAAGGGTATAGGAAAAGGTTCGGATTTGATTACAGGGAAGTTTCTGCACCAATTGCTCGCTTAGAAACCATACAATTGATCATTGCTTTGTCGGCTCAATATGGATGAAGCATTCACCAGACGGATGTTAAATAAGCTTTTTTAAATGGTCTATTAAAAGAAAATCTTTACATTGATCAACTTGATGGATATGTCAAGAAAGGTGAAGAATACAAGGTATTCCGATTAAACAAAGCCTTATACGGGCTTAAGCAGGCACCACGTGCCTGGTACAACAAAATTAAAAAGTACTTTTTTGAAAGTGGGTTCAAGAAGTGCTCACAGGAACATACTCTCTATGTTAAGAAACAATAAGGTAAGTTGCTCATGGTTTGTGTCTACATGGATGACTTAATATTTACTGGGAATTCCCTTAAAATGATTGAAGCTTTTAAAGTCTCCATGAAAAACGAGTTTGAGATGACTGATATGGGAATGCTACATTACTTTCTCGGAATAGAGGTTAGGAAAACAACAAACTCAATCTCAATTACTCAACAAAAGTATACAAGAGAAATATTGGACAATTTTAATATGGGAGAGGTAGTTCCCATGGCAACACCAATGGAATTTAGAATAAAACTATCTAAAGATTCATCAGAAGAATGTGTTAACCCAAGATTATATAGAAGCATGGTAGGAAGTTTGATGTACCTCACAACAACAAGGTCGAATATTATGTTAGTAAGATTACTTGTTTTATGGAGAAACCCAAGAAGAGCCATTGGGAGGCTGGTAAAAGGATTTTACGATTCATAATGGATTCAATGGATCATGGAATTTTTTATAGGAGAACCAAATATCCATCTTTAAGAGGCTTCAGTGACACCGACTTTGGAGGGAATAAAGATGGTAGTAAAAGCACACCGGGTTACATATTTAACTTGGGATCTGGAGCCATATATTGCTAGTCAAAGAAGTAAAGTATAGTTGCACTCTCATCCGTAGAAGCCAGTTATATAGCTCTCTCCCTTGCAGGGTGTCAAGCAATATGGCTAAGAGGAATTCTCGAGGAAATTGACAATTCTCAAGAATCACCAACCTTGATTCATTGTGACAACAAATCATCTATTGCTCTCACCAAGAAGCCAGTGTTCCATGGGAAAAGAAAACACATCAGAATAAAGTATCACTTCATTCTTGATCTAGTTGAAAGAGGAGTGATCGATGTAACTTTCTGCTCCACAAAGGACCAAGTTGCAGACATTTTCACTAAGGCCTTACAAGTAGGAGTCTTCAATCATTTAAAGAAGAATCTTGGGATGGAAAAAGTTTAGCTTAGGAGGGAATGTTAAAGATATATAATTAAACTCGCTGATTTTATGTACAAAGGGGTGCCTTTATCCAAGGGGTGTGTCTAAACAGTGCTTTAGTTGGCAACTGTCAAATGACAGTTACATTAGTAGTTATTGATAGTTATGAAGGCTAGTATAAATATATATGTAATGAAATCTATGTACGATTTGATGCTTCTGAATATAATAAATACATATTAATGTGAATTTATGTGTTCTTTGTTTACTCAACAATAACATCGTATGGACCAAACAACATGTAAGTGACATCAAATTATTTTTCATCCATCATACATGATAAACATTTTAATTGCCACATCTTTTCTATTTTATTATGTACATAAAGTAACACTACCAATGTGTGTTATTTGAAGTTTGGAATAGTCGTAGTTACAACTACCTTGATACCTCCATACTTAACTAGGTCTTGGATGATTGAGTAACCTTATTTAAAAATCCCTTCTTCCAGCTTATTCTTTCATATTAGTTGTAGTAGCCTTAAGTTCCTAGACATTTGTGACTTCTGAGAAGTTTCCTTAAGCATCCTATTACAACATTTCCTTCTTTTCTAGGTTATAAACTATAATTTTTGGCTATATGACCTTTACGACCATAATTGTAGCACTTAACAAAAAATGTTTATCAAATGATGATTCCTTCGCTTCCAATATTGTTCTCCCTAATCATAGTCGTGATCCTTCTTTCCATCTCCTTGGCCTTTATTTTTCTTTTAACCTATATTGTAGTTGCGATTAAAGTTATACTTCAATTTACTTTTATATTTATTAGTGCAAAGAGCTTCTTCTTCTGTCTTCACAGAAAATCCTCCCATATGTTTTGCTAAGGTTTCATTCTTGGATTATGGTGTATAAAGTCCTAACTAAATAGGTATAATGTTGAAGAATAAAAGAAAAGTCATTTTTGGGTTGCCCTCATAACTAGGAAATGGATTGGATTGATTATAGGATATATATATATATATATATATATATATATATATATATATATATATATATATATATATATATATATGATTTGTTAATATATTATATGATTAATATGTTAACTAGAAATATTAATATTTACTTAATAATTAATCAGAATTAATTATGGGTTAGTTATAATTAATTAAAGGTGAAAGGGCTAATGTGTAATTGTTCAATAGTTGAACAATAGAGAGGTTCTAGAACCTCCCTATCATGGCCAATTTTAAGAGGCTATGGGTATGATTTCTAGAAGCCTCTAAATGATAAATAAGGAACTAGATAATTTCTGGATTAAAATATTATTAATTTGAATTCAAATCTAGGGTTTCTGGGATCCTTTAATCGATATAAATAGGGCCTTAACCCCATGTATTTTTGGTTGACCTTTTCCAAAAGCAAAATCCAAAAATCATCCCTCTCTCCCCACTCTCCTCTGAATCCTAGGGTTTCTTGTGTTGTGGGTGTGAAAGTAGAGGCTCGCATACTTTTGGAGCTAGATTTTTTAAGGAGACAATAAGGTTTTGATTATCTTATGTGAATCAACAAAGGTTTGTATCTCTAACTATGAATTCAATTCATAGGTTTTAGTTTTGTATTTTCATAACTATGTTGCTATTAGATGTGAAAAAGACATAGATCCATTTTAGGTTACATACCCTTAAGAGTTAAGTGAAATTTCGCATGAACAATGATTTTGTAACCTAAAATCTCCAATAGTTGTATCAAATCGGTAACATCCATAAAATTCTTGAAAGTTTTAAACTTTTTAAACAAACCGAAAACCATCATTGTTTACAAATTGTTTTCAAAATAAGTTTCACGTCAGAGATATCCCAAAATCGTAAAACAAAACATGAGGAGGTGCACGATCACGCCTTTACCTTGTCGCGATCCTTTGAGGTACCCGAAACACAATCCAAAACTATAAGCCCAAAGATTAGTAACTTTCCCCCAAAATACTACCACAACACATAATCATAAATATCACAACAACAACACGCATACAGAACCTTCAGCATGTCTGAACCGCTGCACCAGGCCTTCAGCATGTTCGGACCATTCTCCGGGCCTTCGGCCTGAATGGTCTGCCTCGCAGGCCTTCAGTCAATCCGGGCAGCCCTGGGCCTGTTATCCTTCAACACAAAACAGGGCCACCTCAACCCAACCATGAACATGTCAACATATACATAACTCATAAACATATAATCAATTAACAGTGAAGCGTCGATGATACATATCAATAAGCATATCCTCATCCTATCTACCAGGATTCAAATATAACAGATCACTACAGTACTTAATCATACGATAATGAGGATAAGAATCCAAAGGCTCGTCCTTGGTGCCTTCGACCCATAAGTATAGTGAGGAAAACTCACCTCTCAAATGTCAAGGTGCACTGAAATCCCTGACTGCTGACTCACGGAAAATCCCGAACTATCACAGTAAACAAAAATCCAATAAACAATTGGAATACTATTCTTGACTAAGTATCCATACTCAAGGTAAATGTCCATTTTACCACTTTCCCTAATTCAATCAAATCCCAAGTCCAAATCTTTGATCCTAAAGGCCCAACTTATTTCAAGGCCCATGATTGGCCCAATTTTCCAAATTGGGCCCAAAACCTTATTAGGTGTAATAACCCAAAAATCAAGGGTAAAAATTTCATTTTTAACATAGCTAAAACATTGATACCATTTATTCCAAACATTTCAAATCATCATTAAGTAAAACATTTATCAGAGTTCATCCCAAAATCATTCATTGCGGAAATCATAGGTGTGTGCACTGCGATCAATCCGAGCCCTTCCCTTCCAAAACTATGATACCTGAAACCATAAACAAAACTTGTAAGCACGAAGCTTAGTGAGTTTCCCAGAGCATACCATACATACCAACCACATATCACATATCATGTTGCTATAAAAGCTACCTGTATCACATTTCCTACTAGCTATAAAAGCTACATATAACACATAAGCCCTGCATATAAAATATGTGAGGATGTCGTCGGGCTCCCCCCAGGGTCTTACACCATTGTGTCATGGGATACCCTACATCGTCTTAACCAGAGAATGCCATGGGCTACCCTACATGGTCTTATATCTAATTGCCACGGGCTCCCCCGTGGTCTTCCATGTAAGTATCACAAAGACAACTAGCATAACACATATCACATAACATATCATATATCACATAAATCTCTACACATAACACAAATAAACCTGTAAGGATGTCGTGGGCTCCCCCCAGGGTCCTACACCATTACGTCATGTGCTACCCCACATGGTATTTACCTAGGAATGTCATGGGCTACCCCACATGGTCTAACATCCAATGTCACGGGCTCCCCCTGGGGTTTTTCATGCAAAAACACACAATTACATATCATAACAAATCGCGTATCATATCAAATCACATAATGACGAACACATATAACATAATCACATAATGGGTCGGCCTTGGTGCCTTAGACCCATAGGTATGGTGAGAAGACTCACCTGGCACTGCTGAAGTCCCGCAGGTAAAAATCCAGTGTTGGTTCACAGGTTACCGAACTGTCAACATCAAAACATCACCCAATTAATGATTGGGTTCCAACACATAACCACAACTCTATACTTGGGTAAATGACTACTTTACCCTAACTCAGCTTTATTCAATTCAATGCCCAATTCAAAGCCCAAAAGCCAAACCATGGATCAAAGCGTAACACATGGCCCAATTTTCCAAATTGGGCCCAAACCACTATATAGGCTTATCTTAAGGCCCAACCACTTATTCCAGTCCAAATGATTGGTATTCTGATGGCCCAATAGCTAATAGTCCTCAAGGCCCAATTATAGCCTACTTTTGGCCCAACTTTCCAAATTGGGCCCAAGCCTCTCTAATGGATCCTATCCTAAGGCCTAATGATTTCTTTAGTCCATAACATGTTCCCAATTGGCCCAATAAGAACCCAAATCCAAATAGGGTCTTTCCCATAAAATGTCGGTTAGGGTTAAGTGTTCATACTTAACCCATTAAGGACTTAATCCATTAAGTCCAACATTGCCTTCATGTTAATTTGCCAATGTTCATTAATTAAAATTTTAGATTTGTTAAATAATTCCCGAGCGTATCCTGACCAACCCTAAAATTAGGGTTTCTAACCCATCTTAGCCCAATAAGCCCAATAGCTAGGTGCTTTGATCGATTAGGGTCTATTAGGCCGATTATGGCTTCATTGGGCCCACTAGGGTTTCAAGCATCCCAACCGAATCAACTTGACAAGGCAAAGCACACCGCCACCCGACATGAAGGTCAGTGGCGGCATAAGGCGGCAGCCACCACCCTATGGTGGTGGTTTTAGGGTTTCTTTTCATTATTCTAATCAGCGGTTACAAAGTTACAATGCACAATACCAAATTCACACACTCAAACACGCTCTAAAATACATATACACGGTGGCAGCCACCACCTCACAGTGGTGGTGGTGGCTTTCCGGTCAAATAAACTCCACATACAACACGTACTCGTAAAACGATACACCCTACGAAGATTAGCACAGTGCAACAGCATACCCACCCGTTGTGAACCACAAACTAAGCCACATCGGTGGCAGGCGACGACCGGAAGCACCACAGAAGGTGGTCACTCAAGGCTTAAGGTGGCGTCGGTCACAGTTAAGCGTAGCATCGCTGGGACGAGGAAAAGATAGGGGCAAAGGGAGACCGGAACAACACCGAAAACAACCATGGGCAGCTGAGAACGGAAACAGAAAGAAGAAGAAGAAAGTAAGAAGCACGGTTGGAGTAGCACCAGTGATAGTTTCTTATTCATCGGAAGCGAGCAATGGCGGCAACAGCTCCGATATTCGACTTTGATGGTTGTAGGAGCGGCGGCGGCGACTGGGTTTGGCAGTCACAACAGCTGTTCATGACCCAACTTTGCGCGTTCAGCCGCTGGCCTTCGGTGGACTTTCTGGATGTACAATGTATTCCCGACAATGGTGGTGTTGCTACGATGGTGAGATATCGGTGACGAAGGCGGCTTCCAAGGTGGCGGTGACCAAAAGTGAAGAAGAAGGAGGTGGAGACTGTTAGAAGAGGGAGGCATAAGGGTGGTGCAGATGAGTGTTCTAGGTTTAGTGTTAACAAGACTATATACCCGCCTCCCGTATAACTTCGTTCCATAATGAAAAGATCGGTCCTTCCCTTCTCTTTTTCTTTCAAACTAAGTCCACAAATTACCCTTTCTACCATGACTTTAGAAATTTCTTTCAACTCCAATCCTATAATTTTCCCTACAGCCCGTAGCTTTCAAATTCCTTTTTTACCAAGTTTAATACTTACCAAACACCCCCTTTCTTCTACATATCTTTACAAAATAAATCCTAGAAATACACTTTAGCCCCTGAATAATCCAAATTATAATGTTTGGCTCCCCAAAACCAACACTCCGCTTAATAATATGAATTTAGGACGAGTATTCGTTCATCAATTTTTATCTATTTATTTATTTAATAACCAGGATGTTACAAGTCTCCCCCACTTAAATTAGATTTCATCCTCAAAATCATTCCCTACCATCCCTTACATGCCCGACAACTCGGGCGACATGGTCATAATCTTGGGTACACTGTGGCCTTCCCAGGGTAACCATGACCAGCCTTTTCAAGGCAAACATAACCCACTCTAGCAGGGTTCTAAAACTGGAAGATGAGCGAATTCCCTACAACAAGATCATATCTACTCCGTCCGAAATCTACTGTCTTGAGATAGTCTGATTCCCTGACAAACCAGTCATACTGAATCATTATCATTGAATCCAGTCTGTTTGCCCCTCAACTGTCTTCTTAACTTTTGATAACTCGAGGTTCTCAATATAAAACAGAGTCACAGACCCAATCATCCTTGCAGATCCCTCTTACTTTGTCAAGGCTTAAAGACTCCCACTATGAGTGACTTGTCACTCCCCAAATCATCTAGATGTTTCGTGCATATGTGCAACCTAAAACACAAATGCTAACACTGCCCAAACGCTCAAATTGCTCGAACACTGAACTGCCTGGAGCAGTATGCTGCTACATAGTTGCTTCCCAAAATCTATCGAGACCTCCCTGGTCTCAATTCATCTGTCAGTTTCCTGAAATACCTGGTTCCAGCCCGGTCGCTGAGCTAAAAGGGCTCTCACATAGTCGTCTCACACGACTCCTGAACGAAATTCTTCTTTGGAACTAGTTGCCTCTAGTTATCATGCCACTGTGTCTCTAACAACCTCCCAATCTAACCGACCGGGTCCGAGTGTCGAATCCCGATGTTATCGAATCCAAGGATAAAAATGATAGCTATCCGACCATTGGTAGCCTAATATCCAAATGACCTTATGCAGTCCATTACTTCCCCAATCTCATAACTGTAGGGGCACTCCTACAGTCTTATCATTGACTCAACCTGATCTAATCCTTTTAGGTAATTCCGAAATCCAATCCGTGGATTTCCATATCCTCAATGTTGCACCCGAGCTGGTGGGTACTACTATTCCTTCCGAGTTCTAACAACGCGCTCATGCCATCTACCAACTGAGTGAAGGCTGCAGCTACACCCACATACTTACATCACTCCAACATTATCTGCTAACCTTGTGAATGCTACGGCCACACCCGCAGACTTACGACACTCCCATACTAACTGACCATTAGTGAACGTTACAACTCCCGCATAGTCTTACAACACTTCCATACCAACTGACCATTAGTGAATGCTACGACTCCCCTGTAGTCTTACAACACTTCCATACCAACTAGCCATTAACGAATGATACGGCTCCCCTGTAGTCTTACAACACCCTCCTTCCAACATAACTGTAGCCCAATACCTAACCCATAAATTATTGATTCAAATGCATACTGAGTCGAGAACGCACTCCACTGAACACCTGAACTGAACTCCATTCATGACTGGAGCCCTAACCTGCTTCCCCAAATTCTACTATCAAGCCCCAAGAAGATGTGGTTCATACGCTTGGGAGTTTCACCGAACTCCAACTCACACAACCCTCAAACCAAATAGCCACTTGGGCCGCCTTTTTCCTCGAGAAGTCTATTTCGGTCTCATACATGTCCCTGTCCTGAATCCATGCACGGTTCTCCCCCACTTAGATTCAACTAAGTCTTCGCAATACATGAGATTTGAAGGATTACCGATTCTTCTTACTCTTTGATAACCAACTACTGACAACCTGTTTCTTGTCCGTGCAAGTGTTCTATTGCGGGCCTAAATCCCCAAAGGCCACACTATCCCTGAAGATCAGACAAACACCTCCCGAATCCTAGCAAAATTAATAGTCTCTAATGCATTGAAATGATGCCACACCTATATCTTGTTGTCTAAATAACCGATGCCCAAACCAAAGTCTCAACATAAACTATTTCTCCTGGAACTTCCCAAAATCCGACTCGAATAGAATGGCTGATTCACCAATCCTGTTCGTAAGCCTTCCGCATCAGTCCGTGAACCGATCTTGATCCTAGACCTAGATAACATCGAGCGCTCCAAATCAGCAAGGAAAGAAACAACCTTTAATGAACCACTCCATATTCACAGTATGCAAATGGCATATGATGAATGCTTGAATGTATAGTCCAAACACAAACAGGGAAACACAGCCAGAGATACACTTACTAATACCTCAAATTGAAAACTCCCTCGAGCAATTTCCCGCAAGTACCGCACTAAACCCGACCCTGCTGGCCTCTCACAACTGACGCGGACCCTTGGGTCCCCTTCCGAGACCCTCTAATGTATGTTCCGGATATGATTCCCTTATTCCCAATGTGTTCCACATCAATCCATGCTCTCGAGCTCTAGAAATCATATCAATCAGGGTCTCGCACCTTGGCATACTCACCAGCTCAATCGTCAATGGCTGAACTACAATAGTCGGAGCAACCTCTACTTTATACTGGGCTACTAACCATCCCGCAAACCTAGTCTCCCAATCACGAAAGTGCAAAAGATCTCATAATCAACCTTGTCGCCTGATACAAGAGATCCAAGGCGAACTTAAAATCCTGGCAGTCCTTCCACTATCTGGCTCTCTACCGGAGCCGGGACCAAACCCTGGTCCTTCTCCTTGCGTGCTCATCCTCATTCTGCAAAGCAGCTAATCCTAAGATCAAGGTATAACCAAGAATTCTCCTTCCCATAAGCTTCCCAGACTCTCCAAGACTCTCACTGATTCGAGTATGGATCATGTGTTTTCAGTAGTACGGGCCCAATACTACCTTCCATACCTATCCATACTTTCCTCATCAATCCTCCTATATCCTCTAAGTCGCTTACTCCACCGGTACACTAAATGTCTGCTAAACAGCAAGACAATCTCTACCGTAGCACTTCCTAGGCCCCCTAGGTTCCCAACTCCACTGAATTGCCCCACTAAGCTCACTGGAGCATACCATAGGCTTTCCTAGGTTCCCAACCTCACTCTACCATCAGCTGCTGAGGACTCCTCATGATGCCATCCATCCACCTCCTGGATATCGTCATATCTGCTTAGTAGCTGACTCCCATCATTCAAGAGTTCCAAAAAACACAAAGCAAGCAGCATTCGTGCAGTAGTATTCTGATCCAAAGAACTATCATAGAACTTTCCGTCCACATGTCACGACTTGCGATGTTCACATCCATCCATCCTCACAGTCGACTGCCCTTATGCATGCAAATTGTACTTAAAACAGGAAACGAGCCCTAACGTTATATAATTTTTAAAACATACACTTGACAGCTACAAATACCAATTATCATTCTAATTCCAGCATGACATCCAATATCCTCATGGCTACAAGCACCACATATCAAGCAAACCTATCGCTGACTACTCAGCACTAGCATGCAAGTCTACCAGCTCATACAACATATAAAGGCATCTCTGCTAGCCCTAACTAGCATGCGATTCTCAGATTTGTAAATGAAATCATCAGAAATAACAATTGTGTGTATTCTGGGAAACTTACTTGAGCTCGGTTGATTGCATGCACAACACCCTTTCTTGTCTTAGAAGACCTTTTCCTTGAAACATTTTCTTTTGAAAATTTTGAAAGCTTTACAGATCCTCAGTTTGAGTCCAGACACAACCGAAGGTATCCCCGAATCCCTCAAACCAAAGTTCTGATACCAACTTGTAACGAACCAAAAATCAAGGGTAAAAATTTCATTTTTAACATAGCTAAAAAATTGATACCATTTATTCCAAACATTTCAAATCATCATTAAGTAAAACATTTATCAGAGTTCATCCCAAAATCATTCATTGCGGAAATCATAGGTGTGTGCACTGCGATCAATCCGAGCCCTTCCCTTCCAAAACTATGATACCTGAAACCATAAACAAAACTTGTAAGCACGAAGCTTAGTGAGTTTCCCAGAGCATACCATACACACCAACCACATATCACATATCATGTTGCTATAAAAGCTACCTGTATCACGTTTCCTGCTAGCTGTAAAAGTTACATATAACACATAATCCATGCATACAAAAACCTGTAAGGATGTCGTAGGCTTCCCCAGTGTCTTACACCATTGTTCCGTGGGCTACCCCACATGGTCTTAACCTGAGAATGCCATGGGCTACCCCACATGGTCTTATATTTAATTGCCACAGGCTCCCCTCGTGGTCTTCCATTGAAGTATCACAAAGACAACTAGCATAACACATATATCACATAACATATCATATATCACATAAATATCTACACATAACACAAATAAACCTGTAAGGATGCCATGGGATCCCTTAGGGTCTTACAACATTGCGCCATGGGCTACCCCACATGTTCTTTACCTAGGAATGCCATGGGCTACCCCACATGGTCTTATATCTAATGACACGGGCTCCCCTCAGGGTCTTTCATGCAAAAACACATAATCACATATCATAAAAAATCACGTATCATATCAGATCACATAACAACCAACACATACAACATAATCACATAATGGGTCGGCCTTGGTGCCTTAGAACCATAGGTATGGTGAGAAGACTCACATGGCACTGCTGAAGTCCCGTAAGTAAAAATCCAGTGTTGGTTCACAGGTTCCCGAACTGTCAACATCAAAACATCACCCAATTAATGATTAGGTTCCAACACATAACCACAACTCTATACTTGGGTAAAAGACTACTTTACCCTAACTCAGCTTTATTCAATTCAAGGCCCAATTCAAAGCCCAAAAGCCAAACCATGGACCAAAGCCCAACACATGGCCCAATTTTCCAAATTTGGTCCAAACCTCTATATAGGCGTATCTTAAGGCCCAACTACTTATTCTAGACCAAATGATTGGCATTCTGATGGTCCAATAGCTAATAGTACTCAAGGCCTAATTATGTCCTACTTGTGGCCCAACTTTCCAAATTGGGCTCAAGCCTCTCTAATGGGTCCTATCCTAAGGCCCAATGATTTCTTTAGTCCATAACATGTTCCCAATTGGCCCAATAAGAACCCAAATCTTAATAGGGTCTTTCACATAAAATGTCGGTTAGGGTTAAGTGTTCCCACTTAACCCATTAAGTCCAACATTTCCTTCAGGTTAATTTGCTATTGTTCATTAATTAATAATTTAGGTTTGTTAAATAATTCCTGAGCATATCCTAACCAACCCTAAAGTTAGGGTTTCATGATATTAGGGTTTCTAACCCATCTTAGCCCAATAGGCCTAATAGCTAGGTCCTTTGATCAATTAGGGTCCATTAGGCCTATTAGGGATTCATTAGGCTCATTAGGGTTTCAAGCATCCCAACCGAATCAACTTGACAAGGCAAAGCACACCGCCACCAGACATGACGACCGGTGGTGGCAGGAGGCGGCAACCACATATCACATAACATATCATATATCACAGAAATATCTACATATAACACAAATAAACCTGTAAGGATGTCGTGGGCTCCCCCCAGAGTCTTACACCATTGCATCATGGGCTACCCCACATGGTATTTACCTAGGAATGTCATGGGCTACCCCACATGGTCTAACATCCAATGTCACGGGCTCCCCCTGGGGTTTTTCATGCAAAAACACACAATTACATATCATAACAAATCGCGTATCATATCAAATCACATAATGACGAACACATATAACATAATCACATAATGGGCCAGACTTGGTGCCTTAGACCCATAGGTATGGTGAGAAGACCCACCTGGCACTGCTGAAGTCCCGTAGGTAAAAATCCAGTGTTGGTTCACAGGTTCCCGAACTGTCAACATCAAAACATCACCCAATTAATGATTGGGTTCCAACACATAACCACAACTCTATACTTAGGTAAATGACTACTTTACCTTAACTCAGCTTTATTCAATTCAAGGCCCAATTCAAAGCCCAAAAGCCAAACCATGGATCAAAGTGCAACACATGGCCCAATTTTCCAAATTGGGCCCAAACCACTATATAGGCTTATCTTAAGGCCCAACCACTTATTCCAGTCCAAATGATTGGCATTCTGATAGCCCAATAGCTAATAGTCCTTAAGGCCCAATTATGGCCTACTTGTGGCCCAACTTTTCAAATTGGGCCCAAGCCTCTCTAATGGGTCCTATCCTAAGGCCCAATGATTTCTTTAGTCCATAACATGTTCCCAATTGGCCCAATAAGAACCCAAATCCAAATAGGGTCTTTCCCATAAAATGTCGGTTAGGGTTAAGTGTTCATACTTAACCCATTAAGGACTTAATCCATTAAGTCCAACATTGCCTTCAGGTTAATTTGCCAATGTTCATTAATTAAAATTTTAGGTTTGTTAAATAATTCCCGAGCGTATCCTGACCAACCCTAAAATTAGGGTTTCTAACCCATCTTAGCCCAATAAGCCCAATAGCTAGGTGCTTTGATCGATTAGGGTCTATTAGGCCGATTATGGCTTTATTGGGCCCATTAGGGTTTCAAGCATCCCAACCGAATCAACTTGACAAGGCAAAGCACACCGCCACCCGACATGACGGCCGGTGGTGGTTTTAGGGTTTCTTTTCATTATTCTAATCAGCGGTTATAAAGTTACAATGCAAAATACCAAATTCACACAGTCACATACGCACTAAAATACATATACACGGTGGCAACCACCACCTCACAGTGGTGGTGGTGGCTTTCCGTCCAAATAAACTCCACACACAACACGTACTCATACAATGATACACCCTACGGAGATTAGCACAATAGAACATCATACCCACCTGTTGCGAACTACGAACTCAGCCACATCGGTTGTTGGCGACGACCGGAAGGACCACAGAAGGTGGTCACTCACGGCTTAAGGTGGCATTGGTCACAGTTAAGCGTAGCATCGCAGGGACGGAGAAGGGATAGGGGCAAAGGGATACCAAAGCAGCACCGACAACAGCCATGGACGGCTGAGAACGGCAACAGAAAGAAGAAGAAGAGAGAAAGAAGCGCGGTTCGAGTAACACCGAGGACAATTTCTTATTCAATGGAAGCAAGCAACGGAGGCAACAACTCAGATATTCGACTTCGATGGTCGTAGGAGCGGCGGCGGCGGCTGGGTTTGGTGGTCACAACAACGGTTCACGACCCACCTTCGCTGCGCGTTCTACCGCGGGCCTCTGGTGGACTTCTCGGATGTACGATGCATTCTAGACAATGGTGGTGTTGCTACGATGGCGAGATATCGGTGACGGAGGCGGCTTCCATGGTAACGACGACCAGAAGTGAAGAAGAAGGAGGTGGCGACTATTAGAAGAGGGAGGCATAAGGGTGGTGCAGCTAAGTGTTCTAGGGTTAGGGTTAACAGGACTATATACCCACCTCCCATATAAATTCGTTCTATAATGACAAGATCGATCCTTCCCTTCTCTTTTTCTTTCAAACTAAGTCCACAAATTACTCTTTCTACCCTGAATTTAGAAATTTCTTTCAACTCCAATCCCAAAATTTACCCAACAGCCCCTAGCTTTCAAAATCCTTTCTTACCAAGTCCAATACTTACCAAACACCCCTTGTCTTCTACATATCTTTACAAAATAAATCCCATAAATACATTTTAGCCCCCGAATAATCCAAAGTATAAAGTTTGGCTCCCCAAAACCAACACTTCGCTTAATAATATGAATTTAGGACGACTATTCGTTCATCAATTTTTATCTATTTATTTGTTTAATAACCAGAATGTTACATTAGGCCTTATCCAAAGGTCGGATCCTCTATCTTGCCCAAAACACACCTATGCAGATGGTCCATTAGGGCCCAAGTATCAAAGCCCAACAAATGGCCCAATACCCGAAGCCCAAAGTCCAAAACCCAAAAGAAGGAGTACGCGGGGCGTACCCTTTCGATACATTGGGCGTACTTCGCCTCGAATTGACCATCATCAGGGTGGCTGACTTAGTATGCGGGGAGTACATCAATTAAGCGGGGCGTACCCTCGCAGGTCTTAAAATCCTTATAATTTCTTAATGGATTAAGCACCTAAGCTTAAACTTCAAAAACTTGACTCAAAAGTACTTTAGAACCATAAAGCCTCAAACTTTAAGAATTTGGTCGTCCGAAAATGGCTTAATGCATCGTCTTAATCCATTAAGAACTCCTACAAAGAACAAGGGACCAAAATTGCTCAAGGGACCTCCTTTTTATGCCTTAGGACCCATCCTAGGGTCTGAAAGGATAACCCAACACGAACAAAACAAAGCATGCACAATATTGGGACTCTTGGGTCAAGAAGAATACCAAAAGCAACCAAATCAAGATCTAAACAATCCCAGCATAAAGGTAGAAGATTGATATGTTCTGAAGCTTCCCAAGATGATGATAATCCCATATCTACATGCTTGCCTCCTTCCTTGACTCCTTTGATGCACTAACTTCTACTTTTGGCACATAAAAATCACACTATAAGCTCAAGATGCTCACTATGGGGGTTACGGTTCTCTCAAAACGGCTAAGGGACTTGGAGGCTAAAAGAGTGAGTCAAAATGATCGATAATGGTGCTTAAATACTCCACAAACCCTAAAAATCATGGTTTCACCCGGATACGCATACGCCTTGCATACATATGTGTATGGCCAGCGTATTAGGGTGTGCCCTAGTACGCTTAGCGTACCCACATGTATGCCCATCGTACAATCAAGATCCCAATAATTACCAATTTGCCACTAGGGCTTCTTAGGGCTAATTCCAACCAACATCAAGGACCAAAATGACATATTAAAATACCAAAGAAAGGATTCAAAAATACCTGAAAACCTGGGATGTTACAACTCTCCCCCACTTAATCTATCTAGACTTAGTCCTCGAAGTCGGATGCAGTAAACAGATCCAAGTGATGCTCCCGCATCTCAACCTTTGGCTCCCAGGTGTACTCGGAGCCTCTTCGATGCTGCCATCATACCTTCACCATAGGTACTTACTTGCTCCTTAAGACCTTCACTTTTCTCTCCAAAATAGCTACGAACCTCTCAACATAGTTCATATGCTCATCAATCGAAATGTTATCTAGTGAAACAACACATCCTCATCCAATATGCACTTTCGCATCTATAAAACATGGAAAGTGCTATGGATCTGACTGAGCTCCTCCTGAAGGTCTAATCTGTAGGCAACCTTACCAACGCTGGCAACAATACGGAATGGTCCAATATATGGAGGACCCAATTACCCCCTTTTTCGAAAGCAAATCACACCTTTCCATGGTTAGACATTCAGCAAAACCATGTCACCGACCTGAAATTCCAACTCAGATTAGAATCGGTCAGCATAGCTTTTATGCTGAATCTGAGTAGTTTGAATTCTCTTCCTGATATGTTGAATCATCTTTGTAGTCTAAAGAACTACCTCGGTCGACCCATGACCCTAAGACCAACCTTGCCCCAACAGACTGGGGGTGTGACATCTCCGCTCATATGAAACCTCAAAAGGCGAAAATGCTGGAGTGGAAACTATTGTTGTAGGAGAACTCTGCAAGAGGTAGGCAGGAGTACCAACACCAACCAAAATTAATAATGCATGCATGTAACATATCCTCAAGAGTCTGAATGGTCCGCTCACTCTGGCCATTGGTCTGCGGATGATAAACTGTGCTGAAATGCAGCCTCGTGCCCAGTTCTTCATGGAACCTATGCCAAAAACGGGAGGTGAACCAAACCTCATGGTCTGAGAGACCAGAACTCATCGCGAGCAACGATCTTGCGAATATACACATAGGCTAATTTCTTAGCTGACAAGCTCTCCCGAATCGCCAGGAAGTGGGCATTCTTGGTCAACCGTCCTGCAGGTCAAACACCTCTCAATGTACCAAGTGATCTCTCTCTTCATGCACGGCCACCAATAACTCAAACGCAGACCCCGATACATCTTGGTGGCCCCTGGATGAATATAAAAATGAGGCTTATGAGCCCCATCCAACACAATCTGTCTGACCCCACCAGACATAGGAACCCATACCCGACCGTAACAGGTTAATAAACCACGACTTTCTGGAGCAAACCCGGTGATCTCTTCCTTCATCCTCTCAATCTTCTAATTTTCTTCCCACACATGCTCGGCCTAGGCCTCTCTAATCAACCCCACGAGTGGAGAATCCATAAATAACCTCATACATGACACCCCAACAGAAGGTACAGTCAATATGCGGCTCAAGGCATCCGTCACCTCATTCGATTTAACCGGATTGTATTCATAATCGTTGGCTACATCCCGCCACCTGTGCTACCTCATGTTCAGGTTCGGCTGATCCATAATACGCCTCAAACTCTTGCGATCAGTGTAGATAGTACAACAAACCCCACAAAGCTAATTCCTCCATATCGTGAGGGTAAAAACCACCGCCCCCAACTAAAGATCATGTGTGGGATACCTCGTGTCATGCAGCTTCAGCTGCCGCAAAGCATAAGCTATCACTCATCCTCTTTTCATGAGAACTACCCCTAACCCAGCGATGGATGCATCACAGAAAACCACAATATCCTTGACTCCCTCAGGGAGGGTTAAAACTGGGTCCTCACAAAGTCTCTGTCAAAGGGTCTCAAATGTTGACTGTTGCTTAGGGGCCTACCATAAATCCACCCCCTTCCTCGTCAGACGAGTGATGGTTACCACAATCTTGGAGAAATCCTGAATAAATCTCCAGTAGTACCCTATCAAACCCAAGAAACTACTCATATTTGAGGGAGATTTCGGAACCTCCCACTGCATGACCACCTCAGTTTTGGCCGGATCGACCAAAATCCCATCCTGGTTAATGAGATGTCCAAGGAACTAAACCTTTCGCAACCAAAACTCACATTTTGAGAACTTAGCATAAAGTCGTTCTCACCTCAGAACCTCCAAAAGCTCGCGAAGGTGCTGCTCATGCTGTTCTCTAGTCATGGAATACACCAAGATATCATCAATAAACACGATGACCGAGCTATCGAGCATCGACTTGCATACCAGATTCATTAAATCCATGAATACCGCAGATACATTGGTGAGCCTGAATGGCATCACCACGAACTCGTAATGGCCATAACGATTTCAGAATGCGGTCTTCTCGACATCCTCCTCCCTCACCCTGACCTGATGGTACCCAGACCTTAGGTCAATCTTGGAGAACCAAGATGCTCCCTGCAACTGATCAAAGAGATCATCAATCTGCAGAATGCGATAACAGTTCTTCACCGTTAACTTGTTCAACTCCCGATAATCGATGCACATTCGGTGTGAACCATCCTTCTTCTTGACAAATAGAATCGGTGCTCCTCACGGAGAACTGCTTAGATGGATGAACTGCTTGCCTAGCAGTTCCTGTAGCTAAGATAACAACTCCTGCATCTCAGGCGGTGCCAATCGGCATGACACCTTGGCAATAGGGGACACACCTGACACGGGGTCGATCATGAACTCGACTTGCCTTTTAGGAGGCACACCGAGTAACTCCTCCAGTAATATATCAGTGAACTCCCTAACAAGTGGAACCTCAGCAACTGACACCTAATCCCCAACCCACGTATCCAGTATAAAAGCCAAATAACCTGCACACCCATGATGAATATATTGTGATCCCTGACTGCCGAACAAATACTACAAGCTGACCCATTTCTCCCCCACTTGGGGTTTGAAATACTACATGCTGACCCTCACAGTCGATCATTGCATAGAAATGGCTCAACCAATCCATACCCACAATCACGCAGACATCTCCCGTGGGAATGAGAATGAAATCGATCGGAAAGGATACCCCAAAGATCTCGAGAACACAACACTGACAAACTGAATAAGCCTAAATTTCGTGTTCGTTGGCGATAGAAACTCACAATGGACACTCAAACTCCCTTATGGGCAAAGCAAAATCCCTACTAAAAGACCAAAAAACAAAGGACCAAATCACACCGAGTCAAACAACACTAAAGTAGGCAAGGAGTTCACTAGAAATGTAACTACCAAAGGTACAAATATATGAGCATATAACAAACATAATCAATATGACAAGGGATAGAAACATGCCAGTAAAAAAATCTGATGCTGTCATGGCCTCCTTGGAAGTAAGCTGGAAAGCACGACCTCGAACCCTCAGAGGCTCCGTCCTTCCCTGACTCTAGTGAGTAATCCCAAAAGTAGCTGGGGCAGGGGCCTGCACCGGCAAGCAACAGAAAGTTAGCCTTCACATGGACAACATGATCACAATGATAGCAAATCCTCATACTCTAAACTGAGGCTGATTGGCAGCAGTCTCTGGCATAATGCCCCTCCTTGCCATATTTGTGGCACACACTACTAGATCAACATGCTCCGACATAAACCTTTCCGCACTTCCCACAAGTGCGGTCTCGCTGACATCAAGACCTAGAATCAGCGGCTTTGAATCGCTTTGGCACCGGCTACGACTGTGTCGGGGCCTGTCTCTACTCTCTTAACTGAAGCTCTATCTCAAGCTCACGTCGCTTGGCGGCCTCCTGCAACTCTAGCAAAGAATCACATCGCTAGGTACAAAAAACTGTCTGATATCCATCTTGAGCATGCTCAGATAATGGATCATATGAGCATGTTCTAAAGTAAACTTAGGGAAAAACATAGCCCTCTCATTAAACATCTGGGTGATCTCCGTCACCGACTTTGATCCCTGCCTCAGGTCTAAAAACTCCTGAGCCAACGTCTCTCGCTCGACTCGTTGAACGTAGTGAGTACGAAACATCTCCATGAACTGATCCCAAGATATCGCCGCCCTCTACTCAGTAGAATACGATCCCGTAACAAGTCTTCGCCAATATTTTGCTCCGGACCTCAAAAGGTTCAGAGCGCTCCTGACCTTCTAGTCAGCAGGGCATGAACAAGTGAAGAAACATATCTCCACCTCAGATACCCACATCATGTCCACGATCGGGTCTTGAACTCCATAGAAAGTCGAGAGTTTCGTATTATCGAAGTCCCGATACTTAAAGACCCGCCCTGACCCAACACCTGCAGCTGCCACGGCTGCGGAGGCTGCAACGGCTGTCTCAGCAATGGCTGCGTAGCGATCATCAAATAATTCCATCATCGCAGTCTTTATAAACCCGAACATCTTTGGAATCTGACTTCGGACAATAGTAACCACCTCCTCGTGGATGATCACCCTGACGCGATCCTCTTATAATGCTGGTCCACCCTGACTGCCAGCTCTTAATCCCAACCCAAATCCGAACACAACTCCTCTCGTAGTCACCGTTCTGAAAATACACCAAGAAGATATCAGATAATCCACATATCATAATGGGGAACCAACTCCCAATGAATCCCTAGTGGTTGTGACTTCCTTCCTACGCGTACGGGTCATGTGCTTTAAATAGTACGGACCCATACTACCTTCCACACCTACCTGTATTTGTCTCAAGGATCATCACAACACCCTAACAATACTTATAAGCATAGTTGAACACTCAATCCTCACTCCCTATAGGAATGGCTAAACATCTCACGACTGGCGGACTGACCCCACATGACTCATCCATGAAACTTCCACCAACCCTGCAACACTCATGTATGCTAGCCATACATAACACTGGACCCTATATACATTCGAATATCTGATCCTAACCTAAGCCCTTCATCATACAAGAATCGGAAATAAGGCCAAACCAAACATTCTCAGGCTATAAGATCTTAATTATATATAACCATGATACATATACTAAGCAACTACAATAATGATGACAATTCCTTAAAAGAAGGCCCTAGTCTATCAGGCATCATATAATTAGACAATTCGATCATGCAACTCCTAAAGATCCCTAGCCTATCACTGGCATGTTGTCCGAACATATCACAATATCAAATAAAAGTATGGTAGTTTGGGGTATACTTACTGGCTCCGGCTGATCGTACATATCACATCCTCCTTGAGTATTTTGAAAACCATTTGAAAATCATTTTGAAAATCTTTTCCTTAGTTTGAGACTGGATTCACACGAGTGTTCCTCCAATTCACTTAAACCAAGGCTCTGATATATGAATACACGGTACACGAGTCTTCTTGTTCGTCTTAATAACTACAAAAGGAATTCAGCAGGAGATAAGGCTGAGATTCGAAAGACGATGCTAATGACATAAGATTTGCGGAGTACGTCATCAAGAAACGAAGATGCTAATGAAATAAGATTCGGAACTTCTAACAAAGGGGGAGAGTCTAGAGTTCGAAATGTGTTGCGAGATGTCGAAGTGTCTTTTGTCATGTTTAGTTTCGAAGTCTGTGTTCATGTATTCGATTTATGTATTTCATAAGGGCATTTTAGATGTTCGCAGCCTAAGTGTTTTAGCTCTTATGTATTTTTTGTGCTTTTGTTAACTCCTATAAATAGGGGTTAGTATATGAGTTAGAGTAACTTTTATGAACTTGGTAACACTTTACTCTTTCATCTACTGTACTCTTTCAGAAGCAATAAAGAGCCAAATGGATTATATTTACGTTTTGTGTTCTTGATTCGATTCATACTCTGATTTCATTGTTTACACTTGATTCACATGAACTACAACATCCCATCAAGGGTGGCAACAAAGGAGGCCATATGGTTGAAGAATTTTATTGGAGATCTTGGAGTTGTTCCATCAATCCAATAACCAATGGATATTTTCTGCTACAATGAGGGTGTGGTGGCTTTGAGAAAAGAACCTAAGGATCATGGTAGATCTAGGCACATTAAGTGAAAATACCACTGCATTAGACATGAAGTTGAAGAAGGTGCACTCTTGGTGAATCGTGTGCCATCAGAAGAGAATCTTGTTGATCCTCTCACAAAGGATTTAAGCAAGATCAATCACTTTAAGCATACTAATAGCATTAGGCTGACAAACGATATTAGATTCTAGATTTTGGTAGTTAGTTGATATTTTGAAACAATGTAGCAATGATAAATTGTAGTTGAATGGTGGTTAATTAAATAAAGATTTATTTATGTTCAAAGTGTGTGATACCATTTGTCAATTAATTTATTCTTGTGTTTCACTTTGCATGTTTTACTTCCAGAATATTAATTTGTTCCAAATGCCACAGTCAGTCAGACTTTGAGAGTATGTACTGATTTAAGATTGGCATGAGTCATTTGTAGATTGTCCATATGGATTACTTCAAAATTCATGAGTACTTAGAAAATAGGAATTTCGAGTATTGGTTAAACCAACATTTAGATATTACTTCATGGATTTAATCACCTGTGATTCTAAGACAATAATATTTTCTATTCTTAAAATAGAGATATGTAAGTCGTATTTTGCAAATCAGTTGTGCATTGGTTTACTCAAATGCATCTCGTAACTGGGTGTTATAAAGTGTAATTTCGTGCAAGATTTGGTGAGTAAAATGTATGATTATATAGTTGAAGTTTATTCATTCCTTTTTCCTTAATAGGGAAAGTGATATTTTTGGGCCCCTTGGTGATATGATGTTAACATTATAGTGTTGGGCCTAACCGGGACTAAATTGACGTGTTCAATTAGAAGTCTGATGACTCTATCACAAATCGGGATATCGGGAAACATAATCTTGTACGATTTGAGATTGATTTAAATCTATGTCTTGTGTCCATACTATATCAAGAAGAACGAATGGATATCTGATCACTTATCTTAGGACCAACATCAAATAAGAGTTTGGTAGTGTATTTGGAAAACACTCTTTACTAGTTATTCAAAGTTGTACTTGCAATTGTAGTTAGTGACTTATCCAAATGGGAGACTATTGGATTAACGTGTCTAAGGTCCTAACTAAATTGGTATAATGTTGAAGAATAAAAGTAAAGTCCTTTTTGGGTTGCCCTCATAACCAGGAAATAGCTTGCATTTTCGGTTGACCTTTTCCAAGAGCAAAATCCAAAAATCCTCCTTCTCTCCTCTAATTTTCTAGGGTTTATTGTGTTGTGAGTGTGAAACATTAGAGGCTCACATACTTTTGGAGCTAGGTTTTCCTAGGAGACAACAAGGTTTAGATTAGCTTGATTGGAATCAACAAAGGCATATATGTCTAACTCAGAATTCGATTCATAGGTTTTACTTTTGTATTTTCATAAGTATGTTGCTATTATATGTGAAAAAGACATAGATCCATTTTAGGTTGCATGTACCATTAAGAGATAAATGAAATTCCACATGTAAAATGATTTTGTAACCTAAAATACCTAATAGTAGTATCAGAGCCATGATTTTCACATTAATGGTGCACAAGAGTGATAGATGCCATTATATTAATCTTTTAGGTTAGTTTTTATTAGCATTTAACATCATATTTTACACATTTTCATGTCTTGAGTTTAAATAATGTTCAACTCATGTCTTTCATCTGAATTCCCCATACTGCTTATGTTTTTATTTCATTTTCAGATAATTCGAGTAGAGCAGTTGTAACATCCCAAAAATCAGAGTAAAATTTTCATTTTTTAACAACAATCCATTGACCATAATTGTTTACAAAACATTGTTTCAAAAGTGATAATCAATAATTAGAGTATCCCAAAATCCAAAGGATGTGCACGATCACGCCTTCACCTTGACACGGTCATCTGAAGCACCTGAAACAATAAACTGAAACTATAAGCCAAAGCTTAGTGAGTTTTCCTAAAGTACCACCACACAAACATACAATCAAGCATATATATGGTCCACAACCTCCTGCTTGGATTACCCCTAGCCCACAACCTTCCAGTTGGAATGCCCCTACCCACAAAAAAATCTAGAAAAAGCACGACACGATTTTCGAAAAATTCATTTTTTCATAATCTGCTTGCCTATTCCGATTTTAGTAATTATCTGATATTTTAACTGTTAAAATACGATCCTAATAATACTAGATAAATCCAAAACCCTACATCAAATTTTGAGGAAGTAGATAAGCATACCTAATAATTAATTATAAGATAATGGAATTATCCTTGATGTATTTTATATGATATTTAATTAATGGTAGAATTAAAATATAATTATAAAATTCATTAAAAAGTTTAAATGGTTAATTAATTAATTAATTCAGATAATTAAATTTAAACCATCATTGGTTTAAAATATTAATTAATTAATTTAATTTAGATAATTAAATTTAAACCATGTATTTTCAAAAGTTTTAAAATACATCCTATACATATTTATAATAGTAAGGTCAGTTGAATCTCTAGTGCACCTCATTCATAAAGCTACACTATAAGAGGGATATAAGAAAATGGCATATAAAATGATTGTTGAATGAGTGTCATTTTCACCCACCGCTTCTTTGTGTGGTGGAGGGTCGTTAGCCGAACATATTTGATAAAACATATTCACATTAAAAGTATAATGTACAAAGTACTAAAACCTTCTATAAAACCTCACTCTAGGTACTTTAAGGAAAATGTGAAATTGTATGCTAATCAATGAAAACACACATCATTTCTGTGTGAGTTGTTAGTGGAGCATATGTGTTTAACCGACACACTAATATGGGACTATACAGATGAAATGAGGGCACATACTCGGATTTATGGATATTGATGGATCATGTATGGTTTACCGACATGTCAGTGCAAGACTATAAAGGACCTCGACCATGATAACCGGGTTTTCATGGTTATTCACATCTTATTTGTGATTCTCAGCATCCCAGTCACAAATTGAAGAGCATAATCAGGATTAAACATGCCATTGAATAGTTCAATGAATCTTAAATGATATAAGAATTTCATATTAGATTGAAATTGTTAAAATGCTTTATCTACCTAAAATAAATTCACGATTAGATTACAACATCCTTCTTCATTATTTTGAATTGTATTTATGGTTCCTAGCCTTGAATATTAATTTGGATTAGAATATTAAGGAAATAAATTTAACATCATAAGTGCTACAACACAACCTTGCATTCGTCAATTTCTCACTAAAATAGGCAATTGGCCTCCCCCATTGACTTAGAACTACTCAAATTGCAACCTTTAAAGCATCCGTTTGCAACAAAAAAAACTTGAGAGAAATCTAGCAATATGAGAATGTTGTAGTAATCTTCACTTTTATTAATTGAAAAAATAATTATGTCTCCCCTTTCATACAATCAAGGATCGGTGCCATAAGAGAAGTGAAGTGTGGAATAAAATATCTATAGAATGAAGCAAGACCATGATCATACATTTCTTCACAGTTACATATAAATTATCCATAAGAAGTAATGCTAAAATTTTCCATGCATAATTCATATGATCTCCATAAAGCAACATCGTAAATAAGATTGGTTGGTGTCCAAGCATACCTTACCATAATTTTAATCAGCCACATCATTTTTCCCTCACATCACAAAGCTGGTGGTATCATACCACACTTTATCACACTCAACACACTCACCACAGTACATAATTTATGCACAAAGTACTACCATTGAGGGGTACACCGGGCGGTGAAACCATAATGTCATCAAAATAGACGACTATAAATTTATACATTATTTTATTTAACTAGTTTACTTTGATTTATATATATATATATATATATATATATATATATATATATATATATATATATATATATATATATATATATAATTTTAAAAACATGGGAAAATGGTGCAACGACCCTTCTATGTATTTTGACTTTACCCATTCAGTCCCTAAAGTTATTTTCTTGCCCTTTGAGGGAACACAATTGATGCCGACCTGCTTTTTGGTCATTATAACATAATATGCTAGTTTAAATAAGCCACATAAGCACTTAAAGCTGTTGTGGCTTCACTCTTTGTATGATTTGGCATTTTTACTATATAAAAAAAAAACTTAGGGCCCATCCATCTCTCTCTCTCTCTCTCTCTCTCCCCTCCTCTCTCTATCGAAAGTCAAGCTAAAATTGAAGCTTACACAGACCATTGAAATCGATCCATTTTTTCTTTTTACTTTCTTTCGTGTTTTTTCTTCTTCTTCCTTTTTTTGATTTCTCTTCAAAATTAAAATTGCTTTTACCCAAGAGAAAAAGGATCAATAATGGCGAGCTTTACCATAGCCACTAGTTCTTCAACCTCATCATCGCTATCGTCGTTTTCCCAATGCCTTTTATCATTTGCTCAATCTACATTTGGATCGCCTACATCTCCTTTCTATGATTTCTCTTTCTCTTCCCCGTGTATTCGTTCCTCCCTTGTAACCAATAAACAAAACATTGACATCAAACCCTTTCTTCTTTCTCCTTTCTTTCATTTTCTATTTCTTCTTTTTTTTTTTTCCTTTCTTTGATTTCTCTTTCCCTTCCCATGTGTATTCCTCCCTATAACCCATAAACAAAACATGAACTTAATTTGAAATGAAAAACCTAGAAAAAATTGAACACAAGCTAAAATCACAGTTGTCGTCCTCAACATGAATTCGAAACCATAAATTAAAACATGAAATCAAAACCATAAGGACGACAAGATGGAGAAATAGACTCAAAATCCGAGTTTTTCAAGATAGACCTAAATTGTTTTCTATAGAAAATAAAGTATTTGAAGCAAAAATAAAAAGTCAATGTTTATGTGGCAAAGGGATAACCAGGTTACTCTTTCATTTTGTCAAAAGTGACCAAATTGACTTGGCAAAAAATAGTTTGTTCCCTTAAAGAGCACGAGAAAAACTTTAATACTGAAAATGTAAAGTTGAAATACTTAGTAGGGCTGTTGCGTCACTTTCCTTGAAAACATTTAAAAGATATTGTTTAAATATTTATTTTCATAATATATATATATATATATATATATATATATATATATATATATATATATATATATATATATATATATATATATATATATATATAGGGTTAGGTTTATGTGAGATAATAATATTTTGTGAGACAAGGGGACCAAATCTTGACCACTCATCTTGAATAATCTAAGGCTAAAATAAAGTCAGATTACACCATAAGAAAGCACAAGGAGACGGTGACATTTTCGCAATTAAATGGAACTTCAAGATTAGAATAAGGGTGCAGAGGGGCGGTAAGGGGATTTTACTGTCTATTTCATTCAGGTCTTAAAAACATTTTATATCCTCTTCAATCTTCTTCATTCTAATCAGTAAAACCCTAAGTAACCTCGATACGAACACCAAAATTCATCTTATTCATTCTAGATCATCAACATCTTCTACTTCGTTCTGATTCGGATTTTCAACATTGTTATTTTGATTCTAAAATCGGATAAAGTTCTCAAGCATCAACATTCCTGAATCAAATGAAATCGAAGTTTAGTTTTACAACAAATGGATCATTCTACAGAATCGGATTCATATTTTGCATCTAGAGTTAATCCAGGTGACGTATAATACTATAATTTCTTCTTGATTTTATATTTGTGGGTGAATTTGAGTTAAAGGATTCTAATTGGTGATTTTATAATATGTATGTGATTATGAGTTGATGTATTCATCTATGAGATTTCTTCTCATTCTGATTCTGCTTTGCACTGATCTTTCAAAACCCTCGATAAAACCTTAAAAATCGATTATGATTCACTATCATTTTGATTTGTCATTTTGATTTTCAACGTTCTTATTCATATTCTGATCTTGAATCATGTTTCCGCCAATCTGTAAGCAACTACTTCTTCTCATGATTCTTAGTTGAGGAAGGATTCTTCTCATTAGGTAATAAAAGATTCCATTGACTCATCTTTGGCTGTTAACAATTTCAATGTTATTAAATCTACAATCCAAGTTATGTTATTTATGCATAAATGAAGTTATTCACAAATTCTGTAGAGATATTCTTGGAATTTGAATTATAATTTGATTCAAGATCTTAGTTTGTTTGGTTTATCTTATTAGTTTCATACTTCTAGTGTCAGTTAGGTGTTTGGTAAATTTAGTGATCGCCCGCTAGGTGTTTGACATAATGCACTCTGTATTAATTTCATATTTTCTGCAAGAAAATTGTGATTGAAAATGATAGAATGGTGTAGATGCAAACATAACTTGCTTCCTAAATTGATTTTAGATGTTATTTTGTTTGATTAATTGGATTATCTAGTAAATATTTAGTGAAATATTGGTTGATAATTTGATATTCAAAGTATTCTAGTTTGATAAGTAATATGGTACTTCTTAATTTGACTCAGATGTTACTTTGTTTGATAAGTTAGATGATCCAGTAAAAATATTAGTAAAATAGTCTTTGGTAACTTAATATTCTAGGTATTATGATTTGTAAAGTTAGGTGTTACTTCATAAATTTGATTTAAGATGTTATTTTATTGATTAACTAGATGTTACTGCTTACTTTGATAAGTCAAAACTAAAATACATTTTGAGAATTTGTTATTCTATCCTAACATAATTGAATTCATTCTCTTTATGTTTTAGTTTGATAATATTATATTCAGATTTAGATTCTACATAATGTAGATTCTAAATCATCTCTTGTAATAGGCTTTAGGAAGTTGGTAAACAAATTATTCTAATTTAGGAATTATTTTTCTGAAATTTATATTGTAGCTATGGTTAGTGTTTAATCCAGATTTACTATAGCTTGGGCTAGAAATGTACTTCTTTATTGCAGTTTCGATTAAATATTTTTGAAATTATTTACTATAGCTAGGATTAGTGTTTGATACACATTGAAAGCTAATAAAATTTATTCTAATGTGTTCTTAATACGATAGATGGAAATTTATTCTGGAACAGTACGTGGAAATGTGAAATATTGACTTGGGTAGAGAATGTTTTCTGTAGAATAAGAAGCATACAAAATAGTTATGCTTTGACCAATCAGATTCCAATTCCATAAGAAAGTAAATGATGAGGCAAAGGAATAGGAAAAGGTTGATAAGGATGGTCATTAAAAATGATGAGAGAATGGATCGATGCAAGAAACATACTGGAAGGACGTGAATAATTTTTTTGGAATATTTGAAAGTCTTTGATTATGAATGACACGATAGTGTTTTGTTCGTTTAAATATTGGTTATCTTTTTTTATTTTTGAACAATAGCTATGGTTGTTTCAATGGCCAGTGAATGTTTCACAGAATAATAGTTATGGTTAAAAAATAGTTATGCTTTGACCAATCTGAAATATCATACTTTTATGATCAAATGTTCATTTTTTGTTATAGTTCATGTACAATATTCTAATAGAGTAATGTTATATGTTTTCTGTACATTTCTAATATTCTATTAGAATAATGTTAAACGTTGATTTTATAGATTTATATGTAATGTTAATAAAACTTACTTACTGTGTATATGAGGAATATTTTAATAGAATAATTTTGTAGGTTGTATGTTCATGTATAATAATTCTATTTGAATAATGTTCTATGTTTTAGAATATTAGAACATTACATATATTATATTTTTATGAACGCTGAAGTATTAGAATATTTTACTAGAGAAAAGTGGTTGCATTGTCTTATGGTCTCAAAAAAAATTGACGTTTAGAACATTCTATTAGAATAGTGTTAAATTTTGTTGGTTTTTATATATTTATACGTAATGACCTTTTTACAAAAAAAATGATATTAGAATTTATAAATATATGTAATGTTAATAAGACTTATTTACTATGTATATGTAGAATATTATAGAATAATTTTATAGGTTGTTTGTTCATGTATAATAATTCTTTTGGAATAATGTTATATGTTTTAGAATATTAGAACGTAATGTTAATAAGACTTATTTACTATGTATATGTAGAATATTCAGATAGAATAATTTTATAAGTTGTATATTCATGTAAAATAATTCTTTTGGAATAACGTTATATGTTTTAGAATATTACATATATTATATTTTTATGAACACTAAAATATTAGAATAATGTTACATGTTATTTGTTTTCATAAATGTATATGTAGAATATTCTAATAAAATTATGTTATAGGTTATTAAATAAACAAGTTAATGTATTACATGAAAATAATGTGTAGTATGTGTAGAACAATCTATTAGAATAATGTTATATGTTGTTACTTTTTCAAAGTTTATACGCAATGAGCTTTTTAAAATTTAACACTACTTGATTATATCAACAACAAATATCAATGTATAATATAACACATAACTATAATCAGATATAGAATATTAGTCATAGTAAGAAAACACATTCACTTACATCATCATTTATAAATGTATATTAGAATATTACAATTATAAATGATGAAAAATAGAATTATACACTTCAATAAGATATCAATATCATCAATATAGAACATATAATAATAGACTATATCATTGAATATGTGTATTATATCATGTATCATATTCTAAATGAAATATGGAACTAATTGAGTAGTTCAACAAACAAAAATCAAAGTAGACTACAATATTCTATATCATTACATGTAGAATATCCAGAATTCAAACTAAATAATCATTAGTTGAAATGAGTTCATTGCTTGGGTGTGATTCTTCAGCACCATCATTAATTTGGCCTACAAAAAAAATATTCCATTAATATTTATTATTGTATAAATATTTACAAAATTGTATTCTAAACTTAATTTTCTGAATATGTAAGGGCGTATGAGTAACGGTTTTCAATTATTCTAATAAGAATAATATAGTATGTACTATGCAATGTAATAAAAAAATATGATGAAATGAGACCAAGTACCACTTCTGCTTCATGCTAAACTGGTCCAAATTCATCTTTTACTTCACATGCTACTGACAATGAGGATAGTAACTAATCTAAACCTTTCATTCAGAAAATCAAAATAATAAAAACAATGAGGAACCATGTTTCAAGTTTCAAGCATCAACATAGTCTGAGATTTCCCTACAATGATTACACCAATCTTTCATATATACACCATTTGGTGTACTTGTCTAAATATGATGGAAAAAGAATAACATTTATATCAACAAGAATATGATTTAATTATTTAGAGGCAAACCAATGATAAAACGTGTTCCAAGCTCCAAGCATCAACATTGTCAGATATTTCCCTACGATGCAAGCACCAATCTTTCAAAATCGAAACAGGCATAAATATACATCATGATACTTAAAATAAAACATAAAACATACAATTATTCTAATCATAATAATATACAATTCTATCAAGATTTAAACAAAATTATGCTAAAATCAATCTCCAACCTTTTGTGTTTGAAAAAAAAATCATATTTAAACAAAATAGTAGTGAAGCTAATATGAGAAGCAAATATTATATTATTTTTCACCAATTGTGACTCATATTTTGTAAGTATACACATTCTTAAAGAGGACTTAAGTCGCAGGAAGGAGGGAGGGATACATAAAACTCATTATTCATTCAGGATTTTCATCAAACAAGTAGAATGCATTTTTAGTTTGAGAGAATTTGCTCAATAATAATAAATTTTTGTACATACCTCATTAATTTATAGAAAGAATGCATATTAGCTCAAAGATTCACTGTTGTTGCTTGCTTTTCTTTACGTAATATGTGCTCGAATGCGTAGGAAAAAAAATACATCTTGAAACAAATTATTAATAGCTGAAATCAAAGCCTCTAATTGAGAATACATCTAAGATGATGAATTGCTGAAATCACAGATTTGGTTATAAAAAAATCAAAGCTTGAAAACTGTTGGAAATCGACATCAATGAATGATAGTTTTGATGATGATGAGGAACTGATGAAAATTAATGAATAGACTAACAATCGAAACTTGAAGTTCTTGAAGATCATACTTTTAGTTGCGATTTCATCAGGTGAAAGAGATAACTTTCCGCGGAGGATTTGATCGATTTGGTTACGATTGATAAAATCATACGACATCTTGTTACGTTAAATGATGAATAGGAGATAAAACATGACTAGTTATTATGATTAGAACATTGAGTAAGAACTTAATTAGGCACCTTAATCTGGGTTATTTTTTAACCATAAAATCAATTTTGATTAAAGGTTAAGATTTAATACTCAGGTTTGAAATTTATGAATACTTATTTAACCTAACCACACAGTAACACACTCGAGGGCAGGACACGCGTGTAGCAATATAGTTTTGTAAAGTAAAGGTGTCAAAAGTCTTGGGAAATAGGTATGATTTAATTTACATATAAGAGCAAATAATTATCCTAAAAATAATTAAGTAAAATGAGGGGGTGTTAAAACGTTCTCGTTGATGTCTTAAACAAATAATAATTGCACTAATGGGTAGCATATGGAAGCGGGTCAAATCCTCAAGATACATCCTCATGATTAATGTATGTTTGTGGAAATCACATAGTAGTAAAAAACATAAAATAATAATTCGGGGATTTTTGTTTAGAAATAATAACTAAAACAAAAGTGTAGATAATTATATTTTATTCAATAATAAATATGTTGCAACGTTCCTAATTATACAATTAACACATTCCTTGTTATTTAAGATGCGTTATATCTAAGCCGACACTAAAAACTACTAACAAGCTCTAGTAAGTTCTTTTTTCCCCAACTATTTAACCAACACAAGCTCTTAAGTTAATCGTAACTTTTTACTAACCTAATTAAACAAGCTCTTAATCAAGGTTGGAAACCAACATTACGACCTTTGTAAAAAGCCTAGCAATATTCAGTACTTTTCACAAGCTCGAAAATGTGAAAATATAAAATTTTCGTTTATAACATAATCAAATCACAACGCGGAGCGATCTGTTATTTGTTATTTATTACAATTTTATCAAAACAATTATGGATTTCAAAAACTGATTAACTAGATTGCTTTATACTAAAATAGCTGATCATGCAAATAGAACTAAAATAAAACATTTATTAAGTGTAAAATTGAAATAACTAGATAGAATCACACATTAAAAACCATGTCTAATAATTGATTACATAAAAAGTACTAATCTTGTAGAATTGAAATCTAGGGTTTTAACCACACATGTCCAAAATCTGATCTAGAACAAAGAAAAGTGAAATTAAACAACTAATGCTACTAAACCTTATGAATGTGGTGATCCACGGTCTTTAGATCTTCAAGAATTGTTGAAAAAGTGCAGGAATCGCCTCCAAAAGTCATATTTGGTCATCTGGGAACGTCTATGATTCTACCAGCTAAGATATAAATTATTTATATGCAAGTTAGCAACATCAGACATAATTTTTCAAAAAAGACGTGATTGTGTTTTTCCTTCAAACTCACATTTTTTACGTTTAATGAAGTACATTGTTGTTTAGAACATTTTGATGAAAAACATGATCGTGCTATATGGAGAAACACGATGGTGCAAGTGCTTCGAGGTCCCACAAATCCATTTTTGGCTAAGAAAAAGTTACGAAGGTGAAGCACATTAAAACAAATTATCACATGTCCGTAAACACGATTGTGTAAACTCAAAAACACATGTTTTATATGCGAAGTCTTCAGTATAGAAAAAGCTAAGCCAGTTTCCTGCTTCCTCAAGTGTTTTAGTTCCATTAAGCTCCAAATATGTATCCAAGCTACCTCCAGATTACCACCACACTTGGAGTATCCGAAAACGACATAAAACATGAGCAATACAAGAATTATGATAAAATATGTGAGTTGGATATTATTTAAGATAATTCACACAAAAATGCATAAAGTATGATACAAAATCCTAATAAAAACTATTATAAAATATGCATAAAATGATATGTAACAAATCTCCCCAAGCTTAAAGCTTACTTTCCCTCCAGTAATAATATCATTTAACATTATAAACAAAATGGAAAGATGTAGATGATATAAAAAAACTCAGAATAAAAAAGTAAAATAAACACATGGAACCTAAAAACTTGAACATTAATAATTAAAAAATATATTTAAGAGAGAGAGAGAGAGAGAGAGAGAGAGAGAGAGAGAAAGAGTATGTGTGTGTGTGAGATAGAGACAGAGAGAGCTAGGTTCAAATGTTTCTAGCAACTATTGTGTGCATGTATGCACCAATGAGAGTCCAGAAAATAATAAATCATTTAGTGCCTCCGTTAAATAATGGAAATCAGTTTAGAACCCTTGATATCACCTTATTTTTCGTTTGCATCGAACCACTCTGTTTCAACCTAGGGCTTGTTTTCATCTACATCCTTTCCCCCCCATCGCTGCTCTATCAAAGGCCCTCATGCCTCCACCTTATCTTCATCTTCTTGATTTTAATCCTGGAATGTACAATCACCATGGATGTAATCTTGAATCCGAACTTGAAAAAGGTACATTATATGATTTTTCTCACTTTTTGCTAATCTTTACTTGCTAGCTTCCATTTTTGATGAATCATTTCAATCAAATCAGGACTTCCCAAAAGACCCAAGTGGAAATCTTATAAAGTTGAGGGATTTTATCAAGGAGAACATTCATGTGAATATGAGGCCTTTACAAAGCAGCATTAGCAGGAGCTTTGAGGCATGAGTAAATCTGAGCAAAAAGAAAGTTGACTCAGTAAAAGTTTGAATTGGAGAAATATGCAGACTTTTATACCTTTTTGTGAAAGGAGTAGAGAAAACTTGAACTAAACCCACGAATGCATCCGACAATGGGAAGATGGTGACATATCTTTTGCTAATGCACATGTAAGTCTATGTTATTATTTATTGATTCTTTTTCTACATAGAATGCTGTGAATGGAGTTGCATATGATTGATTTGTATGGTATTTGTGAATGGTCTGTTAATAAACACGCCATGTAGGGATGTTTTTCTTTCTCCATTGGAGAATAAGGTTGTAATATGTTTTTGAAGTCTGTAAATATAGCTTGCTCAAGGCTTGTTTTCACGGAAGTATCAATGTTATTCGGTTTTAATTTAGAATGTAAAAAAAATAAACAGGTGTAAATAGCGATTTCGAAAGACACATATACCATACACACATAACATGCTATATCATAACAATTCACAGAACAACCATGCATATCGGGTCTACTATGTGACTGGTCCACCGTGTCGGGCCTTCAGTCCACCGGGTCCACCCTTCGAGTCTAGTCATGTCCCTTGAGTCTGCAGTGTGGTTGGTCCTCCCGCACCGGGCCTTCAACCCACCTGGTCCACTCTCTAAGTCTACAGTATGACAGGTCCGCCCGCATCGGGCCTTCAGTCGGCCTGGTCCACTCTCCGAGCCTCGGCACGTCTGTTCCGCCCTCGTGGGGCCTACAGCCTATCCGGACCGCTCGCTGGGCCTTCGAAATAACCGGTTCGCCCTGGGTATGTTGGCCTACAACATAAAGCAGGTACCGCCTCAACCCAACCCCAGTCAACAACCATGTGCACATAAACATACAATCATATAACAATTCACATTCAATCAAACCGATCTAGCAGATCACGTAACATGGCATACTCTAAGCAGGATACCGACCTAACCGGTCACTAGCATAGCATCACCCTATATACCAAGATACCGACCTTAACCAGGTCTCTAACATATATCATCCTAACTACCAGGATGCAAACATAGTAAAACAACAATACCCGGATTACAATCCGATAAAGGCCCGGCCTTGGTGCCTTAGACCCTGTTGATATAGTGAGGATAACTCACCTCGCAACTGCCGACTTAAAGATAAGACCGAGATGCTCCGACCACTGACACGATCTCCACCACTGGCCAACACCAACACTGAACTCAAAACAAAAGCCAACAATTACCAAAATACCCCTGGAAGCCAACTGGTCAACCCTTGGTCAAAGTCAAAGTCAAAGTCAACCTCCTAACTGACTCTACTTGCCCAAGGATTTGTTTATATGATAGTTTATACTTGTTGTCTGTGTGATACATGTATGTGCCTGGTAGGGAGGTGAGTGTGGGCGAGGTCCCATATCTCACCAATAGCAGAGTGTGGATGGGGTTCCATATCTCATTAGTAGCAGAACAGGGGAGAGGCCTAAGTTATGGGAAGAGTGAGAGTGGGTTGGGCCCGTATCTCACTACCAGTAGGAGAGTGGACGGGGTTCCATGGCTCATCAGTAGTAGGACAAGGGCGAGGCCCAGGATAGGCGAGGCCTTAGGACAGGATCAGTCGTATGAGTTTAGCTTATGTGTTGTGATATGTTTATGTGTTATTATTTGTTGACGGGCGAGGCCCTGTGACAGGCGAGGCCTAAGTGAAACAGATATGTATCTGAGCACGGCTCGAAGCCAGGCGGGGCCTGGAGCGGCGGGGCCGTTATAACGGGTGAGGCCCGAGGCAGGGGGCGAGGCCGAAGATAATGGGCGTGGCCCAGTATGTGCAGTATGTGGTTATGCATGGTATGTGGTAGGGTGGGGAACTCACTAAGCTTCGTGTGCTTACCGTTTTCAGTTTTGATTTCAGGTACTTCCGGTAGCGGAGGGAAGAACTCGGGGTGATCGCATGATACACACCATTGATTAGACAGTTTGGGAATGTTTACTCTAATAATGAACATGTGTTTTTGAAAATTAATACTCTGATTATGTTTTGGAATGATGACTTTGCTTAAAGTAATGTATTATTAAAAGAAATTTTTGGTCTTGAATTTTAGGTCGTTACAAGTTGGTATCAGAGCCTTGGTTTTAGGGATTCGAACATGCTCTCGGGTGTGTCTGAACTCAAACTGAGGAATTGGTATAGAAGTTTTCAAAATGAAAAGACAGTTTTGTAAAAAGAGAGTTTGAGTAAGAAAACAGTTTTAGAAAAGCAAAAAGAATTCAGAAAGAAAAGAACTTTGAATAGAGAAAAGAGGTGTGGTGCATGCAATCAATTGAGCTCAAGTAAGTACCCCAAAATACCCATACAGGTCTATGTTTTGATTATCAATTAATAGAACAACATGTTAGATTAGGACTAAAGATCTAGGGAGGATGCATTATGTGCCTGTTATATGTGCTTTTGAGCTGCATGATAGTACTGGTTGGACAGTAGTAGGATAGCCTGTTTAGGTTATGCCTGAGTTTATGAGTTTGTGTTGCATGCTAGTTCAGATTCTTGGTACGATATTATGATTGCTTGAGTATGTTATGGTTAGATTTTTCCCTTTGTCTGAATGTTGCTTGCTTTGTGCATTGTGGGATTCTGAGTGATGGGAGTTAACCATTAGGTGGATACGACACGTCACATGTGATCAGGGTTGAATAATCTCAGAGTGTTGGATTTGGTCTTATTGCGCAACTCTTGTTTGAGTCCAACCGTTGTAGGGACGAGTCTTTTACTTGACGGATTATCTGAGCCTCGTCACATGTGATGGTATCCAGGTGATGGCTAATTGGCATCACAAGGAGACCTTCAGCAGCTGAGGACTGGTTTGAGTTGAGTCAGAGGTTTCCCTAGGGTAAGCCTAGGATGAGGTAGTGCTGGGAGCAGTGGCGGTAGAAAAGGGACCTGGTAGAGTCGAAGCAGTTCTTGAGGAAAGTACGGATAGATGTGGAAGGTAATATGATCCCGTACTACTGAAAGCAGAGGATCCATACTCGATTCGGGAAAGACCGAGACAAGACCGGGAACCTGGTAGTGAGTATGTTTGGTCTCGCAGCAGTGAGGAGTATTTTGATAGTGGGTATGTTATATGTTTCAGTATGGTGACGTTGCGAGAGAGACCAGCGGGCGGATCAGGCACCGAAGAGGGATCAAGCTCGGGTTCAAAGGCCGAGCAGCTCGAGGAGCGGATGAGAGAGTTGATATCAGCTGAGGTTACGCGCAGTATTCAAGCTCAGACTCCTGTGATCTTTGGCACGGTCAAGGAGGGTATATTGGAGATTTTGGATGAGAGGCTGGGAGCCTTCCATACTGAGATAATGGCATTGATGGGAGCGCATACCTTGACATGTAGTTATGAGTAGAAGACTCGAGGGTTAGCCCTAGGCATAGTATGCTAGTATGATATTCAGGATGAGGTCCATTAATAGCGGGCGGGTGCCCAAGGATTTGTTTATATGATAGTTTATACTTGTTGTCTGTGTGCTACATGTATGTGCCTGGTAAGGAGGTGAGTGTGGGCGAGGTCCCGTATCTCACGAATAACAGAGTGTTGATGGGGTTCCATATCTCATTAGTAGCAGAACAGGGGCGAGGCCCAAGTTAGGGGAGGAGTGAGAGTGGGCTGGGCCCGTATCTCACTACCAGTAGGAGAGTGGACGAGGTTCCATGGCTCATCAGTAGCAGGACAGGGGCGAGGCCCAGGATAGGCGAGGCCTTAGGACAGGATCAGTCGTATGAGTTTAGCTTATGTGTTGTGATATGTTTATGTGTTATTATTTGTTGGCGGGCGAGGCCCTGTGACAGGCGGGGCCTGGAGCGGCGGGGTCGTTATAACGGGCGAGGCCCGAGGCAGGGGGCGAGGCCCAAGATAGTGGGCGTGGCCCAGTATGTGCAGTATGTGGTTATGCATGGTATGTGGTAGGGTGGGGAACTCACTAAGCTTCGTGTGCTTACTGTTTTCAGTTTTGGTTTCAGGTACTTCCGGTAGCGGAGGGAAGAACTCGGGGTGATCGCATGACACACACCATTGATTAGACAGTCTGGGAATGTTTACTCTAATAATGAACATGCGTTTTTGAAAATTGATACTCTGATTATGTTTTGGAATGATGACTTTGCTTAAAGTAATGTATTATTAAAAGAAATTTTTGGTCTTGAATTTTGGGTCGTTACATAAGTGATATGAATAAATCAAATACATGTCTTTAACTTCATTTAATTTTATTCTATATAGAAATCTAGATACTAAAACTATACACTTGGTTGATTTTTCATTATAATTTTTTGTATGTAGTTTTATATTTTTATTATAAATTACACGAATTTTGTATGTACGAAATTTTATATTTAAAATGCAAACAAAACCAAAAAACACCAATTATTAATCCTATCCATTCACTATTCAATATGTTTTTTTGGGGTTAATGAACTTTGAAGTGTAAATCGGTTTAGGTTATAACTATGTTTGATGTATGGGTGAGTATTTGGATTTTTGGACCGAAAACCGGGCATAAACCTGGACCTGATAAGCTTTAACAGACCTAGTCCAAAGTCCATAAATTTCTGCAAAATAGGCCCGATCCAAGAGCAGACCGGTTCGGTCCGGTCCAAATGCTCACTTTTACGTCCAAGAAGTGGGAACCGGTCCTAAACCGGGTAAGCCTTAAGAAGTCTAGTCCAAGATCGACCAATTTTTATAAAACCAGCCCAGTCCGATCCAGATGTTCATCTTGGGTATTTTTTCATATGGTGAAATCTGGGTGTATAGTTTGATCGGGAGAGCTTGGTGTGAGTTTTTCTATATTTGTGAATTTATTTATTTATTTTTTCACATAATTACATATGCACAGGTCCAATTCTTCGTATTTGACAATTTTCCCCTTCACAAAAGGGGATGGAATGGGATGGGTCATTTTTACGGTAGAAGGATGTTCACCGATGTGGCTTTATGTTGGAATTAGACTAAAGCACTTTGCCATTTGTATCTTGCCCTCGGTATCTCGTTGCCTCATATGTTTTATCTATTAAAATTGAAATGTATATGGTGTTGTGTTTTGGTGATGTCATGGCTTTCAATTTAAAGTACCTTGCCCTTTGTACTTGCCCACAATAGTTCGTGCATGAAGAATCTACTTGAACTCTTTTGGTATGTTTTATGAATCTATGATGAACTCTTTTGATATGTTTTTGGATTAACTTTGATTCTGTTATATTGTAATCTTTGGTAAAACTTTGTTTGACCAGTAGTTTTTGCTCTTTATTTTAGATATTGTTTAATGTTGACAAATGTATGTTATTAAAAATAGACTTACTATTATAAAAATCATATATTTTCATATTTCTGCTATTTAAACATTTTGTCTTAGCAACGTTTTTCTTGGTATAATAATATAACTAAAACGCTAACTAAATATACATAATACATTAACTAAATATGACATCAAAAAGAAAAATTATAATCTAGATTACTACGTACAAAAGTTGAGCACGTCTACACTATCATAAAAAGAAAAAATGAGTTAAATAAAGGTCCAACGCATGAAGTCTTCTATATACACCACCTCTCTCTCTCTCTCACATGTGACAGAGGAATTCAAGTAATAAATTAGAGAAAAAGGGAGGATAATCGAGAAAAATGGCGGGCATCAAAGGCACTGGTAGTCGAGTCGAGGAGCCAACACTTGTACCCTTGTTGGATCATACATCTTCAAACGTCGACTTGGTTTCAAAAACCTCAGACCAGCAAGACCTCGATCTCTCATTTCGACACCGGTTCTTGATTGAATCCAAGAAGCTATGGCACATAGTCGGCCCCGCCATCTTCAGCCGCATAGCCTCCTACTCCATGTTTGTCATCACCCAAGCCTTCGCCGGTCATCTTGGCGATCTTGAGCTCGCCGCCATCTCCATTGCTACCAGTGTCATTGTCGGCTTCGACTTCGGTCTTTTGGTAATATCTTTACTCTTTTCGAGATTTTGATTTCTGTTGATTTCTCTGAGATTCTAAACATTTTCATGTGGGATTTAGTTGGGGATGGCGAGTGCTTTAGAGACGTTATGTGGACAAGCATATGGAGCGAAAAACTATCGAATGTTAGGAGTGTATCTACAACGCTCATGGATTGTACTCTTCTTATGTTGTATTTTACTTCTACCGTTGTACATCTTCGCTTCACCGGTGCTGAAACTGCTCGGACAACCGGCAGACATATCGGAGCTCTCCGGTAAGGTGTCTATGAGTTTGATACCACTCCATTTCAGCCTTTGCTTTCAGTTCCCATTACAAAGATTTCTTCAGAGTCAGCTTAAGACGTATGTGATTGCGTGGGTGTCACTCGGGGCGCTGGTGGTTCATTCGGTGATGAGTTGGCTGGTTGTGTACAGACTTCAGCTGGGACTGGTTGGAACGGTGGTGACTCTGAACTTCTCATGGTGGCTGATCGTTATAGGGTTGTTCTGTTTCTCGGTATTCGGTGGTTGCCCGGAGACCTGGGGTGGGTTTTCCATGGAAGCCTTTACTGGACTATGGTCATTTGTCAAACTCTCCGCCGCCTCCGGCGTCATGTTGTGGTAATTATCTCAGTTTCCGGTGCTTGGATTGACATTCTGTAACTATCGTATCTTGCTTGCAGCCGTATCAAAAGATTCGAAAAGAATCTAGTACCTTCGTAAGACAAGACTCGCGAAGCTTCATTTATTTAACACGAATGTTTTTTTTTCGAAAATTGCAGTTTGGAGAACTGGTACTACAGGATACTTATCGTGATGACTGGGAACCTTGAAAACGCAAAAATTGCTGTGGATGCTTTGTCTATATGGTAATAAATTAATAATTCTCGTGGTCTAAATTTCTTTATTTGTATTTTTTTGTGTGGTCGTTTTGTTTTTGGTAATCATTATATTTTGTATATATGATATATGATTCTTTATATCTTGTTTTTTAGCCTTTTTGTGACATATACTGTCTTTCTTGTGTGTCCACATATGTTTTGGTCAGTGATTACATCACGTTTTTTGTTTTTTCTAATTATTTTTTTATGTTTAAAGGGCTTTTTTGGAAAAAAAAAAAAAAATAGAATATATTAATTAATAACGTGGACGATGAAAAATCCTACTTGACATATACCATATTCGGACTTTTTTTATGTGGACCCATGAGATATATTATAATTTTAAAAGGTATGTATGTATCATATGTAGTTTGTAATTTTTTAGGCAATACATAAGTTTAAATTATATATCAGTCAAAATTAATAAATGTTTACATGTTTTTATTGTGTAGCATGTCTATTAATGGCTTCGAACTCATGATCCCTCTTGGATTCTTTGCTGGAACGGGGTATGTTTGTTAACATTAATTTACATTCATATTGCATTTTGCCATGACTGAAAATGTATCTAATTACATGTACTTATTAATACTTTATATGAACAGAGTTAGGGTTGCAAACGAGTTAGGAGCAGGAAACGGGAAAGGTGCTAGATTCGCTACCATAGTTGCAGTTACCACATCTGCAGTGATAGGCCTCTTCTTTTGGCTCTTGATCATGTTATTCCACAACGAGCTAGCGTTAATATTCACCAACAGTGAACCTGTCTTGGATGCTGTAAGCAAGCTTTCACTTCTCTTGGCCTTCACCATTCTTCTCAACAGTATTCAACCCGTTCTTTCAGGTAAACACCTCCTCATTTTAAATCAATATTCTCTCGGTTTTTCAAAGCTCTACAATCACTAATGCACAAACTATGTAATCTGATAGGTGTTGCTGTTGGTTCTGGATGGCAGTCATATGTAGCGTACATTAACTTAGGTTGCTACTACTTGATAGGTGTCCCGATGGGTCTTGCCATGGGATGGCTTTTCCATCTCGGTGTCATGGTACAAGTTCTTCTCTTACAAGTGACTGAAATTTATTGGACTCGCTTAGATGTGACATGACATGACTAGATAGGCTTAATTATAGGGTCATTTTCTAAAGAGGATCGGTCCTTTTGTCCTGTTGATATTAGTTTCATTGAGAGTATAATGTACAATATGTCTTCATGTCATGTCATTTGTGACCTTATTTGCTTTTTTTTTTTTTTTTGTGTGCAAAATCCAACATTTGTACATGTGGTTTTTTAGGGTATTTGGGCTGGAATGATTTTCGGAGGAACCGCGTTTCAAACGGTTGTATTGGCTATTATTACAAGCCGTTGTGATTGGGAAAAGGAGGTAAGTTAAATCCGAACGTAGAATTTTTGTTCAAATTAACTCGGTAAAATTATAAGAAATCTTATTTTAAACGTAACTTTGTGGTGAAATCTGGCAGGCACAGAGAGCAAGTATGCATATTAAGAAATGGGCAGTTGTGCATTGATCATGACAAGTTGATATCTCAATTGGTTCACAAAAATTTGGTACCAATAACGTCTTTCTTTGTTATTATATTTTTGGCGTTGCAAAAAGGAAATGTAATTAAAGTAATTCATTAGAAATTTTGTACCGAAAATTTGTTAGGTTGTTCGGTTTTACCATTTCCTTTGATCTATATGTGACAATACCAGAATTCCATAAGGAGTAGGTTTGATCCTGTCATTGTAAGAAATTATCAAAATTTGGTTAAATATGTTAGAAATTGGGGGCTGCAAAAGAGGACGTTGATACTTAAAATAAAACCTAGATATCTATTTGGATCGTGTTTGTTCACTATGCTTAAAATATAGTTCGACACGATTAATGTCCGAGCTGTATTAAATTATAATTCAGGGATAATCCAAAACAGATGGTCACTTGGGTTTTAAGCACAAAAACTTGAAGTCTAGATCTAGATTCATATTAAACTACGTTTATAAAAAAATTGCTAATAGTCATGAACAAAAACTTGAAGACTAGATCTAGATTCAATATTAAACTACACATAGATAAAGATCACCAAATGAATGACCCCATACATGCAAAGCGAATACTTTGAAACTTGAAGAAAAGTTGTGTCACAGAGGAAAAGAGAAGAGAACGCAGAGGGATCTTGGTTTGAGGGCGTCGAATAAACGAGACCCGAGACTGCTTTTTGTACTAATTTGAAAACTCTATCGCCAAAATCGAATCTGATGACCTCTCACTGGTTGTCACGTGTCAATTCGAATACATGATAAACCATAAGATTTTGTGACATCATCGGGAATCTCATATGATTCTAAACCTAGAACTTATGAAGTTTCTGGCGACTTCTAGAAGAATTCTTTTGTTTATCCACAAAGTCAATGCGTGGTGAACATGTTGATCGGGTTGGTTCAACCCAACCTGACCAAAAACTGCTAAAAATAAAAGCTCATCAGCTCCCAGCAATGTAGAAACTGCAACGTGCGCCTAAATCATATCATTTTATGAACCTTGCATCTCATTCCTCGACCCGAATCGGCGTGTGTATATATATATATATATATATATATATATATATATATATATATATATATATATATATATATATATATATATATATATATATATATGGGCTTGGCCAATCCCTTAACCTTAACCAAAGTCTTTGAAGGGGCACATATGAGCTTGGACACTCCTTAATCTTATAAACTCACAAAAGTTCCTTTCTCCTTCCAATGAGGTATAATGGAAAATTGCAACTTGATATAATTAATTAAATTTCCAACAATTCCTTGCAAAGTTGGAAAAATACATTTCAGTCATACAAATGATGTCACCTCTATTATGAAGAATAAACACAAGTTTAATATTAATAAACATAAGAGACTGGTTCAATGATATCCTATGAATTTAAACCACATGTTGGAAATATGACAATTATTACAACATGTTAGTGACGTAATAGTTGCATGAGTTTATACGACGCTATACACTCGGTTCAAGATTATGTAGCAAGAACAATAAATGAGAGAGATTAATCAGGTAATTAATTTATTATTTATTTAAGTGTCAATAAATAATTAGAAATTAATTAACTAATTTTTTGTTCTTAAAGAGTTAATAAATGACTAGAAAATAATTATTAGAATTTAATAAATTATGCTAAAAGTCTAAGGATGATTAATGGCTAATTCTAGAAGATAAATTATGATAGAATTTTCAAACAAGTGAAATCAAAATCACCAAAGCGGATGACATTCAATCGCTGGTGTATTTTTGGATAAAACATAAGGGTTCGATGGGCACTATTAGGTAGTGTGATTGGGGAATTTCTTCTTTTTTATTGTAACTTATCAAACTTTACATGTTTCACTTATTTATTTATTTATTTATTTATTTTTTCTTTATGTTGGGCTTCATCTAGCTTTTGGCTAAATGATGACCCTTAATAATATTTTTAGCCGTTTTCAAAAAAAAAAAAAAAAATCATAATAATATAATCGCAAAGAATTAAATTACTAATTTAACTGGATAATCCTTTTCATTCAAATATGAAATGTTTTGAATTCCATAACTTAAACACATGTTCTACTTTGGACACACTAATCTACAACACCAACCTATGTTAGTAGATTACTTTTTAGATTAATATGGTAATTATTATCATTTGATTAACTTTCATTATAACCTAATTATTCTTAATTGATTATATAATGATTATTTTTTAGTACTAATTTTATTAATATTACTTAATTTAATTTTTAATTGTTTTATTACTAACTCGTTTTTTAACTGCATATTCCTTTTTTAGTTCTTTTTTATTTATTTATATTTTATTTTCATTTTATATTTTAAAATTACTGTATATTATATATTTTTGTATGGTTCAATCAAAAAGCTTATGATAGTTTGTTATATATATATATATATATATATATATATATATATATATATATATATATATATATATATATATATATATATATATATATATATATATATATATATATATATATATTCTAAAAACACTTTATTTTTAAAACACTTTATCAAAACAATTAATGTGAACTCGCAGAAGTTTTATTTTTATTTTTTTCAGAAAAAAATCCATTAATTAAACTACTTTCATAAAATAATGTCGATATATATATATATATATATATATATATATATATCCGTTTGTAATAGAAATAATAACTTATATTATACAATATAAATATAATTATTATATTTATTAAAATAAAAGCTTTGTATTCTTATATATCATTTTTTTTAAGTCACATATATCATTAGACTTATTTTTTAAGTTATTATTACCATATCATTTAGCCTTATCACTATATTCAACATAATTTTCTTACAACCTAATCATTTCATTTCAACAATTTTATTACTTAATTACTATATTTTTATTATTATTATTATTATGATTATTATTATTATTACTTTTAGTATTAACTTATATTTTCATCAAACCGGCATATAATGTAAGCAAATTTTACAAGGTAAGTGCATGGGAACATGAGAGTGCTTGGTTACATGTTGAGTAATTTCCTAATTATCCCCTAAACAAAAATGAGGTGTCAAGGCATTATAATCCCCATTAATCCTTTTTTCTTTTCTTTTTTTGTTTTGCATGTATATATATATATATATATATATATATATATATATATATATGTGTGTGTGTGTCTATATATATATATATATATATATATATATATATATATATATATATATGTATGTATGTATGAATGTGTGTGTGTGGGCCGATTTTGTTGGGATTTAAAAGGAAAGAATGGGTTTTCTTGGGCCGTTCATAACTTTGTTCGAATTTCATAGACCCATAATTACTTCTCAGCCCATTGGGTTTCTTTGAATGGTTCTCGACCCAATTAGCATAAAAGGATGGGTTTTATGGCCCATTAGGGCTAATTAAATTAGTTATGGCCCAAAAAAGCTCATTAAAGTAATTTATTCCCTTTTAGGCCCAATATGGCCCAAAATGTTAAATCTCATGATGGTGGGTCCAATTAGAGTCCAATTAAGGGTTCTAAGCCCACATTAGTCAAATTGGAAACTCATTGGTCCATTAGGCCCAATAAGGAACTCCTAGTCCATATTGGACTTAAACCGAAATCTTTAGGGTTTCCGAACTTTCGTTGACCAATTGAAGTATTTGTATAGAGTTTTTGATGGAGTTATGTTGTCATTGAATAAACATACAACATGCTTTCAAAATTTTGGTTACAATGGCTATCATTGTTAATGTTTACAAAAGCATAGAATTTCTTGGTTGTGACATCAGCCGACCAGTTGCGTTATCGGATGAGGAGGTTGTAGTTTCCTTAGAGTGGGTGCGGTTCATAGCGATTCAGCGTGAGAAATGTTTAGCCACTCTTGAGAGAGTGAGGACAGGACGAAGGTGCACCTGAGATGCTGGGAAATAGAGGCAGAGAGTTTTGTATGAGGATGTGTCTGATTTTGTTGTGTTTAGTGTCAATCGACTCCTCTTCTTGAATGCTAATTGATTTATGCTTCGTGGAAATTTAGGTGATGGGAGTTAGCTACTAAGTTAATATGTTAAGTCACATTTGAAAAGGGTTGAATAATCTCAAAGTGATGGATTTGACCTTATTGCACAACTCTTTTCTGAGTCTAACCATTGTAGGAATGAGTCTGTTACTCGAAGGATTATCTAAGATTTATTGCATGTGATTGTATTCATGAGGTGGGTGACTGGCATTATGAGGAGTTCTTCAGCAGCTGATGGCATGGTGAGGTCGGGAAGCTAGGAAAGCCTAGGGATTTCTTTAATAGGTTTTGTTTCAATAGTTAGCAAGTATTGTTATATGGATTTGAGAAGGTGACTTAGAGGATTTAGGTGGATTCTTAAGGAAAGTATGGATAGGTGTGGAAGGTAGTATTGGGCCTATACTACTAAAAGCACAAGATCCACACTCGAATCGAGGATAGTCTTGGAGAATCTAGAAAGCCTGTGGGATGAAGATTCATGGGTATATTCGGATCTTGGGCATGTTGTCTCAGTAAGGTATTGAGCACTCAGGAATGGGGTTCAGATTTTGGTTTCCGACTCAGGAGCAAGTACTGAGCCGATCGATGTGCGGTCTTGGGAATTCATCTCATCAGAGATTACTCGTGGTGTTTCGGATTGGACCTTGGTGGTCTTTGGTTCAGCCAAGGAAGGGACTTTGGAGCTCTTGTGTGACAATCATCAATCTTGAGTCAAGTCAAGTCATCAAGTCAAGCCGGTCAACTCTATTAAACCTTGTGTATTAGGGTTTGTGTTATGTTCATACTGTATAACTTGCTATATTAATGGGAAAACATCACTTGAGAAAAGTCTTGTGTTAAAAATTTCCTAAGCCTTAGTGCTAATCAATGAACTAAACTGATGAAAACCATGTTGCATACTCATTAGGAGTGTGTGGGATCCTTAATCATGACTTAACGGGGCTCAAGAGACTTGCATGACGGAGCCAAACACTCACAAATGCCACACTTGAAATCTCTCTCAAATATCTCTCTGTATGAGAAATCTCTCCAAGAATGTCAAATCTCTCCCAAATCTCTCCAAGTGTGTGAAATCTCTCTCAAATATCTCTTTGTATGAAAAATCTCTCCAAGAATGTCAAATCTCTCCCAAATCTCTCCAAGTATGTGAAATCTCTCTCAAATATCTCTTTGTATGAAAAATCTCTCCAAGAATGTCAAATCTCTCCAAGTATGTGAAATCTCTCTTAAATATCTCTTTGTATGAAAAATCTCTCCAAGGATGTCAAATCTCTCTCAAATCTCTCCAAGTATGTGAAATCTCTCCCAAATCTCTCTCAAGTATCTCTCTGTATGAGAAATCTCTCCAAGAATGTCAAATCTCTCCCAAATCTCTCCAAGTATGTGAAACCTCTCTCAAATATCGCTTTGTATGAGAAATCTCTCCAAGAATGTCAAATCTCTCCCAAATCTCTCCAAGTTTGAGAAATCTCTCCCAAATCTCCCTCAAATAGTTCCCGTAACTTTTTAGAATCATTCGGGTCATTCCAGACCTTAACCGGGTCAAAAACGGCTTAAAACGGGGCGAAAACGAGAAAAATAGACTTTAGGAACCGAAACCGGAATGAGAGGCCTCTTAGGGACCAGAACCGAGCCTCTGGTGGATGAGGCATGCGAGACCGAGCCTCGGTCTCTGCCTCTCTCGGTCTCTGCTTCTGGTCGCTCGGTCTCTGCTCTGTGTTGCTCGGTCTCTGCTCGGTGTCGCTCGGTCTCTGCTTCTGGTCGCTCGGTCTCTGCTCTGCTCGCGCTCTGCTCCTCTCGGTCTCTTCCTTCTCTCCTCTCTGTCTCTTCGCGCCCCCTCTGTTCTCTCCTTCCCCCTCTCGGTTCCTTCCCTCTCTCTTCTCCCCTCTCGGTTTCTGCCTCCCTCTCTCTCGGTTCAGCACCAGAAGGCCGAACCTCGGCCAGACTTCGGGAAAATGTCACTTTTAGCCCATTTTTGATATTTTTAACATTTTAAGCCCGTTTTTCATGATTTTAAAGCGGGATTTTCTCCAGAAATTATATTTTAACATAATAAACTCTAAATATTCATAATTTAAACATATTTTTATGAAAATCATTATCTAAATAATAAAGATCTAATGGGGGATTTATTTAAGGTGGAGTGTTGACTTTGCCTTAACTTATGACACAAGCAACCACCCCACACCCACTCTATGACCAGCCATACCTCCCCACCTTACCTATGTCACTTCAATGTTCCCTTACACTCAAATTTCACTCACTCCCACGTTTTTGAGCTGGAACAAACAACCACACTCCTCATTTTCTCTCATTTCTCTCATTCCACTAAGTAACAAACACCAATTTTCTCTCAAACTCTTCTACACAAATTTTCGAGATCCAAGGCTGATTTCAAGTGTTCTTCCACACTTAGTAAGTAAAAATTCATCCTCCCTATTATTATTTCACTTCATTCTACTCAAATCTTTGATTGCTTACACAAACTCCCTAACTATAATGTTAGATTCTCGAAAACCTTCAAGGCATCTCCAAGCGTTCTTGAATTAAACACTTCCATTCTTCAACAATCATCTACTGAAATCACTTAAGGTGAGTTCATACCCCTACATTTTCATGTTTTCTCAAGTCTTCAGGGGGGAAATACAAGTTAAAACACTAAGAACATAACTAAAATTTTCTAACAGCCTTCATCAGAAAAGTTCAACTCCATTCACGGACTGTTTTGGGCATCTTAAGCATTTTTGTTTTCAAAACTGTACAAGGTGCAAATAGTTAAAGTTTTTAGCTTTAAAATGGCTACTTGCACATCTCCATACGATTTTTCTACAATTTATGGTGATTTTTACAAAACTGCCTATCATTTCAAACAACAATCCGGACCAGTCTGTGATTTTGGACTTTTTCACCCAAGTTGGAGGTCATTAAAAATCGTGATAAAAATTATGAGTAAACTAGACACATTTTATGAACTATCAGAATTTACGGATCTAGTTTTCGACTTCGTATGATTTTTCTATGATTTTTCCAAAAACAGGGCAGAATGGCTAAAGTTAGCCAACAGCATGTAAATATCATAACACTTTGTATTATGTTGAGCAAAGTGTATAATCATGAGTTCTAATATTTGAATGTGTTTCCTTGTTAGTTTATCATTATGAACTGAAACTAAGTCATTCATATTAAATATTATTCATTCACTTTAGAACACGTATTATTTAACTATAAAAAGTATAGTTTGACAAATTCATAACACTAATACATTTCCATAAAAGAATTCATACATATTACATACATTTTAGATAAACTATAATAGGTATAGTTTATGATACATCACTCAACGCACTCGTACAAAAAGGGTACATTCATACAAGAAAGATTTATATTCCTACACATTTCACGTAAACTTGTTAACCTATGTTGTGAGACTCTCTCTCTCCCCGTACGTCCGAGTGCGGGATATAATTCCTGGTAGTTATAATCAGAATCTCCTTGAGGGAGAACGTGATACTTGTATATAGATCTATATTGGGTTTGACACCCCACACCTTGCTGCTAGCTACAGTGGGACCTGCAGGTCTACGGGTGACAAATGTCATTTCATTTTCGCGACGCCTGAGAAACGTCGTGGCAGGTTCACATAGTCACAGTATGATTATAACGACTCACCTAGGGAGATAACAATTCATAAAGTTTACAGGGTTTCATAAAACCGAAGTAGGTTTTAGGTTGATAAAAGAAATTTACTTTCCATATCATTTTAAACTCGCGACATTTCTACTAAGTAATGATGATTTCACTTACATTTTAGTCTTTGGTTATAAGGCTACATTTTTCGGATTTCAAGGAAAATATCGGATTTTTCTGAAACAAACGCGACATTTACACGTGAAAGACTTCTACTAAGTTTATTAATAAAAGCTTATGAACTCACCAACCTTTGTGTTGACACTTTTCAAACAACTTGTATTCTCAGGAAAACACTAATCAGGTTATCAAGTGCTTTTGAGGATGGGACGTTAAGGCGTCAAACTTTTCATATTTTGTCAACATATTGTAATTGATTTTGAAACTTGAAATTCATACAAGTGATGTAACTTTTTCAATTATATATATGTTGGTTGTGTTGCTTAAATTACTATTGAAATTGTGGTTATGATACTATACATGAAGTCCTCCACCCCCGGACGTTTCCGCCATCCTTGGTTTGGGGGTGTGACAGATTGGATGGTCATCTCGGGGCCTTTCGGTCCGAGGTTGTATTAAGGAAGTTGGGGACTCGTCTGGAGCCCAAAGCTTGTGAATCTCTAGAATCATTCTGGATTTCTTTTGCGGGTTCGTCTGGAGGATCCTGTTGTTAGCTCTTGTCATATGGGATCGAAAAGGAGTTTTTCACCATGTCCTCACGTTGGTTTGGGTAATTCAGTAGGAGGAGGTCAGGATTTCTTTGGATTCTTTATGGGTATGTCATATTCTGTATTCTTCAGGTTGTATCGAGAATTTGTATTGCATTGGAATTTTTCTAGTTTAGGATAAGTTATATCTCGGTTTGGTTCTCTGCTAGTGTCTGTATTATATTATCAAGGATTATGATATGCCATTCTACATGTCGGGTGTCTTCGATGAATCTTCAGAGGGTCGTATCTCGTTGAGTGGGTTCATCGTGTCCCATTGTTGTTCTGTGTCTTTGTCAGGATCAACTCAGGAGTATTGCTTAAAGGATCTTTGGTCAGGGTTAGAGGGTTAGTTCTCAAGTGAAGTCAGGGTTCAATGGTTTTATCATCTGTTCGGGTATGATCGACGGTTGCCCGCGGAAGAACTTTTGAGTTCCAGCACTACCGTTGCTTGGAGAAGTGCACTAGCAGGAATATGGTGGTGTAAGTTACGTGACTTTTTTATGATTGGATGTGTCAGGGGAGTGGTATTTTCGCATGGATTATAGTCTGTTAGAGTTCAATTATTCTTTGAGAATGGAATTTGGAGTGGATATTCTTCAGTGCATGGATAGGGTTGTGGTTTCTAATCGCTAACATAAGAACTTAAGGAATTGGTATGGTATCAAGGGAAGTGATTTGCTTTATTGAAGGGGTTAATATTTCAAGGGTATTCTTCAAGATTTCAGGAACCGGGCGATCATTGAGTTTGGCTAACAATGGAACGTTAGTATTGATAACTACAGGTTATAGGCAGTTCATGCTATATAAAGTTGATGGGTTAGGAATCCATTAGATTTAAAGGGATGAGAGAACTTCGTTGAATCCAAGTGGGGGAGAATTGATCAGGTTTTTCCAAAAGTTAGGAAGGGTTTGAACTAGGGCAAGTTTGACATCCTGTCCAGTAGGAGAAATCGCCCAAGTGGCCGTTTATATTGAGGTGGTGTAAGTAGGAGTTCAGGAAACTTCTAACCGTTGGTCGGCGTCTTCCTTATTATGCATAGCAGGCTTGTGGTTGAGCCTAGGTTGAGGGCTTCGAAAATTGAAGTGTAACCCGAACACCTCATTGGATGTAGTGGATGCAGGTTTCAGCTCAGGATGAGCGGGGTTGTGATATTTTGGGTGTGGAAAGGCCATGGGTGGTAACCATGGTTGGTTAGGATTATTGTAAGACTGTGATGTGAAAGTAGCCTTCACCAGTTCGAAGGAGATAGTCATTGAAGGTGGTCATGAGTGAAAAAGGGGGAGCCAGTTAGTGCCTTGGGTACACCGGATAGGATTGCCGAGGAGTATCTCTCTGTTTTGGGTTGGGAAACGTTAGGGTTTGAGGTGGAATCGGGCATATGTAGCTCTAGGTGGGTGGGACTCGTAGGTCGGTCCATTCCGTAGTTTAGTTGGGTGGGACCCATGGGCAAGGCCTGTGTGATTATTGATGGGTTTTGAGCATTCTAACACTTCCTAAGTGTACATGCAACCCTAATAACCTTGGATCTATGTTTGTCTAATTTGTCATGCAAAGTTGATTTCCAAGGTTATATTCCTATCTAGCATACATGGGGAACAATTTTAACATAAAGTATAGATAGAATAACTTACCTTGTTGTTGCTTGTGTTCCTTGAAACCTTGTGAGCCTAGCACCTCAAGTGGTGATGCCTCAAATGCTTCACACAACACCAAATGCTCTTGGAAGAACTTATGAGAGAATACACACTCTTCAAAATCGGCCAAGCCCCCTTATTACTTAGTGCAACCGATTTGGGAGGAGATCATATTCCTTATATAGTGTTGACACATCTAGGGTTAAACCCTAATGTGTCATGACTCTTCATTTCCATGACCCATGGGTTTGTAACTCCCATGGAGCATCCATGGAGCATCCTATGGGTGGAACCCAACTTGATGATCCATGGAGCCTTTTAGCCCACTATACAAGATATGGATGATTTACTTAATCAACCCATATATTTAATTAGTTATCTTTTGATCACTTAATTAATTCTAAATTAATTCTTGATCAAACTAATCAAATAATATTATTAATATATTAGAACTTATAATATATTAATAGTCTCCAAGCGTTATTTCTCTCATTTAGTTTATCCAATTGCATGGTGCCATGCAACCCAAATGGACCATGCCGGGTCGGGTCAAGTACTTACCAGAAATAGTTATGGACTTAGACACCTTATCCAACAATTATAGCAATACAAGTGAGACTGGTAGAGACCGTTGGGTCAAGGTTTTTGGATCTTGAGTTGCAGAATTAAGTGGGTGGTCAGTATGTGACACAGAGGGGTTATAGGCGGGGTGGCCTTGTTAATCGGACCCTTGGGAGCCTGGTGGTTGGACCAGGTGCGAGACTGGTAGTCTCGACGATGGTTAGGAACCCGTATATCTGGGTTCAGCAAGAGGTTGTCATTATCATAAGGTCTTGGGTGAAATGAAAGTACAGATCCGTGGATCTCAGGTTATGAGTCGAGTATCAGGTTGGTTTCTAGGAAAGATCTTGAGTTGGGTATTACGAGTGTTTTGTGCGGGATTTTCGTTTCAGTGGAATAAGGATTGGGGTATCTATATGCCGAGGGCATTAATCAAAGGGTTCAAGGGTTATGAATGGATTCAATTTTGATGATAGATAAAGCTCTTGTGATTTTGTCATGGATTGGTTCTACTAGTGAAGGGCATCCAGATAAGTCAAGGCAATATTATTGGTTTGGAACTTATGTGGGGAGTAGCTTGTTATTCATAGGAGATGTTAGGTCACTTGTAGTTGGGATTGGATAAGTCTCCTACTCGAAGGCTTATCTAAGCCTAATTTTCATTTCCAATCTCTTCACTATAATTTTATCCAATGATTCGCCGACCAAGAGCCGATTGGTGGATTTCAAGAGGCCATATGACAATCCATGATTGATAAGCGAAGAGCTCATTGATGGATTTGAAAAGGTTGTATGCCAAAAATTGAAATGAAATTGGTGTAGTGATAAAGTGCAAACGTAAAAAAATGAGGGATGTGAAAGCAGAAAAGACGCAAAATCAAGGAACCAATTATCAGCAGTGATGTAGGGCAAAACCTAGAGACCTAGGACCGATCGTGATGACAAAGTAATGTCACGTATCTAAGAAACATCTAAGAAACAAAATAAAGTAGGTCCACACTCCAAGCAAACCAAGCCATCTGTAAGCCAAGTCCAAAAACCCCTTACCCCTCAAACAAAAAAGAAGCCAACGAAAGGAAAACCAGTCGATAAAAAGATAAGTAGATTAACAAACAAAACAACGGTTTGGGCTAAGCTCCATAATGCCCACTGCTCATAAGCCATATCCTTATTTAATATGTATAGTAATTAACCATTTGACTTATATATAACTCTTCTATAGTAAATGTAGCATAAGTTGGTTTAAAAGGTACATTACAAGTGTTATCATATCATATTCCATAACAATAATCTTGTGAAATTGTTTTTTCTTTGTTATAGGTATTTCGGTAAAATTGTTTTTATATTATTAGTTTCAAAATTATAGTCCATCTTTCCTTTTTGGTTTGTCTCAAAATAATAGTCCATTCCTAAAAATAAATAACATTTTTACCAAAATACCCCTTATTATTACTTAATCAACTAAGCATTTAATAGAATTTTTAATGAAATATTAAATACAAAGTAAGGACAAAACTATCATTTTATTATATAAAATTAATAGTAATTAATATTTTTCTTAATCTGTATCTTTTTTATCTATCTTTTTATCTATGAACAATAATATTGGGACAATAATATTATGATCTAAAAAGGTTACCTCAAAAGAGTTTTTGTGACAAAAAAATAATTTAATACAACAATAACTATCCTCAGGCAAACTACATGTCCCACCAAAATACTACCAATAATTCACGATATCATTGACATATTCATCGAGTTAATTTAATCCGTCAAATATTTAACCCTTGACTTGGTAAAAATAATAATCTAGCTTGCAAAGAAGTATTCTAGAGCGTTAGTAAAACAGAAAGCCATTTCTGCCAACAAAATTTGAATTAATCTTGATTACAAATATACGACAATCACAAGTTTCCAAATAAATTGTCTACATTAATCGTTTTTAATTAACAATTTAATACTAAATTCAATGTAAAAAATATCTCATCATCTCTATCCAAAATATGCACAAATCTTACACCTAATCGAATGACGTTTTGACACTTTACTAGCAAATATTATTAAAAGAACATTTAAACATAAAATAAAAAAAGGAATCAACCACCATAGTTCAATCTCAATCGACCAGATGAGAACTTCATGGGATCACGAGTCACTAAAACTCGGTCTCCGAACCGAGCTGACTCAGTTCCACTATCCCTCCTCAATTTCTGTAACTTTACAAATCCAAATTTATTATTCAATTCTTCAATCATTTCCCAAAGGGTGTCAACTGACGGTTTTCTAATTGAAAATAGTTGTAATGATTTATCTTTGCAAGCTGTTAATCTGTCCAAACCAGAAGCCAACTCGACCGACTCGTTGAAACTCAGAAGACCAAGCCTTTCTCTAAACTCACTGAGTCGAAGTAGGATCTCGTTCACCGACGACAGGTAATCGTTAGCCAGAAGCTCCATGACACTGTTCAACAACTTGTCTCGTTCTACGAGAAGATTATCGGGTACTTTGCAGATTTCTTCGATCAAACTCACCAACGAGCAAAAGTCTCTGATTAAATCCGAGTTCATGTAAGATGAGATCGAATCTTGTTGTTTTTCTCTCTCTAACACCGAATAAGAAGACGAACATACAACAAAACCGAGGCTTTTCGACGTGGAAAGTAACGTTTCGAGGTATCGAGCATACCACCGGACCCAAGCGGAGAGAACCCACGTGGTAGCCGACGCGCCGTCGCGAAAACCGGAGAGTTTGAGATTGTTACGGCCGCCGGCAGAGGAGAAAACGGAGAGCTGATCTTTGAGAATAAAAGGGCCGCGTTTGATGATGTGGTGGATGGTGAGGAGACACTTGAGGGCGACGTAGGAGTCGTTGGTGCGGTGGAGGCGGTTCATTATGGAGTGGATAATGATGGAAGCGGTGGCGCGTGAGCTGTCTCCAAGAGAAAGGAGGGTGGCGAGGTGGTGGTCATTGGGAGGTGTTGATGGTGAGTGGGATGTGGTGCGGAGGACGGCGACGTGGAGAGATAAGGTTTGGGGTTTGGAGAGAAGAGCAAGCTTTGAAAGCGAGATTTTGTCTTTAACGATGCCTATAAGTTCTCTCATCGTTGTTATGCCACCCAATAATCCGCCATGGATGAATTCGAAGCTAAATATTATAGAGAAAGTGGGAGAGATTTAGAAGGAGAGAGAATTGACCGTTTGATCGATCATAGTGGATGTCCCAAGAAAAGTTTTATCAAAAGAAGATATATTTGTAGTTTTATACTACTAAAAACGTCAAACAAAGTTTTTATATATATTATATTCCTTTAAATTAAATCAAGGGACTAATTATAAACTATTTTATACTAATTATTTTAGTAACAACTGTATTGGGTTGAAGTTATTTATTGCGACAACATCATGAGGTCATCGACCATTGAACCCGGAAGCTTACATGAAACATTTGCTATGCTATTGTCTCACAAGTTTGTAATAATAGTTAACTTCTTTTTGCTACTATATATATATATATATATATATATATATATATATATATATATATATATATATATATATATATATATATATATATATATATATATATATATATATATAAAGAAATAAAATGAAAGTTCTAATGCAGTTCTATTTTTCTAAATATTCATTAAGGTGGTTGCTACTTTGTAGTGTTTATAATTGACCCAGGTTTATGATGAGAAGGTGGGTTGCAAAAGTCATTAAATCAATGATTTTCTAATCAAAAGTCAAACGCGTGGTCTAATCATTCACCCAATAGGCCTATATAGACTTAGATTAGCAATGATATTATATGATTGTTTAATACATATTTTATTTGTGATTGTGAGATCAGACCATAACTTGATCAAATAAATTAAAGAGTTTGATACAATAGGTTAAGAACAATTTAACACTAATGATTTGAATTATGAATCTTTTATCTGAAGAAGGTGATTGCCAAACTTTAGAAGACCATTTTAACTATGGTGTATCAAAAGTTTTGGATTTGGGCTCCATATTCTATTTGTTGCACTAGTGGTCCTAAATGGTTTATTTTGTTGCAACCCTCATACCTACAAAAATAACAATTTTGTTAGATAGCTTTCGATAAATCACTTCATGTGAATTACACATTAGGGAAATAATGTATTTTCCTTCGTATCTCTCATCTCGTCTCGTGTGAATAATACAATATTGACGTACAACAACTAAAACAATTCATACATGTGTTTGTATATGGATTGACTTGATTATTTTCAAGGAAAAATGATCCGTAACGTTAATTATTTTTTGATCTTAACACGTTTAAACAATTTATATATTTTATATACATTTAACCATTTAACTTGTTAAATATGCTCACATATTACTATTATTATTAATACTATATTACTATTATTATTAATACTATGTGAACATATTTAACAGGTTAAATGATTAAATATGTTAAAAAAAAATTATCTAAATGTGATTTTTTTTTACAAATTTCCTTAAATCTTTTTCAGTTTCTTATAATATTTTTATGATATTTTTTCTATAAGTTTTCTAGTACAATGTTTTAAACTTTATTTATAATTTTTTTTCAAACATCTTTTATACATTCATATAATTTTAATACAAATCCTTTAAACTAAATATTTTATAAATATTTTAAAATTTTCTTACAAGTTTTTAACTTTTTTTCTTACATTTTCATATATTTTTTTCTAACTTTCATACAATTATTTCTAAACTTTTTTACAATATTTTTAAAGTGTTTCATAGATTTTGTATGATAATTTAATATATTTTTATAAAATTTTAAAATACTTTCGTTAAATACTAGTTTAAAACACTATATTTAAAAAATTTTAAAATTTATAAACTTCTAACTAAAAATTATTAAAATTTTGTAATAATATTAAAACACACACACACACACACACACACACATATATATATATATATATATATATATATATATATATATATATATATATATATATAAAAGAGGCTATATAAAATATTTCAAAAATAAAAACATATTTATTAATTAAATAGTAAAGTTTAGAATTGATCGATATTTAATTAATATTGAAGACATTATGGATACCTTAAAAATAACGTTTGAAAAAAATAATACAAACAAATATGAAAAAAAAAATCGATATTAAAAATGGAGAAAATAACTTATTAGGATAATTAACTTTTTGTTTTGTTCTCATTTAGGCAACATTTGTTTTTTGTATACATTCGATCATTTAATTTGTTAATGTGTTCACATGTTACCATTATTAAATGAGATAGCAGATGACAATGATAATATTTGAACATATATAACAAGTTAAATGGTCAAATGTGTACAAAAAAGTTTTCTAAATGTAAATAAAGCAACAAAGATGATTACCCTGGTAAGTTATTTTCCCTATTTTCAACTTGAATTTTCTTTTAAGTATTGTAAGTTTATAAGGCACAATGGGTCTTTTGTTTTCTCAATGTATTGAAGAAACTCTTTATGATTCATTCTTCTTCTTCTTCTTTCCTTGTTGTGTGATCTTGGTATATGCAAATGTATGTTCTCATTGAATAAGTCTCTATGTTAGCAAACTAGTATCAAATCCTGGTTGTGTTAATGGAAGAGCTTCAAGTTATTGATGGTGTAAAAAAGCTAAACAATCTTAATGATAAAAACATAAACATGGTCTACCTGCATATCATCCTATATGAAAGGTCGGGATCTATGGAAAAGTTATGAAACGTTAAGAGACAAGAGACAAGACAACTGATGTGACAACCAAATATAATAATGGTATTATGAGAAAGTGGACAACTAAAGTAGGAAAAGTGTTGTTTGTGTTGAAAACAACCTATATACAGGAAGTACTCTAGCATATCAAGGATGCAACTACTCCAAAGTATGCATAAATAAGCATGGTATACTCTAACAACCTTGTTTTCTAAGACATGTTATACGAAAGTTATAGTTGCTTAATAATGAAATGTTGTCTGGGGGACTTAATTGTTCCTCAATATTTCGATAATATGAAGTCACTATGTAGAGAAATTACCAAGTTGGATCCTCAAGCACTGATAGGTGAAACCAATATTAGGAGAATAAATATCTATGCTCTATAGTCGGTATCCAAAAACTTCATCGTTACAATACAAGTCCGGCCAACCCAACCTTCACTTGTAAAGTCAGTATCCTAATCTGGTCATATATGGAGGTAGTAAAGTTCTGGTTATTGTTGACAACTCGAAGCTGCAACATCCTGTTTGTAACATCCATCACTCGAGGTATTATTTGTTTTAAAATGTTCATTAATTATTGTTGGACTATGAATTGGATAAGCGGACTATTGAGTGGACCATTAGCAAGTGGGCAGTGTAGTTGGGTTGCCCAAAAGACGTATGATGGGTGTAAGCTTACGTACGAGGGGCGTAGAGGGTCACTGGATTTTGGGGACACATGCAGCGTACCAAGGAGTACATGTAACATACGTTAGCAGACTCCAAACCCTAGTTTTTAGGGTTTGGGCCATATAAATACAACCTTAGGATTCAAACCCTAGCCTCCTTCCTAGCCTCTCAACCTTAGAAACCCTAGATAGCCCTCACTCTTCATCCATGTGTGTTTTTGGCCTTTTGAAGACCTTGTTGATGATTAGAAGCCTGAAATGAGAAGGAAGTAGTTAGAGAAGAAGAACTTGAGTATCTTGAGCTCAAGGATCCGAGATTTGTGACAACCCAAACCTTTTTTCATTCCCATTAGCCGATTACCGTTAATAAAATTTGAATTTTATTGAGTTTTCGTCAAATTCCTTGGTTTGGAAAATTATCTAGTGTTATATAATTAAATTTTACATACAAGTTGGAACCAAAATCGCCTGAAAAACCCAAAATTTCTTGACAAACCAAAAGTTTTCATCCTGAATGGAGTTCACGACTGTAAACCCACTTACGACGTAAACCCGTTTGCGGCTGGTGCCAGGTGGACCCCACCACCAACCATACCCACATCATATATATATATATATATATATGTATATATATATATATATATATATATATATATATATACCCACATCATATATATATATATATATATATATACGGGACCCCCACATTCATTTGAACCTTCTTGGCCGAAAACTCTCTCATTTTCTCTCTACCTCTCGACCGTAAACCCCAAAACACCCTCAATTCGTCCAAAAATCATCAAGAAATCGTCTTCGGAGGTTATTTTGGAGCATCTAAAATACTTTTTCACTAAAACCAACATCCTTGTTCTTGAGTTCACGACCGTACACCCTTCAAATCTGCAAATCTTCATTGACCGCAAACAGTTCACGGCCGTAAACCCTTCGAGAGGTTGTTCACAACCGTAAACCCTTTAAGGGGCAGTTCACGGTCGTACGCCCCCTTCACGGCCTCAAACCCTTCCTAAGTGGTATATTAGACTGAAAACCCACTTTTCCCGGTTCAATCGAGTCCCAGTAACATTTCTTAACAGAAAACAAGTGTTTAGTAACACTTTACCTAACAAAATCGCTAATTTAGATACATATATGTATTTAATTGTTATTAGGATTCCGTTAAGTGCTGTGTACATCAACCTGAGGGTCTTCAATTCCAGTTTCGTTGATCAACGCTTTCGCACAACAAACATTGAGTTCATACCCCTATGCTTTTAATGGTTTTTAACATTTTCAGGGGGAATACAAGCCGAACACAAATGATTTTGTGAACTAAAACAAAAGGATTTCAACAAGTTTAAAACATATGCAATTGATACACTCAAACGATTTCCACATTCTTATAAAATATTTACATATAATATCCCTTTTGTAATATGCTGAGCATAAGGGACGCTTTCGACTAGAAAACATAATTGCATAGTTTCTAGAACAACTCATAAGCCAAGTACATAACAATTCAGGCAAACTATAATAGGTATAGTTTGGGAAGTTCATTATACAGTTCTTACCGATTCAGATTATATACATGGGCAAACATATAAACTATAATAAATTTAGTTTATGATATTCATTATTACCTTCGGATAACAAGAGTATAATACCAAATAATTATTAACTATAATTATTAATACTCTACGAAGTATATAAACAATTTTAATTATGAGAAAACGATACAAAACTGCACGTAAACTAGTTAATACATGATTATGAGACAACTCTTCATTTGTACCCTTCAGGGTACAAGTAAAATCCTCAACATTTAGTGTAACCAGAGTCTCCTGGAGGGAGGGCGTGAGATTTGTGAATAGATTTATTCGGGACTAACAATCCTACACCTAAACTGCTAGCTACAGTTAGGCAGACATGTCTGGGGTGTCAAATATCATACTGTATGATGCCTGAAGAACGTCGATGAGGTCATCAGTCATATCGAGCATGGTTATATGAACTCAAAATAGTATAAACCAACATTCGTTCACGGGATTTCATTCTTCATTAGTTTTATTTTAATTATAGAACTATTATACATTACACTGGAGGATTCCAGGGACATAATACTCGGTTTTATTTTAAATAATAGAACATACTGCACATAGTGTCACATACTGGTGGTAGCTAGGGTTTTCGAACAAGAACATACTATACATACTGATGGAAGCCAAGGTTTTCAAGCATAACATACTATACATACTGGTGGTAGCTAGGGTTCTCAAACAGAACATACTGGTGGTGGCAAGGGTTTTCAAACAAGAACATACTATACATATTGGTGGGTTTTCAAAGAAAACATACTATACATATTGGTGGTAGCCAGGGTTTTCAAACAAAACATACTATACATATTGGTGGTAGCCAAGGTTTTCGAACAAGAACATACTATACATACCGGTGGTAGTTTTGACAACCTGAAATTTCTAGCTTGTATAAACGTTCAAATCTATCAAAGTTAGACTCGTGTTGCTATCGTTTAGCATTGTTTAGGGTCTATTCTGAGTATTCTAACCCTAGTACATCAAAGGAATAAGAGATTGAAAATAACAACTTAAGTTCTTAACTGCCCGCAACCGTAAACCTCCTCAAAAAGGGAGTTTACGGTCAAGACCAATGAGTTTATGGTCATGGTGACCGTAAACCCATCCCCATATATATGGAGGGTGATCATTTTAGCCATTCTTTTCCCTCTTTCAAGACTTAGAACCGATTCTCTCTAGAAAAGCATAAACTTTTGCTTCCAAATCTTCAAGAACAAGTAAGTAATTCCTTCCTTGTGTGTTAGATCCTTCCTAAATCCATGTTTCACTCTTGATTCATCCAAGGATTTCATCTTTTATCTAGATCATCAAAGTTTGTCAAGAACACAGTTGGGTCTTGGACCAAAAACAACTTCCTTGCCTTCAAAACCGTAAGTATCATCCTCCTTTTCATCTATCTAGTTAGGATCCTTCATTTTTTACTTAAGATCATCACTCTTTGCATGAACAAAAGAGTTTATGGTTCTATGAATTTTCATAGACGATAAACCCTTATAAAGGGTGTTCTTATAGCCTTTACCCTTCCTAGGTCTAAGCATGGTCCCTAGAATCTGATGCCTTTGAATGAAGCCCTTGAAATCCATCATTTGTGAAAGATTTGATAAGCTTGCGGTTGAATCTCCTTAGACCATAAACTCCATGACTGTAAGGTCAGTAGACCGTGAAGACTTGGACCGTGAACTCCAATGGCCAGACCTGTTTGACCGTAAACTCTATAGGGTGGTCATATACCCTAGTTATCCAATCATATGTGATTGTATCCCATAAATCTTAGAGTTTCTTAGTTTATTAGGGTGCTATCCCTTATAATTAGTTGTTTATACACTAATCAAGTACACAAACATGTCATTATATGTTTATTAGTATCTTTGTGTGCTCAAGGTTTCACCTGACACTCTACATCCTTTTTCCAAACATACTTTCGTATCGCTCACTACAGGTGAATTCATACCCCTTAACTTATCTTTTAAATGATTTTAAATGCTTTTTATGGAGGGGGTGGGGGGGGGGGGGGAGGGGGAATACAAGTAGAAAACATGCTAGTTATATAATCAATCACATGTGATTTATAACTGTGTTTCAAACAATGGATTTCATATACTTCAAACTGTGTTTCAAACAAAGGATTTCATTTAATTTAAACTGTGTTATGAAACAAACTTCTTTTAAATCGTTTTATAAACTGACATCAAGTTATTATTATTTATTGTTCAAAACTCTTTAAATGTATTACATAACCTCTTTTTAATTTATATACTGTCAAAAGCATGTCTATATACGTATAGTTATATAAAATGTTTAAAGGACATTTATTCAATTTCAGAAATCACTAGTAAACTATAATAGGTATAGTTTAGGAGAATACTATCATATACAAATACTATAACAGAGAATACTATAACAGAGAATACTATACAGAGCATACTATACAGAGAATACTATACATAAAATACTATTACTATAACAAGGTTCAGAAATAACATAATGTGAGATACTACTTCATGACACAACGAACATTTCGTTGTGTCACGTTTTGTAACCAAAATCTCCTGGAGGGAGAGCGTGAGTTTGTGTATAGATCTATACTGGATTGACTATCCTATACCCTTGTTGTTCGCTACAGTGGGATTTGCAAGTGTACAGGTGCCAAATGTCATTTCTTCCGACGTCTTTCATCGTCGTGTTATAGTCAGTTTAGTCTGGTATCAATTTTATCACATTTTTCCTTAATTAAACCATTGGTTTTAAGGTAGTAATTACTTCAGTAGTTAATACAAATAATACTGCAGTACACATACATTTTCCCATTATATTCAAATTGTGATCTTCTCACATAAAGGGTAATATAAAACTATATTTTGGTAAATGATAGTAATATTTGGGAAAAGCATTCACTTTTATAAAGAAACAATGTGACAACCTGAAAATTTTTGCTTTGAAAGCTCAGTCAGTTAACTCAACTTAGTGACAGACTCACTCTTGCTATCGTTTAGCACAATTTGGAGCCTGTTTGAGTGTTCTGA